>NW_024467132.1:7542-628306 GCF_000820605.1 Sporothrix brasiliensis 5110
GATAAACCGGACTATTATATAATAAAAAAGATTATAAACGTAACTCGTATACGAATTAACGGACTATCGTATATAATTAAAAGACTAGTTATAACTTCCGATACTCTTTACCCGAATAAGAGTAAAAAGATTAAAAGAAGTCGTAAAACGAACTAAAACTTAGTTTATTAAAAAGAAAGGATAATTATTATAATCGATTCGTAACCGAAGGTTACGAATTAAGTGACTAGGTTTATATAATAAAACGTAATATAATTAGTCTTTAACTATACGTTAACACTACGTTAATAAAAAGCCTTTCTTTTTAAATAAAAGGACTCCCTTCTTCCTTTTAAGAAGAAGGGGTAAGAATTAGTCTTTATTATAATACACACCTACCTTCGTCCTCGAAACTAATGTTTTTTATTAACTAATTTATTGTAAAGACTTATCTTATAATCACTTATAATAATAATCGGGGTTACTTAAAAATAAAAGAGTTACTATTAAATATTACGGACTAATACGTAGTACGTTACTAACTTCGAGATATTAAGTAATAGAATAAAAAATAAGGTCTTATATATATTACGATTTAAAATACCGTACGATAGTATACGTTTTAAATAATAATATAATATAATATATAATAAATAATTATTGATTTTATAAACTATTTTATATAAATTTAAGGTCGGAGAAAAGTTTTAATATAGTCGTTATATAACTTAGTTAAACGGTACGTAACTTGACGTAATGTTAAATGTGTGATATTTAGTTACTTGATTCGTAACCTTCGACTACGAATCGATTATAATAAATCTTTATTATAATATATACCTTACTTTCGTCTTTAAAACTAATTATTATAAATAATTATAAGATAAATCTTTATAATAAATTAAACAATAAAAAGTACTAGTTTTAAAGGTAAGGATAAGTGTATATTATAATAAAGACTAATTCTTACCCTTTTTTCTTTTTAAGAAAAAAAGAGTCCTTTTATTTAAAAAGAAAGACTTTTCGTTAACGTAGTATTAACGTATAATTAAAGACTAGTTACCTTACGTCGTATTATATAAGTTTAATTATATAATTCGTAGTCGTAAACTACGAATCGTTTATAACACTAATACTTTTTATTAACTAATTAATTATAAATACTTATCCTTTAATTTTTTATAATATTATTTAATAACTAATCATTATTATACGTAAACTCCTTTTATAAGAGTCTAATATTACGTTAAGTCACGTATCGTTTAATTAACCTATATAATAATTATATTAAACCTTTTCTCCGACCTTAAGTTTATATAAATAGTTTATAAAATTAACAATTATTCGTTATATATATTATTATACTATTATTCAAGACCTACAACCATAATACGGTATCTTAAATCGTAATACTTGTAATACCTTCTTTTTTATTCCGTTACCTAGTATTACGAAACCAGTAACGTAATACGTTTATACGTAATAATTATAATAAAATACTATTATAAGTAATTATAAAATAAGTCTTTATAATAAATTAGTTAATAAAAAACATTAGTTTTAAAGACGAAAGTAGGTATATATTATAACAAAGACTAATTCTTACCCCTTCTTCTTAAAGGGAAGAAAGGAGTCCTTTTATTTAAAAAGAAAGGCTTTTTATTAGTGTAACGTTAACGTGTGGTTAAGGACTAATTATACTACGTCTTATTATATAAACCTAGTTATTTAATTCGTAACCTTCGGTTACGAATCGATTATAATAATTATCCTTCTTTTTTTAATAAACTAAGTTTTAATTCGTCTTACGACTTCTTTTAATCTCTTTACTCTTATTCGGGTAAAGAGTATCGGAAGTTATAACTAGTCTTTTAATTATATACGATAGTCCGTTAATTCGTATACGAGTTACTTTATAATCTTTTATATTATATAATAGTCCGGTTTATATATAAAACTAGTTACTCGGTTAAACTTTTATTATAACTCGTTTTTACCCTTTTTACTTTTTACCCGTTTTTAACTTAACGAACGTTTTTTAAGTAAATTATTTTTTACTTGTAAAAGAATCGTAACTCGTTTTCTTTCCTTTTTTCTTTTAACACTTCGTAGGATTATCGACTATTTATCGTTTATAAATCGTTAATCGAACTTTTTTAATAACTTTTTTTTATTTACTAATATATTATAATTTATTCGTTCGAGAGTCGTTCTTACTTATTATTTTTTAATATACCTTTTAAAACTCTTTAACGTTATAAATATAACGGGGATAAGTCTTTAAACGATATTATAATAAGAATTTCGTAGTCTTCCCTTTTTATCTTTTTATCTTTACGTAATAACGTAAATAATTCGAGTTTAACCGTTTAACGTTTATCGACCGTATTAAACTATACGTTTATCCGGTATATTACGGACTCGTTTCGTCGTTCGTTTACCCTTTTTTATATTAATTAACTTATAATATTAAAAGTTAAAGAACACGTCCGTATTCGTATTATCGTTCGACGTATCGACGTTAATTCGTTTACGAGTCGTTCGATGGTCGTTAAACCTTTTTAACCTTAGTTTAATATATTACGGTTTATTTAATAAGTGGTTTTACTATTTATAAAAGAATTTTAACCGTATCCGTTCTTTTTAAGTTTATCGTTTAATTTGTTTATAGTCCCGTTTATTCCGTTTTTTAAGGTTACTTCTTTTATACCTCGTTTTTAAGTTACTACTTTTTTAAACTTTAATCGTTTTTAATCGTTTAATAACTTTATATTTTACGACGTAATCGTAAACCTTTCGAGTATTAATCGTTTTTAACCCGTTATAACTCCCGTTACTTTTATAACTCGTCCGTATACTATTAATAATCTTACTTACGTTTTTTTTATAATATAAACCTCGTTCGTAGTTTTTTAACGTTTTATTTATAAAACGTCGGACCGTAATACTTTTAACGATATATACTTAAGTAAGGATAGTAACGTAATAAATAATAAATCCGACGACGAGTCGTTAAAAATTTAAAATAATAACGACCCCGAGTCGGAGTTTATTACGGACCTTTAAGTTTATACGTATATTATTTATTTTTTTAATACGGTTAATAACCTTTAAAGTATTAACCTTCGTTAAACTTTACGTTACGTATATAAAGTAACGACGAAATATTAATAATATAAAACTCGTTATTATTTTTATAAAAAGGTTTTTACGTTACTTATAAACGTTTACGTTATTTTTTACGTTATTATTAAAGTAATCGACTTTTCGTTAAAATTAAACGAAGAAACGTCTTTAACTTTATTATATATTATAAACGAATTTATACACCGGTTAATAATATTCGTATAAAGTTATAAAAAAACTTATTAATTAATTACTAATCTTAATAAAACGGTAAGTCGGACCGTTTATAAAAGAATCGTAATAAAGTCGTAAGTTATTTACGACCGTATCCTTTTTACTATTAATAATAATAAATCGAATCCCGAACGGTTTTACTTATAACTCGGGTCCGGGGATTCTTTATATTAAAAGTGGTTAAAGGATCGTCGTATTTTTTTTAACTTAATCGACCGAAACGTGACCGAAAAGAACCTCTTTTTCGTTTACGTAAAACGTCGTAAACGTCGTTTTAACTCTTTTCTTTTTTAAAACGTTTTCGTCGTATATCGTTCGTTTATTTTTATTAAGTCGTATTAAGTATTAATAATAGTTTTTTTTTTCTTTCGGGTTAAGTATTACGAGTACGTAGTTAAGTCGTTTACGTACCGAGTCGTTCTTTATATTCTTTTAATTAAGTAAACACTTTTAACGTATAACGTTTATATATCGTTATAAAGTTATTATTTAAATCTTTTTTTATTAAATAAACGTTTTTAATATACGTCGTACTTACGTTTTACCGTAAAGTCGTTAATCGAATTTAAATAATAATTTTATAAATCTACTTTTTTTTTCGTAAAGTAATTTTTTTATACTTTTTTTTATAATTTTAAATAACCTTTTTAATATATTTTATATTTTTTTTTAAATACTTATTAGTTATATTTTATAAGTTATCTTACTTATTTTATTAAGTAGTAGACTTTTTTATTACGTTTCATTTTATTTTTAATTACTTTTACTTTTTATTCCTTTTAATCTTTTTTAAGTATAAGTAACGGTATTTTTTTTACCGACTCCCTTTTTCGGGACTTTTAAAGTTTTAATAAAAAGACCGAGAATATATTATAAATACGGTTATACACTTATAATAACGTTAGTTTATATACTTATAAACTAATTTTTTTAATAACTTTAAAAGGTTTAATAAATTTCGGTATTATTTTCTTTTTAATTACTTATAGTTTAAGATTTTACGTTAATAATATAACGAGATCTTTTACTTTAAAAGTTTTTAATTAATACTTTTTATTATAGTATTTTTTATACGTTTCTTAAGTTTTTCTTTAATAATTCTTTACCTTCTTTTTAAAAGTATAAATTTTCTCGATTTTATTTACGATAATTAATACCCCCTTTTATAAACGTCGGTCTCGACGTTAATATATATATTTAAATTTAATATTCGTATAATATATTAAAAATTATATAACCTTAATAGTTACGTTAATAGTATTATTAACCGTAAACTTTACGTTTTATAAAAGTAACGGTTAATTCGATTATTCGTCGTTAAAAAATACTTTTAAATAATATTTTAAGGTTTAGTTTATACGTTTAATTTATTTATCGGTTTAAAGGTAATATATTATTAAAAGTTTTCGACGAATTAATAACGTTATATATATTTTTAATTAAAATTAACTTATAAATACACTTTTTTTATTAAAAACGATTCTTTTAAGTATTCCGTACCGGTTTTTAATCTTAATATATACTATTCGTATTAGTCCTTTAAACGTAATAATAGTTAAAACTAAAAGGAAACGATATATCTTCGTATATCGGTCGACTACTATTAAGATATTATTTACTAGTTTTTTTTAATAGTAAACGATAAGTAATTTTATAATAAAATTTATAAAAATCTTTTATTAAAGTCTTTATAAAATTAATAAAGGTTATAACTCTTTATATAATTTATATTTTCTCGTAACGATTCATTAATAAATCGAATACGAATTAATAAATTTATATATATTTTTAATTATACTTAATTAATAGAATTTTCTTTTTATTATTTCTTTTATTTTAACCCTTTTAAAGTAACCCGTTAAAAGTTTATTATAATATCGGTTAAGTATCTTTTAACGTATTAAACTTTTTACCGAAATATAAATATAATAACGGTACTTTAATAATTTATTTTAGTTTAATTTTTATCGAGTATCTCGTAACTTTCCCGTTTACGTAACACTTCGTTTTATTATATAAAACGAATTATTAACTTATAAAGTTAATAATAAGTCTTATAACGAAGTAAAAGGATTTATTAACGTAACTTTTTTTTATATAATTACGGATTATATTAAAGTCTTTAAAATATATTACGTTATAAATAGTTTCGATTAAAAGTTACGAGTTAACGACGAGGTTTTCGAGTTCCCCGTTTAAACTTAACTTTTTTAAAGATAAGTTTAAATTTATTAAACTTATAAAGGTTTCTCGTTTAACTTTTATTATAAAAACGTAACCTTTTCCTTTTAATTTTAATTATAAACTTATTAATACTTTTATTATAAGATTAACACTTATTACGTTATTATTAACCTTTATTATAATATAAGTAAAAAGTCTTTATAATTATAATCTTCGTCGTTAAACTTATAGTCCGAACGATACGACGACGTATCGACGGGGTTTCTTTTCTCGACTTAATATTTAATCTTAAAATTAAATAATATTAAAAATATATATTATTTAACTTATCGGTTATTTAACTTTTATTAACTTATAAACGTTTTTAAATTAACGTAGTTCGATAAAACTTCGACTTTTTAACGACTTTTATTTAAGTATTATCGTTAATACTTAAAACTCTTTATAATTACTATTATTTTTTAATCGAGAGTGTTATAATTTAACTTTAACCTTTTTTATTTCTTTAATTAAAAAACGATTAAATAGTATTTACTTTATTCGTTTAATTAAAATAATACCCCGAAACTACTCTTTTTTAATACGTTCGTCTCGAGTCGGGTTTATAATTTAAAATTAAAGTACTTTAATAATAAAGTTTTTTTAAAATATACTTTAAATTCGTCGAAAACTTTTTATTCGTAAGTCGAAAACGTAACTATTCTTAGTTTTTTTTATTTTATATACCTTTTAAAAGGTTATTAAATAAGGTTATAATTTACGAATACGTAAGGATAAATCGTTTATAAAAGTTATAAAATCTTAAAAATACTTATATATTATAATAAAACTTCGGTTTTAGTTACTTTATAATAATAATTATTCGTTTCGGGTTTATTTTAACTTTATAACGTATAAGGATAAATTTTAAAATTTTTACTTTATTTATAAAAAATTTACACTTATATAAATTAATATATAACTAAACTCGTTTAAGTCTTTTCAATACTTCGTATAAATATCGTACGTATTACTCCCGGGATTAAAAAAAATACTAAAACGTTATTTATATATATTATATATATAATATTAATTAACTCTTATAAAGTTATATAAATATAATATTAAAGAGTAGTAAAAACGTTAATTAAATCGAAAAGAAGAATTATATACTCGAAGTAGTTATATCGTATACGAAATACGGTCTTTTATTTATTACCCTTTTTAATCCGGATTCGATAATAAGTATTCTTAATATTAAGTTTAAAAAAGAATTAAGTTTTATTTATTCGATTTAAGATTTTAAAAATTAATAAAAGAGTATACCGGTTCTTTACGGTAACTTTATTTAACTTACGATAATCGATATAAAGTCGTAACGTATTATTTTTTTTTAATATAAATAATATAAGTACGTCGGTTAACGACTTAAAAGGACGGATACGTTCGTTTTATAAGTTATTTTTAATATAAAGTTATAACTTTTATAATTATTATTTAAATAACGGGTAAATTATTTTATATAAGGGTTACGTATTCGATAAAAGATTTATAATATAATTAGTTTATTTAAACGGTAAAATAATTATCGTTTTAAATATATTAAAAATATCCGTAAAGTTTTTTAACTCGACGGATAATACGACTTTTTTATAAGTCTTTTACTTTTTTATATTAAAAGGATAGTCTTTATAAAAACGTTTACTTAAGACTATTAAAAACGTTATAACCGTATATATTACCGTTTTATTTCGTATAATTTTTATAAACTTTTTTAAGGTTTTAATATAAATCTTTAAGGTTTTATATACGAAACGTTATAATACTTTTACTAAAATATTAATATTTAACGTTTTTAAATTTATAACACTTAATAAAATAAGGTTAATATTTAAACTCTCCGACTTATCGAGTACGATATAAAAACGAATCGTTTCTTTAATCCTTTTACGGAAATCCGTAAAAGTAATAAAGACGTTTTAAATCTTAAATATTTAAGTTTCGAAGACGTTTATTAAACGTATTACCGGATCGGGATATTTTATTTTTCGTAATTAAAGTCGTTTCGTAAATTAAATACTTATAATATTTAACCCCGTAACCGTATTTAAAGTAATAGTCGTTTTTTTCTTGACTTTTTTATAATATATTATTAATACGTTTTTTAATAGTTTATATTTTATTTTTATCGTTTTTTTTTCGGACTTAAAAAAGGTAATTAAAGGTTTTTTAACTTAATAAGTTTTTTAATAATAATATTTTAAATAAGTACGTTTTTTAAATAATTATTTACGTAATATTTTACTTTATTATATTTAAAGTAAGTAACCGAGGGTTTTTTTTACGATTCCTTTTTATTTTATAAATAAAAAGGTTAAAAGTCCGTTATATTCCTCTTTTTATCGTTTTTACGATTTTTATAACCGTTCGAACGACGTTAACGTTTTTTTTAAAATATATCTTTTTATAATTTATCGTCGAGTCGTTTATAACTTTTTTATAAATTACGAACGTTATTAATAAAACGATTTCTTACTCGTTATATAAATAATAATTCGGGTTTTATATATAAGTCTTAAAGGTTAATCTTTTTATAATCGATAACTTCGTTTAACGTATATTTAAGTTAATTATTTAATTTAAAATAAAAAGTCTTTTTTTTAAATTTATTAAAAAAAAGTATTATTTACTCTTTTAAAGAACGTAAGTAGTTTAAAAACTCGAATAACGGTTAATTAAGTCGAAAACGTATCTTTTTATATAATTTATAAGTTTATATTAACGGGTCGTTCGTAATAAAGACGAGTATTATTATTTACTCTTTAAATTTATTTTAAAAACGTTCGAGTCGTCGACGTTCTTTAAAATCTTTAACGTTACGTATATATTAGTTTTATTATTTTTTAAACGATTTATTTATATAGTTATAAACGACGACGACTTAGTTATAAAAATTCGAAAATTCGTATAATTTAACTTTAAATATTATTTTTAATTTTAAGATTTAAAATTCTTAATCTTTAAAAGTAAAATAATTCTTATAAACTTTAAACGATAATCGTATTTTTAAATTTTTTAACTTACGACTTTTTTATTCTTTTTCGTCGACTTTCGAACTATTATTCGGTTTAAAAGAATTTTCTTTAAATAACGGGGTTAAAAAAAAACGGTAAATTTATTCTTAATTTTTTCGTTTTAATAAAAGACTCGTTAACGTTTTACGTTTTTTAAAACTACGATCCTTTTTTTAAAAGTTCGTTTTTTTTTAAACGTCGTTAACTTTTTTTTAACCGTTTTTCTTTATCGTTTTTTTTTACTTATTTTTTTATAATAATATTAATCTTACTACCATTTTTTTCCTTTTTACTATTAATCCGGTATTATTATTACTACTTTAATACTTAAAGATTCGGTAAAGTTTTTAATTATTAATTATAAGTTAAAGTTTTTAAAAATAAAGTCGACGTTTACTCGTAAAAGACTCGTAAAACCTTATAAATACGAACGTATAACTCGACTCGACCCGACGAAGGGTAAGTTTATCGTTTTTTTCTTTTAACTATTATAAAAAAGTATCCGTAAAAAAAAGAATTAAAATTATTATAAGTAATTATAAAATAAGTCTTTATAATAAATTAATTAATAAAAAGTATTAGTTTCGAGAACGAAGATAAGTGTATATTATAATAAAGACTAATTCTTACCCTTTTTTCTTAAAGGGAAGAAGGGAGTCCTCTTATTTAAAGAGAAAGGCTTTTTACTAACGTGGCGTTAACGTATAACTAGGGACCAGCCACACCGCGCCTTATTATGTAAGCCTAGTCACCTGATTCGTGGCCTTCGGTTACGAATCGATTATGATAAATATTAAGACTCTCTTTTTTTTAAAGGAAAGAGGGATAAGAATTAGTCTTTATTGTAATACACACTTACCTTCGTCCTCGAAACCAACACTTTTTATTAACTAATTAATTGTGAAGACTTATCCAACAACTATTTATAACAACTTTATTTTTTAAATTATAAGTTTTATTTCTTTATATTTTATTTTTAAAGCGTGGTTAGTTTAGTTAACCACTCTCGTACTTTTTACGTGGTTACGTTACGATACGACGGTCTTTGGCCGTAGTACTCCTTTATGTCGTGACAATAACCCTTAATATTAATACAATATTAAAAATATGGAATTATATTTAATACTTAAGATTATATATTAACTTTTAACACTATATATTCCTACGTAAAGGTCGCCAATATATAAATGTATCAGAGAAACAGTGATCATGTTTTTCACAAGGGAAGCGGAACCGTTGATAAGTGTTATGAATGTGACGAAGATGGCCAAGAGCGCTAGAATCCCCCATGAAAAACTGCGGCAACCTACTTACGTTATTAGCCGTAGACACAAAGACGTGAATCATACTAACGAGAAGAAGTATTAAAGGGGTTGTATTTCCCTCCCAGCCCACAAGTACATTTACTTACTCCTCATATGTTTCATAGCCGGTCCCAATGAGCATCACAGGCACGGCGTCTAGAAGGCAACCAAGGTATTCCCGCGTAGGAAGATGAATAGCAAAAACCATCGTTGTCGGACCTATCATCTGATACGCAGCAGGTGTCTCGATGACAGTATGACCTAGACTTAATAGATATGCCTTGTCCGAACTGGAGTATAGAGGCTCCTGGAAGAAACACTCAATTGCGTGACCGCTCTGGCGACCTATCATAGAATTTTATCGTGTCAGCCATAGGGAACTTATTGCGATCCTGCCTAGCCACAAAGCCGCCGACTGGCGAAATGACACTCGGCACCGGCGAATGGTATTTGTTGGTATACGTACTCAACTCCTCAACGATCAAAAGAAATGCCTCCGTTTGGATATGGGCCCTGCGTATAGACTCGCCAAAATCCAACGGGCCCCCAAACGAGCCAGCACCGAGGCAAACGGCACGCGTGACAGCTGCATGGCCAGGTGAATTCGTCTCTATGAGGTCGCGAAGGTTCATGCACGATGGTTGCTCCCGCCACCATGCGGCAACACGTTCATGCTCCGCCCTGACATGCGCAGGCACACCAGAATCGACGCCCGATGCCGTCACCACTGATGTATCCCTGGCCGTACCACTGGATCTACCGGGCGGCTGCTCGGGAGGATCATGAAAGTTGATGGCCCTGTCAACAGCCCGGCGCCCTCGCCTGCGCCCACCCTTCGCGGGGACGGTGACCCAAGGCGCGTCGCTGGGGTCGTTATGACCACCGCCAGTGATACTCGGTGCCTCAGGCATGCCGGGTCATACACGACGCAACATTAATTTGAGCTGGAAACCTGCACGTCCCGAGTCGAATATTGTAGAGACAGGGCAGTAAAAGTGGAGACTGGCTCGTTTTGAATTGACCAACTTTCTGTGCGGGCCACGGAGCGCCAAGCAATACGCTACACGGAGTTGTACATGCAGAGTACGGAGTACACCGTCGTCAGTACAACGTACAGTCGTCATGTCACCTCCAACCTAGCCGGGAAACATGTGTACGGGTTAAATATTATAAGATACGTAATAGTCTTTTCAAGAACCGTTAAAAGTATAATCATTATAACTAGTTTTCTTCTGCAGTATTTTTTGTACTGTCCTAACTTTTGATATCCTACCAAGCCATGTCCGCAATGTAAACGACTACACCCGAAACACAGTACTCATATTATTTTCACGCACTGTATCGACAGGCAAGTATGTGGACATGATACTGGGCGTTCTAGACGACGACCCACTTCCCGTACATCTGTGCTATCCCCCAGCCTGACACCACACCAATACGTCACACATTAAAATGTCGGCGCTTAAAATTGATTCCCGCCGTCGCCCGAACATCCGGCGATATGTTTCGAGGAGTTGTAGTAATACCATGGAGAAGCTTCTTTTTGGACAAGCCAGGCTCTTGAGTCAGAGTGTCCATCATTTACTACGCCGCCGCTACCACCGCCGTCTATGATGCGAAACTGCGTTGACCCCCATGGACTACCTTATAATCGTCTTCGCTGCGATAAGTCTTGGCCCAGGCCTCGCTCGTGTTGAGCACATCGCGCCGAACGGGGTATTTGTGAGACATGTGTGGTATTGCTAGATGTTTTGGGCTTCAAGTGGTACCCATGCTCTCCTCCTCAAATTCGAATCTCTCGGTCCGCTCTGTGAATCCGCGTGGGTACACGATGCACGCTGAACGTTGCATTGATATCCGCCTTGGGCTAATGGGAGACTTCGACACTGCATCTGCAGGTGACGAGGTGGTTCTGGAGCAATTCTATTGGCTGGCGACGAACCGCCCACCCTGAAGGTCTGTGGGCTACGGACCCTCCTTCAGAACCAGCTGCGGCTGCTATTGGCTGGCCATGTGATATGCACTGGGGGTGTATGCCGATGACCGTGACACTCGCACCCTCTTGCCGCCCGCATTTGTGTTGTGCGGCGCTTCGAAACGGGAAAGTTCCTTCTCTTTTTCCTTGTTCGTTGCGCATAGAAACTTTCATAGAGGCTGATTCGGCAGACCGAATATCTCTTGTTTAGACAATTTCGCCCCAGCGGTTGGAAGTAGGGCAAGTGGAGAAGCAAAGAAGATGGCCTTTGGACGCCGTGGGATCATTGGATCAGGGACGAACAAGAGCTCGAGTTTGTATGTGCGGTATAAACCATGTACCGCAGAATGGACGCACTTTCCACCCTTTGCCGCTAGATTTTGGTGCATGCGCAATATTATACACAGCGGGAGTGGCTGCCCTCCTTCCCATGCATGGGGTGTGTGATGCCTCGACGTAAATGAATGATTTGCTCGGCTGGGGCTGGGACACTTTCTTCTATCCCACTGGCGCCCGGCTGGGTGACATGCACGAGTAGGGATACCGCGGACACTGCGTTCCCTAGGCAAGCATTTCTATATTTATGCCCTCCCGTGCGCCGTCGTCAATCTTTGGCTTCCTGGACTTGTCATTTAAAAGACAGCCGTGCTATGATACTTCATCTGCTGTTGACCAACTTTCGTACAATTCCTTCTCAGTTCCCCTGCTAAGTTGGAGCCCTACGACGCGCAATTATCATCGTCCACCCTCGCTTTTATTTAGTTCTTTCCCTCGATCGCTACATTTGCACGCCGCTGCGTCGCCGCTTTCGCCTGACTTCACGACTGGCCTCCAACGCCGACCCGCAAGTCGTCTTTCTCCGTATCTGCTGCGCAGTTGGAAGATAGTTCGGCACGAACAGGACTTTTGCCGTCGAAGAATATCGAGAACCAGCCAACGCGGTCTGAACTAGACTTTTGTTGGACCGTGACCGCCCCCGAACTCTATTACCGCCCTCTACCCTAGCCGCAGTATAGAGGGTGCACATAATCATGTTCTCTGCAATACTCGTCGCCGTGACCGGCGCGGTGCTGGCGTCCGCACACACTGTGTTGACATACCCAGGGTGGAGAGGGGACAATCTGATAACCAATGACACATTTCCGTACGGCATGCAATGGATGTATCCGTGTAAGTGACTCACATCATACGCGTTCCTGGCTCTTTCTTGCGGGTACAAGAAGATTACGGGCGACAACAAATAGCCATTTTCAGCAGTTTCTGACATAGTCTTTAATCTTGTTTCGTTCCTCACAGGCGGTGGTATGAATACTACAACAAACCGTACCTACTGGCCGGTCTCCGGCGGCGCCATTGCATTCCAACCCGGTTGGTTCCAGGGCCATGCCACGGCCCAGATTTTTATAAATCTCGGCTTCGGAACCGACGGGCCCAATGGCGGCCCACCCAACATGTCTAACCCCATGATTCCCCAGTTCGGTATCTTAGGACCCTCCAAGAACCCGTATCCGGGCACCATCTGCCTGCCCCAAGTTCCGCTTCCAGTGAACGCATCTGTCCGTGCCGGCGACAATGCTACAATCCAGGTTGTCGAGCTGGCCGTCCATGGCGCCGCTCTGTACTCTGTGGGTATTCTCTGTATTTCTCTTAGACGACTTGGCAATGCTTGGAAACTAACCTGCTGCCGGTCAGTGTGTGGACATCACGTTTGTCGAGGACAATGATCCGCGACTGGCTAATGTCAACGAGACCAACTGCTTCAATAGCACTGACATTGGCTTTTCCGACGTGTACACAATCACAACCAGGGCCGCTGGAAGCAATGGAACGACGTCAAATGCAGTGGCCTCTTTCATGTTGCGAAGGTCACAGGGTGCACCGTCAGTATGGACGCACTTTATTGGCTGGTTACCTGTTCTCGCTGGCGGGCTGTGGCTGCTGATATAGTCGATACAAGACCTGCTGCTCGCGACGATCGGCGTGCTTTCTCATGAGTTTTTTTATTTCGCCTTGTTGATACGACGTTTTGGATTTGACCGCAACGATGATTGCAATACTTCTATGGTCCCTCTCTCCTCTGTCAGAGCTGTATATATTACATACCCGGGTGGGCAATTTTTGATACCGTTTTACATGGCGTTTTATTTTCCCATTTTCCTAAGCTTAGTTATGCGTTCGTGGGTTTAATTATCAGCTCTACAAGGCAACCGTGTTTTGAATTTGAGTAATAACCACTCCATTGCTTCTTGAGACCCGACTTTCTATGGGTCGGTATGGCACGATTTTGAGGGTGCGTCGGAACCGGGCGATCCAAAGACAACACGTTCGAGACCCGAAGAGGTTTTCAAAATAGCTTTACGAACATCCTCTCCTCTTCGACATGTTACGTAAAGGAGCCGGCGGCGGCGAGCAACAGTATCACAAGACTTCGAAAGGTAGCGTACGCTTTGTCTACATATGGGATTGACTCTGTTTGTCCATTCCTAGTGTGTGAAGAGCAGCTGTAGAAGGTGAGGTGTGAGCACACCAGAAATCCCATCCCACTGCACAACGTACCCAAAGTTTCATGTTGCAAGTTATGTTGCAAATGTCTTCAAGACCTTTTCGCCAACCGACTTGACTCTGGCCTCTTCTGATTTTCCAATGGCCAGATTGACCCACGTACCAGCGCTGGCGGATCGCACTTGCCCTGCGAAGTCGCCTTGGCCAGGAATGCTTGCGAGGTTTCCTAGAGCAATTAGCGAGCGGTAGACCACTTCGGCATCGGTGAGGTCCAAGATTGGTACGGCCAGCAACTTGATCATTTTGACCAATGAGTCATCAACCGAATTTTGGCCCGTCGCTTCTTGTTCCCGAAGAGCAAATGATGTGATATTGCTAGCTGCGGATGCCCATGCCACCATCATGTTGCGGTTTTTCCGCGCCGTTATGTCGAGAACATGAGATAGAAACTCGATTATCTCATGTATCCTCTTAACGGCAAGTCGTTGGCCTGGCGTAGTGACGAAGAGATTTGTAATGAGACGGAGCACCATCATGGCATTGTTTTCCACCGATTTTGGATCAGCAGCCAGCTCTGACCCACTCTCTTTCGGATAGTCTATAATACTCGGGAGCAATACGGTTAAGATATCCTCACCTTGGCCTCCAATATACTCTGGGAGTGACACCGACGGTGCCATACACCGCAGGAGATCCAGGCACGGAAGTCTATCCTTGTAGGGCCATGTGGTTGCCGCCTGTAGAACCAGAGCAATGGCGCTTGGTTCTAGACTGAACGACTCAGTCACCACAGCGGGAACCATGGCAGGAACAGTCGTGGGGATTGAAGGAGCAGATCTGGACAGTGTCTGGACCAGCGATGCTAATTGTCCCACTTGATCTGCTCCCAAAGACGCCTTGCTACCTTGTTCTGACAGGGTGCTGTTGACGGTCTTTATCCGATTTAGAACGGCTGAGAAAATGTTGTATTAGTACGGGAGGTAATGGACAAAAGAGACAACGAACGGGTGTGAACCTACGTGTGAAGTTACTCTGGGCCAAAGTGACAAACACGGCATACGGTCCTAGTGCATGGCCGGCATGGGAGTCGCCGTCTGTAACCGAGTCGATAGCCGTTGTTGTCTCGGTCTCAACCTCGTGGGACGACGAGTCCACAACGGATCCAACAAGGAGCCACTGGTTTTGTCCTGAAAAACAATACATAGGTTCACATTAGTCCCCTTCCACTGGTAACGAGATGCCGAGATTCCTTCGCTTACTTACCCACAGACCATTGGTAGACGCTGATGTTTCCGTTTCCAGAGTTGATCATAACTGTTTGCCCTTCCTTTGTACCAGACTTCCTTTCGATAAACTCTGGACCAGGTAGAGTGTTGGGGTTGATGTCGTCCATCTGCTGTTGGGGTATAGATGAGCGTTGGAGGGACTCGGAGAACTCCCTGAGCGTGTTCTCGGAGGCGGTCCTCTGCTGGTCCCTGGTAAAGATACGCGCAATGTTATCGCTTGCGCCTGTCGCAAAATCACCCGTCTTTTGGCACACCGAAACCGACCAGATCGAGAGTGCTGGGTGGGTGATAGTTTGAATACACGACTGATCCTTCCAGATGCGCACCGTGCGGTCTTCGCTGGAACTGACTAGCTCGCCGGTCGGGAGGCTGTCCAGCGCGTAGATGAAGCTCTCGTGGCCACGGAGAACTCCGACTTGCGCTCCATTAAACTGCCAAAGGCGAATCAAGAAATCATTTCCCGCACTTGCTACCTGGGCATCGCTTGGGTGCTTACGGACACGACACAATGCGCGCACAACGTCGGGCGTACGAATGAACACACCAGGCTGCAGTTCTCCTTCTTTCTCTCTCTTTGTCTGGAGACTATAGCCACGGATCACATGGTCGGCAGAGCCAGTCATTATAATGGCATTGCTATAGGCAAGTACTGCCCATATAGCTCGTTGTTTGTCGTTGGGATCGGGTCCAATTAGTTCGAGGTCAGCTTCCCATGTGTTTGTGTTCCAGAGCTTTGCACGTCCATCCCAGTCGCCGGAGATTGCAAAGTCGCCGTTCGGGGAAACGCTGAGTGCTGATACGTTGCTGGTATGCCCCGAGAGCAGGGCGACACGAGCACCAGAGATGTCTGCATTTGGTTGGCAAACCTCGATTGTGTGGCCGTGGCTACCAGCAAGAACAAGGCCCTTTGGGTATTGTGGGCGATTCTCCGAGGGAGGGAGGAAAGCAAGAGAGTTGAACGAATAAGGCCCCTGGGCCAGCAGGTTCCCAGAGTATGTAGGCGGAAACGCAGACGCCTCGTTCCACGCTTGGACAGTACAGTCCCGAGAGGCGGTATATATCGATCCTGGAATCGGGAAGCAGACGGCGCGGACCTACTTATGTGTTAATATTTGAAAATCCCCTTGGTTTTTGAAATCATCGGGTTCGTAGCCGAATTCAGGCACCGCTAGCCGGCATGCGTTGAGGTTGACCTACGTCTTTTTCGTGGCCGGTCAGGCTTGCGGAGAGTTGGAAGTTATTGTTGCTGGCCATGCTTGCGTTGGGTGGGATGACGGGTGACAATGCAGTTGATGATACTTTCGACCTTTCTGGGTGAAAGGACACAAGTCATCAAAGTGAGGGCACAATTTAAAGTAAAAAGGTCTGAGTTGGCCAGGCAAAATTATCAAAGTGTGAGATATGTCGTTTGTGTGTTGATTGATAATGGCGGGGCGGTAGAAGGAGCTCTTTCTCTTCCTTTCTAAGCCTTGGAATCACTACGTGCTGTGGACGCCTGGAGCTGCCCCTTGCCACACGACTTGCCATTGGCCAGCCGGACTAAGTAAATGAAGCTTTCTCCAGACAGTAGCCCGGCGCCGAACAAAGAGAAGTGAGTCCCTCGAATCTGCACGCCAGCGCCATCATAGCACCAACTTTTCGCTGCGGCGTACGGAAATCTGCACAAGCCCGGAGCGCTGCCCCCCAGTTCAGCAACACCTGTTTTGCCTGCATTTAGCGGCAATCTGCCCCCTTTCTGCGACGTAAGTTTAGTAAGACATACGGCGTAATAATACCGCCAGGTCCACTAAAACGGACCTGCTGGCGCCCACCACCTAATTACCGCCCACTGCCCACTATTGTCAAGTCCACCGTCTTCCCGCCAGCCGCCTGCCGCCTGCCATTCCCTCCTTCCTCGCCTTAGTACATAGGCCCCGCAACCGAAACCTTCCTGAGCAGCCAGCCAGTCCCTTCCCAAAACAAACAATTGCCCACTGCACACCTCTTTCTCTCCGCAACAAAGGCCCCCACTCCCCTTCTTTCTCTCTCTGCCATTGCATGCCTTCATTCCCATTGCAAATTGCACCGCCTTTGTGATTTGTGAAGCAGGGAACCAAACTGCGAGTCAGCGAACGAGGACGAACGAGGCCCCGGCGAAAGCACTAAGACGCGAAGAGGCACCGGACGTGCATCGTGCCCACAAAGACGAATAAGGCCCATTGACGCTTGACGCCACCAACACGAACATCACCACCCGCAACGGCCATAACATCGGACGACGATTGACGAGATTGGCGAGAAAGGAACGCAAACGGACGACAACAAAACTTGTAGGCCAAGCTCGACATTGAGCCTTGGTCGTCGTCGTCGTCGTCCTGCCCGAGAGCGACCGCAGCTCCCCTCGTCACCCCCTCCACTACCGTCGAAGGCGGCGAATTAGGGCCAACCACTGTCTGTTTTGAGAGCCATTCTCCCTCTCGTCGACGAGCAGCTTGTTCGAGACCTTGGCCCGCGCTGAGGACGGACTTGTGATATTAGCAGCGGAGAGAACGAGCACCGAACGTGTTGTCGGACGTGGATTAATTTTGAGAGGCCACGATCCAAGATCCAACCTGTAGACCGCGACTCGACCAACCCACCGACAAGACTCCCCCATCCCTCCTCTTGATCTTCTTCCGCCATTCTCGCGATAGTCGTCCTGTTCCCTTCTTCCACACACCCGTTCTTCCTGCTTCCGACGCGGCCACGAAGCCGCCATGTTCTCCAAACTGAAGCTCAAGCGCGAGGTACGTTGCTTTGCATTCCATCTCGGAATCACCGTGCATCCATCTCAAATGCTCGAGGGCTTCTCTGGCAAAATGGGAGGGACGTCTTCCCCGTGACCGTTACCATATGACGCTGCATCGAGACCTCCATTCCCTTGCCATCATCTGTGCCATCCCTTACGCGCGTCCCACCCTGTATTGTCCCCTCCACACCACAGAGCCCGGCGTTGGCCCAAAATGTGACGACGCTGCCGCTCATCCCTGCCCTGTCTTATTTTCATTGCTATTTGTCACGGCCATCGTCGCCTCTCCTCCCACTCACGACAAAAATGCTAACTCCTAACCCTCCTCTCCCAGCTTTCGCGAAGCAAGGACCCCAACAAACAGTCCAAAAAGAACAAGGACTCCAAAGACGGCACCGCCTCGCCCTCCTCCAGTAACGCCCGCGACTCCGCCGGCCAGTCCCCCGTCCTCACACCATCTTCTTCCACCTCTACTGTCAACGACATCCGCAACAAGCCTCTGCCACCAGGCAACGCAACCAATGCCCTCGGCAGCATCGCCGGTAGCGAGCATATCGGCGGCGGCGGCCCTGCCTCTGTTTCCGGCCAACCCCCGCACGTTGGCGGCCTGAGCGGCCTCCAAGCCAACCCGGGCGTGCCCGACCGCTTCAGTAGCATGGGCGGTGCACAGCCGGGAGCCTCGGGTGCCGGTAACGCCGGCGCTGGCTCTGGCACCAACTCACCCGGCCGCCTCGGCCAGCTGCCACCAACCGTCATTGTCAGCCCCAGCGCGCCCCACGTCCCTCCACCGGGCGCCGCCGAGACCATGCCACACGACCTGGCGCCGCCCAAGGCCGGCCAGAAGTCGCTCGTCTATGACCGCCTGCTCCAGTCCACGCCCAAAGACGTCCCCGAGGGCCTGCGCACACCAAAACGCCAGCACTCGTCGCGCTTTGATATCTCCTCGCACCGCGAGCTCGACAAGCTCCCCGGCTTCCACGAGGTGCCTCCCAACCGCCGCCAGGACCTGTTCATGCAAAAGATCGACCAGTGCAACGTCATCTTCGACTTCAACGACGCGAGCTCCGATATGAAGTCCAAGGAAATCAAGCGTCTGGCCCTGCACGAGCTGCTCGACTACGTTGCCAACAACCGCCAGGTCATCACCGAACCCATGTACCCGCGCGTTGTCGAGATGTTCGCCAAGAACCTGTTCCGCCCCATCCCGCCACCCGTCAACCCGCAGGGCGAGGCCTTTGACCCAGAGGAGGACGAGCCTGTGCTGGAAGTCGCCTGGCCACACATCCAGGTCGTTTACGAGTTCTTTTTGCGCTTCATCGAGAGCCAAGATTTTAACACAAACATTGCCAAGGCGTACATAGACCACAGCTTCGTCCTGCAGCTGCTCGAGCTGTTCGACTCCGAGGACCCGCGCGAGCGCGATTTCTTGAAGACCACCCTGCATCGCATCTACGGCAAGTTCCTGAACCTGCGCTCCTTTATCCGACGCTCCATCAACAACGTCTTCTTCCAATTCACCTACGAGACCGAGCGCTTCAACGGCATCGCCGAGCTTCTTGAGATCCTGGGCTCCATTATCAACGGCTTTGCTCTGCCGCTCAAGGAGGAGCACAAGCTGTTCTTGACCCGCGTCCTACTTCCGCTGCACAAGGTCAAGAGTCTCAGCATGTACCACCCGCAGCTGGCCTACTGTATTGTCCAGTTCCTCGAAAAGGACGCATCGCTCACAGAAGACGTCGTCCTGGGCCTGCTGCGGTACTGGCCCAAGGTCAACAGCACAAAGGAGGTCATGTTCCTTAACGAGGTCGAAGACATCTTCGAGGTCATGGACCCGGCTGAGTTCGCCAAGGTCCAGGAGCCGCTGTTCCACCAACTGGCCAAGTCGGTCGCCAGTCCCCACTTCCAGGTCGCCGAGCGCGCGCTCTACTTTTGGAACAACGAGTACTTTTGCAACCTTGTCAGTGACAACGTCGAGATTATCCTGCCCATCATGTTTGCACCCCTCTACGAGAACAGCAAGGGCCACTGGAATCGCACCATCCACGGTATGGTCTACAACGCCATGAAGCTGTTTATGGAGATCAACCCGCAGCTGTTTGACGACTGCTCTCACGAGTATACCGAGCACCAACAGTCCGCCAGTGCCCGCGAAGCCCTGCGCGAGCACAAGTGGGCCGCCATCCAGGAACAGGCCGACCTGCGGAAGGATGTCATCAGCAACAGCAACAGCAGCAGCAACAATGGCTCCGCGGCGACCGCCAACTCGCTGTCGCGCTCACAGACTGGCGCGGCCGCGGGCGCCACGCTGCTGCCCCGTCTCGACGAAAACGACGCTGAGGACAACCAGAAGCGTCTCGACTCGCTCAAGCTGCAGGACCCGGACCGGGCCCAACGCCGACCGGGCCAGGCCCGTGAACGACAAAACTCGGCCGGCTCGTCGGGACGGTGATGGGAATGGGAGGCGATGTGGGAGAAAATAATAAAGCGAAACATGAAAAAGTCGAAAAAAAGGAGACAGTTGCAATCGCCGGACGATATAAAGAAGGAACACCAAAATTTGGGTGTTTTGGTTTTATGTGAGTAGAGGCAGCGGAAGGGATGGGCCTATTCCCCCAGTCCCGATTTTTATGTATGGTAGTCGATGGACCGATGGCGGGTGAGGCATTGTGTCCTATTTGGAGGGCATGTATTGGGTGCACCCTGGAAGGTTGACCGTACGAACGGTCTGCATTTGGAGAGGGGCGAGGATGAGCACGGAGGAGGCTATTTGGGAAGACCAAGGGAACAAAAACCCAGAGAGGTTGACATAGACGGGGAGATGGCGTTTACCGTTGGCGTTACGTCTTTTGACTCACCTACTCTCTCCCTGCGTCTCAATCCCACCCGCTACGTCCATTCAAGTCTTCTTGTTGGCCATGGGCAGGGTCTGCCTATTTCTTTTCGTTTTTTGGTCTCTTCTTTTTTTTCTCTTTTCTTGGTCATGTTCTCTTTCCTTTGTTGGTCAGTGTTGCGTTTTACTTTTGTATCTGGCTTTGTTGCGCTCTTCTTTCATTTCATCTTCTTTACTTTTTCACACTTTCTTTCTTACGTTTCCTTCTTACTTTTCGTCCGGTTTTGCGGATTGCTTTTGTTCCATTGTCCGACGCTCTCCCCCATATTTTCGTTCGCTTGGCTTTGCTGTGTTTCTTTTTTTTCTTACTATTGTAGACACGTCAGAAATCCGAATGTTTTCTCTCCCTTGCCGTGACTTGCCTGATCTTTCTGCGTTGAATCTTCCACCCTGGTGCGTCATTTTCTATCTGTCTGACACCAGTTGAATGTTGTTTTGTTTTATTTGCCACTATAAAGGAAATCAAACAATGCACAGATGCTACATTTTGGGTTGTATGAGGACAAAGCAAAACTGCACAGAAATGTATACATTCTGAAATTTAAAACCAATCATAACCCATTTTTGAGCAACGAATCTACTTGGAGATGTCTGGAATATCCTACAGTGTAAAGCCAGGTTAGCAAAACAAACACGTTGGACGGTCGCACGGTTTCGGTTCCGATTGTGTTGGACGTACTTCCCAGGCCTGCTCCAGACCGGTGGTCCGCACATAGGTATTGCCTGGCGCAAAAACCGAGTCCGTCTCCAGACGGTAGAGGGCCTCCCAGACGCGATCGGAGTTGAGGAGGCGGCAAGGCGTTCCCGTGAACAGCGACTTGCGTACTTCGCGCTCGATGAGTCCGGTGGCGCGGACCAGCTTGATGGCATGCCCGTCCTCCTCCATGTGAAACAGGCGGGCGGCAGCCGCCGTGGCCTCGGGCGAGATGCTGTTGTTCGTCGTCGAGGGCCCATCCGCCGCCGGATGAGCAGAGGCGTTGCTGGACGGGGGCGACCTGTACGCCTCGAGCTTGGAAACTTCGAGCAGCGGCGGGCACGCCCGTGATGCGTACTGGACGAGGTCCAGGCGGATTTTCCACTCGAGCAGACGGGCCTTGGCTTCGACCGAAAGCCACACAAAGGAGTTTATTGCCAGGAAGAAAGGGACGGAGTTGACATGGTGTCTACACACAATTGTAAGTCGATGATCTCGAACATACCAAGAATGACGGGGGGCAAAACGAACGGTGTTCGGGGACTTTGGCGAATCTCACATCAGGAAGAAATCAAATTTTATGTACTTGGTGGGATGTTGCAGCGCGGCCGACGACGCCACGTAGAGACACGCCTCGGCCATCTCGGCCGTCCGCGCGGCCAGCCCTTCTTCCGTTGCCGGGACGGAGACCTTTGCGGCCACGGCCACCATTTCATTGAGGGCCCGCGCCAACACGCCGTTGCGCATCTTGTTGGGGTCGTCCCAGTGCGCGGCCGACGACAGCTGGGGCGACTGGGCGACCTCTTGGAAGAGGGACAGAATGCTGACGTGCCCCGTCGTCTTGGCCTTCTCGGAGTCTGCCGCCCTTTCCATGCTGTACAACACGTCGTCGAGTCCCTGGTGCTTGTGGACGGCGGCCTGGGCCAGACCCTGAGCCACAATCGCCGGCTCGCCCCACTCGATGCCGTACATGAGCTGGATCAGCGGATGCAAGAACCCCGCAAAAAGGCGTGTCCGCAGATCCTCGGCAGCCGGCGTGCCGGAAAATACGCGGTCGCGCAGCACGGCCTCCCAGCCGACCAGGTTGCTGCCGGCCTTATTCGCCTCCTCGTCGCGGCGTGCAATGTCGTGCTGAAAGAAACGTAAAAAGTCTGGATAGTACGACTCGTGTCCGAGGTGCTGGGGCGCGGTAGTCTCATACCAGTCGTCGGCGACCGGCCCGGTCGCAGTCCCCGGAGGCTCGCCGCCTTCCTTGGGATTGTGCACGGGCCTGGCCTTGCGCTGGTATCCCTTATTGTCGTCGTAGCCTTTTTGGATGGCACTGGCATCGGCACCCGTTCCGTAGAGGCTCAGCAGGTGGTGCGTGATGTGGTTGTGGAAGCCATCATTGTTAAAAAAGACATGGTGCGTCTCGAGGTCCTGCTGGAGCAGCGAGGACACGCGGTCCGACGCTTCCGGCGTTTGCTGAATACGCCAGAGACCTGTGTTGTCGGCGTCGACGTGGATCTGCGTGGGCGAAGCCATGGTGCTGTATGCGGGTGAAAACCGGTGACACTCGTGAAAGCAAAAGACAGCCAGGGTTGGAGATTTCCAGTTGATTTGGGTTGCACGGGAACGCAAGAGAGTGAAGGATCGCAATTGTGCGGTTGTATTATGTAAAGAAGAAGACGCAGAAATAGAGAGCAGGCGGCGGGATAATGACGAGGACGGAGAACAAGACGAGTAAAGGGCGAGGCGGCCGCTCCTGCTTGGCCAGTATATTGCTGCTCTACTCATTCGGGCAAATAAAGATCGTTGGGGGGGGGGGGGGCGATGACGAAAGTAAGCGAAGGAGCATTGGAGAGCAACAGGGACGTTCCTTCCTGGTACCTCTCTATATTAACGGATTGGCGGGGATGAATTGGTCAACGGGTTTGTCGCAAATGGCAAAGGTAAGATCGGGGGAAACAACCAACGGCGTATGACGTCAAATTGTTTAGGTAGAAAACAGAAGTCGCCAAACAGAGACGGAACAGGCAACTGCAGCTTAAAAAATTGCGGGGAAGGTACAAGCGACAGGGTGCCTCATCAATTGGAAGAAGGTGCGCGCCGGCGAAAATAGATCAGTGAAGTGCTTACTTAATGCTAGTCTCGTCTACTCGGCGGTCGGATATGATTTCGATCTCCTCACCCTCCGGTTAGGTTATTTAGACGCACAAATTTGGTATGTAGTATTCTGGTATTGTTATTGTTACCGTCCATATGTTCATGCGACGTATGTTATCTATCATGAGTCTCCCCCCGAGTCGTTTGGGTCCTTTGTTTTTCTTATCATTGTGCCACACAGGCGTACGAAACCCTTTATTGTATGTAAAAACTCATTTTTTTGTAAAACAGAGGCACACAAAAAAACAAAGCAGGAGCAAGCAAGAGACGACATGTGCTAGTCCCGGTGCCGGCTCGGACTCCGCCGAACCCGCCGGTTGGTGCGCTCCCGAATCAGGTTCTCGCTTGTCGCCTCGTCGTAGCCGATAATGTGCGTCAGGTAGTACATCTTTTCCTGGTGGCATACCTTGTCGCGATGGTCGTCCAGGCGCTGCTGGATCTCCATCCATGCGACGGCGCGCCGTTTGGCGTCAATGTGCTTGACGGTCAACTCGAAGCGGCCCGTGACAGGGCGGTGGTCGCTGACGCGCACCTCGTGGCGCCGGTAGTCGAGCTGGCGCACGCGGGCGCCGTGCCCACCGCGGAACAAGAGGCGGTCGCACCAGGCCGGGCTGCGCTTCTTTTCGCTCGAGTCATAGTTGTCAGTGCCGACGTCGTACTTGTAGGTGGGGTCGAAGTGGATGGGGAGCTCGTCGAACGCGCGCAGGCGGAACCCGGCATTGCGGCGCCGCGCCACCAGCAGCTGGTCGCGGTCCAGAAGCTTGGCAAGGTTGCCCGCCTTGACGGCCGTCACTACGGTGTCGCGCGACATGGTGTCGATGCGGTAGTTGAGGTCACCGTTCAGGATGCACAGCTCGTGATCTAAAATCATGGTGCCGTCGCCGCCGCCAATGTAGCTGTCGATGCGCGTGTTGGTGTCGCGCTCCATGGGCAGGCCCGTGCTGTCCAGAATGGCCGCAGCGTCGTTGTGCCGGCTGGCGGCCTGCGACTGGCCCGCCGCCAGATGGCAATTGACAAAGCACATGGACGTGTCGTCGAGCAGGAACCGGATGGCAATGGCACCCTTGTTGCCATGCAGACCGCCCATGCCGCGTTTGACCTCGGCAATGGCCACGTTGCGGATGCGGTCGCGCAGATCCGCCTTGACGAAAATGCACGTAAACAGACCAACCATATGTGCCGTCTGCAGGAGCTGGTAGAGCTCGCCGTTCATGAAATCGTCGAGGCAGCGCACCAGGAAATCGCGCCAGTCGCGGTACTGGTGGCTCATGCGCTCCTGGTCCGACCCTTCCTTCTTCTTGACCTTGAGGATGCGCTTCGCCGTGGCCGTCTTGTCCTCGAGGTCCACAAGCTCCTGGAAGCCAAAAACCAAAATGTCTGGCGAGCCGCTATCCCGCAGCATGTTCTGCATAAACGAGGCGTCGTCGTCGCTGTAGCGAAGGCTACCGGGCGTCGAGGCGCCCGCATTCCAGGTCATGACGTGCGCACGGATAGTGTCAAAGTCGCAGTACGTCTTGTCGCGCGTCTGCATAGCCTCCTCGATCCAGTCGTCTTGCAGTAGGCCATCCCATATGCGCAGCACGTTGTCGGCGCCGAGTGATACTACCTGCATCTGGCCCGTGCGGTAGGGGCTGGCGCGGTCGGAGACCAGCCGAACTACGGGGTTATCGTGGGCGGACCAGTCTTTCTTCACCATCCACGGCGAGCACGCCGGGTCGTAGACGCTAAGACGGCCGGTGTTGAAGCCGGCCCAGATGTACGGCCCGGCGCTTGCGAGCGTGTTAACCTTGTACGACCCAAGACTCACCATGCCCAAGCAAGTGTAGTCGGTGCGGGAGTAGATGCTAACTTTGCCGTCGCTGTGGCCCAAATATACCCTGTCGGGTTCGCTTAAGAGTACAGTGCCCGAGGTGATTTCGCCGGCGCCGTCCTGGACGAGTGGACGCAACAAAACCTGGAACTGGGCCGTGCCGTCGACGGTCGGAAGGAACACGCGCAGTTCTTTGCCGGAGGCATGCCACAGCTCGTCACCGACGACAATGGAGAAGGTGTGGCCGCGGGGCAGGCGAAAGGACTGATGCTGGCCGCTGGCCAGGCTCGGCACGCCGGTGTCTTCGGTGGGGCCCCACACATACAGGGAGCCACCGTCGCACATGGTCCACAGCTCGTTGCAGTGACGATGGATACGGATGATCTCGTGGCGGGCGTGGGCGGCCGGTCGCGAAGCGACGACGCTTTGCGTGGCAATGTCGGCCTCGATAAGCTCGCCGGTGATGTTGCCGATCCACAAGCGCAAACCCTCGTCATCGACGTGAGCACCGGGTTTGAAGACGGCGCATGTGGCCCGAATGCCCTCGCCGTGGGCGAAGCTCATGAGCAGTTCGCCGTCGACCAAACTCCAGACGCGCGTGAGCTGGCCCGTGGTGACCACGCGCTGGCCACAGACGTCCACTTGGCGGCAGTCAAGTCGAGTGTTAATCTCAGACAGGCCCTGCTTGGCAAAGGGCGGCCGGCGGTTGACGTTTGTGGCATCCGGGAACGCGGCGGACGGGTTGTCATGTGGTTTGGATGACGAGTTCAAGGCGACGAGGGCGTCCGTGCTGCGGCTGGCAATGTCTGATGGGGAGGATGTACCGCTCCGTATGGAGGCGAGACCCGGCCCGGGCACAAGAGAGCCATTGGATCCATGGAAGTCGGACTGGAATTTGGGCGTGGCGCGGTGGTCGACGGTCATCGAGCGGCCGTGCTGCGTACGTGTCGGTGGCGGCGGGAACTGCTGGGTGGACGTGGTCGGGTTCGACACGACGCGCTTTGCGAGGGATGGGGATATCGTCTGGGTGTCGTAGCCTGAAGCACCGCTAGTGGCGATGCCGGCGATCCTGGCACTGTGCATCGAACCTCCATTTGTGGGGACGTGGGTGTCAACTCCTGGGCGAGGCGGTTTTGGCGGTAATCGTGTCGAGGCAGGAATCTGGGCGCGTGGCGGCTGGCCGTTGTTCGCATTGTTCGCGCCCGGCGTCGGACGTGATGGCAGAGGTGGACGCGCCGATCGGTGGTCGTCGTTTTCGTGGCGTTGGGCAACCGTGTCCACGCCGATGTGGCCGTTGCCCGTAATCTGTGGAAACAGGGGTCCTCGCGCTCCGACGCCGTTGGAGGCTTTGTCCTGGCGGACATGTCCAAACGCGTTGTGATGACCTGTTGAACCCTGGTCGGACGTTGGTGGTGCAGCCACGGACCGCGGCCGCGGCTTGGGGTGGCTGCGCTCGACGGGAGGCAGCTGCGAGCGTGGCCGTGCAGGCAGCATGGGCGGCTGGTCGTCGTTGATGATCTCGTCGCCGCTCGGCGGCGTGCTGAAGGGAGAAAGCTTGTCGGCCGTGCTGCGGCTGCCGGGCGGCGAGCCAGTCGTGGACACGGCGGCTGGAGAAGTGGGTGCCCGTGACAGGACAATGGGGGTGGGATTGAACTGCTGCGAGGGGATCTTGGGTTTGTCGGTCCGGTTTATGGGCGGCGGTGCTGCAGCCTTGTGTGATGATGCATCGCGCGCAACAATAGCAGTATCGCGGGCGACGTCCCGCTGGTCCCGCTCACGCTTGAGCTCGGCAGACCGACGCGGCGGTGGCGGTGACGGCGGCTGAGACGGCGAGAGCCGTGGCGACCTCCGGGCGTCGAGTGACGTGGGCGTGTGCGGTCGGCTGGGGATCTTGGGCAGGCGCGGCGACGAGGAGGGGGAGAGCGGTGCCTTGACGACGGAGTCAGGGTTGAGGAAGAAGTTGGACTGGTCGGCGGTGGACGGGGCGAGGTTGCCGGCGCGGCCTTTGGGAGGTGACTGCGGCGGTTGAACAAGCAGAGAGGGCGGCGCAATGGGCCGTGGGCTGAGCGGTGGTGGGGGTCCTAGACGATTGGAAGGGCGCAAGAGGGCTGGGTTGCCAGACAGGTTGAGGCTGCTGATGCTGGTGTCGGGTGTTGAGGCTGCGACAGGCCATGTTGGCGAGTGTGCTGGACTTGCTGGAGTTGCTGAAGTGGAAGCGGTCGAAGGATCGTGTGGCTTTGGTTTTGGCGGCGGCGGCGCCTGAGCAAAGGGCCGGTCTCCCAGTATGGGGGATGCGGGACCACGTAGTCGGTCCGGTTTCGGAGCCGGCGAGATGGGTCGGCTGAGAGTCGTCGACGGAAGTGGCGAGGGATGGGGAGATGCAATGGTAGGGCTGCCGACGACGACGGGCTTGCCCATGTTCTCGAAGCGAGCTCGGAGGGACGAGACGGGCTTCTGCGCAGAGGGGTCAGTACTGGGGGAAAAGAACGATGTGATAACCTACAAAGCCGCTGGAAACTCACAATGGACGAGCCATCAGGCCCTTCCTCGTCGGGAGGCGGAGGCATGATACGGGAGGAGAAGGGAGAGAGGGAGGAGAAGGAGGAGGAGGAGGGGAGGGAGAAGGACGGGAAGAGCGCTGCCCATGCGAGGTGGGGCGAAGGGAAATCGAGGCTGACTAGGTGCCGAGCATGGAGGTGACAGCGAATGCGACGTTTTGACGTTGGCGATGTGATACTGCCCACGCAAACTTGACGTTTTTGGACGAGTGACGAAATGAAGGGCGAAGACAAGTCGAGTAAATGGCGCTGGGCAAGGCGCAGGCGGGACTGGGGGACAGGGTGCGCGAGGTGAGACAGGACACTGGTGGGATGCGGAGAATGCAGTGGGATGCCGATGGGAGGCCGTCCACCGTTGGGCCGAAGGGATGGATGGGGATGAATGAACAGGTGCTGTATGGGACGGTCGTCGAGATGGTGGAAAGGGGTGAAGAAAGAAGAGCCGCTTCGTGAGAGAGTGTCAAGTGCGAACACGAGGCATGGGTGCCGGCGGAATCAAAACGGAAGGAGGTATGGTGTCGTGTGGTGTATCTGTGTTATTCACAGTGAGTGCTGGGCTGCACCTGCAGTGAGAAACCACTGGAGGCGGCTATGCTGCGTATGTTATTTTTTGGCCCCTTTTTGTTGGGAGTGCTCCTTCCAGGAATGCTTTTAGCCGCGGTTCCAGGTGTCTGTGTGTTGTGTGGCACTTTCTGGCTTTCCGTTCCTGCAAGTCGATGTCACTTGCACCTGCCACACGATTTGTTTTGTTTTGTTCCCGTGTTGGTGGTTGTAATTGTGGTCGTCGTGATGGTGGCCACCTGGGTCGCTCTTCCCCTAAGGTGCCTGCATTCTTGGAATAGTGAACGGTGGAATTGCTTTGCTTGTGCACTGTATGTTTTACAGTAGGTGGGGCAAGATTGCATTGCCGCTCACAGCCCGACGTCACCGCCTTGCAAACCCCAGGGGCTAGAGCGAGCGAGTTTCCTAGGCGTTAGAAAATACGAAGCAGGGAAGAGGGCTCCTACTAAGACGGCGAATGCCGAGTCACGTGTACTGAATTGCTTAGCTGCATTGCGTTTAACTAGGTTCGGGTTTGTTTACATGTTTCCTGTTTATAGTGTAAGTAAGTCCGAATAATCGTTTGTCGCTAATTTCACTATATCTACTGTTATACGGCGGTACTATGACCTTGGGATTATCCCCGCTACAAGGCTAACTTACAGGGATCAATGCATATACGACCTCGCGCAAATAGGAGTACCCCAAGTGCAACCTTCTGGAGGACAGAATGGCAAGAAAGAACATCTGGCCAAGCATTGTGCGTGTGCCAACTGCAGAGGCTCGACGATACTCAGCGAATGCCTACTGATGACACTACGGGGGTAAAGAGGGACAAGAACAGGCCAGAAAAGACAGATACCAGCTGATAATGGATCGTGATATGTTGAGTCAATTGCAAACTCCTTCCCCTTTCGGACATAACGTAGATGCGTATGGGCGCCGAAGATACCTTCCGAAAGAGAGCAATCTGGGTAGACTAACCATTGAAACTTCGTTACTCTCTCTTGACAGTTCCGAATACCTCACAACAACTCCATCTCCACACCAAGGTGTCGCTCGATATCAGCCAGCAGCCACTCAGCCGGCGTCACGTACGTGACATCGATCGCTCCGGATATGCCAGCACCCCTAGTCAACATACCGCCAAAGCGACCTTCGATGTCGAAAACGGCGGCCCCCGAGTCGCCAGCCTGGGAGAACAGTTTCGACCGGTCGTGGAGCGAGCCCTTGACGGCCCACTCTCTGGACTGGAGGGAACCACCATCAGGCAGGTAGTGCCGCACCATTGAGAGGATCTCGGACGCAGCGGCCCAAGTTAGACCCGTCGTTGCGCCGTATTTGCCAACAAGGATGCTCTCCTCGTCGTCCTTATCGAGCATCTTGGGGCTTTTCATTTCTGCCACTGGAATCATACCGTGAATCCGGAGGAGGCCAGACTCGGGATATTCGAAGCGCACTGTGTTGGCTGGTTTCGGATTCAACAGCCGCCGAAGCTTGGTCGGGTATTGAGAGTCAGACGTACGCAGGTCAACCTGGTTCATGAGGCGACCACATGCGGCCGTGGGATACCTCGCCTTGTCCAGCTGGATCAGAGCCCAGTCACGTGTCCATGGCTGTTGCCGCCGGCCGTCGCCGTCGCTGCCACCGACGCCGATGGGAGGCGATAGCAAGACCTTGCCAATGACCCGGGCAGCGGAGTTCTCGAACGGGCGGAGTCTCTGTTGCAGTTTAGTTGCAGCCGCGAGATTGAGTTGTTCACGGAGCAGAGAGGTCTGAGTCGTGTGCTGCGTGTCTGTTGTGAGGAACTTGTTGGAGAATTCGGCCAGGCTAGCCAGGCTGTCCATTGCGGCCTCGACATCATGCTGGCGCGGGCTGGCGATGGCTTTCCGTCCTGACGCTGCTGAGAATGATGTCGCGTCGTAGTGCAAGTTCTCTCTGTAGAGAACATTGGGAAAGACAACATGGCGACATGATAGCGCCCAGAGTTGTCTCGTTGTGTCGTCACCACCAGCCGCTCGTTTGGTCGGCTGGAGAAACACGCAGAGCGTTCCCGTCATTGTGTCGCGCTCCATTGGGAAAATGGGCTGACCTATCGCTGTCGTAAACGGTTTCATGACATCTGGAAAATCGACTTGTTTCGCCGGGTCGAGCACTTCGGGGGCGCTGTCGCTGCCGGTTCCGCTGTTGTTGTCGGCCAGAAGTTGGATGACGTCTGATGTGCGCAACTCCACCTCAACGTCGGGCAGGCCCGCTGCATCAAGGACAGCACGACAGGAGCGCAAGACGTGGGCAATGATATCCCAGTGAACGTTCTCGGCTTGGTGTCTTGGGATACCGACCCATACGACGACGGGACGCTCTTGAGGCTGCAGATCGTTATTGCCGATGCGCCACACATCGACGGAGGTCCATGGCAGAGCGCTGATGGCTGAAACGATGTGGGGCTCCACGTTATCCCAGATGTGTAGGATGGGGTGCTGTCCAATGGGTGACATCACAAGGTGCTGGTACGTGGTGAAGGGGCCTGGGTGAAGGATGCGGAGGCTCCAGGGCCGGATGCCCGCCGAAGTCCGGCCGAGGAGTCGGGGTGTGGAAGGGAACGCGCTGTAGTACATCGTGGCCTCGTCTTCGGTCGGGGGAACGAGGTGAGGCAGGATGTCACTGGACATGGCGGTCATGGTCGCGGCGGCCGTTGTGTTGTTGCTGATATTTGCGGCAAAAGGCACATCTGTATTGGCAGACGGTGCGGACCAGCCGATCTCATCGCCTTGCTGCTCATCCCTGTACGTCATTCTAAGGAAGAGACGGAAGCGTAATAGAGAGATGGTGAGGACGGCAGAAATCTCAAGGAATGAGCCGCGGGGCAAATAAGGCGCAGGGTCAAAAAGATAAAAGAAAGAGAAGAAAGCCGAAGGGCGGGAAACGATAATGACAACGAGAAGTAGCTGAAACAAGAGCAGGTAATTTAACTGGGCTTCAGAACGGGGTTGGGAGTAGAAACACAGCGACGACGAATATGAACAAAATAAAGTATGCACCGACAGAATAATCATGTGAGGCGCTCTATGAATGTACCTAGTTGACGCACGTCGTGATTACTCAGTAAGCCAACCAGTGAGTAAATACAACTAACCATTCACAAGAGAAAAGAGGAAGGCTCAAACTCATGTGTTATCGTTAATCGAAAGAGTTAATGAAGGCGAAGAAATCAAGATAAAACGGAAGAAAACGAGAGAAAAAAAGACAAAAAGAGGTGAAAGAGCGTATTGCACACCCACACACCCAGAGTCCCTGCGATGCCATAAAGATGATGTGTCGCTGCTCGGGGTGTCCGGGCAGGGATAGGTGAGGCTATCACGACTTGCATCAGCCTGTGAATAAATCCGTGTTCACTTGTATAATGAACTGACAGGTAGATTGACGGTGAGACGGACGATGGGCTCCCAGAATGCGATGGCTGAACGCAGTCTGTCTTTGCCGCCATTTCCACAGTGTGCAGCATACATGATGCACGGCGCAGGATGTGACGGCTGCTCTGGTATGGGGCATTCTATATTTATGTGTAACAGCCACAGAACGAGCAAGCAAAGGGCAACAGGGGCAAGCAGGGGTATACCAACAAGACCGCTTTGGGCAGGCTGCTTTGACGGAAGCAAACATGCCAATAGCTATACAGGGCCCCGAAAATATGAGGGGATGCAAAGGCGGACGAATGAGAACACAAGAAAAAAAGTTACAGGTCGTGCAGTCTATAAAGTTCTATACATTGGGCAATTGGGCTGAATCTTCTTCAGCCTCGTGACTTGTCATAAAAGAGCTTCATAGCTTTGAGCTGCAGATGGATGCCCGGCACTGTGGATCAATGTAAGAAAAGGCGGAAAGCAAGGAGAAGGAAAGCAAGGAGAAGGAAAGCAAAGGAAAGGAGAAGGTAAAGGAAAGGAGAAGGTAAAGGAAAGGAGAAGGTAAAGGAAAGGAGAAGGTAAAGGAAAGGAGAAGGAAAGCAAAGGAGAAGGAAAGCAAAGGAAAAGAAAAGGAACGGAAAGAGAACGAGGCAAGGATAAAGGAACAGCCTCTCCCACTCCTGTTGTTTCTCTCCTACAATCTCAGACGGTGAGACCTTAGACCCCAGACACCAAAGTTGTCCTTACATTGCACACATCTTCCCACCACAAAATTTCGTCTTCACACATCCCTAACATAACACCTCGTCAACAGCTACTATGAGCTCGCACACAAAGACACTGCGCGACTGCCTCGTTCGGCACAAGCCTTACATCCCGTGCACGTCTCAAACGCTGGGCAACACCAAGTCTGCAAACTGGCCCGGCTTTACGGTCAGCCTCTGGAAAGAGTTCAATATCCGCACTCTGAACGAAAGCTACGGGCACATTCTCGATACAGCTTTGCCACCGCACATCATCGACAACGTGCCGTCCACTGAACAGCTACAGGGCCTCACAGTCATTGACGACAGTGGACCCTTCAACATCATTGGCTGGAACGACAAAACCGTCCTGCCACTGGTCAAGTACGCAAAGCAGGCCATGGCCTTACACGTCGGCGCGGCCGTGCACCACAAGCACACCAGTTCCGACAATTCGACCGTGGCCAAGCTCGCGACGGCTTCCAAACGGACCACCATCGACCACATCATTGAGCTGGGCAACTACCGGCGCGACGTTTTGGTCGTCGGTCTAGGCCGGACCAGCGTCAAATGGCGAGGAAGCACGCTCATCAAGGACCCCGCAAGTGCCAATAACGAGCAAGAGTGGCCCGTCCGACAGCTGGCAAACCTGTGCTCCAAGGCCGGGACGCGGTATGGTTACATCCAGACGGACCAGGAGCTCGTGGCTTGCTGCTTTGGCGCCACACCACCTTCGAAATCGGCCGAAGCGTGGTCTGACTGGACGGCCCGCGTTATGCCGGTGCCCTGGAACACGGAACTGGACGAGCTGGGCGAGATGAGCAACGGGCCACGCGCTGGGCTCAACTCCTACCTGACCACGGAGCTGGCCCTGTGGTGGCTCTGTATGCTGTCGCTGAGCGATGGCCACCGCCAGCTCGTCAAGAATGACGAGATTGTCCCCATTGATACCTGGGACACTCTCGGGCTGATCGATGGGAGTGTATGGGCTCATCAACACCGGTATTCGGCCTTTGTGAAGCCAACGGCGGATCCAACAATACAGGCCGCTGTAACTGTCGGTGGAATTGCCGGTGGAGAAAGCATGCCGACACCTTCTCTGGGCAACGTGAATGTCGACGTTCGTCTGCAGACCGACTTTTGGTTTCATTACAATAATGGAAACTGATTGTACATCGAATGTGCAAAGTGAAGGACTTGGCTTAGTAGGATAGGGCTCACAGAGAGGTCGTACATGGCGAGTTTTACTTTTCTTCTTTTCCCTTTATCTGTTCTCCTTTTTCGCTCTATTTTTTCCTCTTCATCTATTGTCTTCATTTAGATCACTGGTCCAGTTTTGAATGCGCCTTTTCATTCGCACGTTAAGAATTTGTTTTGCATATGTTTTATTTGCCATTGTCATGGTTGAAATTTTCCTTATTTTTTTGTCTATTTGTTTCAAATAAATACATCAATATGCATTGAAAATGTACGTCCAATGATCACCAAACAGTCACAAAAACAAAAACAGAGAAAACAGAAACAGGGAGACACAAGCCCCAGTAGAGCGCTAGAGGGCTGCTAATTCAGGTACGCCCGTTTCTTCAGAGTTCGTTTCTTTCCTTTCCTGTTGAATCTGGCGTATATAAGTACCATATCCTCTTTTGGTTGGGAAAATCAAGCCGGCATCATCCACAAACCATTCCAGCGTGGAGCATAACATGCGATCATATTTCATTTTGAGCGCCTTTTCTGGCGTGCATGGAAGATACCACCGTTTGGGTGTTTTAGCCAGCCGCAATTTATGGTTACTGCGGTCCTTGAGCGCGGCACCGGCCTTCCAGTCGAATTGCCGGGGATCGGCCAGCGCATAAATCCGAAGCATCTCTTCAACACGAGAACTTGTGCGTCGGAGATGGTAATACGGCTTTGGGCAATGCGGTCCCCGCACCCCGCCGGGGAACACAGTCATCAATTCGTAGACTTTGGATGTTTGACGGGGCCACGCAATATGCCGAAGAATCATTTCCTCAACACTCCAGTAGTCGTTAATGGTGTACAGGAATACCTCGTGCTCCATGGCTGCCAGATCCTTCTCGGTTAGTTTGGGATTTAGCTCGGGGCTGGCCATGAAATGCGGAACAGTGAATGCGGTGCTAAAATCGCACATCACATTGTCCACAAGCTGCTCGGGCCGCAAGTCGAGGTAGAAAATGCCCAGCTGGTGAAGGCGGATCGTGTCCCGTAGGAGCCGCCGCGCGGTGCGCACGGTGAGATTGGCTGGGCTCCAGGGGTCTACGGTGGACCCGAGTTTCTTGATGATGCCACGGAGCGGCGGCGGCTTGCCGCTGCGCTCGCCTGGATAGAGCCCGCGCATGTCTTCGTCGCCAGGAAAATCAACGCTACCATTGTATTCGAGCTTGAACTGCTCAGTCAACTTGCGCTCATGCTCCTCGTCCAGTAAGACATAGCCATAACAAGGGACGGCCAGGTCGGTGTGGCCTGTTTCGTGCAGACGCCCAAACGCGCGGCATTCGCTGTAAAACGGGTCCGAGTACTGGGCAAGGACGGTTAATTTTTCGCGAGTACTATTAACCAAGTCCTCTCCGGGGCCTTGCCAGTTTTCTTCGTACACGAAACGGAACTATACAAAAGCGAGGTGTGTTAGTAAACGAAACCTGGCAGAATACGGGGGCGTCTCGGAGGACGGTTGACGATTTGGCTATATATGATCTTTCCTTCTTACAACTTAAGAGAAAACCGAAAAAAATAAACAAATAAAAATACGTACCAGCTTGAGCGCATACTCCTGGCCCTTGATCTTGACCTTCAAAACATGAGAATGAAGGCCTTGTCCAAGGACTCGCACGAATTCAATATTTTGAGGACCTTTAAAATCAAATGCATGCAACTTCGGGCCTGGGCACTGCGGCAGTGGCACCAAGTCAGCTGGGGTTTCTGGCCAGTCAGGATGCATCGTGCTGGTGGAGAGTGACGGATAGTGCTCCCTTGAGGAATACAGAATGCAAAGAAGGTTGAAGAGGTGCTGAAAGCCGAGAGGATGCAGTTGTACACAGTATACTGAAACAAAAAAAAACAAATGTGAAGAAATGGAAAGGGAAAGAGGAAGAGGTGGGTTGCAACGTTTTTAAGAAAAGAAAAGGAAGAGGAGCAGAGCGAGATATATGTAGAGCAAAGAATTTGAAAAACGGAAACAAGGTCGCTTGATATCCGGAGAGCAAAATGAAGTCTTGGAGTCAGAAGAGGCAGCCAGACTCCACATTCTGCATTCCGACATCCGTGCAGACGGATGCGGCGATGCGATGGCTTTATTGACCGTGGAATAGCAATGAAAGCGACCATTGCTTTGTCCAAACCCTTTCTTTGCCTTCTTTGTTGACTTTGCATCAGGAGGCTGTGCGTGTTCTTTGACATGATGTTGGACGAAGAATATGACTAAGCTGATTGTAGGATGGATGCTCGCCCAGTGTCAAGGACTGGCGTCACAAAACACAGTGTCTGCACAGAGCAGTCGGCCTGCACGTCAGGAGGGTTGTTACAACCGGTCGTTGGATTTCTTCTGCTCAAGATAAAGAGACGAGAGGTGCATCGACGGGGAAGTATGTGGACATTTATAAATTGCCTTTGTTTGTACTCGTTTTTGGTGTGCTGAGTCTTACATAAGCGTTTGCAGCGCGAGCGCTCCTGTCGCCTTGGTCAGAAACCTGCAAACGAAGCAAGAGCAACTCAGTAAACGAAACATAACTGTAATTACAAGCCGCGCACCTTCCTGTCGAGGGCGGGCGTTGTACAAAAGCGCGACGAGCTTGTTCCTTCCCCTGGGAAAGTTGGCTGTGGCCGTCTCTGGCCATCGTCGTCGTCACTCCCGGCCTCCCCCCGTATTCTTTCATTCGAATCTTCTGGCTTTGCCTTATCCGTGCCTCGACCTCCACAGCGCCACCATCTGTCCGGCCACCGCGGTGTTAATGAGACGACAAAACGACTCGCTAGAAGGGTACGTAAATCAATAGGCTACAAAAACGGAGTGCGGCCTAGGGTCCATGTATTATTCTGTTTTCTACCATTATTATTATCATTGTTGTTTGGTGTCTTGCTTCGTTTTTCTTATGTCGATTCGTTGGAGTGCGCGGACGGTATGCCTTTTGTTTCTCCTGTTGCCGTTGCGCAACTACACAGCAGATGGTGTGCTGGCTGCGCTCCAAGTGTTTCGCGGGCGGCATGTCAACGCGACACGACCTTGGCCGGTTGGGTTTCTTTGTTGGCCATGTTCGGCCCCTTGCATCTAGCATCCCGTCTGTTTTATGGACGGTCATGACAGGTGTACTTCGACAGCATCTTATCTGCACTCTAGTTTGCACAATCAATGTCGCCAATCCAACCAAGCAAGCGAGTACGTGCCCCGAGGCCCGAGTGGCAAAGCAACGAAAAGGCTAATAAAGGAAGCATGACAAACACGATAGGTTGCGGAGGCCAGGGGATTAGGGTGCGATGGATTGTACAAGGCAGGTCGTCAATTGCGAACACCACCTACCACATTCTTAGCGCCATGCGAAGATGTCGGCATAGCACCCTCGACGAGACCCCCAATGGCACCTTGCTAGGGCCGCTTGTTGTCCCGGCCGGGCCTTGTAGGCTTCAGATCCTTCAGCTCTTCCGTAGCATCGCCGGCAATGCAATGGCGGAATTGTGCTGGCACAATTGACAACAAATCGACAAATCGACCTTGCATGCCAATCAGAAGCCAAACAACACCCCGACGTATCCCCACAACCCTCGGACGATGTCTGCCACTATCCATGGCCAGCGTATCATCTTTCGCGCATTTCACAATCAAGATATCGCCAGCCTGGTGCCGGGTGCTCGTTGCTGACGTTTTGCGTCCTGTCCCGTCTGGCTGTACGAACATATCTTGCCTGCTGGTCTGCTTCTTTGCCCCTTTCCTTTATGACCCTTGTCCGGCACCGCCCGTCGTATTTTTGATGGCCGTACCTTGATGAGACGCGAGGTCGGGGTGACCGCCCGGTTGACGTGCTCAAGTTGAAGATGGAGGGGGGGCAACGTGCACGCAACCTACTACTACCGGAGACCCGAAGATATGGGGACCGGCCTCCAACCGACATAAGCGAGACGGGCGATGCAATGGACGAAGAAGCGTGCGAACACACCGCTAAGGCTGGATTGCAGATGCAGACGAGATCATGACGGTTTCGGATCCAAAAAGATGAACTCTGATGATGGGGGGGAGGGGATGAAGATTGAAGATGGCCAGCAACATGTGTCATCCCATTGACAGATGACGAGAGAGCTGCGATGGCGACATTCCGGGGGTACTGGTTACCTGTCCCTCGTTTCTATAAAGTTGAGGGTCGATGCAGACGCCGATCACACGAGGCTGTTTTTGATGAGCATTCCCCAGAGCACTTTGCGATTCTGACGACCTGTGAAAAGCGAAATTCATCGCGGATTGGCTATTGTTTCTGCAAGCTCTGAGGCTGCTTCGCAACACCCCAGGGTCACTTGCCCAACACCATCCAACATCATGCCGACTGTGCTGTGGTCGGCCAACCCCACGGCGTCTGTGCCAACCGCGTCAGCCGAAGACCTTGGCACCAGCTCCGGCGACGACAAGAAGACGCCCCAGGTCGTCGTCAACCCCGCGGACATACCGCCTCTCGGCGTGCCCATCGACACCACGCGGCGCTACTTTTGGGAAAAGGCCAGGCCCGTCGATCTCGATGCCATTGCCACCCAGCCGTCCGTCTACGACGACCCGGCTTTGGCCATCAAGTACCGACCGCGTGCTGACTGGGAGAACATCCATCGCTTCGATCCGCTTGCGCGCTGGACCTGGCGCGAGGAGAAGGCCCTTGTGCGCAAGATTGACGTTCGCATCTTCATCTTTACTTGCGTGGCATTCATGGCCCTGGAGATCGACCGCGTCAATCTCGCCCAGGCCGTGTCCGACAACATGCTCGCCGACCTGGGTCTGACGACCAACGACTACAATCTGGGAAATACAGTGTTTTTGCTGTCGTTTATGTGCGCCGAGCTGCCGTCGCAGTTGGTTTCCAAGTGGTAAGTCCCTTTCGCCCCCTCTTTCTATTCTGCAATTTACATCTGCATCGGCACAGCATTCCTAACTGCTTTAGGATGGGCCCTGATCGGTGGATTCCCATGCAGATGGTCCTGTGGAGTGTCGTGGCCATGTGTCAGTACAAGCTCAATGGCCGGACCTCGTTTCTCGTTACCCGCGCTCTTCTCGCCATCCTCCAGGGCGGTTTCATTCCGGACGTACGTTTCCAACCCACCCCCCAGTGACGTTTCCAGTTCCAGTCATTGTGAACAACAAGTTCTCATACACCTCAACCTTTCTTTCAGATGAACCTCTACCTTTCTTACTTCTACACCAGCGCCGAACTGCCCATCCGCTTGTCCCGCTGGTGGGCGACCATGACCTTTTCCATTATCCTTGGTGCTTTCCTCGCCTTTGGCATTCTTCACCTGGATGGCCATAATGGCGTCGAGGGCTGGCGCTACCTATTTCTCATCGAAGGCCTGATAACGCTGGCTGTCGGCGTCTCAGCCCTGTATTTTATGCCTCCCAGTCCCACGCAGACCAGTGGCTTTCCCCGCGGAAAGAAGGGCTGGTTCACCGAGCGGTTCGTTCACATTATGCCGCCATTTCAGTGATTGATTGTTTAACGTTTCGGCTGTGTTTTCTACTCCGTATATATCTAACGCGTCTTGTCGCACAGCGAGGAAGCCATCATCGTCAACCGCGCTCTCCGGGACGACCCGTCCAAAGGCTCTATGCACAACAGACAAGCCATCACACCTCGCTTGCTGTACCACGCTCTCAGGGACTACCACATGTGGCCAATGTAGGTCTTTGCTCCCGTACACCAAATCTCACACAGTAAAGACTTGCTAACCGACCCAGTTATGCCATTGGCTTAACCTTTCAGATGTCCATGGGCCCCCCAACCCAGTATCTGACTCTGAGGTGCGCTCGCCCTGCTGTTGTTGTCTTATTTGTCTTTCTTTCTTTACACTGACTTACACCTTGTAGTTTGAAGGGCCTCGGCTTCACAACCTTCCAGACCAACTTGCTTATTATTCCTACATACGTGCTCTCCATGATCACTTTGCTGTTGGGCACGCTCTTTGCTGGTTGGTCTGGCCGACTGGCCCTCAACGGTCTCCTCGGCCAGTTTTGGGCTCTGCCCTGCCTTATCGCGCTCTATTGCATCGACATCACGACCGCGAACAAGTGGGTCGTGTTTGCCCTTGTCAGCGTCCTGCTCGGTTACCCCTCGAACCACTCCGTCCAGGTCGGCTGGGCCTCGCGCAACGCCAACACGGTGCGCACCCGCACCGTCTCGACCGCAATGTATAACATGTGCTGCCAGGCGGGCGGTGTTATTTACTCCAACATATACCGAGCCGACGACGCACCCCGCTACCGCCGCGGCAACCGCACCCTCATCGGCCTGAATGTTGGCGTGATCTTTTTGTATGTGGCGGTGCACTTCTACTACCGCTGGGTCAACGCCCGCCGCGACAAGATATGGAATGCGTGGACGCCCGAAGAGCGCGAACACTATATTAACACGACCAAGGACGAGGGCAACAAGCGTCTCGACTTTCGCTTCGATTACTAGACAAAAGGGATATGTGTCTTTGTTCGGCGATACCTGCTTCCTGAAAGACCTCCCTGCCACTCTATAACCACGCCCACTCCCTAAGTTTGTTCGCTCTATTCTAATAGGAACTATAAATCGTCCATGTTATACCTGCCGTTCATCATCAACCAATTTCTTTACCCTGCTTAGAAATACCAACTCACTAGACTTTATTTTTCTGTCTTTGAAACGAGAGTTTTACGTGACATCACGAACTCCATCTGCGCCTGGGTTCAGCTTGCGTCGAGAGGACTGGTTGCTCTTTTTGACATTTTTGTGCCATTGCTGCATGTTCCGTTTTAAAGTGAACGCACGCCGCTATGCTGGTTAGACGGTATAAGGATCCCACGCAGGCAATAGGACATAATGGAGCCCCGACTATAAATCAAGGTCGTGTAGACGAGCTAGTGCCTGACTATGCAAAACCTCGCCTCTATATTCCTCTTTGGCACTTATTCAAGCTCAACATGAGAGATGCTGCCACTAAATAGCCCTTAAAGGATGCATGGTTCCCGTCTATGAAAATCCACGCTGTCGCACAAAACGCCAAAAAAAAAAAAAAAAAAAAAAAAAAAAAAAAAAAAGAAGAACCAAAGCTCCCAAGTCAAGTCCCCCAAAACGTGTACCGTAGTCTTTCGGTGTGAATTCGCACGAGGGCCCTTCGTCGGTCAGCTTCGGCCCATCGCGTTTGAGCTTAGCGAGGACTGTGGGGAGTGGGGAGCACTGAGCGGGCTCGTACATAAAGAACGAGCCTTGGAGAGACCCCGCTCCGCGCGCCGTCCAAAAGGTCGGTACTATTCAAGCCGGCAGGACAATTAGAGAGCGACGAGAGCGCGACAACTGGGAGAGGAAGACAGAGCTCTTGCCTTCGTTTATTTCTTTCTGTTTCTTGACAAGGAATGTGGTCGTCGCTTCTTTCCCGTTCGAGTCCTTTGTCGTCACCGTTCTTCCTGATTTGGCATCTTCATAATAATATATTCCCACAGTAGTCGCCCACCGACACGATTTAAACTGACATTCCAATCTACCACTCTCTTCGACGACTCTACGACGAACCTACGTCCTACATCCACCACGCACATGACGCTCCCGCAGCTGCTCGTCGGCAAGGTCGCGGGCATCACTGGCGGCCTGACGGGCATTGGCCGCGTGAGTCTCCTTCGGCCCGTCACTTTTCCCATCTATCTGTACATCTAACCAACCGCCTAGGCCATCGCACTCGACTACATCCGCCACGGCGCCAAGGTCGGCATCAACCACCTCGGCGGCGCCGGCGACGAGCCCCACCTCAAGAGCTTCCTGAAAGAGGCCGCGGCGCTGCTGCCGGCCGGCGAGGTCGTCGAGAACCGTGTGGTGACATTTGCGGGCGACATTTCCATGCCCGAGACGGGGCGCCAGTTTGTCGAGCACATTGTGGCCTCGTTTGCGCCGGCGGACCACCAAGGCCGCCTCGACGTCTTTGTGAGCAACGCCGGCGTGTGCCAGTTTGCCGAGTTTCTGGACCTGTCACCGCAGCTATTTGAGCACACGCTGAGCACCAACCTGTCGGGTGCGTTCTATGCCGTCCAGGCGGCCGGTCGCCAGATGGCCCTGCACCAGACGCCGGCGGGCGGCTCCATTATCGGCATCAGCTCCATCTCGGCGCTCGTCGGCGGCGGCCAACAGACGCACTACACGCCCACCAAAGCCGGCGTCAAGAGCCTGATGCAGTCGTGCGCTGTGGCCCTCGGCAAGTACGGCATCCGCTGCAACTCGCTGCTGCCCGGCACCATCCGCACGCAGCTCAACGACGTGGACCTGGCGGACCCGGTAAAGCGGACGTACGTCGAGGGCCGCACGCCGCTCGGCCGCCTGGGCCTGCCGCAGGACATGGCCGGGCCGGCAGTCTTCCTGGCCTGCGAGGAGCTGAGCAGCTTTGTGGTACGTCCCTTTTCTTGAGCCACCATCCGGTTGCATGTCCTTTGCCAATGATATTTTGGTGGTATTTTTTTTCGGCCATCTGCTAACAGCAAACTGTTTCCCCAGACTGGTGCTGAGCTGCTCGTCGATGGCGGTCTGTTTGTGAACCTGCAATAGGATTGGGTGCCGAAATACAGGGCAGATATGAGAACAAGACTTTAATTTTTATGAATGGTGTACATAACCTTTCCGTCAGTTATTACATTGCGATTTAGCATGTGTGAGTGAACAGATTACTGTCGTGTGAGCGCAGACTTACAGGTCGCTAGAACGCTGCAGACAGACCTCCTCCGCAGCAGGTGCCCTTTTTTTCGTCCGCCACGTGACATCCCCACTTGTACATATGCGATGACATCGTACGATTTTGACGTCGTTCTTTGCCGAGGAAAGCGCTTTTTATTCTGCACTCCGATCAACTTTTGTTTTGGCCGTCAATGGCCAATTGATACGACGATTGCGCCGTAAATAAAATTTCTCAGTCTGCTTTGCTTCTCCTTCGCAAGCCTACCTCAGTATACCGCAAGTATTCTAGCACACTCCCGCACAAAATGAATACGGTAAGCAACCAAAAGCTCCAATTCTTCAGTCGACTCGAGTCAGCTTAGTCTACGCCGTATCGTTTCCTCCGCACGGCGCCGCTGTCCGTGCATGCTGTCACTGAGCATGGTGACTAACGTTGGTGTCCTAGGTACGGTCGTTTTGGTATGTTCTGCCACGGCACACGGCCACTCTCGATCACCTGATCTTGTCTTCGGTCGTGGCCATCTCTCCTCCTGTCGTTCGCTTTACTGACAACACATCTCAACAGGCTCGGCTGGGGCTCCCTCTGTGCAGGTACGTGGCTTTCCTCCTTGATTTTGTCTCGCCGTCTCACCGTCTAGCCGCCTACTAATACACTCCCCCAGCCGGCGGCATTGCCTATTACTTTGCCAAAAGGAGCATCAACGCCGACCGCCAGGCCCGTCTCTCCGAACAGCGCCGCAAGAAGTCGGTCATCGATGCCCTCGAGAAAGAACGCCAAAACGCCAGTCCCCAGTCGGCTGCCGCCGCCCGCACGGACACTGTCGGCTCGCCCAGCCAGGAATCCTCCAGCGCCGATCCAGCGCCCACGCGGCACGCACCGGCCACCGAGTCACAGCGCGTGCTGGAGAAGAGCAAATACGAGGCGAGCTCGCCGTTTCGGAGTCCCAAAGGTGACCGGTTTTCGTGACGAGACGAACGGGCTGAGCGGTGGGAGTAACAGAGACGACGAGACGGAGAAACTGACGAGGGGAAAGGCTGGGCCTGGGCCCATCTGACTCGAGCTCGCACTCCACCGGGTGGTAGCCGAACAGCGGCAAAATTAAAGGAACGACTGCCGTATGTAGTCACCAGCAAGCTAGGTGGCACACAGTCATGTATGGATATTGTTCGATTTGATATATGGGGTTCGACTCTAGATTGGCAGATCATGGAGCCATACTGGCTCCTTGTATTGTATTAAAACATGTAACCGAAAACCACGAAAGAAGTACGAAAAGACCCAAAGATTCCGATCCAGGCAATACTCATAAATATGCAGGATATTATATCCCGCCAAAACGCACAACTGTGAGACTACAGCGTCACGTCGCCGCCACAACATCCCAAGGCTGAGGCGGCCGGCTCACAGCACACCGTTAGCGCCTTTTGTCCTGGGCAGCTTCCTCGAAATGCGGTTCTAGTGCTAGGGTGGGCAGGAAGCCCCACTTTAATTCTCGCATCCCCAAACGGCAAGACCAATCCTCCGCAAGACCATGCTTCAACATCCCTGAATCTCCGTAAACAAAACATCTCCAACACGACGCCTTCACGACGCACGCCAGTCTACGTCCATCTACGTCAATACACGGCACTACGCCGACACGCCACGCGACAGACAATGGTCGCCCTGTCTGCGAGTCTAGTCCAAACTGACGCGTGTGCACGACTCGCGCCCTGAAGAGCAGTTTATGTATAGCCTTCGAGTGCATCGACCTCGCATCGCATCACGACATTTTCCGGCTTCAAGGTGACACGTCCACCGCAGACCGCCTCTTACCACATCACATTTTGCCATGGCCGCTACGGCCGCCCAGCTGGCCATCGCCACAGCCTCCCTCACCGCCGTGCTCCTCCGCCCGGACCCCGCGCCCTGCTCGCGCCCCGATATTGACGAGTTTGCTGGCCTGCTGGCTCTTACTGCGGCGCGCTGCTCGCCTGCCAATGTCCAGGTTTGACAACGCTCCTGCCCGCCTCTTCCCGCTTCTGCCCGTCTCTGCCCGTCTCTGCCCGTCTTTTCCCGTACTGTTCTCGCCGTCCTTTTTTTTTCTTCTTTTTTTTCTTGTATACCACTATCTCTCTCTCTCCTGAGCCTCGCTAAGCGCTTCTCGACTTCTTGGTGGCTTGCCACCTATTTTCTCGTCGTTTTCTTCCTTCCTCCCCTACACAGACTTGCAAGCATTGGATGTTGCGCCATGTCACGCACTCGCCTGCCCGCACTGCCGCCGTCGGCCGCTACCTCGTGGCGCTCGCCCACTCTTTTTCGCCAGAGACACGACGCACAACATCCGAAACGGAAGCCAAGCCGACCTCGGCACGCCGCAAACGACTTCACCTCCTTTACGTGATCAGCGATGTCCTGTACCACGTCGCGTTTCGCAGCACCGCCCCGGACGGCGACAACGCGACGAGACCGCCGTTTGTGGCCAACATCGAGCCCAGTCTCCTGCCCCTCGTGTCGAGCGCCGCAGCGTTTGTCCGTGCCCCTAAACAGCTCGCAAAGCTAAACGACCTGCTCGACCTGTGGGCCTCCCAGAACTACGTCGGTGACAACGTGCTGCAGCAGCTTCGAACAGCCATCGACGAAGGACCACGCCGGGCCGAGGAGGCGCTGCAGAAACAAGCCAAGGACAAGGCCTCGGGCAAACACCAAAAGGGGCTGGCTGCTGCTGGTGCTACAAGTACAGGCGCCTCCAAAGAAGCAAAAGAAACAAAAGAAGCGCCTTTCCTGCTGCCAGCCCTCCATGGCGACCCTGCCGTGCCCTGGTACGACTGGCCCGCCGCCACATGGCTCCACGTCCTCGAGCCCAACTCGACACGTCCCATGAACCCGGCCGCCCTGCAACCGCTGCAGCTTGCGCCCGGTCCCGCACCACCGGCCCTTGAAGCCAGCGTGCGTGCCCTGCTCGCCGACGTTGACCGCATGTATGAAGGTGAGGGCGGTGAGGGCGGTGAGGATGGCAAGGACAGTGAGATGTCAGCCGCTGCCGACATCGACTCGGACGTGAATGCCCTTGGAGAACGCATCGATGTTGATGTCCTGTCGGGCGACATTGTCGGTGGCGACACCTACTATGGCTGGTCCCGTGCCTTTTGCAAGAGCATGAAGGAGCGTCGGCGACGTTGGAAGACTCTCGGTGGCGCTGGCTTCGCAGAGCCAGACGTCAGTCCTGACCGAGGCCGGGCGACATCGACGTCTCGACAAAAGGACAGTCGGAGCTGGAGGCGGAGTCAGAGTCGAAACCGAGACAGACGACGAGAGGATAAGAGCCAGTCACGTCTACATGTGCCGAGTCACCGCTACCACCATCGCTCCCGATCTACGTCGAGATCCAGATCCAGATCTAGGTCGAGATCGAGGTCGAGGTCGAGGTCGAGGTCAAAGCGCCAGTTCCGGTCCAGATCAAGCAGCCGATGTCGCTCTCGGTCGTGGAGCGGATCGAATTCGCCGAGGAGACGCCTGTCTCGCGACCGATACCGCTACTCACGGTCGCCGCAAAGGGCACAGTACGATGACAACGACGGTCAACCGCATCCCACCCTAGGAAGAACACCGCCGCCCCATATTCAGCACGGTCTGCCGCCCGTTCCGGTCCATCTGCAGCACCACCACCAGCCGCCGCCGCTGCCGCCGTATGGAGGAGCGCCGCATCCTGCCTTCTCCGTCTTCCCGCATCCACCTCCACCTCCACCTCCACCACACTTGGGCATGCCTGCTGGCTTTCCGTTTGTCCCTCCACTGCCTGTTCCCCCGCCAGGCTACCAGGGACCATGGCCTCCGCCCATACCGCCTCACTTGCTGCCAAATTCTGCTTGGTCAGAATCTGCAGCAACACCGCCGCTACCGCCGCCGCTACCGCCGCCACAACAATACCAGCATCGGCATCAACAACAGCATCAACAACATCACGGGTATCAGCAGCAACAATACGACCAACAAAGACATCCTGCGTATGGTCAGCCACCTCAGCAAGTCCCGAGGAGTGGTAATGGATCTTGGGATCGGTCGAGAGGGTAGTGTAGTTGATGTCGTTTGATTTCTTTAAAACGCCAACGCCGAAGTCATTGAATCTAAAATATGTGTAGAAATTGTAAATTCATTTATCACATAAGCTGACTAAGACAAAAAACCATTGGGGGAAAACATCAACGTTTTTTTATTCATTTTTAACAGGTAGTTGACATCCTACGGCCATAAATGATGAATATTTCATGACCATTTTATTATCAATAACATGTCGGTTTTGAGACCAATCGTAGTATCCGATTCAAGTTCAGAATGCAAACCTATAACACAGAGATTCGACCGAAACAAAGTATGTGCATGAGAGGTGGATGCCCGATGCAACGCAGATGCAATTATATGTATAATTTTCAAAAATATAACCATATAACAAAGCAGCCCCACCGGAACGCCGTTTTCAATGTTGTTGCCACTTCACTTCCAACAGTCCACCTTCGTCTTAATCCATCCCCAACCAACCCTCCTCGCCATCGTCGCCGTCATCAAAGACAACCACCTCGGCGTGTGGTTCCTCAGCGGCCTTGTACTTCTCTCCTTTTTGTGTTAGCGCGGGCACCACAGCCGTCGGCTGGGCGGCCGCCAGTTTCTTGGTCGCTTGCCGTGCCCTGGCCTGGTCCAGCAGATAGTCCACCGTGTACACGTTTTCGTCCGCCAGTCGCCGGATCTCATCGCGCATGCGGCCCACTGCCCGCGCCACCACCCGCAGCTCCACGTCCAGCTTGCCCCGGTTCGCTGTCAGCCACGCGCCGTGCCGGTCCACCAGCGCCTTGATCCACAACAGACAGAACTCAATGTGCGGCGTCTGCTCCGTCTGCGCCGCCACGAACCGCAGCAGCCGCGCCACGTACACCGTCGGGACGCCCGCCACGACGAGCGGGATGTTCTGGTGCGGCACGTCTAGGAACACATGCTGGAGAAGCGCGGCCTCGTTGAGTCGAAACGCCATCACTAGCGCCTTAAGGTAGTCGTGTTCCTCGCGCAGCACCTGCAGGGTCGACGCCGGCGTGATCTCCATGCTCAGGTCGAAGGGGTCAAACGGCAGCGTGGTGTCGAGCGAGTACACCAGCAAGCCCTCGGTGGACGCCGCGCAGAACGCTAGGCCCGTCGGCGCGAACGCCACGCTAGATACGCGCACGTCAGGCACGCTGCGGCGCGCGGACGGGTCGCCGCCGCGCTTCGAGCCGGGCAGTGACCGGTCCAGCCGGTCCTCGCGGTCCGACAGCTCGCCCTGCTCGTCGAGCGCGCCCGCCGGACCCGCCTCGGTCAACTTGCCACTGTGCAAGAACTCCTGCGTGCCGCTCAGCGAGAGGTTGACGCTGACGGTGAACTTCTTGAGGAGCACGCCCGTCGTCACCGAGTACAGGCAAATGTACTTGCTGCGCCCGGCCGCCAGCAGGCAACTGCCGTCGGTGCTGTAGCGGATGCAGCCGAAGCTCTTGGTGCCGGCGACGTTGGCCGCGGTGCGCCGGTCCGAGATCGTGCGGCCGCCCGACACATCGCGGCGGCCGTCGAGGCCGGCGACCTGCGCGGCGTCGGCAATGGACCAGAACGTCAGCTGGCCGTCGAGCGTCGAGATGGCCAGCTGCTGTGAGTCGGGCCGCACGGCCATGTCGAGGACGTCCGCCTGCAGCTGCAGCGGCTCGCTGGTCTGGGTGCGGTTGAAAACGGACCAGATGCGCGCCGTGCGGTCCCAGCTGCCGCTGACGAGGACGCTGCCGTCGGGCGCAAACGCCAGTGTCGACACGGGGCCCTCGTGACCCGACAGCCGGTCGAGCAGCTGGCCCGTCTGCACGGACCAGATGTGGATGTCAAACGAGTCGACGGAGCCAGCGGCCACGACCTCCCCGCTGGGGTCGACGGCCATGCAGGCGAAGGACAGCCGCGTGGGCGCCGTGAACGTGCGGAAGTTGCGGTAGCGCACGAGATCCCACGCGCGGATCGACCCGTCGAGACTCGCCGTGAAGAGCACGTTGCCCTTTCTGGCAAACTCGCACGCCGTGACGCCGCTCGTGTGCTCCGTAAACGTGACGACACAGAACCCCGACGCAATGTCCCACACCTTGATGCGGCCGTCGTCGGCCGTCGTGACAATGCGCTGGCCGTCGGGCGCGTAGACCAGCGCGTTCATGGCGTCAAAGTGGCCCTGCTGCTTGAGAATGTACGACTCGGACTGCCACTCCCACACGAGCAGCTGGCCGAGCTTGGAGGCGCCAAACGCCAGCCACTCACCCGACGCGTTGATCGTGACGTGGTCAATATCGTTCTGGGAGATGCTGAGCGTGTGGATCAGGTTGAAGTCAGGCATTTCGTAGAGACAAAACACGCCGCTCGAGAAGCCGGCCACGAGCAGGTTCGATGCGGCGTGGTAGGCGGCACACCGCAGGCTCGTATTGTTCTGGTGGAAGTAGTGGCGCTGTGCTATGCGCCAGCGCATGTCTCGGTCGTCGTCGTCGTCGTCGTCGTCACTCTCTTCGTCGTCACTGCTGCTCTCCTCTCCAGCTGGCCGTGGCGGCTTCAGGTACTGCCACTCAAACAACGCGCCGTCCTTGCTGACTGTGTAGATGATCTCCTGATCCCGCGAGAACCACGCGCCCACAACGGCCTGCCGGTGGCCCGACAGCACCGTCGGGCTGAACCCTTCCTCGCGCTCCAAGTTCCATATCCGCGTCGTCAGGTCCTTGGACGCCGTCAGGAAGAACCGCGAGTCGCCCGACCACGCAATGTGCTGCACCGTGTCGAAGTGGCCCGCGTACGTCCGGAACCGCACAAACGGCGCAAAGTCCAGCTCGCCGTCTGCGTTGGTGTCCGGTGTCGAGGGCACGTGCCACACCTCCGTCTTGCGGCCGAGGCCTACGGCAAAGAAGCGGCCCGAGGGCGAGAACGCGAGCGCGGTGCAGGGCCCGCGGAACGAAAAGTGGTAGAGGACGACGCGGCGGGGCAGGTTGGTCAGAATGGCCTGGCCATCCTCGTCGACGGTCAGCAGAAGGTTGCCGCGGGGGGTGATGCCAAGGCGGGCGATATTGGTGCGGTGGGCGAACGGGAGCGTATAAGACGTGTTGCTGCGGCGGTTAGCAGAGGCAGACGGACGTATTGCATCATAGAGAACACCGGGAGCTCGAGACCCACTCAACAAGGTTGAACACCGTCACACGGTTGCCGACGGGCGAGTAGAGGTGCGTGCCGTCGGGGCTGTAGAGCAAATTGCCCTTGCAGTAGACGGTCCCCAGCAGGTTCGAGAACTGCGATGTCAGTGTAAGTTCACAAACACAATACAATGCAATCTGTAGAGCACACCAACCTTGAACTCCGTCTTCATCTTGGCGGGTGGGCGTGCGAACGAGGTGGTTGTCGATCACAGAAACTGCAGAAAATCCGCCTCCAAAATTTGTTATCGCCAGAACATATCGCGATACTTATCGGATCCTTATCGAGAAAATTACAGCGGGCCCGCAGGATAGATTGTCCGGTGCCGCAGAAGGCGGGGAAGACCAGTTCCTCCGTTAAAGGGGAAAGAGGTGAACCATCGCTAGGTACATAGTACTCACTGTATTTTGTTAGTTTGCAAAGTACCTCCGTATCGGGCTAGACCCCCACTACGCCTTCTAACTTCCCACTGCCGAGCAGCAAGAACGAAAAAGGGGGGGAACGAAGGAAAGAGCCTCCCCCTGTCTTAGTGACCTAAACAGTCAAGGCCATCGCAATAAAAATGGAGGAAAGGGAGCACTAGGGGAACCCTCTAGTACGACATACTTGTACCTCTTGGGTGGCCCCTTCCCCCCCTGGATTAGGTTGGCCCGTGCACCCGACTGGAAATTTGGACACTTCCCCTGAAGGAAGCCGCGAAGCTTCTCCTTCCCGCCTTTTCTCCTAATTGTTCAGGGGAAGGTAACAAAACGCCAGAAACACAAACAAAGCCTCTTTTGCTCTCCTGCACTCCATTTCTGCCATTCTGCCCTTTTTGTTTCCTTGTTATTGTCAACGCTGCCCAGCTCACCACGCTTGCATCGAATCGAATTTCTCGACGACCTGCACCGCCACGACTCGCAAGAACGATTGTGTTGGACCAGGCCCCCTCCCCCTTTTCTATCATAACCTCGACAAACCCGCACAAAGCTCCCGCCACAATGCCTCCTGTTGCCGCTTCCGCCGAGAGCGCATCGCCGATTGGCATCGCCAACCTGCCGAACCAGCGGCACAAGATTGTCGCGAAGAGAGGCGCCGCCTTTACGATTATGGTGTGTAGCAATTGCTGATGCTGGTGCTGATGCTGATGCTGTTCCCCGGAGGAGACATGGTGCATTCGGTGCCATGCCCGGGATTCTTGCTGACCGCCCCTCTTTCAGGTTGCCGGTGAATCTGGCCTGGGCAAGACTACGTTCATCAACACGCTCTTCTCGACGACCATCAAGAACTATGCCGACCACAAGCGCCGTCACCAGAAGCAGGTCGACAAGACCGTCGAGATCGAGATTACCAAGGCCGAGCTGGAGGAGAAGTTCTTCAAGGGTAAGTGAACACCGCAAGGCGAAACGATGACATGGCATGGGAGCATTGGGGCGGGACCTCTTTTTGTCTTCCCTTGCTTCTTGTGCTGCGAGACTCTGGCTTTTTCTCGCGCCCCCCCTCTTATGACATTCGCAGGACATCCGTTCTGACCACAACTAACACTGCCAGTCCGCCTGACCGTCATCGATACCCCCGGCTTCGGCGACTACGTCAACAACCGTGACTCATGGATGCCCATCATCGAGTTCCTCGACGACCAGCACGAGTCGTACATGCTCCAGGAGCAGCAGCCCCGCCGCCAGGACAAGATTGACCTGCGTGTCCATGCCTGCCTCTACTTTATCCGCCCCACCGGCCATACCCTGAAGCCCCTCGACATTGAGGTCATGAAGCGTCTCTGCTCGAGAGTCAACCTGATCCCGGTCATCGCCAAGGCTGATACTCTCAGCCCTGCGGACCTGGCCAAGTTCAAGGCAAAGGTACGTTGGACGTGGCTGTGCCAAATTTCCCCTGTCAATGCCCTTTTCATTGTTTTATTTTCATACCTTTCTGCTAACAAATTCAGATCCGGGCTGTCATCGAGGCCCAGAGCATCAAGATCTACCAGCCGCCCGTCGAGGAGGACGACGAGGCTGCTGCTCAGCACGCCCGCAGCCTGATGGTCGCCATGCCCTTTGCTGTTATCGGCTCCGAGAAGGACGTCAAGACGGGCGACGGCCGCATCGTCAAGGGCCGCCAGTACTCGTGGGGCGTCGCCGAAGTCGAGAACGAGGACCATTGCGACTTTAAGAAGCTGCGGTCCATCCTGATCCGCACACACATGCTGGATCTGATCCACACCACCGAGGAGCTGCACTACGAGGCCTACCGCGCGCAGCAGATGGAGACGCGCAAGTTTGGTGAAGCCCGCCCTCGCAAGCTCGACAACCCCAAGTTCAAGGAGGAGGAGGAAGCGCTGCGCAAGCGCTTCACCGAGCAGGTCAAGATCGAGGAGCAGCGGTTCCGGCAATGGGAGCAGAAGCTCATTGCGGAGCGCGATCGTCTTAACAAGGATCTCGAGCAGACCCACGCCCAGATCAAGCAGCTGGAGGGCGAGCTTGAGTCCATGCAGGGCACCGCCGTTCGCAGCCATGGTCGCCGTTAGGACTCGCCCCTGACTTCGAGAACGGCGGCCTGCAACTAGACGAAACTGGAACTGTCTCTTGTTTCGTTTGGCCGGCCTCGTCACACGACTAAGAAAAGAACGAAAACGAAAAGGAACTGGTGCCAAGGACAAAACGTCAACGTGGTACAAGCGGGGGTTCTCTCTCTGCGTTTAGTGTTCGGCATTTCGACGCCTCCATTTCTGCGTTTCTACGTCTCTTTATGATTCTTCTCTTGCCTGTCGGCGCATGCGAGCCGACTCAGAGGTTTTCTCTTTTTTTTTGATCACCGCGTATCCCGGGTCGGAAGAGTAGAAAAATGGAGAACGGAGAATGGAGAATGGAAAATGGTGAATGGAGAAGAGGGGAGTCTTGAATTTCGGACAAAGACATTAGTCTGCTGTCCCTTCTGTTTGCCTCGTTGCTTCTTGTTTTCTTACCACGGCGGATAAAAAAAGGAAGCGGACAGTATACTACCCCTGAGTTGTGTTTTTTACTTGTTGTCTTAATTATTATTGTTGATTTTTTTATTACGCCGCGAAAGCTGTTTTTTTTTACCCCCTTCGAACTCCGACCCACTACCTATTTCTTTTTTGTGCGGCTGTTTTGCGAGTCTTTTTTTTATTTTTATTATCATGTTATCCCGTTTTAGCTTTCCAGAATTACTGTGTTGTTAGTCACGACGTAACCTGGGCAGTCCTTCTTTGATACCATATTAATGAGATTGGTTGTCCATAAAAGCAGTTATGGAACCATGTGGTTTACGTGATGCTGTTCCAAGAAGTCGTATGTGATAAAAAAAAAAGACGAAAGTAAGAAAATACGTAGAGGAAGGGGCTTGCTAAAGATGCATCATGCTTGTCCAAACAAACCAGCCCCTGATAGAGAAGTGCTGATGCAGACCGACACCAGAGAAGAACGCCTGTTGAGTATCCCGCCAGAACAATGCGTATGGTAATGTACACAAACTAGTAAGCAATTTTTTCAAAACAAATCGTCCGTCGTTCCTGTGCTCTTTCCCTTTGTCCTTAGACCGCATCCATGCTCGCCCGCATCGTCAGCTGCTCGTTCTTGTTGCCCAGCTTGGAGATTTGCAAAAATGCATCGACACCGTAGCCCTCGAGGCTGTGCAGCTCTAGACTGCCGGCCCAGTACTCGGCATACACGCGGCTGAGCGGCAGGCCCATGCCCAGGCGTAGATTGGGTGGTCGCTGCGACAGCGACGCCAAAGAGTTGCCGTGGGGGTGGTCTGGGTCACCCGTCACGTTCGGCGGCTTGTCCTGCCGGTGTGTGGTGCTGTGTCGGCTCGGGGGCTGCTGCATCTCGTCGACGCGCAGCTCCTGGAGGGTGGCGCTCATGCGCGGGACCTTTTTGAGGTTCTCGAGCAGCCGCTGCGAGTGCTTCCCCTTGCTAAAGGACCACAGGTACGGCATCATGTCGTGGGGCACGCCGCCACCCTGGTCGGAGACGCGGATGATGACGTGCTGGGCGGCTTCGCAGAGGGTGATTTCGATGGGTGGCGGAGGCGGGGGCACGCCGTTGGTGTGCGATAACGAGGCGGCGGCGGCGCCACTGCCGCCGCCGCTGCCGCTGCCGCCGTTTTGGCTTCCATACAGTCGTTGGCTCCGCTCGACGGTCGCCTGCACGGCGTTGCGCAGCAACTCGCCAACGATGTACTCGAGGTGGCTCAGAATGTAGGGGAACGTGGTGTCTAGGTGGCCCGTCAGCTGGATGTCGGGCACCTGCACGTCGGGCCCATAAGCGCTGCGGGCGAGGTCGCAGACGGCCTTGGCACACCGGTCGATGACGTCGCGGGCCTGGCACTTTAAAAAGACCTCGCCGATGAACTCGTGGCCCTCGGGCAGCGGTGCACCCGGCGAGTACCAGGAGGCATTGAACGTCTCGGTCAGCGCCAGGTGCTGCTCCGCAATGACACGGCGCGAGATGCGGGCGCGCAAAATGGTGTTCATAAACTTGTCGAGGTCGCGTGCGGGCATGAGGTCGCTGCACTCGAGGATGCCCATGGCCAGCTTGGGGATGACGGGCAGGTGGGCCTGCAGGGTCTGGCCGATGACGTCGCAGAGCACGTCGTTGTCGTCGAGCGTCTTGATCTCCTTGACTTTGCGGAACATGTCAAAAGCATTGTAGTAGAGCTCGTAGACGGCGCTGATGTGTGGGTTGGACACGACAGCATAGGGCAGCTGCTGGATGTCGCGGATGCGATGCGCCAGCCGCGTCGGCAGCTCGGTCCGCACGTAGTTGGCTGAGCTGATCAGGCGGGCCTCGGTCAGGGAGCGGCCAAAGACCATAAGCTGACGCAGGCTGATCGGCCGGGCCTCCTTTGCAACCCAGCTAGCGAAGCGAAAGAGTTAGCTGTGGCCATGGTACGTCTTGTGAGTCTCTTCTGTAAACGAAGCTGGGCGGGTGGCACGTACTCATCCAAAACGGATATGGGCCGCCATCGCGTGCTGGGTGAGGGCGGCGTCTGGGCTAACGTTGCAGCAGCGATTGAGCGGCGTGTGCAGTGTCTCGACGGCGGTAAGCAGCACAATGGGCCACCCAGTGCACTGGCTCCTCGTCTTGACGCTCTCATCCGGACGGCCTGGGTGGCCCTGCCGGCCTGGCCAGCCATCCGTGGTGTGGATAAGGCCATGCAGATCGTGCCATGCGGCAAACTGCAGAATCCAAGCTGGCGATGCGATGCAGATGATAGGGCGACGAGAAAGGCAATCTTTGGGGGCCGACAACAGCGGTGTCAAGCTGCCAAGCTGTTTTCAAGTGTATTGTAGGATGCACAGTGGACGAAAATGCGAATTGGGAGACGATGGCAACAAATTGTAGAGGTGGTGGGCGGTTGCATGTCAAGTGCTGTTTTTGTCGGTCCACCACATGCAAATGTGAGGCGATGTTCGGCCAGAAGCTCCAGAACTGCATACACACGACCAGGGAAGGTGGCCCGCAATATGACTCTTACTTGTGCTTTCCCTCCTCTTACACAGACCTTTTTAGCGCACTTTGCGCCGTTGCCGCTCGTCGTCTGCGAATCACAGTGAGAGAGAAAGTGCGACCCAACCCCACACTGGCCTGGAACTGGCCCGCACGACAGCGCTTCTGCGCTGGTATAGTCCTTGGAAAGGCTACGCTACAGAAGCTCCGCGCGACGTCGGCGTCGAAGCTCCAGCGGGGAGGATGTCTTACAATGGGCAAGTGCTCGTAGTAGCCATTCATGGGAAACACAGCTTACATACAAAGTCACGTGGAGAATCCTATCCTACACTGCGTCTTGGGAGTTCACGAGGCGAAGACACATGGGGCTCACAACGAGGCTACGACGTATATTGCGTGTCTTCTGGCACTATCAGTCTTTAAGAACATGAAGCATATATTTGATTCAGAACATATCTGCAAGTGTTCGTGAGATACAAGAAGTAGCACCTGCTGCCCTCTCCTATATGAAGCACCTGTTCTTCGTTTCTCGGGCGGCATTGGTGGCTAACAACAAATGAATCGTGGGGACAGACAACCTATATTACCAAAGCAAGGCTGTAAGATACAATGTTTGCCTGGTTCGCGATGCTGTCTCGAAACCTTCAGTCATAAGCTGCAAGACCTGTCAAACTGTCAATTCAGCCAGAGGCAGGCAGACAATGACGACCACTAAAACGTCATGGCGGGGCTCCATAGCGGGGAGGCAAGCACGAGCCAGTGGGACGGACAAGGTAAGGTTAGCAGGCAAGCATGGGGAAGGTCCAAGCCTGGCTAGGCTTGCCAGGCGACGGCGTAGGTAGACCTACACTCCGAGTATGCAGTTAGTGGATACTTATTTTTACACCTAGTTTTGCAGCTGATACATGTACCGATCATCTCTACTGCGCTGCCTTGGCTCGGAACGCCTGGCACATATGTCGTAGTCGAGGGCTTTGCATGCACAGCCTTTGCCTCGTCCTTCTCTTTCGCCACATTTCTCTCCGCCCTCTCTGTTTGTCCATGCTCTGCTCTCATTATACTGTTCAGTCGTCTGCTTTTGCCTGGATGTTTTCTTTCATTGACCCCAACTGTGCGCACAGCTCCTTCCTCTTACCGTCTCGATCTCTCGGACCTGCCTCACATTTGGCACGCACGTTCAAAATTCCAAAAATAAATAAACAATTGAAAAAGCGAGTGGCAAGAGCAAAGCTCATCCGTGCTTGGTAGGAACGACCAGCCAGCATCCCAACAAATAGTCAGCGGTGGCCCCCTTCCCCCCTTCCCGCCTGTAAGGTCGCCCCACGATCCACGCCTGCCTACCAAATTTTCTCTGCGGGACCCAGTCTGCATCGCACCTTCCATACCTCCGCCGGCTCTGGCTCGCGTCACAGCGGCTTGCCTTCTCTGCTGCTTCCTTCCTCAACCTCGCATTTGTTTGGTCGGCTCCAAGGACACAACGAACATTGGTTTCTGTGTTGGTGACCTTACGCTTCCTCCTTTTTTTGTTGTTCACTGTCACATCTCTTTTTCTTCGTGTCTTGAGGCGCCTTTCTTCGGCAGATACCCCTCGTTTCCTCGGCCTCCGACTTCAAGCCACGCTTCGTGGCTTGCCTCCTTCGAGCCGCAAACCCGCCACCCGCACCTGCCGTCTTTGAGAACGTACCGACGTCGCATCGTCGTCGTTGCTTCCTTCCTCTCCAACTCGCCAACGCCGGCACCGGGCTCTCCTTCCCTACCCACCTCGGCCACCGCCTTCCGTCTCGAATCAAGAGCGTACCTGCCCTATACACACGGCTATCATGGTGAGTATTGTTCTTGCCCACGTTACAGCATTGCAGCATCGCCACGCCACACCTCTCCTCCTCACCTACACCCTCGTCACCTACGCATCTTGACGATTTGTCCGTCCCCGTCTTCCCGTCACCTCTTGCATTCACCTTGCTTCCTCGAGCTACCCATTGGCTGTTGCTGCGCCTCGCACGTCACACTTCACGCGACCGTCAGCTCAGAGCTCATCTACGCTGCCACGCCGCCCTTCACAATCGAGGTCTTGTTGCTTTACGCTTGGCCGCGGTGTCAATCTCTTTTCCACATTGTTGCAACGCACCCTCCCACCCTCTCACCCTCATCCCGGCCCCACGACCGCTGCGCTTGGCAAGGTCAAAGTCCGTTTGGCTAAACTCGCATGCTACCCTCTCGTAGGACATGAACCCGGAAGATAACGTCTACGCGATGGAGACCGACGACATCACGTTGACAAATAGCGGCTCCGACCATGAGATGGCGACTGCACCTGCGTCGGAGGTCCCGACGACCAAGATGGACACGGACCCCGACCAGCCGCTCGCGAATGACTGTACGTCCGACAAACCTCTCTCTTGTTTGTCAGCCATCAGAGAACGATTGGAGTTGGAATACTGACCAGCTGGATTTTAGTCGACTCCATGAAGGAGCTGGTGCTTACGCCGCTCATCGATGAACCTCCCATCCTGGAAGATGTTGTTGACACATGGACGGTCGACAACTGGCGCTCGCTGAAGAAAAAGGAACATGGTCCGGTTTTCAAGGCTGGCGGCTTTCCTTGGTAGGTTGACCCGAAGACGTCGCGCCTGCGGCTTCACATTATAGATGCGGAATACTAAACCGACCTCTCCTCGCAGGCGCATTCTTCTTTTCCCGCACGGCAACAACGTCGATTATGTATCGGTGTACCTCGAGCACGGGTTCGAGCCGAGCGAGATCCCGGATGACTGGGTGTGCTGTGTCCAGTTTGCGCTGGTGTGTTGGAACCCCAACGACCCGATGATATACGCGACGCATACGGCGCATCACCGCTTTACAAAGGACGAGGGCGATTGGGGCTTCACACGCTTTGTCGAGCTGCGCAAAATGCTCCACAATTGGGAGGACCGTCAGCGGCCCATGATCGAGAACGAGTCCGTCAACATCACCGCCTACGTCCGCGTCGTCGAGGACGAGACCGGTGCGCTCTGGCACAGCTTTGTCAACTATGATTCCAAGAAGGAGACGGGTTTCGTTGGTCTCAAGAACCAGGGCGCCACATGCTACCTGAACTCCCTTCTGCAGTCCCTTTACTTTACCAACGCTTTCCGCAAGGTGAGTTTTGACCGTTTTTATTCTCCCCATCGATTTTGACGCGTCGCAAAGCGTGGCATAACTGACCCAAACCCCTCCCCCCCGCGCACCAATCTAGGCCATCTACGGCATTCCTACGGAGTCCGAAGAAACCTTTAGCAACAGTGCATACACGCTCCAGCGACTATTCTACCAGCTGCAGACCTCCAAAACAGACGTCGGCACAAACGAGCTCACAAAATCTTTCGGCTGGGAGTCAAGACACATCTACATGCAGCAAGACGTTCAGGAACTGTGCCGCAAGCTGATGGAGCGCATGGAAAATAAGATGAAGGGCACGGCCGACGAGAACCTGCTGTCCAAGATCTTTAGTGGCAAGGTCAAGACGTACATCTCGTGTATCAACGTCGAGTATGAGTCGAGCCGTATCGAGGACTTTTGGGACATCCAGCTGAACGTCACTGGCAACAAGGACCTACAGGCCAGTTTCGAGGACTACATCAGCGTCGAGCGGATGGACGGCGACAACAAGTACTTTGCCGGCGACAAGCACCAGCTGCAAGACGCCAACAAGGGTGTCATCTTCCAGAGCTTCCCCGACGTTCTGCACTTGCAGTTGAAGCGTTTCCTCTATGACTACTACAAGGACGCGCCAACCAAGGTCAATGACCGCCACGAGTTTCCCGACGTCATCGACCTTGCACCGTACTTGTCTGAAGACGCCGACAAGTCCGAGCCCTGGACGTACCAACTGCATGGTGTCCTCGTCCACAGTGGTGAGCTGGATGCCGGCCACTACTATGCGTTCTTGAAGCCGACCAAGGATGGATGGTTTTACCGCTACGACGACGAGAAGGTCACCAAGGCGACGAAGCGCGAAGTCTTGGAGGAAAACTACGGCGGTGCCTATCCACCGCTGCAGAACCCGTACATGCGGCAAGGCACTACGAAGAAGATGCCGATCATGCGGCCCAACAGTGCCTACATGCTCGTGTACATTCGGCAGTCCCGCGTGGAGAAGATCCTGACCCCCGTCTTGGAGACGGACATTCCCAGGCATATCCAGACCCGCTTCGAGGACGAGGCCCAGCTCCGCGAGGCGAAGCGCAAGGAGCGCGATGAACAGCACCTGTACATTGGCATGAAGGTTATTACCGACCACACCTTCCAGCAGCACACCGGGTTCGACTTGACCAGCTTCGACAGCCTGCCCGACACCGACGCGTCCGCACCGCGCATCTACCGGTTATTGCGTACGTCAACAGTCGAGGAGGCAATTGCCACGATTGCCGAGGACATGTCGCAAGACCCGAAGCGGGTGCGCCTCTGGGTGATGGTCAACCGTCAAAACAAGACGATTCGTCCGGACCAGCCAATCATGGACACGCACCTGACCGTCGAAGAGACGTACACTCGGATATCCTCGCATAGAGACAATATGCTCCGTGTGTGGGCCGAGGTGGCGGAGGACGTCGGGCCGGACGGCGAGGCGATCTGGCCCACATATCAGAGCCAGCCGAACGGCCAGGTCGTCAAGAACGACCTGATCCTTCTCTTCCTCAAGTACTTTAACATTGAACAACAGGTCATTACCGGCATCACGCACGTCTACTTGAGCAAGGAAAAGAAGGTCGAGGAGCTGTTCCCGGTCATCATGAAGAAGATGGGATGGGGTGATAAGCTCACTGATGGGGACAAGCTCCTGCTCTGGGAAGAAATCAAGCCCAACATGATCGAGGCACTTAAAGCCAAGCAGTCTCTGAAAGCCGCGGAGTTGCAGGACGGTGATGTGATTTGCTTCCAGCGGTACTCGGAGCGCAAGTCGTCGTCGGAACGGTCGTCGTTTCTGGATCGTAAGACGACCAGCGAGAAGTCGTCCGACAAGTCAGGGGCTGTGGCCAAGAAGTGGGATTACTTCACTGATGCCAAGACGTACTATGAGTTCCTGCTTCACAAGAGAGAGGTCCAGTTCATGCCGCACCCTGCACGATGCAATGCGGACGAGTACCCGGCGTTTGCATTGCTGCTCAATGTCCGCATCACCTACGACCAGCTGTGCGAGCGCGTCGGTGAGCAGCTCCAAGTCGAGCCGACCCACCTGCGGTTCTACACTGTCAACAACAATGCGTCGGGCAGCCCGCGAACCGTGGTCAAGCGCAGCGTGGCCCAGAACCTGAACACCATCCTGAGTCCGCAGGGCTACGCGACGCTCGGCACGTCGCAGAAGGCAGACGCCCTGTACTTTGAGGTGCTGGAGATGAGCTTGGCGGAGCTTGAGACGAAGAAGGGCATTAGACTTGTTCTTCTCAGCGACGGCATCTCCAAGGACGTAAGTTTTTGTCTTTTCTGTTTTGTTATGTCCTCGCCTCAGAGTCCTTTCCACCTCAGCCTTGTCACGTATGCTAACACCGATTAGGAATCCTTTGACCTTTTCGTCAGCAAGAACAGCAACACGGAAGACCTGATTCAGGCTCTGGTGCGCAAGGCCAAGATTCCCGACGAGGCCGAGGGCGGCCGGATGCGCATCTACGAAACAAGCGGACTCAAATTTTCGCGCGTGCTGCCGAGAGACTACCCTGTCCTGAGCCTGAACGACTACTCGCAGCTGATTGCTGAGCGCATCCCGCCCGAGGAGCTCGAGGCCGAGGACCCGCAGGTCATCCAGGTCTTCCACTTCCACAACGAGCCCAGCAAGGTGCACGGCATCCCTTTCCGCTTCCTGCTCAAGGAGAACGAGCCGTTTAGCGAGACGAGGAAGCGCCTGGAGGCGCGCACTGGCTACAAGGGCAAGAGCTTTGAGAAGATCAAGTTTGCGCTTGTGCGTCGTATGCCGTACTCCAAGCCCCAGTACCTGAATGATGGTAAGACCATACCGAGCACATGCATGCTCCTTTCGATCCCTTGGCCTGACAGTAAACTAACGGGTGTAGATGACATTCTCTGGGACTTGGCGACGCAAGAGGACGACTTCCTCGGCCTGGATCATGTGGATAGGACGCGGGGCCTTAGGAACGGAATAGAAGACCTGTTCCTCCACTAGAGTCTATTCTACACGGAGCATCTGTATCGATTATGGAGCGAAACTGGAGCAGACAGCAGACAGCAGACCTCATACCGCAGCGATTGGTATTGCCGGCGCGTGGGTGTCCTGGGGCTGACGCAATTCGGGCATTTGGGATTGGGGACGGTATCTCTTGGCGGTGTTTATCGTATAAAACGGGGGCGGGTTGTTTGTTAGGGCACCATACCAGTCCACGTTTTTTTTTGTGTATTTTCTTGTTATGGATATTCATTTTACAATGCTTCGCGCTTTGTTTTTCATCTTTACTAGGGCGCTCCGACGAAGAGCAGAATTATCATTTTCAGCAATGTCGTCGTTTCGATTTATGACTTGTATTTACTGTGTAAGTTGTACGAAGTAGCTGTCCGTTGTAGTGATAATGAAAGCGGTCAGAAGCGGCAGAAAGGCTAGATGCGATAAGAACTTTTCCTTGGGGCAAGCGCAAGAAAAGTATGCGGGTGGCACCTCCCTGCACTATCTATAGAGCGATAGTAAAATTTACAACATCCTAACAAGGAGGGGCTGCACAACAAAACAATAGCAACTGACGACAACGAACGAGCAGCGACATCCGACTCTGTTTTCGACAGGGACAACGACTGAGCGATACCTTTTTTTTTTTTTTTTTTTTTTTTCCCCTTTGCCCGTTTCGTCCCTCACATCATGAACTTCCCCGGAAGCGGCCTTGGCGGCGCGGGCGCGGGCTCGCCGGGCATTGACCCCAACGACCCGAATATGAAGCGGATGCAGGCCGTGATGGACTCGTGTTTTGCCAAGACGGCCTTGTCGGGCGTGGCCGGGTTTGCCCTTGGTGGAATTTTCGGCCTGTTTATGGCATCGGTCGGTCCACTGTCCCTTGCGACTGTGTCTCGTGACTGCGACTGACATTACGGTTTGTAGATGGCCTACGACACGCCGTACCACACGCCGGTACCGACAAACACACCAGCGGCGAACGCGGCAGCAGCAGGTGGCAAGGCGGCAGCGTCATTAGCAACGACGTCCACGACTGGGGCCGCCGGCACAGCGGCAAAGACGGTCATTGGCGCGGGCGCCGCAGCACCGACGACTGTCACGACGGCAGCCACCAATGCGGCAACAACGTCGACAGTCGCCTCGACGTCGGCAGCGGCAGCAACCTCCACATCCTCCTCCACATCCTCCTTGAAACCAGCAACACTCGCCACGTCGGCACCAAAACCGGCCGTCAGCATTCCCGTGTCCGGCGCCGCCGCCGCCTACGTAGAGCCGCCGTCCATCCCGCTGCGCCAGCAGCTCGCCACGGGTTTCCGCGATATGGGCAGCCGCAGTTATTCCAGTGCGCGGAACTTTGGTACCGTCGGCGCCCTCTTTGCCGGCATCGAGTGCGGCATCGAGGGCCTGCGGGCCAAGAACGACATGGGCAACGGCGTGGCAGCTGGCTGCCTGACCGGTGCGATTTTGGCGCGAAACGCCGGCCCGCAGGCGGCGGCGATTGGCTGTGCGGGTTTTGCGGCGTTTTCGGCGGCGATCGACGCGTACCTGCGCATGCCACCGAGTGACGATTAAAAAGAAGAAGAAACAGAAAAGGAAAAGAGAAACAAAGCATGAAATCTTAGGAGCCTGCTCCAGCCTGTCCTTTATTGATTTTTTATTTGGTTAGAGGCGTTGGTCGCATATAGATACGGATGGGGCACTCTCTCTTCTCTCGGGAAATCGCAAAAATTGGGGCTGCAGATGGGAAATGGCACAAGGCCTTGGGAAGACATGTCTGAGAATATGTTTTGAAATCTTCCTTGTGCTTGTTGTACGATTTTATGGATAGAACAACTCTTCCCGCTGCTTTGTCCCTGTATATATATATTGTCTTTAACGCACAATCGTTTCGATTCCGTCTTATTTGTCAAACGAATACATGAAAAGGAGAAGTTTTGTGAAAACAGCATGCAAATATATTAAACGCTCGTTGTATACACCAAATTTCATACGCAAGAGGGGAAATAAAACACTGCAGACGACACGAAAAAAATAAATAAAAATAAATACAAGTAAAGCAAATTTATGCTTTTCATCACCGTGTGCCCTCCTTACGACGTCTGATAAATCTGGAACTTTCCAAATTCCCAGAAGGCATTCTCAAAGGCCGCTGGGTTGTTCGCCACGTAGTCCGTGCAGTTTGTCGGTGACGAGCCGCCAATGCACTTGTGGCTGCCCACGCAGTTCATGGGGCAGCTCGACGTTGGGTACTTGGCCTCGCCCAGCGAGCCGCAGAGGTCAATGTTGGCAATGATGCTGGCGTTGGTAAAGTGCGAGCCAATGTCGCACTTCGTGTTGGGGAAGTCGGCCAGCGCCGTGCCCCACGCGCTGGGGTTCGGGTTGCCGGCGGTAATGTCCGAGGGTACCGACCCGGACGTGAACTGCCACATGCGGATGCCCGCGTCGCGCCACTCCACCGCCACCGTGCCGCCGCCGTCCGAGTTGTACGTCGTGCCAAACGTCGCGGCGCTGCCGTCGACGCCGCAGCCCGCGTTGTTGTTGGTGCCGTTGTAGCAGTCCGTCTGTGCGACTGTGCCGGACATGAGGCGCTTGACCGACTCCATGGTGCAGCCGTTTGTGGTGTGAAGGGTCATCATATTGCCCGTCGTCGCCAGGTTGACCGCCTCCATGATGTCGATCTCGCCATGCGCGGGCCAGATGTTGTTGTTGGGGTCTGTCAGCCACAGCGCCGGCCACGTGCCGCAGCCGTACGGCGTGTGCTTGACCTCAAAAATAAAGAGGCCGTTGTTGTACTGGTTCTTGGACTCGAGGCGGACGGAGAAGCGGCCGGTCGAGGCATCGGGCGTCGAGCCAGGGCCGACAGACGTATCAACCTTGACGACGGCCGAAGAGCTCGAAGCGGACGTAAGGTTCTAAAGGAAAAGAACAAGCATGTCAGCAAAGGCATGTCGCATCTCGTGATAGGACCTACGAAGGAATCTGTGATGGGGTGCGGCACGGCTCGAAACGTACCAACGACGTCGCTGTCTCCTTGGGAACATAATGGACAAAGCCCGAGGCCGGGTCGTAGCCCGTGAAGTAGTTGAAGTTGTCAAAGAAGGACTCGCCCGAGAACGTCTCCTTGAGGGTGTAGTTGAGCTGGCTGTAGTCGGGATACCTGTTGGCGTTGGCATTGTTGCGCGTAACAACAACGGCCACCACAATCACAATCACAACGATGGCCGTGATACTGCCTATGACGAGTGCCCAGACCTTCTTGGTCCAGCCGGACGGTTTCCACCACGGCGCCGTGTACTCCTCGTAGTACCTGCGACCCATTTTGGTGAGGAGTTGATGGATGCGAAGACGAGGAAACGAGGGATGTCGAGATGACGAGGAACGAAGGCGTATAAGTGAAAAGAGACTTGGGAAGGGAAAGCGAGCGCAAAGTAGCGAGCGACCAGAGGTGTTCAACGAGTGAAACTAACAGAATAAAAAACAAGACATCAACAAAGCTTAAGACCGTCGTTCAGCAAAGGACAAGAAGATGGGATGCCAGACAAAGGCAGTGCCCAATCACGAAAAGCCGGTGGAAAGAAACAGACTAAATACTCATAACATAAGTACCGTGTATGTCATACGACGACTCAGATTCGCAGGTAGAAAAGGACGCGCCCCTCGGACCCGTTTATGATATGCGATGCGCAACAGGAGAAGAAATGGGGCCTTGACCAAGATATGAAGAAAGGGAGACAGAGAGAAAGAGAGGGCATCCCACCATCGGAAAAAGATACAAGAGACAAGGTCACAAGTAACCCTCCTGCCCACAATAATTGACGAACGGCAGGGGCGTGCCTACATAGTAATTACGCAGAGTGCCGCTTCGGTCTTTCCTGCTTCTTGTCACTGCTACAATAATCCACCGTCGTTATCGCTAAGAAGGACCGACGGCGTGGCGGAGGGAAGGCTCGACAAAGGGATGAGAGAAGAGAGGAAGACCCTTCCTTCCCATTTGGGTGTGAGCCGCGTACGCAATGCAAGTGGGCCCCAAGTCAGACGCAGAATGTGATAGGGAACCGCCTGACAGTGGCTCGGCTTCACTCACCGACCGCTAATACAACAAGAGACGCAGCGCAAAAGCGACGTGCAGAAAGGGAGAAGGATGTCCAAAAATAGGACGATGGTCGATGGCATGTGTTGGCGCAGAAAAGGGGAGCGAAAAAGTGACTGAAAATAAAGTACGGAGAGGCCAAAGCCAGTAAACAAAACCAGCAGTCAGGAAAGGCAGGGGCGACCCAAAACTTTCCAATACAACGTATGTGACGCGCCCAACACCCACGTTTCGACAGAAAAGGGGAAGGCGCGGCCGCCATTGCGCCCACTAGGGAGATCAAGCGCTGGTGAGTGGAACTTTGAGAACAAACAAAAGGCTTAGCTCTGTCGAACAATGCATCCGCGGTTGCCGTCCCAGGAACAGGAAGGAACAAAAACGGGCACCTTCCCGACTACTGTGTGGCCACCATGGGAAGAGGTCGTTCCGGGCAATTGATCCCCTTTTCGATGCAGGAGCGTCAGGGCATTCTGACACCGAACCTGGTCTCCCGTGGCTGTCGGGTTTGAGCTGTGGACTTTCGTCAAGCGGCGATCGCACCTGCTCCATGCGTCGTACCCTTGTCGAAAATCCAGGGACCGTGTAGGATACAGAATACGGCAACAGCGAATGGGCGCCTTCAATTAAACATCTTGACTGTTCTGACTGTTCACAGTCGACTCCATCATGACAAGCGGCAGCGTATAACCATGTCATTGCAAAGGAACAACAGCTCGTAGTACCGCAAAGCATCTTTTCTGCCAAGCCGATCCATCCGTCGCAATGCATGCCGCAATGGTGGAAAGTATTCCACATGCCCGCGATATTACACGGCAGCCAGTCGCTCCTTCCCACAAGCACCCGCCGTCCACGTTGGCTTGCTCAACGCTTTTTCCCCTTTCGGGTTGTCACCTTTTTTCTTTTTCTTTTTTCTTCGCCCTCTCTCCTCCACGTCCGATCATTGCCCCTTATCGACTTTTCACGATGCCTCTTCTGGGGTCCATCCGCCCATGGGAGCCGCCAAAAGGCTGGCTGGCCTCCACTTTCGGGTATAGCGGCAGTCGAAGTGTTGGCCAAACACGACAAAATACGACGTAAAGGACGAAGAAGGTTGCTTCTCCACGACTCGAAAGAATTCCACGAGAAACCAAACGACACGCCAGTGACTCAAGTCGAAACCTGTCCTGACCTTCAGACTCATGGACGCTGAGGGTCCGTCTCTGGACAAGCTTGCCAGGGGCCAATGCTACCATGGCTGGCACAGAAAAGCCAGTCTCACGGCTTACACCCCGAAGAGCCGGTTCGGCCGCTGGAAGAGCCAATCGACCTCGCAAAGCATTCCATTCTGGGACAAGACGGGTCTTTGACGAAGCCGGCCTTTTGTGGCATTTTGTGAACACGAGGAGCAACTGATCGGAAAGGTTTTCGGCGCCACCTGTGCACGATGGCCTGCCGTTCCTCCACACTTTTATTATCTCCAAGATCGTGCATGGCAAAACGCCACGATCTTTTCCCTTCCCGCCGGCTGTTGATTTCTTGGCGCTTCGTGACCGACGTCCTTCTGTGGGGAGCAGGCCAGGCAACGACTGCAACGTCGAATCTTGGGTTCTCACTGCACCCTGTTAACTGCTGAAGTGAAGTGTATTTCGTACATTGTGTGTACTTGGTGCCGTGGCGTGGTGTGTGACACTACCCGGGGCCAGAATACGAGAATGGTAAGATTTGACTCGGCTGAGGATTGCTGCGAAATTACAGATCGTGCCTAAACAGCCTTTACAAAATTCATCACCCCATACTGTCGCACGGTTTGCCAACGGCACTTCGACGTACGAAGTACGTCGTGCTTCACGATCTGGAAAGAGCCCGTCTTTCACTCCATCAAGCCGCTGCTGAACCGAATTGCTCAGCCATACGGCTATTTGCGAAGCGACATGTGCATGAACCAACAGTTGCTAACAGCAGCCTCAATAACAGGCATAGAATTCACACAATTGTTCAGAGACTAGTACATGGCTCATCACCGAATCCAAATGTACAAGAAACAATGCTCGGCTGAAAATCACGTATGCCGTTTGCCTAGAATGCAATGCTATCCAGCCAAAATCAACCCAAAATGTGTGCCAAAAGCACCATGCCACTGTCCCCTTCTCGGCCCGGTCTCGCTCAGTCGTCGTCCTCCACACGCGCCCGTTTGGGCTGGCGTGATGAAGGGCCACCGTCAGCCTGTAATCCGTAGCCGCGCTTGCTCCCGCCCGCTGACGCGCCGCTCTGGCCCTGTCCTTGTTCCACCTCGGACAGAAACTTGTCCACATTAAATGGGTCTGCAGCCGCACTGCTGCCGGCAGGGCCGCTGTCCGACACGCCCAGCCCCGTCGTCTCCTTTTCAAACTGCACGGGACCTTCACGCGCCTCGACGTCGCGCGCGCCTTTGAACGTGCCCCGACCCAGCGCCTCGCCGAACCGGCTCGTCTTTTGAATCTTGGCCATCTCGGCGTCGCCCGCCGCCGGGTCGTCAAAGTCGTCGTCACCGCCTGCGCCGCCGGGCCCGCCACGCGACCGGTAGATGCTGCTGATCGCGTCCTGCGCTGCAAACAGCGGCTTGTCGTATGGGTTGTCTTCGTTGAAGCCGCTGTCGAAGCCGCTCGTTTGGTTGAACAGCCGCGAGTCGTACATGCCCTCGGCCGACGCCGTGGGCTTCGCCAGGCCCAGCGCCACCTTTTCGGAAATGTCCCGGTTCTGCTCACGCGCCAGCACCTGCATGCGGCGCTCCGCACCCATGCGTGACTGTCGCAGCTTGCGCTCCTCCTCGCGCCGCTTCTCGCGCCGCGCTTCTTCTCGTGCACGCACGGCCCGGTCCTCCTCCTCTTCGCTGCCGCCGTGACTGCGACTGCGCCTGCGACTGTCGTACGATCGCGACCGCGACCGCGACCGCGACCGCGACCGCGAATCGCTGTAGCTGCTGCGGCTGCCCGACGACGACCGCGACCGTGCCCTTCCGCGCCCTGGCCGCCGTGAAGATGAGGGACCTGCGGCGGCTGCGCGCTCAGCACGTGCCTGCTGTGCCAGCTCGCGCAGGTGCTCTTCCTTTTGAAGCTTCTCCTTCTCGGCCAGACGCTGCTGCATTTGTGCGCGCTGGCGCACCTCTTCGCGTGCGTGTCGGTCCGCCATGAATAGTGCCTCGGAAAACTGTGCAAACTTGTCGTTGATCGTGACGTCCTCGAGGCCCTTGCCAGCGGCTGCTAGGCGCTTGTCGAGAGGAACCGTGTAGCCCTTGGGGTTCTTCCAGTTGGAAATGGGTGCTGAAACAGAAAACAAAAGAATTAGCGGGTGGACAGCATTGGGGTGGATGATCAACAACACAACAGCGGGGGCAAATACGTACGTGGAATCTTCCATGCTTCCTGGTCCGCCGCCGTCAGTTTGCGCGGCGGGCTATGCATGACGGGTGGTGGAGGGCTGGGGGCTGTAAACGATGTTAGCAGATAGATAGTAGACAGGACGAAACCGGTGCGGGACAATGGGAGAGGAAACATACGTCCGCGAGGGATCTTCTTGTGTTTGAACTTGGGCGGCTCGAGCGGATCCCGCTGCCGCTCGACAATCTTCATCACGCGGTCCTGCTTCGTGCTGCTGTCGCCAAACTGCGACGCCGGCGTGTACCGCACGTAGGTTGCCTCCTTGCGCTGGCCGCCCATGTGCGCCAGCGTCTTGGGCTTCTGTGCGGCCACCGCGCCGCTCACCAGCAGCGCCAGCGCGTTCTTGGTCCGCTCCGTCGTCTCGGCCACCGACTCCTGGTCCGGGCGGTCCAGGTTCAGGTCGCCCGCCTCGGCGCGCTGCCGCAGTGGAATCAGGTCCTTGAACGACGTGTGGATCACGCGGCCGTCTGCGTGGCCCAGCCGTGCAATCGCGTCGTACTTGACTTTGCCCTCGCCGTCCACCTGGACGGCCAGCGCGTTGCTCTTGGTCTTGGCGGCGGAGGCGCCCGGCCGGCCCATGTCGAGCGGGTACTGGGCGAACGGAATTTCTGGAAACGCGCCGCCGTCGCCAAAGTCTTCGGGCGCCCGTGGCCGCCAGCCCTGTCGTTGGCCATACGGCGGTGCCGTTGTTCGCTGTTGGTTGTTGGTTAGCGAGAAACTGGTCCCATGGTTCGTCGTCTGTGCCTCTCCATGCCGTCCGTGTGCTCACCTTCAGAACCACCTGTGTCTCATCCAGGTCCGCCGCGCTCACGATACGCGGCCCTCGCTGTGCCCGCACCGGCGCCTCTTCGTCTTCGCCCGTGTACTTGGGCTTGGGCAGCGACTGCGCCAGTGACGACGCAATCGAAGCCATGTTAGTGGTCCGTAGGGAGTGTCGGTGTCGTCCCGTATGTCGTCAACGCGCTTCCCTTCTTTGGGAGAGCGCGATGTGGTCGGCCGGATCTGGCCGCACCGTTGTTGTGGAAGAATATATAATACTATTCGAGCGAACGTAGGAGTGCGGACGACGATGGCAAATGTAGGCGACGAGGACGTATGTCGCTGTGCACCAAGTTGAAGATGGCAGAGGTGGTGGATGTTGCCTGCACAGTAAAGTCTACGCGGTTCGAGATTGGTATTTTTTTGTGGGGCCTACTAGCCATTTGTACTGTGTTTATAGTCACAAGACACTGTAATCGACACTGTATCATGAACTTGCATTCCCACTGTACCCTATGGCTTGAAAGGTGCCACATTCATGTCATGGATGAAAGCTTTTGCTACTTTCGACTATCTACGAATCTTCACGACATGACGGCACCACAACAATTTGCATGTCCTACGAAACGTATGTGACAATTTACGGCTATGGTCACGTGACATGCTGTCGATGTGTTGACTTGCACGATGCAACGATGAACATTCATTACGTGGCTGTATTAAAAAAAAGCATGCTCTCTGCGTCGACGCCTTCTAAGTTTGTTCCTCACATGGTGGCAATGCCATCTCTCGTGGTATTTGTACACACTGTAATACAGCAAATGCGCTCTCCATCCAATGTTCCTCGCGTCGGAAAGTTCCATCTCTTTATCGTTATTTGTTTTTATACCGTACGCCAGTCGTTTTTGCATCACGCCCATCGAGACAAAAGGGAAACAATAAAACACAAGGTGGAAGAAGATGTAAAGTGCTCGTCTCGTACAGCGTGCGAGAGCGTGATGGCCGTTCTCGCTCAAACGTAGCCCTTGCGTGCGCCCTGGAAGAAGAAGCGCACGACAAAGACCTGCAGGGCACCCATGCAGACAATCAGGCCCGACTGGATGAAGCTAAAGTTGATAATCCGCTTCTCGGTGCTGCGGACGGTGCTGAAGTTGCGGTTCTCGCGGGTGCGGAAGTACTTTTGGTTGCGCGTAATCGTCGACAGCTGGCCGGAGATCTTGAAAGCGGACTCGGACAGCGCGCTCGTCTGCTCGTTGGAGCTGCCCTGTCTGGACGGGAGGGCCACGCGGGCCTCGTTCTCGACCTGGGAAAGGGAAGGGGAGAAGCATTAGCTGTGTGCGACGGACATGGGGTATGTGTGTGCAGAGTCTAGGGCTGCCTCCTGACTTACCGAAATCTCAAAGTCGACGTACTTGTCGGTGTACGTGCTCATCTCATTGTTGAAGCAGAACTGATGCTCGCCAATCTCGTTGGCCGTAAAGACAAAGTCGCCCTGGCGCTCGTTGAGGCCCTCAAGCAGAATCTTGCCGTTGGGGTCGACGACCTCGTAGTTGACGTCGAACGAACCGCCCGATTGGACCTATTGTTGTCAGCACAGCGCCCACCATCTCCGTGCCGTCTCCACATGCCGACCTACCGCAAAGTAAAAGGCAATCTTCTCGCCCTTGGTCGGGGCATGCGCGTAGAAGCACGCCTTCTCACCAGCTGCCAGCTTGTAGGTCAGGGCCGTCGCCGTGACGTCCGTCGCAAACCAGGCCGCGAGGCCGGTCAGCATTGTGGAAAACCGCATCTTCTGTGTCTTTTGTCTGGTGTCGTCGTCCGGAGAGGGGGCGGTGGAGGAGGATGGTCGTGTGCGGGACGCGAGACGTTTTGTCGAATGTGAAAATGTCCAAACAGGCGATGCTGCAAAAAGGGGATTTTGCTGTGATGGCCCACAACGCGGCGCGAGCATTTGAAAAGGGATTGCTTCAGGACACGCTGGACACGCTGGACAGGCTTGATAGGTCTGCTGTCCACCCCCTGGCTCGAATGGTTACAGAGTTAAATGGGCCAGTATTAGCGGCGAAGTAAGGCCCCTGTAATACGACCATACAGCTTCCAGTTTTAGCGGATTTTCAATTTCCCAGCACCGAGTAAACTCGTTCAGGGGAAGGAGCGACAAACTGGCCAGCTCAGAAGAGAAGTGGGTCCGCATTTGACGCTACAGAAGAGAAGCAGCGACTTGAGCTTGGAGGACAGCTCCTTACACACTCGTCGATCTGCTCAGCCAATGGGCTAATGGGGGAAGGCGCGACACAACACGACCGCCGAAAGCTTGACGACATTGGCCTAGAGCAGGGTTTCAAGAAGCTCCACTGGCCACTACCACCGATGCAATGATATCATTAATTAAGCTCCGGCAACTGGCCCATCCCCCACAGGCGCCCCAGCGCGTTGCTCCTTCCCGTCCTGCCCATGTCAAAGAACAACCGTTCGACCTTCCGTATTCGTCTGCTGTCAAATCTCGCAACTCACAATTCATTTTTGAGCTTCTTCAACCTTAACAAAACATCACCAGCAACAGATTTTAGGCCAAGCTGCACATGTTTGCCGCCTTCTAGCTTCCAGCGTTGTTGCATTGTCGTTTAACACGATTGCCCACCACTGCGGATGCTCAACAACCTGACCAGTGTTTGATGCCCAGCGTAACGCTATCACTCGGACTGTTTTGATTGCTTCGCCTGGCAAACGTTGACGACAGCAAGCCGCATCCATATACAGGGGAACGCCCACAAAGCGATCGAAAGCAGCTACATTCGTCGAGCAAGTCGTTCGCTGCGCCGTGCTCTACTCGCATCGGGCCACCTAGATCCACAACGGCCGCGACACACAGAAGCTGGTACCATGGCGGTCCAGACCAAGATTACGACGGCGACGTCGGTTCTGATCCGTTTCTTGTCGTACTTTTTCTTGCGATGGGCTCTCATTCCTGTATGTTGAGTCTGTTGGTTGTTCTTGTATTCTTGTCGTCCATCGATGGTTCACCGCTAACACTGCCTAGATCATTCCCCATCTTGTGTTTGCTCTCATAGCAATCTACATCCCGTCATTCGTTTTGAGCTACCTGGCGCAGCCGCAGGCTGAAATTATTAAGGAGATGCAAGTCTTGTTGGCCGAAAAGGCCGTTGTGGACGACGACAACAACGAGGAACGAATCGAAGAGGAGGTTGTTGATATCACCAGCTCCACGTCCATCCAGCCAAGGCCCCTCAACGGTCTACGCACCCTGCTCCTGGGTGTCCCGAGCCCCAGCAAGCTTTTGTCCTTCCTGGCCGTCCTCACCAACACCATCCTCGTGGCTCTGGTAGCCGACCGCCTGTACTCGGAGCACGCCATCACGGCCGACGACCTTTCGTTTGTGCGCCTCGGCTACGTCTCCGACACCGAGGCCAAGTTCTTAATCCGCGAGCCGGATCAGGCGAAAATGCCCGTCTCCATCGACCTCCGCATGCGCGACGCGCAGCCGCCGTTTGACAATCCCCTGTGGCAGACCGCCGGCGGCGCGCGGTGGACGGACAACAGCACCGACTACACGGTCGTGGTGAACGTCAAGATCCCGCACCCGGGGCAGCGCGTGTATGAGTGGCGGACCTCCAACAACCACTCGGGCGAGTTCGTGTCGGGACTCAAGGCGGGCGTCGCGCCCGCCCTGCACGACGGCAACTTCACGTTTGTGGCGACGTCGTGCATGATCTCGCGCGTGCCGTACACGCCGCTGGACCACCCACTGGCGATCCCGGGCACGCGGCACCTGGCACGCGTGCTGCCGTCACTGGGTGCACAGTTCATGCTGTTTCTGGGTGACTTTGTCTATGTCGATACGCCGCGCTGGTGGGGCAAGTCGGTCAGCGACTACCGCCAAAAGTACCGCCAGGTGTATGCGTCGCCGGACTGGAACCCGATTGCGCAGAACCTCAGCTGGATCCATGTGCTCGACGACCACGAGATCGCTAACGACTGGGACAAGCGGGAGACGGGTATCTACCACGCCGCTGTGGACCCCTACCACCACTACCACACGGCGGCGAACCCGCCGCTGGCCCGCCAGGCAGGTGCCGGGGGTCTGCTGCGCGGCGCGCGGGCGGGTGCCACGTACTTTGAGTTCTCGCAGGGCCCGGCCAGCTTCTTCATGCTGGACACACGCTCGTACCGATCGAGCAATTCGATGCCTTTTGACAGCGCGAACAAGACGATGCTGGGCGCAGACCAGCTGGCCGATTTCCTGGCGTTTCTGCGGCGGCCCGAGCCACGCGGCATTAAGTGGAAGATTGTGGCGTCGTCGGTGCCGTTTACCAAGAACTGGCGCATTAACACGCGCGACACGTGGGGCGGATTCCTGGTCGAGCGCCAAATCATTCTGGAGGCCATGTGGGATGCCGGCCTGCAGGGCGTGGGCGTCGTGATTCTGTCGGGCGACCGGCACGAGTTTGCGGCGACGCAATTCCCGCCGCCGGCGCCCAACGCGTCGGACCCGGCTGCACCACCTGCGCGCTGGCCCGCCAGTGTGGCCGTACACGAGTTCTCGGCGAGCCCGTTGAGCCAGTTCTACTCGCCCGTGCCGAGCTACTTCCAATGGGGCAGCGAGGATGTCAAGATTGCGTACATTTACCGGGGCAACTCCAAGTTTGGCGCCATCACGATCCTGCCTCCGTCCGCATCCACCGACCGCGGCGACGCAGCCGCGGGGTCACACAGCCGGCTGCAGTACCGTCTGTTTGTGAACGGCAAAGAGGCATGGAACACCATCCTCGAGACACCCGAGGCGCTGGAGGGGTCCAAGTCACGGCCCAAGTCGTTCTGGAGCAAGCTTTTGGGATAGAGGCTGAGGTTGAGGATCATTGAAGCAGAGGCGCTCTCGTTGTCGTTGGAGAGTTCTTATGAGAGTCTTGCGGTTGGGGTGCTTGTTTTGGATATTCCCTTTTGGTTTTCTTGTCATAACAGGTTTAATTTTCGGTTGTCGTGCCTGGAAGGCCGTGCTAGTCTACATTCGTCGTTGCTCCTCGTTCTATGTTTCATATTACAACATTGCAGCAGCATTTATTATCTCTACCGTCTCGTCGCATTCATGGAATATCTGCATGTGGGCAAGACTCGGGAACAGACTTTCGAGCGGCAATACAAGCGTGGCTACCGCTCTCAGAGCAGTTGAACAACACCACGAGCATAGCCACAAGTACATTGCCTGGAGACAACTACCAGGAGATAAATTTAAAGGATTCCACGACGAATCGGATTACACGCTTTTGACCAACGGCAGCGTCCTCTCTACAAAACCCTGCTGTCCGTCTTGCTACAGGGGCGATGTAGCTTGGATATCAATTTTCGTTTTGCATTATTTGTCTATTTACTCTCAGCCACGCCTGGCTTACCATCTCGAACGAGCGATGTCAAGCAGCCATATGGTGGCTCACACATTACCGTCTGAAGCAGCCGGCCCCACATGATCTCGTCCCGCTGGTGTCTTGAACTTTCAACTGGAACCTGTTTCTCGCGACAAAGCGTCCGGCGTCAGTGGAGCAAAGGCGGGCACATAACAAGCAATGACACGCACGTGATGAGACACAGGAGACAGGCTTGTTTTAGGGGCAGCCTCAGTGGTAAGTGCGCTCGGGAGGTCCGTCATTTGCCGAGGAACAGGACCTAACGGCAGGTGCGCTCGCCCACAAGCGCGTCCCAGTGCGCCCAGAGTAGGAAGGTCCTAGCGGCGAATTCCAGCTTGGCACCTTCCCCAGCCTTTTGACTCGCAATAGCTAACTACATGCAAACTTCAACGTTGTACGACTTGTAAAAGACACATCTCAAGCCAAGTGCTCTCTCACTGAACCCCGTCGAGGTCACAAGCACACGCGCTGACTATAATATTTTTGTGTGTTCCCCGTGTTTCCAGCGCCCCGCCATGCCAGTTCGTTTCCGTCTACCGGCGTTGCTGCCGAGATCGGGACACCAGGCGCCTACTGCGATTCTGACGCCGGCGGCACGGCTGTCTGCCCGGTCCTTTTCCTTCCGTCCACTCCCCTGCTCACGAAGCTTTACTGCTCCATCCCAGCGGCGGGCCGTTCGGTCTTTCAGCAGTGGTTCCGGCGTGCAAGTGACCCCGACCGACCGGTCGGTGAAGATTGCCTCGTCCGAGGCCACGAAGAGAGCCGAGTTGTGAGTAGAGTCACGGAGCATCATTTTTATACGAAAATACGCTAAATACGCTGGCTAACTTTCATAGACCAAACTTCTGGCTACGGTATGCACTTCATACTGAACACAGATGGCCACACAGCAACCCACTAACAGCGACAGAGACAACTGCCGTTGCTCGAGTTGTGTCAACCAGGATACGTCACAGCGGAACTTTGACACATTCGAAGTAAGTGTGCACATACAAAAGCTGTCAAAGTGTTTTCCATTCCATGAAGAACAAAGTCTAACCAAGCAGATCCCCGCCGATGTTCGTGCCCTCGAAGTCAAGGCCGACGACAAGGGCCTGAATGTCGTATGTACGTTACCATCACGGTATCTTTACGACAACTTGTATCGTCACCTCGTCCCGGGACTGTTTCTTGTGCTGACATGACAGGGTGACAGGGTCTGGCGACAACCACAAAAGCCACTACCCATGGGACTTTATCACCTTTTACCGAAACAACAACCACCGGTCGCCCGAGGCGGTCGACTTCCACTATTGGGGCAGCAACGTGGCCGACCGTCCGCCCACAGTGCACTTTGACGCCGTCATGGACACGTCGTCCGACGAGGGCATTGCCCTGCTGACGGATCTTGTGCGCCGCTACGGCTTTGCTTTTGTTGAGGGCACGCCGTTTGCCGACCCAGCCGACACCCAGCGCCTGCTGGAGCGCATCGCCTTCATCCGCGTCACGCACTATGGCGGCTTCTACGACTTTGTGCCCGACCTCGCCATGGCCGACACGGCCTACACGAACCTACCGCTGCCTGCCCACACCGACACGACCTACTTTACCGACCCGGCCGGCCTGCAGGCGTTCCACCTGCTGTCCCACCACGGGCCGGAGCCGGCGGCGGGCGCCAGTCTAGGCGGCTCCTCGCTGCTGGTGGACGGCTTCCACGCCGCCCGCCTTCTGCGCGAGGAGCACCCCGAGGACTTTGACGTTCTTACGCGCGTGCGCCTGCCCTGGCACGCCAGCGGCAACCAGGGTATCACGCTGTCGCCCGACCGGCGGTATCCCGTGATCGAGGTGCTGGACGAGCAGGACCGCGAAACCACTGGAGCGTCGCCGCAAAACCGGATCCACCGGATCCGGTGGAACAACGACGACCGCGGCATTGTGCCCTTTGGCGGGCCGGACGCCGACGGCATCGACCCCGGCCGCTGGTACGACGCCGCCCGCACGTGGCAGGCCATCCTGAAGCGGGCCGACGTCGAGTACTGGACCCAGCTGCAGCCGGGCACGCCCCTCATCTTTGACAACTGGCGCGTCATGCACGGCCGCAGCGCCTTTGTCGGCGTGCGCCGCATGTGCGGTGGATACAGTGAGCTCTCTGTCCTGAACCCTTACCCGAAAAGTCATTGTGGGCTAACATGTGATACAGCTGCGCGCGACGACTTTATTTCACGCTGGCGCAATACAAACTACCCGCGCGACGAGGTGCTCAAGCAGGTCGTGGGCTAAAACGTGGAGAGACGTGCAATCGCGCTCAAAGTAGAATGTATATAAAACAAAAGCAGTTAAATTTGACGAATGCCATACATCAAAAAGACCTGCAGATTTCCATACTGAAACGTCCAACAAGGCTTAAGTGGCATCACAGCTACCAACCCGGAAAGCAGGGCGTTACACCAAACATGTCGAGATGTCCTCAACAGCTTTCCGATACTCTGGTATGTCTCACTCCAGCCGTTGCTTGCGACTGGATGTCACTGCAATAGGTCGAGGTCGCCTTCGCTGCAGAATCAACGCCTCGCTCAAGTCCCAGTGTCGAGCACCACTTCTTCCAACCTTCTTCCTCTAGGCTGCCCGCCCGACCTCGCTAGGCGCCGCCACTTTCTCCTCTTTTGATGTCTCGTTACAGGCACCGCACACACTACAAGCATATAAATACACTGTAAATTGCAACTAAAACACCCCTAGCTCAGGCAAGCTCCAAAGTCGCATGTTTCTCTTGCCAGCGCCGCCAGCTCCTTCCCTACGGTCTGCCTCGCAATCGTGCCCCTCCTTTCCGCACCTGCCACGGTCTGCCAAACAGCAAAATCCATTTCGAGGCTCCATCCCTCCTCGCTCCTGCCTTGTGCATATCCCCCTCTTCATCATGTTCCAGGCTCCTTCCCCTTGTTTTCTTACATTGGTGTCTCCATAAAAAAATAAGAAAAAGTAAGCAAAGCGCTCGTTGGACATTGGAAAGAACGAACGTCCTCCGCTCCTGCTCTCGAACGCCCCTAACCTGCTCGCCTGCCACCTGCCCGTTAAAAGATACGTGCACTCCGTATTTTTCGTGCCAAACACGCTTGTGCCCGATCGGTCTTGCCTTTCCAGCCCCATAGTATTGTTCCGGCGTCTGGCGGAGGTCATCGTACAAAGTACTTCCTTCCGCAACACTTTCCGCCGACCTTCCTCTCCGCTCTCCTATTTACACATCTGCCACATCGTCTCCCCTTCTCGTCTCTGCATCATCAACGGCCGTTGGCGACCAAAAGCACGCGCCCCCCCCCCCTTATCCCACACCCCTCGACCCTGAAAGTCGCCCCCGCGCCCCACCGATTGTTGCTGTCGACCCAAGCTAGTTCTTCTTCACCGACAGACCCCCAGGCCAGACATTACCGGCCGCAGGGACGCAGGTCATAAAAAAGCAATTTCCAGCGGAGCCTCGTTCACGACGTTCTACTTTGTGATCTAGAAACGTGACCCCAGAAACAGCGAATCCCGACGACCGTGTGACAGCCTCGGCGGTTCACGGCCCTCTCCTTGCCTCTGCCACCGACCATCTTCGTCTTGTCCCGGCGCATCCTGACGGTTGACTGATCTGATCCACCGGCTGCCTCAATTCGCACCGCCACCTCTTCGTCCTCCTCCCGTCTTCCCTTCTTCTTCGTATTCCTCCCCTCTCCCACGCGGCAACATGGATCCCGACAGGCCGGCTGGCGAGGCCCCCGCGCCGTCTGCCTACGAGGAGCGCCGCAACATCCAGGTCGACAACGCCATCCGTGCCATCACCGAGAAGAAGCCCATCCCTGAGATTGACTTTTCAATCCACACGATGGAGGACGGCACCAGCGTCAACACGACCGAGCGCGTATGCAAAGGTGCGTTGCGATGGGCATCCTGTTCCCCTTGACATCACACCGAAAACCATGCTGAATGCTAACCTCTGCCTCGGCCTCTCCCTCCTCTCTGCAGACGTCCAAGCACCCGCAACATACAAGCCCACCGACGAGCAGTTCTTCCAGGACGAGACGCACACCAAGCCCAACATCGCCTTCCTCAAGCAGCATTTCTACCGCGAGGGCCGCCTCACCGAGGAGCAGGCCCTCTGGATCCTGCGCAAAGGCACCGAGCTGCTGCGCGCCGAGCCCAACCTGCTCGAGATGGACGCGCCCATTACCGTCTGCGGCGACGTCCACGGCCAGTACTACGACCTCATGAAGCTCTTCGAGGTCGGCGGCGACCCGGCCGAGACCCGCTACCTGTTCCTGGGCGACTACGTCGACCGCGGCTACTTCAGCATCGAGTGCGTCCTCTACCTCTGGTCGCTCAAGATCCACTACCCCAAGACGCTCTGGCTGCTGCGTGGCAACCACGAGTGCCGCCACTTGACCGACTACTTCACCTTCAAGCTCGAGTGCCGTCACAAGTACTCGGAGACCGTCTACGACGCCTGCATGGAGTCCTTCTGCTCCCTGCCCCTCGCGGCCGTCATGAACAAGCAGTTCCTCTGCATCCACGGCGGCCTCAGCCCCGAGCTGCACACCCTCGACGACCTCAAGAAGATTGACCGCTTCCGCGAGCCCCCGACCCAGGGCCTCATGTGCGACATCCTGTGGGCGGACCCGCTCGAGGACTTTGGCCAGGAGAAGACGAGCGACTACTTCCTGCACAACCACGTCCGCGGCTGCTCCTACTTCTTCTCGTACCAGGCCGCCTGCGCCTTCTTGGAGAAGAACAACCTGCTGTCCATCATCCGCGCCCACGAGGCCCAGGACGCCGGCTACCGCATGTACCGCAAGACCCGCACCACCGGATTCCCCAGCGTCATGACCATCTTCTCAGCCCCCAACTACCTCGACGTCTACAACAACAAGGCCGCCGTCCTCAAGTACGAGAACAACGTCATGAACATCCGCCAGTTCAACTGCACACCCCACCCCTACTGGCTGCCCAACTTCATGGACGTCTTTACGTGGTCGCTGCCCTTTGTCGGCGAGAAGATCACGGACATGCTCATTGCCATCCTCAGCACCTGCTCCGAGGAGGAGCTCAAGGAGGAGGCGGCCGCCGGCGCGCTGCCTTCGCCCTCGTCCGGCGCCATCACCTCGCCCTCGTCCGTCAGCGGCGGCACCACGTCGCCCACGTCGCCCGGCTTCGGCAGCACGGCCGGCATGGACCCCGAGTCCATTGAGTTCAAGCGCCGCGCCATCAAGAACAAGATTCTTGCCATTGGCCGCCTGTCGCGCGTCTTCCAGGTTCTGCGCGAGGAGTCGGAGCGCGTCACCGAGCTCAAGACGGTCGCCGGCGGCCGTCTGCCCGCGGGCACGCTCATGCTCGGTGCCGAGGGCATTAAGAACGCCATCAGCAGCTTCGAGGACGCCCGCAAGGTTGATTTGCAGAATGAGCGCCTGCCCCCCAGCCACGACGAGGTCGTCCGCCAAAACGAAGAGGACCGCGCCCAGGCCCTCGACCGCGCCACCAAGGAGGCCGACAACGACAAGAAGCTGCACACCCTCTCAAGACGACTTAGCACGTAAGTACACGGTCCCCTTGTCCATCTCTACACCGCGTACTTGTCCAGACACTAACGATACGACAGTGACCGCAAGTAATACCACGACGGAAGTAGCTTATGGTTTCCTTTTTTGTCTTGTCCATCGTGGTCATAACTTCGGACGGCTGTTTATCTTGGAACGATTTTGTCGATGCCCTACCATGAATCTTGTTTCTGTTTTTTTTCCCTCTCATTTATATTAAATAGTTTTTGTTTCTTGTATTGCGCATGCCTTTTGTCATATTCTTCTCGGGCTCTCGGGGTAACGAATCTATGTATCCTTTTTATTCAGTAATTTGGTTTAGGAACAATCAAAAGAAGTGAGGGTCAAAAAGAACTGAGGAATGATGTGCACAACCGTGTCTATTTTTACGTTTTACACAGCGGATCTTTCAAGTAAACAGGTGAATTAGAAAAACACTATTGTTTTGAATAATTAATTTTGTGAATCGAAAAGGTTTCGTTATCCAAAACAATAAAATAAAAAATTGGAATTTAATAAAATAAAAGAAAATGTGATTTTCATCGCTGTACCATTTTTTTTAAAAAAAATAAAAAAAATAAAATGCATACACAAACTACGTATTTCCATTGTAAACTCTACACCAGCAGACATATAAAAACATGTACTATTGTTGGCAATATACTAAAATGAGGCTGTTTATGTCAAAGACCAACCTAGCGAGGTAATGGGCTTTTCAAAAATATAAAACCACAACAAATGAAGCAGTATAATCAAAACGCTATTTTCACACACGTTTGGCTGCCTTTCGCACCCACTTCCTTACCTCATTTCTTCAAGATAAATTCAAGTCCTAGTAGATGCTCCTCCTATGCGGTGCTACTTGCCTTTTTTTATTTTAATTCCACCTCGCCTACCTTAAGCCTTGTTCTTCTTGGCAAAGTCGTCAATAAACGCGGCCAGCTTCGCCGCACCCGCCTCGCTGATCGTGTTGTAGTTGCTCGCGCGGATGCCGCCGACGCTGCGGTGGCCCTTGAGGCCCGTCAGGCCGAGCGCAGTGCCCTCTTTGAGGAAGGCCTTCTCGGCGGCGTCACCGCCGTCGGCGCCGGCAATCACGCGGAAGACAATGTTCATGCGGGAGCGGACAGCCGGGGTAGGGGCGATGCGGTAGACGTCCGGGTGGGCGTCGAGGGCGGCATAGATTTGGTTGGCCTTGCGGACGGCGACCGCTTCTTGGCCGGCGGCCTTGTCGTCGGGGAAAGCGGCGAGGAGCTTCTTGAGGACCTGGCCGGCGATGTAGGCACTGGGTTCGTTAGTACAAGCGAGGACAAGCAACAGCGAGGAAAAGCAACTAAAAAAGCGAGCGAAGCGAGGACCAAAAAAAAAAAAACGTACTCAAAGATACTGAGAGTGTTGTAGAGACTGTCGTTCTTGGCAATGGTCTCGTAGGAGAGCACAATGGGGCCAATGGGCAGGTGCAGGGCGCGCAGCAGGTCGGCGGAGGGCTGCGGCAGCAGGCTCTTCTTGACGACGGCGACGGTGATGCCCGTGGACCCCAGGTTCTTCTGGGCGCCAAAGAAGAAGACGCCGTAGTTGCGGACGGGCACGGGCCGCGAGAGGATGTTGCTGGACATGTCGGCGACGACGGGCGCCGTGGTGTGCCCGGCCGAGGGCGCGAGGGCGGGCGGGAACCGGGGGAACTCGACGCCGTCGACGGTCTCGTTGTCGCAGTAGTAGACGAGGGCGGCGTTGGGCGACAGCTTGCCGACCCAGGCGGCCTCGTCGGGGATGGCGGCGAACTTGCTGGGCGTGCCGCTGCGGGTGTCGGTCTCCTTGCGGCCGTCGGCGACCAGGTTGACCTTGTCGGCACCGAGCAGGCGCTGGGCCTCCTGGTAGGCCTTGAGGGACCAGCTGCCGGTCACGAGGTAGTCGAGGCGCAGCTCGCTGTCGACCTTGGCGCGCAGGGCCGCCAGCAGCTCGGGGCTCGTGTCGTCGTCGGGCAGGCCCTGGGCCACCAGCTTGGCGCGCTCGCGCAGGACCCAGGCGCCGACCAGGTTGTAGACGGTGGCGGAGAACTCGCCCGTGCCGCCGGCCTGCAGCAGGATGACCTCATACTCGTCGGTGGGCACGTCGAGGAAGGTCGCGAGGTCGGCGCGGGCGTCGCGTACAATGGCCGCAGCGGGCTCTGAGCGGTGGGAGATCTCGGCAAGACCCAGGCCGCTGGCGTTGTAGTCGACGAGGGCGGCGGCCGCACGCTCGAGGACGTCGGTGGGCAGCAGGGCAGGGCCGGCGCCAAAGTACGTGATGTCGTTGCGTCCAGGCATGTTTGGGAGATGTGGTCGCAGCTCTCACAGGCGATAGTGGGGCGGAGACGATGCGGACAGGAAGGTGCACTGGTTGCCGTTTGAACACGTCCTCGTACAAACGCTTGAACAGGAAGGCACGATCGATTGACAAGAAAGAGGAGGACCGGTGACTCAGGACTCAAATTACAACGTGGAAAGAGCAACCGTCGCTTTTTAAGGCATTGACACATCGGACGCCTGAATTACGTGTTGGGTCGTTCTTGCTGTCCCCGCCATTCGAATTTTAGCAGCGATTAAAGCGCACAGCAAGACACAACTAGCCGGTGTCGGAACAGCGCCTGATCCAGCGCGTTTCTGGCTCCCAATACCAAAGAGACTGAGGCTGCAGCCGTCACCAGCCAACCAGCGGCCATGACGTGACTCATTTTATTTCGCAAGCAGAATGTGCGCTGCACAAGACGCCTGGGCTCCTTCCCCAGATTTATATTTCGCAAGACAAATGTCGCGGGGGTGGGAAGGCACGGCGTGGGGTAGGTGCAGCCGAACAAGAGCATCGACACACGTGTGGGGGCTGGTCCTTCCGTTTCGGCGGCAAACGGGGCAATTTGGAAAGAGCGTACGCCGTTTCGTCGTGCGACGTATTACTTGACTGGTCGGACATGGAAAGGACGAGTGGTACTTGTTGTAAAAAGGAAGGACGATGCTGGCGACTGCATGGCTCCTGCCTGCTGTGTAACCAACAACGTTTGGCCACAAGGCTGCACGCCAGTATCACAGCCTTGTCAACCTCGTCCAATTCCAGTTTGCATGAGAGATGCGCCTGTAACTGATATGATTGCAATGGCCTTGTGCATGGCCACACAAAAGCAACCATGAACCATTGCCTGCCGCATGCCGTGGCCCTGCGTCCGTCGAGTCTCGGCTTCGGGACTTGCAATTGCCGCGACTGCCTAAAACAGCCCCGAGACTCTGGGTCGTTGTTTCCAAAATCTGATCTGCCACGGCAGGCCCAGGCCAATCAACGTTGGGGTCCCTATCAGAAACGTTTCTCCGCACTTTTTTGGAGCTCTGCAATATAACACTCTCAGACGGCATCGTTCCAACTCCACAACATCCACCGCACCCCGGCCCTCTCTTAACCATCCGCTTATTGCCAACCCTCCATGATCTCCTGCACGTCACCCGACGGCGGAAACATTCATTGGCCGTTCTCCTCGTTCTCGCTTCCTCTTGGATAGACTTGGCTTTATACAGCACAGTTGCACGTCCTTCTTTTGTCTCTCCATTTTCTTTCGTTTCCCCTTTTGCCCTTTCCCTTTTCCCTTCTCCGTTGTATCATTTCACCTGGTCGCGGCTTGTTTCCTAGCGACGTCGCTCCCTCGCCCTCCTCTCATCCATGACCGTGAGATGACCGCCGCCTGCAATGGCGGACCGCAAGAGCGCTGAGGCTGCCGCCAGCCGGCACTCGCATGCCATCCCTCCACCGTCTTTCCGTGAGTGTCGCCTCCTCCAAGTACGTCTGTCGAGCCCTTCCGCTAACTGCAGCAGCGACGCACAACTCGCCCCGCACCTGGTTCATCACCCAGGCGCTCTCGCCGCTGGCCATTCGCCTTATGCGCTTGCTGCTGGCCCACGGTGACTATGTCGTTGCCTGTCTGCCGCCACACGATCTCGACAACGAAGTCATCAGCGCCGAGTTCCGCGAGCTCGCCGACGAATGCCGCAATCCGGCCTCCGGCCGCTACAAGGACCGCGAGGGCTGGAAGGACCGCATCCGCGGCATCCGCTGCGACGGCCGCTTCATGGGCCAGTGCGGCGCGGCCGTCGCCGAGGCCGTTCATGTGTTTGGCCGCATCGACATTGTGCTGTGCTGCTCGTCGGCGGCCGTGGTCGGCGCCGTCGAGGAGGTGGGCGGCGGTGGCGGTGGCGGTGGCGGCAAGACACCCAACCTGCTGGGCCAGAACATTGTGCGCGACCAGTTCGAGACCGTCTTCTTTTCGCAGGTCAACTTTATCAAGGCCGCGCTGCCGCAGCTGCGCAGCCAGCGGACGGGCCACGTCGTGGTCCTGTCGAGCATCGGCGGCCACATTGGCATGCCCGGCATGCCCATCCACACCGCCGCGACCTGGGCCCTCGAGGGCTACTGCGACTCGCTGGCCTACGAGATTGCGCCCTTCAACATCAAGGTCACCGTGGTGCAGCCGAATACCGAGGTGCAGACCCTCAGCAACCGGATCACCTTTGCGCCGTCCATGCCCGAGTATGAGGCGGCCGCCGAGGCGTCTGCAATTGCGGCGGCGGCCGCATCGGCAGCGGCCGTGGCTGCCGAGAGCCAGGGCCCAGGTGGCAGCACGGCCCCGGCGGCCGACTTGATCGAGGCGCCCACGCCGAGTGTGCGTGACCTGCTCACTCGCGTGCTGGATTTGCACGGCGAAAACGTCGGCTTCTCGACCACCGCTTCCGCCGCATCCACAGCGTCGCCACCGGCCGTGTCGCCCGTCGCATCGGCCGCGTCAGCCCCCTCGTCCACAGCGGCACCAGCATCCGCCGCACCCTCCACACCCACCGTGCGCTACCCGCGGCTGCCGGCCCCGGCGCTCGACCGCCTTGTACTCGAGACGGTGCACGCGCTGACGGCCATTGGCGGCCACGAAAACCCGCCGACGCGGCACATTGTGGGCTTCGAGGCCAGTGCCTCGGTGACGGACAAGCTCAAAACGGTCTCGGAAGAGCTGGAGGACTTTGTCGAGGCAAGCCTGTCTGTCGACATCTTTGACAGCGAGCTCAAGGAGGAGGCGCGCGAAGGCCGTGCAGCGGAGCTGGCCGCCGCCGCCGCCGCCGAATCGGCGGCCCAGCTAGCAGCCGACCTCGAATAAACGACCAACCCCGAGCGGCGGTATCGCTGCATCGAATTATGAAGCGGAAAATGCGAAAAAACATTGAATAGCGACGTCAAACCGTCCTGTCTACAAAAGAGGAGAGTTCTATAAAACGGTATATCGAACTGCAAAGGAGTGGCAAAAATAACAAAACATAAAATCAAATCTCTCGCCTAGATTCTGGCGACATGCGAACGCCCTCTACATGCTCCTCTACGGACAAGTCTAAGAAAGCAACCAAATCCGCACAGAAAGAAAATAAAAAACCGCCTAAACTCCAAACTTGTCATCATAGTAAAACACGCGTGCGAGACATGTGCGATGTGCTAATCCATCAGGTTCGACGGACGCTGGCTCGCAGACGTGGCCTGATCGTATGAGGGCGGCGCAGGCGCCGACGGGCCGTCGCCGCCGTCGTTGGCGGACACGAGACGCGACGCACCCGCAACGGCCCCGAGGTCGCGAGCCGGCGCGTTGTTCCATGACGCAGCGCGCGCCGTCATCTTGTGGAAGTACTGCTGCACAAACGTCTCGGTGTAGTAGCTGTGCACCGCGTTGTGGCTCTGTTCGAGGTTGTGCGCCAGCTCGTGCGCCAGCACCACCCACCACCACACCGTCGCGTCCACGCGCGCCTGCTGCGCACCGCGGTCGCCCGCCGCCTGCATCTTGCGGGCGTGCAGCTGCACAAAGTAGCGCAGGTTGCAAAAGATGCTGCCGCGCGTGTTGAAGGCGATCGTGGGCCCCGTGGCATCGTAGTACATCTGCACGGCGTCGGGCGCCAGGTCGTAGACGGCCGCGACGTCGCGCAGAAGCGCCTCAAAGGTGGCAATGACGCTTCGGTTCTGCGCCAAGAAATCCGCCGCCGGCAGGGTCACCGCGCGGGCCAGGAAGACGTTCATGCCGCGCGGCGCCTGGGCGACCATGGCCAGGTCGTGCGCATGGTTGCTGTCGCAGTACGTCGCCTGCTCCTTGACCAAGTTGGTCGTGGGCGGCGTATACAGCGAGTTCGAGCCAAACGGCCGCGTCGCTTGGATCGCGTTCAGCATGTTCTGCTGCACGACCGCCGGGTTGGTCACGCGGCCCTCCTCGTTGTTGTTGCTGTCGTGCTGTGTGCTGGTGGTTGGACCTCCAGCACTTTCACTGCCGCCTCGCGCACTCCGCTCGTCCTCGGCGTGGCCGCCATCGTCAGAACTGTGCTCGTGGTCCTGCTTGTTGTCGAGACCCAGGCGACGCGTCAGGCCCGAAAAGATGCCCCTCTTCTTGATGGCGTTCTGCTGCTGCTGGTGCAACAACTGCGGGTTCGAAGGTGGGAAATCATGCACCGGCGTATTGTCGCCGTCGTCGGCAAAGCCACCTGGCATCTTACGGTCCGGCGACGACTGGGCCGCTGCTGCTAGCTTCGACCGCTCGGCCCATTCTTTCTCGTCGGCCCGGATGCGCTCCTGCTCCGCCTCCAACGCCTTGCGGCGCTCCTCTTCGGCAATTCGCGCCTCGGCCGCCCGCTGGCGCAGGATGCGGTCGACGTTGTAGCCGCGGGCGCGCAGGTCGAGCAGCTCCAGCTTGAGGAAGGGCTCAAAGAAGAAGTAGGCCTGTTGGCTGGGCCGGCTCAGAACCAGCTGGCAAATGGCCTGGCCGACCTGGTACATGTCGACTCTGGATTTGGACGCGACGTAGAGCACAAAGCCCGAGCCCTTGCTGCGCGCGCTGGCGGCCGACCGCTTCTCGGTGTGCGTCTCGTTGCTATGGCGCAGAGACCGGCGCAACGATACGGACTGGACCATCTCGACGGCCAAATTCTTCTCGAGCCAGCGGATGTCGTGCTTGATGGCATCGTGGCGGTACTTTTGGTACTCGTACAAAAAAATCTTGGACCGCTCGATAACAAAGGAGCGGAGCTTGACGGCCTCGGCTTGGCTGGGGCTGTGGGCGCCGATGCGGATGTCTTCCGTAACGACCTGGCTCAGCTTCTGGGCGCCGAGCGCTAGGTAGAACGCTTCGAGGGCATCCTCCTCGGGCGCACACATGAGATTGTCCTTGAAGAGACGGTAACTAATGTAGTCGTCCAGGATGCTGATGTTGGCCGCCGACGCCAGCTGGTACTGCCGAATGGGCGGCTCGTCGCTGTCGTCGTCGCCACCGTCGTCGTTGCCGGCGTCCTGGGCAGAAAACAACGTGCTGAACGCCCCCTGGCCATTCTGCTGGTTCGGGCGGCTGGGGCTGATCTCCCGCGAGGCGAGCAAAAACGGCGCTCTTTGCATCTTTTGGAGCAGCTCCCGGTCGTTCATAAGCCGCGGCAGCTCTTCGGCGAGCGAGCGCAGCAGGGCCAAGTAGCGCTCGGTTGTTTGCATTGTGCTGAGGAGACGCGCGGGCTCGTTGCACGCCAGGTGGGCAATCTCGATTTTGGTCGGCTCGGACTTGGAGCCGCACTTGAACAGAAACGCATTGCCGTTGACACCAAAGTCGACAAAATCAAAGATGTCGCCGTATGTGGCCGACGAGCCTAGGTAGCAGGACTCGGGCGAGACGTGTTCAATGGTTGTCTGGGTCGACTGCCCACGAGCAGCAGGTGTCTTCTTATCGTCTGGGTATCCGTTGGCGTTCGGAACGGGGGCCGAAGACGCCGTCACGCTCGACTTGCGAACGACGGGTACAAAAGCGCCCTTCTTCAGCATTTGGAGGCTGTTGCCCGACAAGTCGGCAAGGCGGGTCGCAAAGTACTTGAAGACGACGGCAGCATCTTCCTTTGACCGCGGCGGCTTGGCCAGGAGCCGCTTGACGCACTCGTCCATGGGCGGATTGAGGTAAACGCCGAATTTGGCGGCGTGTGGCTGCAAGTCCTTGCGTAGGATGGGGAAACCGAGGACGGCGGCGTCGGCGTTCTGGTAGCAGGCCGAGGGCGCCACAAGCACTTCCTGTGGCTGTTTCTCGCTGCTGCTGCCGCCGCTGACCTGGATGGGCATGATGGCCATGTTCGTGCCGCGAACATTGTACGCTCCGTAGCCGTGTGTCTGGTGGTGTTCAATAAAGTAGGCGCGCGCCTTGTCGCGCAGGGACTGGCTGGGTGACGCCATTTTTTCAACCAGGTTGCTGGCATTTGGATGGTGGCGCAGGCCCAGTGCGGTCAAGAACTGGGCCTCGGCGCTGGACTTGCGGTAGTAGTTACCGGGCTGATCGGGCCACTGCACGATGGGAAAGCCCAGCTCGCGTACGGCGGCGGACGGCTCGTACAATTGGTCAGGCCGGTACAGCGTGGCACCGGACAACTGCGACCCTGGACCATCTGTGCCGGCCTCAGCCGGGAGAAATGCCGTCTTGCGCAGCTTATTGATGTCGTTGCTAGGGATGTCGCCGCGGACGGACGCGAGGTACTTGATCAGCTCGACATGGCTCCAATTTTTCCTGGCTGGGGCAGCGAGAGCGGCCTTTTCCGACGTGCCAGCGGCACCAGCAGTAGACGTGGTGGCGGTGCTGGGCACGGAGGGGGTCGGCTGGCTGAGCAGGCGCGTGAAGATGGTGTCGAGATCGATGGTCTTGCGGACGCCAAGCTGCTGCAAGAACTTGTCCTTGAGGTGCTGGCAGTTGGGCGCCACAACAGGCAGATCATCAAACAGTTTGACGGACGGGAAGAAGGCCTCTTCAGGTTTCCGCATGCCCGTGCGGGTGGGCATTGTGGTGTGTTCCTGGAGCAGGGATACTATGCTCGACTTGCTTGACAAGCTGGTGTTGTCCCAGTTTTTGGAGACGACAAGAAGAACCTGTGCGGCAAAGTTGGGATCAGCCGTCAGGTTGCACTCTGCGCCGAGCTGCACCCGGGACGCCACGAGGTATTCCACCCACGGCAAGATGTCCAGCGCACTCCAGCCCAGCGCCTGCAGCTGCGTCGTTGCGATGGAGTTGGTGATGGAGAGTGGAAGGGTGTTGGGTGGGATGGGCAGATTGGCCGGGATCTTGTTGCCAATGAGAAAGTGCTTGATTCTGTGCAGCTCGAGGATAGTCGAGCTGCCGGTTGTCTCATCGACGACATTCGCAACCGCCGCGCCCAACAGCTTCTGAATGTCTATAAAGCTCAGCTCGCCCTTCCTGGTTTGCGTGCTGGTCCATTTGAGGAAGTGCACGAGCTGGTCACGGTTGAGTGGCTTGGACTCGAGCTCGGCCTTGACGTCGTCCAACGTGGCGTCCTGGATGATGCCAAAGTCATGCAGTTTCTTGATGAACGGGTCGTCTTTCATCTGCTCCACGACGACGGGGATGCCGTCCACAAAACTGCTCAGCTCGACGTTGCTCATGCGCACCTTGGCCGTGGAAAGGACGCCGCGGCTGGAGAAGACGTCCAGGGACGGGAGCGCATAGGCCGTCCAGAAGGCTTCCTCGATGATCTGGCCGACATAGGCGCTCGGGGTCGAGTCACTAAAGGTGTACGTCTTGAGCACGTGCAGGGCCTCGGGGACAAATCGGGCGACCTCATCGGCCGTGGGCACAGGCACGACGCTGCTGTTTACGGCCACCGTACCAGGGGCCGCCTTGGCAGCGCGGTTGGCCTCGACAAACTGGCGGAACTTGACGGCGAGGTCCGCCATCTCGTTGATGAACGCCAGACGCACCAGGATGCCGGACACGCGGAGCAGCTCCATGTTCCAGTTGCGCACCCAGCGGGCGTTGAGGTCAATGGCCTCGCGCTCCACGGTTGGAATCAGCGATGGGGCCGAGACGTGCATGCCGCCACCGGTCGTCTGCATGGTCGGGAAACCAATGAAAATGCGGCCGCCCGGCTTCTTGCTCGGCAGGACCGAGGCAAAGATGTCTGCGGGGGGAATGGCCGGCGTATAGTCTGGCGGAGGCGGCAGAGCACCGGCGGTTGACGGCGTCTTTTTGTGTGACAACCTTCCCGGCTTCGCCGTCGCCGGAGCTGTCGTAGCTGTAGCTGCCGCTGAAGCTGAAACAGAAGAAGAAGCTGCTGCTGCAGCTGACGCTGTCGTCATCGCGCCCACGGCCTTGATGGCTTCCTCAGACGCCAAGACATCGTCGTAGGTTGACGTCAGAATGGCCATCTTGGTTGTCTTGGGTGGGGGCTTCTTTGTAGCGCGCTCCAGCTCTGTAGCAAAGTTGGCAGACACGTTGGTCTTGACCGATGCCGACGTGACACGCAAGAAGATGCTGGCGCGGCCTGTGCCGGTGAGGTTTTCTAGCAGGGCATCCTGGGCGACTTTTTCCTCGCGCGCGGCCTTGTTGCGAGCCTCCTTCTGAGCGGAAGACGAGGACGACGAGCCCGTCAGCCGCGAGAAGAAGCTGCGGAGGGACGGCATGTCGCCCGCAGACATGCCGTAGGTGTCGGTTGATTTGCTGCTGCCGGACGGGTTGCTGCCGCCCGACGTGGAACCAGAAGCAGACGCCGAGCCGTTCGCAGCGGCGGACGGCTTCCAGGCTACGGCGTGCATGTATTGAGCATCGATCTGGGCGCTGGAGCGGTCGACACCGGCCACGGTCATCAGGCCTTCCTTGGTGCGTACATCGAGGTTGCGCGGGATGGACACGGCGACGCTTGGTGACAGCTTCTTGTGCAGATCCAGAATCTTCCATTCGTCGACCCAGAACTCAATGCGCTGGAGGGCGACAAAGGTCAGAGAGGTGGCGAGGAACTGGCTGACGGACAGCAGATTGGGCAGCGCCGTGGTGGCGTTGCGGTAGTCGAGCACAAAGGTGGTCTTGCCGGCCTGGTCGGGCGCGACGGCGTCGTCTGGCACGGCCATCTTGCGTGTGAAGAGGGCGTTGCCTTTCCAGTAGAAGGCCATGGCCTCGCGGCCGGAGCGGACGAAGGGCTCCTCGCAGTCGGCAAAGACGCTGTAGAAGCCCACGCCAAACGCACCGATCTTGGTCTCGTCCGGGTTGCCCTCGGCGATGCGCTTCAGGCGGGCCCAGTCGGTCTTTGTAAAAGCCTGGCCGTCGTTCTCGACGAGCAGCCGCCGCAACGTATGATGCAGGACGGTATGGCGCAGCAGGGCATTCGGGTTGCTGGCGGCGCCCGCATGCAGAGGCAGCGGCACAGACGTGGAGGGCGTGGTCTCCCACTTGATCTTGACGGTCGTGGCCTGGGCGTCGGCAGCGTTTTGGATCAGCTCACGCAGCGTCGTCCACTCGCCCGAGTAGCGGGCCAGCACCTTGTCGATGAGGGCGCGCGTGTCGACGGTGACGGCTTCCTCGTCCTCGCCGTCGCGGAGGGCGGCGGCCCGCAGCTTTGTGTAGTCCATGGCGGGCAGGACGGGTTGAAAAGTGGCGGGACGAGTCCGGTCTCTCGGGCCCGACTGTATATTTCGATGTGTTTTATGGTGATTCTCGCAAGGTTAGAGGGACATGGTCGTGGTCTTTGGATGTGAGACACGGGATGTCAGAGGCCGAGGAGAGCTCCGTTCGAGGGGATGTTGTCGATAAAACGAGAGACGCTGTAACGGGTCTAATAAACGTCTAAGAGTCTGGGGTCTTTGATGAGTCTAATAAAAGTGTGAGAGTTTTGGGTATCTGAAAGACAATACTGGAAACGTCTAACGAGGTGGGCGATGAAAGCAGATGGAAGGCCAGCCGAAGTGAATATATAGAAGCAAGGGACTGGTTGCACAAGACGAAAACGGCACAAAACGCCAGGTGAAAGAGATGGACAGGGACGGCAAGGCTGCCTCGTGGGCCACGTATTGCTGAAAGGGGCGGTTTTTGTGATGATCCTTTTCAGATGCAGAAGCAAAAGGTGAAGAGGAAAGGAGGAAAGCGAAGTTGGCCACCAGGACAGGCCACTGTATCATCGTATCGCTACGAAGGCAACCGCGTCCTACATCATGGGCGGCAAGTGCGACGCAGCAACGCGTCCCAGGCGGGAAAGCATGACCCAGTGGTGTAATTACCAACGGGAAACCGCAGCCCACTCGAGCCACACTAATACCCTCAGCGCTAACGCCGTAGTATTCAGCACTGGGAAGGCGCAACAGGCGGTGACTGACCAGGCGCCAATCGTCCGCCACTGTGTGACCAGCCCTGAGCCGTGAGGCACACACCACCTGCAGTTTGAGCGGCGAAGGTTGCGGCTAGGGCCTTTGGCGCTAAAGGGCCGCGAATACAGGGACCCGAGGGTCTTTGGGTTGCATCTTGGCCTCTTTTGGGGCCATACCGAAAGCTGCAAGATACGTAGTCTTTATTCCAGTGGGTATGCTTGGTATTCTGAGACTGTCTACCCTACGGCGCCTAAACTGCGCCTTCTCTCGTCTATGACCTTTGTTTCCATATATGGCGAGGCCTTCGTACGTGGCCGATGGTCTATCAAGTCGTTTCGTACGTATCCTACAAATCCTCGAGTGACCCTGGTTCTACCTGTTATGCATGTCTGTATCGACAAAGAGTATAGTCAGGTAGGAAAGTGCGCAAATGAGACAAAACCGAACGATGCACGGAACTTGTCATGTCCACCGCATTAGAACGTTTGCAACCCCGGCCGTGTTCTTCCATCCTCCGTCCTGGCCAGTCCCCCCCCCTACCTTCTTTCCCCAGAGTCGACTTTATTTCCGCTTCTTCGTGGCACTGCCAGCCTTGGCATCCGTGCCGGACGTCTTTGCAGACGCCTCGGCTGCAGGGAGGGCCGCCGTCTCCGTCCCCGTCTTCTTGTCAGCGGCTGTCACCAGCTTGGGCGGCGGGGCCGTCGTCGTGGTCTCGGCCTCGGCCTCGGCCTCGGCCGCGTCCCCGTCGTCGCCGCCCTGGCCAAACTCGTTGACGCGCGTGTAGTCGACGCGGTACGCCCAGCGCTGGTAGAGGTAGATGAAGAAGATGATGTCGTCGCGGAAGGTGGCCAGGCGGTGCAGGAAGGGCATCTTGATGGTGAAGGCAAAGAGGTCGTCAATGAAGGTGTTGACAAACTTGTACATCATGGCCTTGCCGGGCATGTGGGCGACGCTCTTGAGGCGGTAGTTGATGTAGAGCGACGGGACCATCATCAAGAAGCCGTAGGCGTAGACGGAGCCGACGAGCGTCGCAATCACGTAGCTGTACCACGACTTGTGGGTGTCGTAGACGAGCGAGTAGACGGCGTAGGCCAGCAGCAGCGGCACGGCCGCCACGTACATGTACTTGAAGGCGATCTCGTCGTACTCCTTGGTCTTCTCCTCGGTCTCCGTGAGCTTGTGCTTGTCCTCAAAGGCGATGCGGTACGGCAGCAGCGAGCCCGGCGGCGCGTCGCGCACGCGCACGTCGACGACCGTCGTAATCTTCCACAGCTCAATCACAATGCCAACGCCCTGCGAGCCCAGAATCATCCACGACGTGTTTTGCGAGTTGTCGATGAGGTACAGGAAGATGACCGTCTGCATAAACACGTTGGCCAGGATCGAGCGCACCGAGATGCCGACGTTGTCCTTCTTCTTGCGGTAGTGCGAGATGTCCGAGCCAAAGGCTAGCATCTCGAGGATCAGGTGCGCCACCGTCACGACGACCGTCACGGCCAGCAGGTACGGGTTCGTGTCCAGCACAATCTCCTTGACCATCTCAATCTCGGTGCCGTCGCCGCCGCCGGGCAGCTGGTTGCCCCACGCGGCCTGGCGCGCCGACTCGCGGCCGCTCATCTCGATGCTGGCCATGAGCTTGAACTGCCAGTCGTTGAGGTTGCCGAGGTCCAGGTGCATGGGCAGCGTGGTCACCGTGTCGTTCAGCAGCGTCATGTGCGTCTTGAGCTGCCAGAACGTGTTGACAAAGAGCACGGGGTAGTACCACGAGTTCTGCCCCGACCCGTCGCGCGCGCCCGTGGCCTCGGGGTGCACAAACTGCTGGATCGCCGGCGCCGTGTTGGGGTAGTCGATGATGCCGCTGGACGGGACGAACGAGAGCGACGTGTTGGGGTGGTAGTAGCTGGCAACGATGGGGCCGGGCGAGGTGTCCTCCTCGACCTCCGCCTCCACCTCGCCGCCCTCGCCGCCCGCCCCGTCCTTGCCGGCCAGCAGGTTGCGCGTCTTGAACGCCTTCTTCTTGACAATGTACTGCGTCAGCGGGAACGCAAAGCAGTAGGCGGCCGCGCGGTCGTAGCTGGGGCTGTACGGGTCGAGCTCGGCGCCCGCGAGGCCGATGAAGAAGTGGCCCCAAAGCGTGCCGTTGTTCTGCACCTGCTTGGGCACCTGGATCGTCGCGTCGATGGAGCGCTTGTCCTTGAAGTCGCCGAGGCCAAACGCCTTTTCCGACAGCACAACGGGGTCCGAGTCGGCGGCGTTGAGCGGCCGGGCCTGGTGTGTTGGCGACACGGCAATGACAATGTCGAGCTTGCTGTCCTCGGGCCAGATGGCGGCCAGACGCTGCGGCGTCGGGTTGTACGTAGCGCCCTCGTCGAGACGGTCTGGGCGCGCGTGGTAGGCGGGGATGGCCCCCGTCGACACGGGCACCTTGACCACGTTGCCGCTGGCGTCCGTGGTGGTCGCGGTCGTGGCGGCAGCGTCTTGCTTGGGCAGGAACTGCTTCATGAGCAGCTGCATGCCAAAGTACATGGCGCCCATCTGCAGCATGCGTGACATCATGGAGGTCTGCTGGGGAGGGACAACAGGGGGGTTAGCACACGCCTCGAACAAACTGCAGACCCCGAGACAAGCCGTTGACAACGTACACCTTGCGGCTCCTCCTGGCCGGCGGCCGCAGCTGCGTTTCCCTCCGGCATGGCGATGTGTCGAATCGTCGAAGCGTCGAAGAATCAAAAAGTCCGGCGACTTGGAGGTCAGGGGTAGAGCGTCGACTCTCGACGACTGGGCACGCAAGAGACACAAGGCACACAAGCTACGTCGAATGGAACGGCCTGCTAGTGTTGCGCTCCGCAAAGGTCAGATGTGGCACGGTTGCACGTTGCTCGTTGCGAACGGAGAGTGGAAGCCAATTTGTTAGAACGGGGGATTGGAATGGGCGAAGCAACGTGCTTGCTGCAAATTGCCGTCTTGGGTGCTGTCGCGCAATGGAACGCTATGGATGGGGTCTGCTAGCGCGTCGTGCTTGCCGTCTTCGTCTTTGCTGTGCAGCGAGGCCTCAATGACGACTTCCGTCTAGGCCTGTTGCGTGGGTGTGGGCTTGCCTAAATCGGAAGCTTCGGTGGCGAATCAACGCCGCGGCTGGGCGCACGGCGGGAAGCAACGACCCTCGCTGGGTGCACGACCAGCATTACGTAAAGATGCATATGCGCTGAAGCTCAGGCCCTTGCAGCGCACTTACAGGCCAAGAGTGGCAGCAACTGACAGCAGCTGACAGCGACTGACAGCGACTATCACGACGTACGGTTCCCATGTTGTGTTTGCCTCTTCCAATGCACAACATACCTACACCAGCAAGCAGGGTTTGTGCGACCCGATGCCAGGTCGCGTGCTCGTCTACACGGTACTGAGTAAGGTGCATTATGGGCCGGAGACGCTTTGGTCAACACCACCTTGGCATCGAGCAAGGATCGATGGAGTGTTGCATCTCATCTGCATCGCTGTTTCTGGGCCATGGGTGTCGGATGCTGCTCGACGGAAGGCAGCCCTGTCTTGGCGGATCACCGAGCATCAGCTGTCCCTTCCGTGCGTGCATTACGGACGCCGTTTGGGGCTGTCGAGGTCACGAGCGCATGTCTCCGCCTGCCAGCGTATATGCGCACTTGCGCACCGCATACGTGCTCCTGGCTGTGTGGCTGCCCTGACCGACAGCTGAAGCGTTGGCCATGGGGAGATACGAGGCCATAAAGACAAAGTGAGAAGATAAACAGATACGAATTGGTGACTCAGTCAACGCGGCGTCACAACGAGCACGTTTCGCATCTTGGTCATAACAGCCATCCAGCATTCTTTACCGTAACGGCTACAACAAATGGCAAGATCATTGTCAGCAGTAAACACCTGATTTAAAGTCCGCTGCTGGCTTTCTCCATCTCTGAAAGTGAAGACATCTCGAACAATTCTCAGAAATACCTTTATGGCACGTCAACGAATCGCCCGCCCCACCCGCTCTTGCTGTTTTCGGCGCATAGCGCCCCAATTCGAGTCATTCGAGTCATTCGCCGTTCCTGCCGTGGCGCCGTCATCGCCCTGTCTTGGTCCTTCCCCCAATGCACCTGAGGACCGTCTCGCGTGGCTCTGTGATTGGCTCCCGCTTACGATCGGCCTTTTGCTTGGTGAGCCAGTGCATCAACGAGCTTCTGTAACTTGCCATTTATAACACCAGCCATCAGCTCCTTCCGTCTTGTGTTTGGCACTGTTTCTGCTCCTGCCTGGAATTGATATTTGCTCCTTTCGGCTCGTATTATTTTCTTTGCATTATTTTCTTTACATTACAGAGATTGTCACCCTTTGTTCTCGTCTTCTGTCGCGCCTACGTCTACAGCATCGACAACAGCATTCCTATTCCACCCCCCTCTCCACCCCTCTTCGCTTCCCCCTTATCCCTTACCCTCAATCGACAGCTGTCGCCCGCCATGGAGTCCGGAGGTGCCTCTCCCATGCCGTCGGCGTCCAGAACGTCGACGCCGACGGCAACGTCCACTGTGCACTCGAACCTGTCACAGGTGACTTCGGTGGACGACGTAGCCGACCCTTCGCTCCCCAAGAAGACCAAGATCTGCGTGTACTGTGGCTCGTCCCCGGGCAAGAACCCGGTGTACATGCAGGCGGCGCGGGACTTGGCTCGGGTCATGGCCGAGAACAACATTGGCTTAGGTAGGCCGTGACTTTCCCATGACCGTCTCTCGAACTTGCTTGAAGCCGGCCCACTAACTTTCGGACGTTCAGTATACGGCGGCGGCACGGTCGGCCTGATGGGCGAGCTGGCCCGGTCCCTGGTCGCACTGGCCGGCCCCGACTCGGTTCACGGCATCATCCCTGAGGCTCTCGTCCGGTACGAGCGGGACCCCAACTACACATCCCGCACACGCGCCGCCGCCGCCCAGGCCAAGGCAGAAGGCGGCGACACACGGCAACTCGTCGACAGCACCAACGGCGAGCCCAAGAGCGAGGTCAATGGCGCGTCCAAGGCCAAGGCCGCCGACGGCACCGATGGCACCGACGGCACCGACAGCCTGGCCATTCCCGCCGAGGAGGTCTTTGGCAAGACGACCGTGGTCAAGGACATGCACACGCGCAAGCGCATCATGGCCCAGGAGGTGCTGCAAGCCGGTCCCGGCAGCGGCTTCATTGCGCTGAGCGGCGGCTACGGCACGTTTGAGGAGCTGCTGGAGACGTCGACGTGGAACCAGCTGGGCATCCACAACAAGGGCGTGTGCGTGCTCAACATCAACGGGTTCTACGACGGGCTCTTTGCGTGGATCCGCACGAGCGTCGACGAGGGCTTTATCTCGGAGGGCAACGCGGGCATCATCGTCGAGGCCAAGACGGCCGAGGACGCCATCCTGGCGCTGCGGGATTACAAAGTCGCGCCATCCGTGCTGAAGCTGTCGTGGGACAAGCAGTAGACGGCGCCCATGTGTGTCTCTCCTGCCTCTCTGGTGTCTCTTGCCGCTCTCACGAATTTATGCATGCTTGAATAGCGCTTCTTCCTATGTCGACTTTGAACGGCGTCTTTATTTGGTCTACACCGTGTGTTGGACGTTATTGTCTCCCTAGTTTCAACACATTAAATATAGGTAATATGGGTCATATAGGTCTTTTTTGTGACACGTTTAGCTGTTGCGTAGCACGTGTATGGCACATTTTATGGGAACGTTTTGCGCGTCGTATGTTTGTAGTAGTACAAGTGGCTTGTGTGTCAAAAGAGAATCGTCCACACGCTGCTCCCTCTCGCTCGTTCTCACTCTGTCGCTCTGCCGCATCGACGCCTCCGCTTTAGTGTATTCCACAAATCTCGCCGACCGGGCGAGCGACGGTATTGCCCTACTGGTCCACCTCCATCTCGCCTTCGGCCCCGCCGCTTGGTGCCGGCGCGTCGTCGCCTTCTGCCTTGTCGTCTGCCGCCGCGTCGAGCCACGCCTTGACGTCCTGGCCGTCGTACACCGTGAACGGCTCCACCTCGCGCGCGCCCGTGGCCGAGGCGGCGGCCGGCACAAAGCCGACAATGCCCACGCTCGTGTTGTCGACCGTCAGCTCGCGGTCCTGCACCAGGCTCTCCTTGAGCGCGCGCAGGCCGTGCTGCACGAGGGCCTCGCGGCCGCTGTCGGCGAAGGCGGCAATGTTCTTCTCGAGGTACGTGCGGGCCATTTGCGAGCGCGCGCCAATCGCAAACGCCACCATCTCGTCGGTCATGCCGCTGGGCTGGAACTCAAAGAGGTGCGGCCCGCGGTCGTCGACGCCGGCCACCAGCAGGCCCACGCCATAGGGCCGGCGGCCGTAGTGCTGGGTGTTGAGCTGGGCCTTTTCGGCAATCATGTCGACGAGCGTCCGCACCGGCATGGAGGTCCCGTACGTCAGGCGGTGGCCGAGACACTGCTGCTTCATAAAGTTGGAGAGGACGCGGGCATCCGACGTCAGGCCGGCAATGGCGATGCCGGCGTGCTCGTCGACGGGGAACAGCTTCTTCTGGTACGACGACAGCTCCTCGGCATTGCGCTTGACGGCGACCAGGACGGCGTGCGTCTTGCTGACAATGCCCACCACGACGGAGCCCTGCTTGACGGCCTCGGCGGCATACTCGACCTGGAATATCCGGCCTTGTGGGGAGCTATACAGTGTCAGTTTCAGCAGGTGTCGGTAGACTATGGGGGCGGTTGGGGGGGGGGGGGGGTGCAAAGGTATTGCATCAGTCGTAGACGCACAATGTGACCGAGTCGTTGTCGTAGTTGTTTCTGAACATGGTGGCGGCGAGGGAGAGCAGAGATGAGAGGAGGGAAGTGAGTCGGGGTCAAATAAGAACGGCCTCGAGTCAAGGCGGCGGTCGATGGGAGCGGTTCTATGACAATGCGAAGCTAGTCGAGCGTCGACGTGTCCGTAAATGCGAATTCAGAAAGAGTGATGTCAGAAATGGCGGGTCGTGGAAGGCAGAATGTCGTCGCGATGGTTTGGTGTTATGGGAATTCAGTCGATTGTAGTACTACTGGCTGTAGGCGCGAAAGCAGGCAGCTTTGAGCTTTCGTATGTGCTTTGCTGTTGCTGGTTGGCCGGGGCTGTGGTGCAGGCCAGTACAAGCTCCTGGCTAAGAGTGGGCCGTGCGCACAGCCACTGTTACGCCACACTTGGCTGTTGCCCATGAAAACAGGCCTCAGGCAAGGTAGGTGCGACTCAGGGCAATACCACGAATACGCCTGCCAAATAGACTAATCTGAAACAGGGCGAAAGGCTGCCACAACCGCCCAAGGCCCACTGATGCCCGCTGTGCGAGTGTTTCTGCGTCGGACCTGTTTCCCCATCGTCATCTTGCCGCCTGCCACCATCACCACTTTGCACCCCATTGCCGCCCACGCCCCACGATCGCCCTACGCTTCCACTGCTCGAGCTCAGTCCGAAATACAACTCTGCGATTCTACCCCTTGTGCTTGCATTGTTCCTCCGGCGCCCGGTCTCTCCCTACGGCGTCCCCCAGCCACCACGATCTCCGGCTCTCCCGAACGGCATCACGACTTTCAAGGTTGCCTTGCCCGACTTGTCGTTGTCTTTCACACGCTCTCGCACACTCTCACACGCTCTCACGCCCACTCGATATACTATCCCCTCTCTTTTGTCGTCCAACACCACTCGCCCACCTTCCAACATGACAACCGCCGGCCTCAAAACGATTATTGCCCTCTCCTTTGTCCTCGCCGTCGGCTTCTTGCTGGTCATCCTGTCCTGTGCCCTCTTCAATGTCTACTACCCGCTGCTCGTCGTCGCGACGTACGTGATCGCGCCGCTGCCCAACTGGATCTGCAGCCGCTGTGCGAACCCAGACGACTTTGTCGAGAGCTCGGGCGCCGCCATCCTCGACATCGGCCGCTTCTTCACGGGCTTCTTTGTGGTGATGGGCATTGCGCTGCCGGTGGTGCTGGCGCACGCGGGCCTGATCAGCACGGGCGCAATGGCCATGTCGATTGTGGGCGGCCTGCTGATCTACGGCACCATTATCAGCTTCGGCATGTTCTTCCAGGAGGAGCAGGAGTTCTAAACGACGACGGGGTGACGACGAGGTGGCGACGAGGAATTCGTCAAGGACCAGCTAGAGGACATATGACGGATGCTCCACGTCCTCACAAGGCTCCTCTGAGCGGAACCACTACGTAGTCTTCTACCGCGAACCTCCGAGTGCATTCCGTTACGGACAGCGGCCACCACCTCCAAAGCGAGCGTGTTTCTCGGTGTATACTTGAAACATTCTTTCGTTCATTTTTGCAGATGCATTCCCCTGTTTCTATTTGTGTCGTCCAGCTTCCATCTTTACTATTTGCATGTTCCGCTCTTGCTTTCTTTTTTCTTCTTGTCTGCTGGCGTGGGGGCTGTTTTGTGTAATATTACTGATGTTCCCATCTGGGCGTTCGGATCGGGTCATTCGCATTGTCTCTTCATCTTTCCTAGGCCATATCTTCGTCTTATTTCATTTTCCTATGTCTGCGGGATTCTCTCTGTTGGCTATTGTTGTTAATGCACACACCAAAAGTAACCAACGAAACCAGCCATGAGTTTGTATCTCGTACTTCAAACTTGTTACTCTATTTCGCTCAAGGTATATTACATTGTATGTAGGGGTATCGTCTGTGCCGTTGAGGTGGTATCCCTTCTATGCCCAAAAATAAAAATGGAAAACAAAACGCCTTGCCTGGCATTGAAGCGCCGTGTGAGAATCACACGTTGAGTGTGTCCCCCCCCACTTGAAATTGTACTGTGCTTACGTCGCGTAGCCTTACTCGAAAATGCTCAGCGGCCGTGACAGCTTGACAAACATTTCGTCCCGCTCGCCCTCGGGCGTGCTCAGGATCGTCACCGCACCACCCGCACCAATGTGCCACACGTCTTGCCGCGTCGTTTCCGCCCCGGATCCATTGTCTCTGTCGCTGCTGCTGTCGACAAACGTCGTCTCGTCGTCCCACCGGAACAGACTGCGGATCGTCACGCTCCAGTCGCCGCGGCCAGAGACACAGAGGTAGCCGACAACGCCCGAGTACAGGCTGCGCTCGCCAGGGGCCGCGCCGGCTGCACCGCTCCGCGGCGACGGCGGCCGCTCTTCCAGCGCCCGCAGCAGAGCGCAGCTCCGCTTCTTGGGCGCGCCCGTCATGCTGCCCGGCGGCAGGCTCGCGGCGAGGACGTCCAGGCCCGTGTAGCCCCGTTGGGCCGCGAGCGCGCCCTCCACGACCGTCACCATCTGGAAGACGTGGCCGTACGGCTCGACCTGCAGCAGCCGCGGCACCGTGACGTGGCCCGGCCCGCAGACGCCGTGCAGGTCGTGGCGCACGAGGTCGACAATCATGAGGTTCTCGGCCTCTTCCTTGGGGACGTGCAGCAGCGCCTCCGCCTGCGCGAGCGTGGCCACCGCGGCAGAGCGGCGCACGGTGCCCTTCATGGGACGCATCGAGCAGAGCGTGCTGGTGCCGGCACAGGAGCCGTCGGTCCTGCCGTCGTCGTCCATCCGGGGCGAGAAGCAGAGAAAGCGTTCCGGCGAGCTGCTCACGAGCGTGGCGCCGCCGAGGCGGAGGAAGGACGCAAAGGGCGCCGGGTTCTTCTTGCGCAGCAGGCGGTAGTAGTTCCAGGCCGAGGACGACGAACACGAAGAAGCGGCAGGCGATGCCGTGGCAATGCGCGTCTCGTCGGTCAGACACAGCTCGTAGGCGTCGCCGGCGGCAATGTGTTCCTGGCAGGCGCGGACCTTGTGTTCGTAGGCCTGGACGTCGGGCAGTTGGGTGTGAACGACGCGAGGGAGCATGGGCGACGTTGGTATGGACGTCGGCATGGCAGACGTTCGAGCGGCCGACTGCCATTGCTTTGACGTCTGCAGTTGTGCAGCCACGCCGTCGACCCAAGAGGATTGCGCCTTCCCATTTTGACCGTTTGCGTTGCTCCTGCCGTGGGTGCATCTTGCACCATTTGCACTACCGACGCCACTGACTCCACTCGTCCCGTTGGCATGAGTCGCACCTGCCTCGAGATGCTGCACGTGAACAACACCGAGCACGTGGTCCACAACAATGCTCTTCGTCACCCAAGCAAAGCAAACGTCCGGTCGGTTGTGGCCACGGCCGCCGCCCTCGTCGCCCGCACCCGGCAGCGGGACACCAATGTCGCCCAGGCCCTGCTCGTACGAAACGTACCCCATGAAACCGCCGAGAAAGGGGCTGGCCCTGCTGTGGGTGGCGGCAGCCACGTCCTCCTGGGGAAGACGACGACTCTCGTGCACCTCGGCCAGCAGCTGCCAGATGGTCTGTGTCTCCTGCAGCGAGATGTTGACGGTGTCGGGCGACGTGCGTGGCAGGCGAATGGACGCAAAACGATCGCCCGTGCGGTACTCGATCCGCAGCGCGGCGCCTACATCGAGGGCGATGATGCTGAAACGACCGCGGATGGCCTCGTCGTTGGCCGTGTCATCGTCGCCCACTGTGTCTTCGGTTTGCGTGTGGTTCGTTCCCGACGCCGCGCTGGCCGAGTCCAAGATCATCTGTTCTGGCTCGCTGCCGTCCACCCGGCCAACCTGCAGTGCCTCCACAATGTCCGGCACCTCCACATGGCTCGGCAGCGGGATTGTTTGCGAGACGAAACGGCTGGGCGTCTGGTGGCGCAGGGCATCCAGCATGGTCATTCCATGTCCATTCGTCCCGTTTGCTCCACGGCCGTTCGTTGTGTGTCTGGTCGCTTCCCCCAGCACAGATGGCTGCAGAGACAAAAGACTCGGCCGCGTTGCCTGATGTGCAGCCAGGCCGCCGCCACGGGAGGCGAGTGTCGTTGACGGCTCCGCCCGGACACGGCCGTGCTCGACGTTCCACGTCAGCGCTGCCCGGAACCAGTTGACCAGCACGGTGTGGCTCGCCGCATCGGTACACACGGACTCGGGGTGGTACTGCAGACCCCAGAACGGCAGCGACCGATGACGCACGCCCATCAGCAGCCGCTCGCTGGACGTGCCGCCCAGCGACGCATCCTCCCTTTCGTCCACCCAGGCCAGCGGCACCAGGTCGCCCTTGGGCGTGGACAGCATCCACCGCGCCGTCGGCCAGTCCACGTCGGCAATGTCGTCTTGTCCCATGTCGGCGCCGAGACTGTGGTACAGCGTGGCGCGGAACGGGGCTGCCACGCCCGAAAAGATGTCGGCCGCCCGCTCGTTGACCTCGACAGGCCGCACCATGCCGTGCAGACCGCCCGAGCGCAGCCGCCGGATCCGGCCACCGTGGGCCAGCACCAGGCTTTGGAAGCCCAGGCAGATGCCGAGCGCGGGTGTGCTGTGCGTCGCTGTCGCGTTCGCATCAAGGGTGTGGGCCGCCCACACGTGTTTCATGAGGCCAATGTCGGCCGGGCAGTTGGGCGACCCGGGTCCCGGCCCGCAGACGATAGCATCATAGCAGGCAAGCTCGGCACAAAAGGCGTCCCGGTCCAGCGGTGCGTCAATGGGCAGGACATGGACGTCGGCGCCGAGCAGCGTGGCGAGGAGGGCCGTGATGTTGTTGGAGAACGAGTCGTAGGCGTCGAGGAACAGGATCCTCGGGCGAGACGGCGATGAGCCGCCCACAATGGATGTGGTCATGGGTGTGTGGTCGGCAGGGCAGCGTGGAACCGCAAAGCGGCAACGACAATAAAGAAACGAGTCAGCGCAGATCGTTTATTCCCGTGTAAGGTGGTGATGATGCGTGTTACTGCCCACAAAACACAACAAAACAGGCCATTGTGCTGATTGTGCTTTTTTGTGCCTTTTTGTGCCTTTTTGTGCTTTTTATGACAAAGTCCAGCGCCAATTGAATGTGCCTGGAATGCCAGCTCAGGACAGATGTAGCATAAAGTCTCGGCGACGCCCTTTTTTTTCACTCTTTTTCTATATCAAATTTGCCCGCCACAAAATTTTCTCCTTTGGCCGTAACCGTTAGGTGTTAGTGGACGTTAATGGACATACCGCTCCTACCACAACAGCGGACTTTTAGGCCATGGTCGAGACCGTTGCGGAACCAGCCCGCAGGGATCGGCTACCTTCGGGCGCTAAGCATCGGCTTCCGTGCTCCTACCTTCCCCTATTGAGCCGCCACCGGACATGTATCGTACTTCCACATTAATTCGACTTACAATGGATCGTCATGGAACACGACGGGCTCGGAGCACGGGCTATACGAGCGTCGACCTCGTCGTCATTTTAATATTGCCTACTTGCTATGGCGAATGACATGAGACACAGGTGTACTGTTAATCGTTGCATATCTGTACATCCAATATACCGTAGCATCAAGCATCGTTTCTCGATCGCGATTATGTACAAACCGTTTCAACGTCACGTCGCTTTGGGTACGCCGTAGCTCATCACCCGCGACTCGCCGTCCAGCCGTCACGCCTCCTTGCCCCGTGGCGGGTCCACGACGACAAAGTGGCACGGCGTCCGCGAGTGCCAGATCCGCCGCTCCCGTGGGCCCAGCATCGTGTCCCGCAACAGCGTCTCCGTGTTGGACCGCGGCCGTCTCTCTGTCTGCTTGTCGTTGGTTGCCCCATCCCCACTGGCTTCTCCGCTGCGCTCTCGTCCCTCTGCCTTGGGCACCCACAGCCGCGTCTCCTCCACCGACGCCGTCACCTCAAACTCGCCCCGGCACAGTGCCGTCACGCCCAGCCGCACCTCGGTCGTCGCCCGCGGGCCCAGCAGCGGCAGCGTCTGCTGCAGCGCGCCGTTCCACGCAAACTTGCGTGTAAAGTCGAGCGCCACGTTGAGCGGCCGGTGGCAGAGCGCGGGCATCAGCCGCAGCGTCGGGTACAGCGGCTGGGCCGTGCGGTTGGTGACGCGCACGCGCAGCTGCACAAACTCGTCGACGTGCACCACGCGCGTCGTCTTTGTTTTCGTCTTGGTCTTCGTCTTGGCTTCAATGGCCACGTCAATGCCCACCTCGTCGATCTTGACGGCCTCAATCATGCGCGCCGTCAGGCGCATGCTGCGCAGCTCGACGTTGCCGCGGCGCTGGGCCGCAGCGCGCGCACCACCACCGTCACCACCGCCACCATCGGCCGACGGCGACGTGGCCGTTGTCCAGGTCCCGTGCAGTGCGTCCAGAATCTTCTCGCGGTACCAAAACGCCTCGCGGCTCGCCCGCTCCATGTCGGGCGAGATCTTGCCCGTGCTGACCACAAACTGCCGCTGGCGCGCCGGGTTGAGGGCCGGAATCGACGCGTGCGGGTCTTCGAGGTAGATGCGTTTGAGGGGCACGATGACGCGGCTCGTGTTGCCCGGCAAAATGTGCTCCGTCACCACCATGCCGTCTTCGGCGCCCAGCTCGACCCGCATCTGGCCTGGCCACGCGTTGCGCAGGTCGAGCAGCAGCAGGCAGTACTTGTCTCTGGTGGTGGAATCCGTCGTCGACGCGGACGCGCCCGCGCCCCGCAGTGCTGCGCGGTAGCGGTCCCACAGCGGCTGCGGAATGCTGCCGTGCAGGGGCAGCACGTCCATGCGCGCAATCTCGATGCTCGCATTGACCGTCACGGTGAGGTGCAGCGACACCTGCCGCGTGTAAAACTTGGCGGCCACCTCGACATCGTCTGCCGCCGCGCCGGCCCCGGGCGACGCGGCCGTCCCCAGATGGGCGTAGTCAACCTGGATCGTCCCGCTCGTCAGGCCCGGCTTGCCCAGAATCTCAAAGTCAAACGTAGCCGTCGCGCCGGGGCCAATGTAGCGCGTCGCGGCTTTGGACGCGGCCGTCGTAGACCTGAGCCGTAGCGCCTGCTTCTTGGCCAGAATCAACTCGTACTCGTAGAGCTCGGCCGGCGACGCGTCGCGGTTGCTGAGTGCCGCCTGGATGGACGCCTGTGTCGAGTCCTGGAAGGAGAACAGCAGGAAGTCGACGGGTGTTGTGGCGGACAGGTTCTTGAGCGTCACCGAAAACACCTGCCGCTCGCCCTCCAGCACCATCACCGACGACTGCGGCAGCGTAGTCGACTCGACGACCACCATGGGCTGTGCAGGGATGACAGTGAGCGACAGGCGCTCGGCCTTGAGCGGCGGGCCCGTGGCCAGCTGCAGGCCCGCACTTGTGGGTGACGGGGGCGGGGCTGCTCCTTGGGGCGGTTCCGGCCGCTGGCCCTCAAACAGAGCCATGCCAATGTGCTTGATCTTGTCGGGCCGGTCGGGCGACCACGGTTGTGTGAAGACAGGGAACCGCCGCTCGCGGCAGCCGCGGACGCGAACAACGGCGCCCGTAACGTGCAGCGACCCGGCCGCCTGCGGCATGCCAGACACCTTGACAATCTGCGTGCGGTACGGCCCCAGACACGCGCTGTCCGCGTACGCCTCAAAGTCGACGCCGTCCGTCTCGATGCGGATGCTTTCAATCTCCACCTCAATGTCGTACGGGTTTTGGAGCGTCAGCTTGAACGTGGCCGGCTCCTGTGCGACCAGGATCTGCTCGACAATGGCCTTTTCCGACGGCTTGAGGAACGAGTTGTGGATAAAAGGGTCGACGTCCTGGGACGTTCGTGCGGCCGCCGCCTTGCCGGGCAGCTCGCTCCGCGTGTGCGCAATCGGCTGGCAGGCCGCCGGCACCGGCTCGAGCTTGACGCCGCGCACCAAGAATTCGTCCCAGTACTCGGCGGCCAGGTGGTCGCCCAGCGCCAGTCGTCGGGACAGGTTGGATGTCTTGGCAATGTTGGTCACCAGCCGGACCTGCTCGTCCTTGGTGATGGTCGGTGCGGCGTCGTCGCGGCGCTGGCCCGGCGCAATGCCGCTGCCGGCCGTCCGCAGCAGGTCACTCGAGAACTTGAGCACGCCGGCAAAGTCGGGCAGCGCTTCCGAGAAGTTGATGCAGGCCCGCAAAAGGTTGAGCTTGTTGCCGGGCATGCCAAACAGGCGGACCGTGGCCTGCTCGCGGATGCGTGCTACGACGGCCTCGTCCGAATCGTCGGGGGTGCTGCTGCCCGCGCCACTGCCTGCGCCGCCGCCCTCGGCTCCTGGTGTGCCTGCAAGGGCGGCGGAAGGCTCAAACTCCACGACACCATACGTCTTCAGCAGCATGCCGAGGAAGGCCTCGACACCCGACTCAATGTCGCCTTCGGCCAGGTCCAGGGCCGCCGCCCCGTTGGCGTGGCCCGACGGCGGCGGCAGGCCGCCGTTCTGCGTCACCAGGCCGGCGGCCGGGTGGATGCCGACCTCGGCGGCGCCGCGTGTCCGTGCCTCGACAAGGCCGCCAATCAGCACGGACAGGAGCTCGCGCACCACCATGGCCTTCTTGCGCCGGTAGCCCAGGCGGCCCAGGACGGCGGCGATGCCGCTCAGAATCACAATGCGGTCGATGGTCGTGAGCAGTTCGGTGACGGACGAGGGAAAGGCGCGGAAGAGGGTTGTCGTGATGAGAGCGCGGCTGGGCGTCACCGACAAGTGCGGCACAAGCGGCGCGGGGCTGCCGCCGTACTTGCCCTCGACGGCCATCTCCAGGAACCGGCGGTCGAGCGCGCCGTCCGCCACGTGCAGCGCCGTCAGAATGTTGCAGAAGCGGATGGTGGCCTCGGCCAGCGGCAGTGGCGGCAGCTGCTCGCCCGAGATGCGCGTGTACAGGCCCAGGATGCGGTCCAGCAGGTCGGGCAGGATCTGCTGGAGGTTGCGCAGCCACTTGGGCTGGTTGGGCCGGGCCTTTTCGGCGGCGGCTTCGAGCGCCTGCGCGGCGGCCTGCGCGGCCGAGCCCTTTTCGGGCGGCGGGAGACACACGCTGGGCACCTGAAACTCAATGTCGGCCCAGGACAGCAGCAGCAGGCACACGACAATCAGCTCGAGCGCCTTGCCGTGCCACAGGTGGTCGTTGATGGAGCGCGACACGGTGGCGCCCTCAATCAGCTCTTTCAGGGCGTCCGTCCAGCGGCCCGCCTGCAGGTACAGCGAGGCCACCACAATGGTCACGCGGCTCTTGCCCTTGTTCCGCCAGCGCTCGTTGAGGCCGCCGGGGCCGAACCCTTGCACAGAGATGCGGTCCTGGCTCTGGCTGCGGTAGCCGTCGCCCAGGTCGTGGGGCGACGTGGCGCGGTCGGGGCTCGACAGTGCACTCGCGTTGTCGCCGCTGCCGCCGCCTGCAATGTCGTCAAAGGTGGTGGCCGGTCCCGAGAGGCCACTGGCACTGCGGACGGGCGTCGAGGGCCGCCCCGGGGTCGACCCTGCACTGCCCGAGCCAAACGGCGAACCGCCCTTGAACGGTACGGGCATGGACATGCGCGCCTGGCTGCGGTCGGCGGCGGACACGCCACTGCCGACGGAGCTGGACCGATGTATGGGCAGCGCAAACTGCGAGTTCCGCCGCGAGGCCATGGTGCTGCTGCCGCTGCTGCCGTCGTCACCGCCGCCGTTGCCGTTGGGGGGCCGGAAGACGGAGCCCATGGCCTGGCCGGGCGACTCGATGTAGGACATGGCGTCAAAAGAGCGCGCCAGCGTGTTCATCTCGGCCAGCAGCAGCGACGACACGTCGGCCATGACGGCCTTCATGGTTGTGCGCTTGGATTTCGAGAGCGGCGGCACCGTGGCCATGCCCTCGTCGGGCATGGGAATGGGTGCATCGGGCGACGGCTCGTAGTCGAAGATGAGCACGCGGTGCACGAGGACTTTGGTATAGGTGTCGCGCAGCTCCTCAAGCTCCTGGTACAGCGTCCGGATGTTGCGCTCCTCGATCGAGCGCCCCGCGGCCGACTGCCGCTTGCTGCCAAAGGCGACGTTCTTGATGGCGGCGCCGTCGGCGAGGGCGAGGATGACGAGGGGCTCGCGGTAGAGGTCAAAGGGGCACAGGGCCAGGTGGGAGGGCTGGGGGACGTGCGTGGTCAGGTCGTAGAAGATGTAGCCGTCGGGGAACGCGAGAGGGCTGAACATGTCTAGTAGCCGTGACGTTAGTACAACGGGGTGCAGACACGCCGAGAAAAGAGAGAAGCAGAGAAATGGGGTGACAAACTCCGGTTGGGCCGGCGGTCGGCACTGACGTCGCGCAGCTGGACGGCATATTCGCTCTTGAGCCGGTCGAGAAAGGAGGCAAAACGGTCGCGATGCACAGGGCCGACGGGCAGCACGAGGACTTTGACCTGGGCCGGCGACACGGGGAGAAAGGGGTCGGACCGCGCCATCGTGGCTGCCGGTGGCCGTAGCCGGGAGACGGGCGGTGCGTGCAGCTGACGTGTATGCAAGCTGGAGGAGAACGGCAGTAGGGAGAAGAGGCTGGCTTATGCCGCAGGAGGCATCGCGAGTCGAGGCGCGCAAAAGGGGAGGAGGGCACGAGGACAGGGGCTGCCGCGGCGCGACGACACGCGGAGGGGGCTTGCACGTGCGTGTGAAGCTTGTTCCTAGGTCGAATAATGCCCGACGTCTAAGTGAGTTGCTTGAACGTGCTTTGTTCGGGGGCGTGGGCGGTGTCGTCGAGGTAGATGTTGTGGTGGTGACGAAAGAGGGACGTTGTGCGAATGGGGTTGAAGCTGCTGCCAACACACCGCAAGGCAACGTGGAAGGTGTGGACTTGCCTGTTCAGGGAGGATGTGGTCCGAGCATGCAAGTGGGGACGGGAAGGTGCTGAACTGAGGAAGGTGCAAGGGCACAGTTAGCGCCACAGCGCTGAAAGCGGCAGCGACCAGAAGGCTCGAGTTTACCCCTGAAACCGGATTTTAGTGGGAAGGAACAATCGGCAGCCTTGTCTCAACACTGACGCCATACACGGAAAGAGGCTGTCCAACGCACGAGGAAAGAGCGGGTGAGGTATCTACAATGGTGAGAGTACCCTTTTGTATTTATTTATTTTCATTTAGCTGTTTATTTAGCTGTTTATTTATATGTATATTCCGTCCTTTGGCTCATGATACAGATAAAGTTCAGGACCAGATAAACACGTTCATGAATTACTGTCAACGAGCAATATTATCATTCAGTCATATGGCGTACTTCTATCCATAAGAACCGCAGCTGCGATATTTCCTCAACCACCTAAAATTCTTCTCACGCCTTGTTCTCTGCAATTTCGGCCTGCAGCCAGGCAGGCAGGGCCGGCGGCGACGCCCAGCCGTCCAGGAACGACTCGACGGCCACGCGCGGCCCGGCAGGTTTGGCGTAGACTGCCGTCACGTACCAGGCCGTCTGGCCGCTCTGCAGCGTGTGCTGCAATGTGGGGATGACGGTGCGGCTGTAGATGAGGTTGGAGTTGGGCTCGGCATTGACGAGGTTGGCCTCGCGGGCCTTGGCGCCCGTTGCGCCGGCGGCCTCCAGCGCGCGAATCCCGACCGCACCGGCGTCGCGGCAGACGGAAAAAGCGCCCTCGTGGCCGCGGGCCCAGCCGTCGGGCGTCAGAGTGTCGTAGTTGCCGACAATCTTCGGCTGGGTACCCTCGCCCGTGGCGGCGTCGTACAAGCCCAGGTAGCGGCCGTCCTGGGCGTTTTCGTTGTGGATCGCAAAGGCGCCATCGGCCGTCATGATAGCGCGGTCGGTCGAGCCCGCCTTGACAGCAACGCGGTGGATGCGGAGGTGCCAGTTGGGTGCGGCGTCGGTGGGCGGCACGAGAATGGTGCGCACCGTGACATCGGAAAACGGCGCCCACACGGAGACCAGCACGGGTCCGTCGTCGCGGGTCTCAATGGCCGCGTACGACGACAGCCGGCGCGTCTTCCAGTACTCGCCACCGTCGTCGGAGAAGCCGAGTTGGGAGGCCAGGGCGTATTGTTCGAGGGTAAACAGACCGGGCGGCACGGAGTAGCCGAACGCGCTGCTGTAGGCGAAGCCGCCGTACTTGGCGTGGGTGCCCTTCATGGGATAGCTGCAGGCCTGGCCCGACGAGAGCAGCATGCAGTGGCCGCCGTGGTTGCTCATAATGTGGCCCGGGTGGACCAGCGGCTTGACGAGCGGCAGCGAAGGCCAGTGGTCCTCCTCGGCCGACGTCCAGAACGGGTGTGTCTCGGGGACGGCAAGGCAGATGAACGCAAGGCACGCCCAGTACTACACTGTCAGTGGGATATGATGGTAAAGGGACACGTTTCGGGGGAAGAGCGTACCGGACTGCCCGGGCTGTTGTAATTTTCGGCCATCTATGCATAGTTAGGACAGAATCTCACAATCATCACATGACAATAACCACGGAGGACAAAAGGAGGACAAAAGGAGGACAAAAGGAGGACAAAAGGAGGACAAAAGGAGGACAAAAGGAGGACAAAAGGAGGACAAAAGGAGGACAAAAGGAGGACAAAAGGAGGACAAAAGGAGGACAAAAGGAGGACAAATGGAGGTCACGTACATACATGTTGGGATACGAGTACCCAACAGTCAGCGTGCCCGACGAACTCCACATGTCGTTTTGCGTCTGCCAGTACCGCAGATGCCGCAGGACGATACCCTTGACCTTGCCCCACGTCAGCGGCGCCGGCAGCTCGACGTCGGCGTACGCCAACGCACCCCAAAAGGACACCATGGCGAAGCGGTAGCCCACGCTGCGGCCAAAGGGAATCGACCGCCCCTCGGCGTCGTAGTAATGGGCCAGGTCGAGGGCGCACTCTTGCGCGCGCCGCTTGAACTCGGCCGCATGCTCCGGGTCGTCGTCGCCGGCCAGCTTGGCGTACAGCAGCTGCAAAAATTGAATGGCAAACGACGACGAGTAGTAGTCCATCTGGTGGACGTCGCCGGGCCCGTCGTTGGACCAGCCGCCGCCGCGGTAAAAGGTGTCGAGGTGGCGGATGTCGCTCTCGAGGCGCGCCTGCGAGTGCGCGCCGCCGTTCGTCTTGAGGCCGAGGTTGGCAAACACGCGGAACCACAGCCAGTTGGTGTCGGGCATGTTCTTCTCGTTGACCGCATGGCCGAGCCAGGCTTCCAGGTTGGCGCGCGCGCGGGCGTCAAACGAGTCCCAGAACACGGGCGCCACCGCCAGCGCAAAGCCCAGCGGACACATCTCGACCATGCGCTGGTCGTTGTCGTGCGCGAACCCCCAGAACTCGGGGCTCTCCGGGTCCGTGCCGGCTTTCAGGCCGTCGACCCACCACTGCGTGCCGCGGTAGTCGCCGCCGCCGGCAAGCAGACACGCCAGTCCCCAGAGCGGGCGGCTGAAGCCCTCCACCTCGGACGCAGTCTGGTCGAAGCGGACGGCCGTGCCGCCGGGACAGCGGATGCGGGCTTTGGTGGGCGAGAAAAACGGCTCCAGCGGATCGAGCAGGGCGCGCAGCAGCGCTTGGACGGAGGCGCGGTCGCCTTTGCTCAGGTCGACCTGGCCAAATGGGTGGATGGCATTGTAGCCGAGGACGAGGCCGGTCTGCGACATTGTGGAGGAGGTATGGTTGAGGTACACAGCAAAGGTAGTTTGAGAAGAGAGTGAGACGTGGACAAGACGAGACGAGACTTTGGGGAGAAGTCAAGGGTTCACGGTAAGACGAACAGTAGAGATGCCGTCTTTGGTGGACAGGTTAATGGGGGCGAGAGACAGAGTCACAGGCAACCTCTACAGCCGTTTTGAGAACGATCCCACCGGTGTATCGTGTCCCGAAACGGATGTGGAGGTTGTTGACGGGATAGAGATAGAGTAGAACTGAAACACACGACAAACTGTTGTAAGTTGCCTGAGAAGTTTGTGGAAGTCGCAAAAAGGCAAAAGTTAAAAAGATAAAAGGACAAAAGACATCTCACATTAATGCCATATCTCGCTTGACGACATATCCCGGCGTGTGGGATTTATGTGCCAGCCATGACCTGTAGACGCTTTGCACATTACCCGGGGTTCTTGTGGATCCGTCCAGGTTGGGGGAGCTCGTTTGCCGTCCTCGTCTCCGTCTTCTTTGGTGTCATTCTGTTGTTTTCCTGGAGCGCCGTGTCTCAGAGGTGATCTGATTGGCGGCTAAATTATACTCCATCGCTGGTAGCCTGAAAAGGCCGTTGAGCAGGCGGGTTGGCGCCAATATCAGGCCAGTCCCGCGAGCTAGTTGTGCCTGCATATCGTGGGCATATGTGCATAAGGCGGTAGTGGTGAGGGTTGAAGATGAAGAGAGAGACTTGACAACAAAAAGGAGAGACACAGGGACGATGTGGAGAAAAGTGGATCTGTACCACCTGCCGGCCGTTGTCGCCCTCGTTCGGGGCAGGAGCGGCCGGGCGAGGAAGCAGCACTTGGCAAGTCTGTTCGTCTCTCGTCTGTATATGTGAGTCAGTTACGGAGAAACGGGAGAAACGCTCACAAAACGCAGAAATACTGAGCTGCGTTGTTTGGAGCGTCGCTACATCGGCCGTTTATATCGTGAAATGCCATTTGGTATGTTGAGCAGTATTCCCCATTGAAATCATGTCAACGCCGATTCGAACTCCTATAGAACCAGACAATATCCCTTCGAGTCCCAACGCCTCAATAATGCAAATGCAGCCATCCCTCGCATCATGTGCTGTACGACGACACGTAGTACTGGAAACACTCGTTGGTTAGCAAAGACAATGGTCCCGTTCGCACGATGCGAGGACCGTCGAGGGCGCAACAAAACGTACCGTAATCGAGCTCGCCTCGTCTGGGTCGTCTGGGTCGTCTGGCTGTGACACGTACACGTGCAGGATCAGCGCCGTGCCGTCCACCACGCACGCAATCACGCGCCCGTCCAGGCGGCCCACGCTCAGCACCCGGCTCCAGTCGCGGCCGTCCACGCGCACCGTCGCAAACTTGTCCGGCCCGGCCTCGCGGTACCGTGTGCTGGGGTGCTCTTCGAGCGGCACCGGCAGGGCGTCCTCGTTCATCCGCGGGTTTTCGAGGTCGTTCCACACCGTCTCGACGCTGAGCGTGTCCGTCACAAGCCGCAGCCGCAGCATGCCGTACATGTTGGCGCTGATCTCCAGTTTCGGTCCGGCACCGCCGCCGCCGCCGGTGTTGTTGCTCATGCCCCCACCACCACCACCAGCCGTAGACGAGAATGCGACAGGCGCCAGCCCAAGACCACTGCTGCTGCCGCCGCCGCCGCCGCCGCCCGATGTCGTGTGTGCCAGCTTCGTGAAGCGGTCCGAGACGGCCTTGAGCTGCAGGAGCGGCGGCAGCACAATGTTGACGTCGGACTCGGGCACCGCGGGTTCGATGACGTTGTTCATGGCCTGCGGCGAAATCACCCGCACCGGCATGTCCTGCACCACGACCTTTTCGCGCTCGCGCTTGGCCAGCAGGTCCAGTGTCTCGTCGCGCCCGCTGGCGGCGGCGTCGTCAAAGGTGCTGCCAAACGTGCTCTCCCGGAAACGCTGGTGTGCACCAGACGCACCGCCGCCGCCGCCGCCGCCCTGGCCAATCGGCCCAAACCCAAAGGCGCCGAGCCCGCGCGGGTTGGTCACGGTATGGATCGTCATGGACAGCGTCGGCACATTGTCGCGCTTGGTGAGCCGCAGCACGGCGTCAGTGCTGTTGAGCGCCGACCGCAGGGCGCGCTGCAGGGACGCGAGCGTAATCTCGAGGTCGATGGCGTTGCCGGCGTTGAGCGATTGCAGCAAGAAATGGGCGTCCGGGTCAAAGAAGAAGTCGCGCGCAAACGTCGACCAGACCTGTGACCCCCGGTCCGGGATCACAATAAAGCGGACCAGATCATCTTCCAGGTGGACCCAGACGATCTTGTCGAGAGCACTGAGGGCGGCGACCAGTTCTGGCGAGGTTAGGTGGAAAGGACGAAAAAGAGGAGGTTCAGCACGGGAACTCACTTGTAAACGTCCGGATGTTCCGCAGCTCCGCCCTGAACTTCATCGTGTCGGCAAGGCAGCTGATGTCGGAGGCACAGGGGCGGTCGATGCGGCGTCGCTGTATCGTGTCTGCTGTCCGACCGAGAGCCTCGAAGCGAGTCGGACGCGTTGCACCTTGAAAATGTCGCGACACTGGAGTCCGCTGGGAAATGCGGGGCGAATCTGTCCAGGGCGCCTTCAACGCAGGAATGGACCACTAACAAGCAAATTACCTTGTTGGGAAGCGCTGTTTGGCCATGCCCCCTGGGAAGCCTCATGTCAAGGCATCAAGCTGTGTTGAGCGAGGCTTGCAATTTGATGCCACAAAGCAAAAAAAAAACTGTTAAGTCGTTTCTGAAGAGCTTTATATATTCGCTGATGAAATAAATGATAAATGAAATGCGGTATTAGAAAAGATATATGTCTGCTCAACCTGAAAGTGTATCCAACGTGAAATAATTTTTTTTTTTAAAAAAAAAAAAAAGGAAAAACGGAAATAATGAAAAGAGAGCCAAGATTTTGCTACTATAAAAAATGAATAAGAAAACGAAAAGACAAAAAGAAAGCTCAAAACATTGGTATAAGCACGCGCCAAGCAAAATGAAAGAGAATAAATCAAGGACATAGGGCTTAGTGTTGCGCCCAAATACTAGGGTTGTTTTGCCGCACATCCATGGCTGGATCGGACTTTGGTGGTTGCTGAGCCCACCACGGCCCAAAGTCCAAGTCGTGTGCCTCTTTGCACGCCTCCACGTACGCATCAACTGTCTGTTTCTCGTCCGCGGTGGGCTTTGCGTATCTGTGTCGATTGTTGCCGATATGCGCGCGGATCGCGCGATACGCTGTGTGGCTGTGGTGCGTCAAGTGCTTCGCACCCGTGACGACGAGTTTCTTGCCGGGAATTCGACTCGGGCGGTCACGACGGTCCATGTCATGAACCTTCTGCCAGAGAAGGTGGCGATTATATTCGATTCCCATGTAACAGAAGGCACACGAAATTTTCAGATTCACTGTCTCTGGATAGGCCATGGTCATGAACATTGGCATCCGATTTGGACTTCTGCGGATAATCCTGACCATGAGATCATAGTCATCGAACTCGACCAATGGGAAGGGTTCGTCCGGTGCAACAGCCGGGGCTGCAGCCGGTGGTGTCGGCTGCGTTTCGGGTTGCTGAGCTGGTTGTGCTGCATCAGGTTCAGCTGGTGCAACCTCGACAGCGAGTGTTGGTAAATGTTGTTGCTGAGGGGCAGCCACAATGGCGGGTGGTGCGATATTCTCTGCCTCTGGTGCCGCCACTGACTCTTGCACGACGTCCGCTTCGCCGTTGTTGTCCGGACCGGGTTCGTCTGGAGGGGGGGGTTGGATGCCACTCGGAGACGACGGGACATGCGGAGCAGCAACTCGAGCGTCGCTCTTTACTTCCGCTTGGCCTGGCCCCTGAGCCTCCTGGTTGTCGTCTGCGTTGTTCTGGTCGATGGCATTGTTGTCGTTCTCGTTGTTGACGCTGTGAGGCTCATTGGCCTGGCCAAGGGCCACGGCCTCATCGACTTCCTGTTCGTGTGGTGCTTCCTGCTCAATACTAGGCGCTCTAGGATTTGGGCTGCCCGGAACTCGGTCATCACCTATCTGAATGTCGGCCGGGTCTGACACTGGAGGGCGCGTACGTCGGGGCAAAGGCGGGTGGCCACAGCTATGCAGCATCTGGCTTTTGCAATAAGGACAGGAAGGACTTGGGCCGGTGCCGAGCCAGGCCTTTGCGCAGTAACTGCCGAAACGGTGACCGCATGGAAGAATCGACCATGACTCGACAGAGCCATCGGCGGCGGGCAAACCAACAACCTCGAGGCAAATGGGACAAGGTTCAGTCGGCGTGGGAGCGTCCTGTGACTGTCGTGGTTTTGGTTGGTTGGCTCCGAGGTCGCCGCGTGAGCTACGGCCCTTGACCTGCAGCTTTGGTGGCGTACCGTAGCGGTTGCGTATGTGCCTGAATGTAGGCATTTTGTGTTGACGTATATGTGGTTTGAGAGCCGTAGATGTAGATGTAGCTATGGTGTGGAGATGCGAGTATATCGGTGGTAGACAGTATTGGTGCCGTCGTCTCTCGTGTCGTCGTTGGACCTGATCGACGTTAAGACGGTGTAAGTTGACTAGTCAATGGTTGCCCACAGGGCTTGGGATATGGAGCCAACGGCCGGGATAGAATGCAAAGTATCGGGCAGCGCAACGAGAGACGGGAGTAAAAGTAACGCGGCGCTGGGGAGGGCGAAGCTCGATTACGCGACCGCTGGAATGGGAGCTCAAGTAGCTGTCGAGGCAGAGCTTATCTTGCGGAAAGGTAGACAGGTAGAGCACCACACGTGTGTGTCGAAACGGGGGAAGATTGTGATCCCCGTACGCTATGTGTATGAGGAAAATAAGGAAAGGAGGAAAAGGAGGAAAATGAAGACAATGCGGAAAATGAGGAACACAGGAGAAAAATGAGTTGGAGGGATTAAAGAGACAGAAGGAATGACAATAAAGTAGGAAAGAGCAGATGATACGACGGACGGAATCGGGGAAGCTACGAGTCTGTGTCGCTTGGGTCGACCGGGGCAGGCACCACCCACTTGTCTCTTGTCTGCGCAGTTGTCAGCCTCGTCGCAACGCTTACGGCTGTGGCTCTTCGACCGGGTACGAGGTGCAGCATTCGTATCGCACCACGCGCCCTATCCTTATTTTAGTTTCCTATTTTTGAGAATTTTCAAGTCCTGGACCGGACGCTGACCGGCGACCATCGCCGTGCCCGTCTGCCGCCTTGCAGGACTGCCTGCCCGATTCTGCCCACACAAGGCGCGTCTGCCTTAACGGGAGGTGCGAGCAAAGAGCCCCCTCAGCTGGCATGCACACATATGTACGTGATTTGACGAGAGAGTTGTTTGCTTTGTTGGGGGGAGGAATGACGACCAGTCAGAGTGCGCCGTCACAGACACACGCCAGGAAGGAAGTGTGTGGAGGCAACAGGCTGCCGTGTCCCGTTGAGTCAAAGATAGAGATGCGGACACGATGGAATGGGCCTGGGTGTGCGGTGCATGTGTTTGTGCTGGTGCGTTGCCGTATCGAGTTTCGTTTGGTGCACCTCAGGCCGCAGTCCATTTTGTTCCCAGGTGTAAGTCGTACATTCTGCTTGTGGTCCAAAACAGTCGCCTTTTTTCATTGTCTCACGCTATGCCGTTTGCAGCTGTTCCGCAGCTGTTCTTATCTCTTGTCTGGTTGCCTGCGCTTTTGCTTTGTGCTTTGTGCAAACGTCAGCATTGTCCCTCATATATGGCTTGCTTTACGGTACGGCGTACATATGTTTCTGATGATGAGTAAATGTATGCATGCAAAGGAAGAACGTCTAAAGTTTGAAATCAGGTAACCCCGCCCAGTTAAAACTACAGTCGCTGGAATGGCTAAAAATGCTTGTCCAAATATATGTCGGGGGATGTGGTGATACAGCAAACAAACAAACAATACAAAAGAGCCCCCGGCCTATCCCCGTTCCGCCACTGCCCACAAAGGCCTATCGCCTCGGCGGCTCGTCATCGTCGCTGTCGTCCATGAAGCCCTGTTCCAGCCTGTACGCGTTAGTAGGTACACACGCATTTGGTATACGCAGCGACAGACACACAAGAGGGTCAACCTACTCTCTGCTGAGTCGTGGCGCATCGTAGACGGCCGCACCGCCTCGTGGCAGCTCGTGTTGCCGGCGGCCCGCGCCGCTGTTGGCCCGCATCGTGCCGAGCTCCTCGCCGACCTCGCCGAGCTCAATGCCGCGCGCCGGGTTGTGCAGGTGGAGGCTCAGCTCCTCGCTGTCGGACAGCAGCTCGTCGCTGCGCAGGCTGTTGTCCCGGCTGTGGCTGCCGCCCGCGCGGCTGGGGCTGTTCCGTCGACTGAAGAGGCCCCGCAAACGGCCCCCAATTCCGGTGTCGCCGCCGTTGGTGCCTACGCGGTCGCGCCACGAGGTGGTGGTTGTGGCTCGCGAGAAAAAGTGGCTCACAGACGCCTGCATGCGGTCGCGCAGCGAGAGCGTCTGGCTCGAGAGAGTGTCGATGGGCAGGTAGTGGCTGTAGCGGTTGCGGTAGTGCTGCCAGATGGGGACGATGACAAAGGAGAAGAGGACGAAGACGAGGAGGGCGATGATGGCGGGAAGGAAGAGGGTCTGCAGAAGACAAGGAGAGGTTAGACACGGCATACGTACGCGGTGGTCGACCGGATGGTGGACACGCACCTTGACGACTGATAATGTGGCACCCATTTTGGCAATAGATACTCGTCAACGGGTAGAAGGTAGAAGCGCCAGAAGCCGGGAGCCGGAAGCCGAGACACCGAGCCGCAGGAGTCGGGATGCGCAAGGCGCAAGGCGCCGAGATATACGCGATGCCAAGTGATCCGAGGATGCCGTCGAAGACGAAGCCGGGGAGGGGGAAGCGTCTTGGTTGGCAGGTTCGCGGAAAGGAAGCCCCTGTCGAGTATGCCCCTGGGTGCAGCCCTTCTTCGTTGAAGGCGTGTGAGGTCGACGCGCTGTTGTCGTGGTCGAGTTGAGGCTGTCGGCGCAGAGACAGAAGTCGATTCGAGGCGGAGTATTATCTTACGATGCTTTGTAGCAAGGCCTATACCGCTGTGGGCCAGCTACGCTGTAGGCTATCCGTAGCGCACCTAAGCCACTGACAAGCCACTTTTGGAAGGTGAGCCTCAGACGGCCGACCACATTGACTTGGACCAAGAGTCCCGACATCTGTGTAACAACAGAGCACGGAACTCTTTTCGGCTGTGAATTTCTTTGAATTTTTGCAGATTAATACGAACCTCTCAATTTATGCCGTCATCGCCGGAACGGTCAAAGGTCCGCACGCAGCGCACACAGCAATATACAATAGGTGGAAGCTGGTCTGGAATTGACACGTGATCTCCAATTTGAGTATTGAAGAGTACGACTTTACGACTTTACGACTCCCTGAATCTGGCTGTTCGTCACCCTCCCTCTCGACCTTTTCGTCGACATTGATCCAGTACTCCGTACTTCTGTCGTGTTTCCTGCCCTTCCGGACCCCTTTTATGACGATCCCAAATACTGGGGAATGTGCGCCTGCCCAACGGCTGCTCCAAAAGCCAAAGCCTGGCCGTTAGCGCTGAGAGCTAGCGCTGCCCACTGGTTCTCAAAATCGTAAGATACGTTAAGGGGCCATCATTGGTGGTGGGCATTCTCTGTATGGCCCTTTTGGCGGGGTATACCGGTGCTATTTGGGGGGCAGCTTTGATTAGGTGCAATTTTACAGCGTCACCGACCCCGAGAACAGGAGGCATAGGTGTGTCGCCGGCCCGCCACGGCGCTACGCTACCACGCGTAATACGAGCATCACTAAGATACGACATACAGAGTGCAGTAAAACAGTGTATGGCTCTGAATATCGACACTGTCTCTAGCGAGGGACAGACGCAGCGAAAAGACCATCGCAATTTCACGGCCATTGATGTTTGTTTGCGAAGCCGAAGCACAATTCCAGACAGAGTACTGACGTGCGACCGTAAACAGAGACCGACTGTCACAAAGAAATCAACACGCTCTGCTGCGGCAACCTTTTCAGATAGAGTGTGTCACAGGCCCAGCTATTTATGCAGGGCGGGCTGCATGCTACAAACGTGCACTTTTAACCGTCTAGGGGAGGCCCTGTGAGAGGCTGGGCCCCTGTAGTGCCGGTATTCTGGGCCATTGCACAAGCTGACCTGCCATAGCCTAGGGGACGTCACATTACTTCACACTGTATGCAGCTTGCGTAGAAACGGCAAGTATGGCCTGTTTAGGACTAGCGCAAAGCACGGGCAGCTGCAGTTCGGAAAACCGCCCCTGATGGGCCCGTGTTCAGGGGGAAGGCACGACGAACGCTGCAAAAGGAAGGACCGAGAGAGAAGAAAAGAAGGGAAAGAAGGGAAAGAAGGAGACAGAAAGAAGAAGCTGCTACCCACTCTGTAACTGCCCTCCAAAGGTAAAAGAGGCACGCCAGGTCCGCCAGGACGTCAGGGGTTTGAGATGTGCTAATCCTGTTTCAGCCCATCACCTCCACCCGTCGAGACACCGTGCCAGAAACGATCCCAGGAGGGCGTTGAGAGGGCGAGCAGACAGACGACTGGCGTAACGAACTGTCAGCACTCTGTACTTTTTTTTTTGCACACCACAGGCGACTCTGCGGCCGACGACTGCCAAGGAGACGAAGGCGAAGGCGAAAGAAAACAAACGAGGAGAAGAAAACAAACAACGACAATCGACGAGAAGACGACGGACGAAAGACCAGCAGACAAGAGACAAACGAAGAGAAAAGGGGGAGACAACGCCCCCGACGTATGCGACGACCTGCCCGACTGCAGCGTGGCGGACTGGCGACGCGACGGACAGAGGAGCCAAGAGTGCGTTTCTGCATTTGCTGTCTGTTTCGAAACATCACGACTTTTGCCATCGTCTCGACGACGACTGCCTGGGCCACCCGCCTCGACAGATTGACGCCGGCAGACCAGCAGACCAGAAACAGACGATAGACACACCCTGCGGCACGACGTCTGGCTGCCAGGACGGTATGTAAGATTGCTACGACGTACTCCATATCTCGATCAGAAGCCACCGTCTGGACGACTCCTCCGCCCCTGTCAACTCATGCTAAATCGCTGTTTATGCAGACCGAAACCACCCCTGGCCCTCGCCTGCCCGCCCCAAGGGACCATGATGCGATCTGCCCGTCGCCTGAGACAGCACCGCATCCAGCATCCAGTGACGACGGCCGCAACAGAGCAGCTGAACGCTCTACGAACCGGCAAAAGTCGAGCAGCCGCAGCAAGGCAGCGAGCATCGATCACACACGCTCCACTGCCTGGGCCACAGACACAGAGAGACACAGAGACGCACATAGACACATAGACACACGCCCTCCCCCAGACAGCCGCCATGTCCGACAAACAGTCCAGACAGTCGTCTGGCGGCAAGTCCTTCTTCTCGCGCGTCAAGCACAAGTCCGACCGCCGCAACACAAACGGCGACGAAGGCAGGTTCCTCGGCCCCCTCGACTTTGACGCCGCCGGCCAGACCGGCTCCCGCACCTCGCGCCACTCCTACAACCGCGACTCTGTCATCTCCCTCGACCGCCCCACCTCCCCCGAAGCCGGCATCAATATGATGGCCGGTGTCATGACCTCCATCCCCTACGAAAACGTCACCGCCGACCGCCGCTCCCCCATCGCCGTCGACTACCTCCCCAAGAACGGCGCGCCCCCGGGCAGCAGCTACGGCCAGCCCCCCAGCACAGGCCGCGAACCACTGCCGCACCAGCTCAACAAAGCCACGAGCGACTTCCACCAGTACCCATCCTTTGACCCGTCCTCCACGACGGCCGCTGCCGCCATGGCCGCCTCCATGTACGGCGCCGCACCCGCCGCCGGCAGCGCGGCTCACCTGTCGAGCAGCCAGCTGTCGGGGCCGCGGCCGCCGCCAGGGCAAGGCGGCAACGTCACCATGGCCTCGACCGGCCGCCAGACCCAGCTGCAGCAATGGGGGCCGCCACGAGAGAGCGCCGCCTTTCAGAGCGGCTCGCACAACTCGCGCTACAACTCGTACCAGACGACGTCCGGGGGCCGCAGCTCGACCGACCACGCCAGCATCTTTTCCGCGCTGCCGAGCGCCTCCTCACAGAGCTCCTATGCGTCCCACCGCGAGTCCAATCGCCTGACCAAGTTTCCCTCGGGCCCGGGGGGTGCCGCCGGATCAGCCGGCACGCCGTCGCACGACGGCTTTAATTTGTCGAAGCCCGAAGACGACGTGGTCATTGAGCAAATGTTCCTCGCCCTCATGCAGAAGCGCGGCTGGCTCAACCTGCCCGAGCAGGCCCGCCGCCAGATGATCGCCTACCCGCCCCTCAAGAAGTGGACGCTGATCTATCAGGACCGTCTGAGCGAGTGGCAGGGCGAGCAGCGCCGCCGCCAGACCGCCCGCCCCGGCCAGTACCAGAACGTCGACGTCACCACCTACTCGGACGAGGAGGGCTCGCCGGAGTGGTACGTCCGCAAGATCATGGAGAACAGCCTCGACGCCAAGAACTTGGCCAGTCTCGAGGTCAACCTGCGCACCCAGCAGATCGGCTGGGTCAAGCGCTTCATCGAGTGCCAGGGCCAGGTCGCCCTCACCAACGTCCTGCTGAAGCTCAACCGCAAGAGCGCCCGCGGGCCCGCCGCGCCCGCCGCGCCCGCGGACGTGCCGCGCGGCGAAAAGGAGCTCGACCGCGAGTACGACCTGGTCAAGTGCCTCAAGGCCCTCATGAACAACAAGTTTGGCGCCGACGACGCCCTCGCCCACCAGCAGGTCCTCGTGGCCCTGACCATGTCGCTCATCTCGCCGCGCCTGTCCACGCGGAAACTGGTCAGCGAGGTCCTGACCTTTCTGTGCCACTGGGATGACGGCAACGGCCACGTCAAGGTCATCCAGGCCATGGACAACGTCAAGAGCGCCCACGGCGAGACGGGCCGCTTCGACGCCTGGATGCGCATCATCGAGGTCACCGTCGACGGCCGCGGCAAGATGGGCAGCATGGTCGGTGCGAGCGACGAGGTCCGCAGCGGCGGCATCGGCATGGAGAACCTGCTGATGGAGTACTCCGTCGCCACGCTCATGCTCATCAACATGCTGGTCGACGCCCCCGAGCGCGACCTGCAGCTGCGCCTGCACATCCGCGCCCAGTTCATTGCCTGCGGCATCAAGCGCGTCCTCACCAAGATGGAGGCCTTCCAGTACGACCTCATCGACAAGCAGGTCGAGCGCTTCCGCAGCAACGAGGCCATTGACTACGAGGACATGCTGGAGCGCGAGAACAGCAGCATCAAGGACAACGTCGAGGGCGACCTCAAGGACCTCAACGACCCCGTCCAGATTGTCGACGCCATCCAGAACCGCCTCAAGGGCTCGCGCACGCAGGACTACTTTGTCTCTGCCCTGCAGCACCTGCTGCTCATGCGCGACAGCGACGGCGAGGAGCGCCTGCGCATGTTCCAGCTCGTCGACGCCATGCTGAGCTACGTCGCCATGGACCGCCGCCTGCCGGACATGGACCTGAAGCAGAGCCTCAACTTTAGCGTCCAGAGCCTGCTGGACAAGCTGCACACAGACTCCGAGGCCCGCCAGGCGCTCGACGAAGCGCTGGAAGCGCGCCAGATTGCCGAGGCGGCCATGGCCGAGCGCGACGAGATGCGCGGCCGGCTCGAGCTGGGCGCCGACGGCCTGGTCGCCAAGATGCAGCGCCAGCTGGACGAGCAGACCCGGTTCATCGACGCCCAGCGCCGCCAGGCCGAGGCCCTCAAGGCCGAAATCGACAGCGTCCAGACCCTCCGCGCCAAGGAGGCCCAGCGCAACGAGCTCGAGACCCGCGAGCTCTACCTCATGCTGCGCGACGCCCAGGACGTCGCCGCCTCCAACGCCGCCCAGTCCAAGGCCGGCGCCGCCGCCGTCCTCGCTACGGGCGGCACCGTCAGCAAGAGCCAACTGGCCGACGACGACCCGGTCCACATGCAGGGCATCCTCGACCGCGAGAAGCTCATGGACCGCCTGCGGATGCAGATCGAGCGCCAAAAGACCCAGTTCAAGCTGGAAGGCCGCGTCTGGGGCGACGCCGTCGGGCCGTCAGATCGCCTGCGCGCCCTCCGCGAAGAGATGGAGGGCTACGGCGGCGACGAGGGTATTCCTGGCAGCCTGTTGGGTGTCGACGGCGGCGGCTCGGCTGCCATGTCTACCAACAGCGTGCTCGGCAGCGTCAATCGGCAGACCAGGATTGGCCGCAAGCCCATTGGCGGCGGCGGCGGCGGCGGCGGCGGCGGTGTTCCTCCCAACGCGGGCGGCTCGCACTTTGACGACGACGACGAAGTTACCGGGGAAGATGGCGAAGTGGTCTACGAGAAGCCGCGCATTGTCGAGATGCGCCGCCCTGTCATGGACTCGAAGCAGCAGACCGGCCTCTTGAACGAGATTGTCGGCAAAGTCAAGCGGTACGAAGGCAGCGACTCAGAAGACGGCGACGGCGTTACGACAGGGCCGTCGCATCCCAGCCTCGAGTCCCAGTCGCCCGTCACGCCGCACGACGGCGATGCGCCCAAGATCCAGATCACTGGCGCGTCGCCCAACAACCGTGCAGGTGGACCACCGCCGCCGCCGCCGCCACCACCGCCTCCCGGTGGCATGCTCCCCGGTGCTCCACCACCGCCACCACCCCCTCCACCTCCCCCCGGTGGTGCACTCCCGGGCGCTCCGCCGCCACCACCGCCTCCGCCGCCGCCTCCTCCACCGGGTGGGATTCGCCTTCCGGGCGCGCCACCACCAGCGGACGGCGCAGCCGCACCACCGCCTCCACCACCGCCTCCTGCTGGCGGCATTGGTGGCATGCCTCCGCCACCGCCGGTGGCACCTCCCATGCCTGCACCAGGCTCCATGTCGGGTCACTTCTTGTCGAAGCAGCCCACGTTTGAGCCCGTGCAGCCAACGGTTGGCCTGCCCGTCGTGAGGCCCAAAAAGAAGCTCAAGGCATTCCACTGGGAGAAGGTGGACGAGACGGTGACGACGCACTGGGCGGCGCACGCGCCGTCGGCGGAGGAGCGCGAGGAGAAGTACATGGAGCTGAGCCGCAAGGGCATCCTGGACGAGGTGGAGAAGCTGTTCATGGCCAAGGAGATCAAGCTGCTGGGACAGGGCACGAAGAACAAGGACGACAAGAAGCAGATTATTTCCAACGACCTGCGCAAGGCGTTTGAGATTGCGTTTGCCAAGTTTTCGCAGCAGCCGGTCGACAAGGTGGTGCAGATGATTATCCACTGCGACCGCGAGGTGCTGGACAACCAAGTGGTGATGGACTTTTTGCAAAAGGACGACCTCTGCAACATCCCCGACAACGTGGCCAAGCAGCTGGCACCGTACAGCAAAGACTGGACGGGGCCCAAGGTGTCGGAGGACACGCGCGAGATGGACCCGGCGGAGCTGACGCGGCAGGACCAGATCTACCTGCTGACGGCGTACGAGCTGCACCACTACTGGAAGACGCGGATGCGGGCGCTGGCGCTGACGCGCAGCTTCGAGGCCGAGTACGACGAGATCATGGAGAGCATCCGGCAGGTGATGGAGGTGTCGGAGTCGATCCGCGACTCGGTGTCGCTGATGAACGTGCTGGGGCTGATCCTGGACATTGGCAACTACATGAACGACGCCAACAAGCAGGCGCGCGGCTTCAAGCTCAGCTCGCTGGCGCGGCTGGGCATGGTCAAGGACGACAAGAACGAGTCGACGCTGGCGGATCTGGTGGAGCGCATCGTGCGGCAGCAGTACCCGGAGTGGGAGTCGTTTGCGGCGGACATCTCGGGCGTCGTCACGGCGCAGAAGATCAACATTGAGCAGCTGCAGACGGACGCGAAAAAGTACGTCCTCAACATCAACAGCGTGCAGCGCGCGTTTGACAGCGGCAACCTGTCGGACCCCAAGAAGTTCCACCCGCAGGACCGCGTCACGCAGGTGGTGCTGCCGATCATGAAGGAGGCGCGCCGCAAGGCGGAGCAGATGGAGCTGTACCTGGAGGAGATGATCCGCACGTACGACGACATCATGGCGTTCTACGGCGAGGACAGCCGCGACGAGAACGCACGCCGCGACTTCTTTGCGAAGCTGGCGGCGTTTATTGGCGAATGGCGCCGCTCGCGCGAAAAGAACATCCAGTACGAGGAGACGCGCCGGCGCAACGAGGCCAGCATGAAACGCAAGCACGCGGCGCAGCTCAAGCTCGGCGGCGGCGTCGGCGGCAACGGCATCGGTGGCGGCGGCGAGGGCGGCGCGCTGCCCAGCCCGTCCAGTGCGGGCGCCATGGACAGCCTGCTGGAGAAGCTGCGCGCCGCGGCACCGCAGACGCGCGACCAGCGCGACCGTCGGCGGCGCGCCCGCCTCAAGGACCGACACCAGGTGCGCATCGCGTCGGGCCAAAAGATCCCCGACCTCAACGAGATCCCCGAAGCCGAGGCCAGCTTGCAGAGCGGGCGCGGCGGCCTCGAGTCGCCCACGTCGGGCGGCGAGGGCCCGCCGAGCGTCGGCAGCATGCTGAGCCCCGTGCTGGGCTCGCCGCGGCCCGACGGCAGCAGCGGTGACGGTGGTGGCGGCGACGAGGACGACGTGGCCGCGCGTGCGGCGCTCTTGCTGCAGGGCATGCGGGGCGACGACGACGACGACCTCGACGAGGAGAGGCGCGAGAGTCTCCGCAAAGCGCGGCGACAGACGGCCGAGGCCGAGCGGCAGTCCCGGCGCAGACGGCGCGACAAGGCCCAGAGCGGCAGTGGCGGCATTGCCGCAGACAGCGCGCCGTCTGGCGAGGCGGCAGCCGAGGGCGCGGCAGCCGAGGGCGCGGCAGCCGTGCCGGAGGCCGTACCGGAACAAGGCACCGCCTCCGAAGCGACGGAAGAGCAGCAGTAGATGTGTCTGCCGCGGGCGGATCCCAGAACAAAATGTGCATATGTATAATTAATATTCTGCCTTTTCCTGCGCGCGTTTTTCTGTCTTTTCGTCTCCGTCTTGTATTGGGAGGTTTCAGGCATAGAGACGGGAGTGAAACACTCGATCGTGAGAGGTTGCTGGGGTCTCTTTTTGGAATTTACCGTTGATTTATTGCGTTGATTTGTTGCAAGTCGGCTCAAGAGGTGTCATTGCGTTGAATTTGTGTGGCTTTTTGTATGGCTTTCTTTATTTCTTGTACATACAGCCGTGTTCTCTTCTACTCGGACTTGCAAATGAACTCTGGGTATATTCTCGCAACTATGCAATCTATCCTACACAAAGTCCTCTAACGACTAAGATTGCTGGTCGCGATATTTTCTGTCTCGATCTCTTCTTTCGTCTCTTCTGTCGTCGTCGCGGTGGCGCCGCCGCCCGCCGTCTCTGGGACTGCGACTCCGATCATGCCTCTGCTCATGACGTCGTGTACGGCTCCGGCTCCGACTCCGACTCCGGCTGCGAGGCCGCCTCGGCCTGTCGTCTGCACGGTCTCGGGAGTCTCTGGGCGCTCTGTCGTCTCGGTCATGTCGGTCACGTGACCTGCTTCGTCTCGGACGGCGATCGTGTTCGTGTTTCTCGTGCCTCGCACGTCTGTCATGCGCGTCATGCCGGCTATGGTCTCTCCGTCTGCCGCGGTGGCTGCGTTCACCTCTGTCGTGCCGGTCTCTGTCGTGTCGATCTGTGCCTCGCCGCCTGTCTCTGCCGTCTTTACCGGCGGCCGACGAATCGGGCTGCGGCTGCGGCATGCGCGACGCGTTGGCCGGCACGACAATCGAGTTGGCGCCTGTTCCTGCTGCTGGACCTACGGCTGCTCCGGGCCCGCCTCCGAGTCGCGTGCCGGGCGGCAAGCCCAGGGCACGGGCCATGGCCTCCTCCTCGGCCTCTTTGACGCGCCGCAGCTCGTCGCGCCGCGCCGCCGCGGCGGCATCGATGCTGTCTTCGCCACCTTCTTCGCCGCCGCCGTCGCCCTGGCCCTCGCCCTCTTTGGCATACCAGGTCAGATCGCGGCCTTGCTGCCAGCGGCCGACGGGTGCTTTGATGCTGTGGCCGAGATAGTGTTCGCGGCGGCTGGACTGGGCGACGTCGTCCCAGTTAAAGTTGACGCCGCCACGCGAGCCCTGCTTGCGGATGGTCGCGACGAGATCCATTGCGGCGATGGAGAATTCGCTGGGTGTTTGTTGTGATGGTACGTTATCGAAGGATAACAGCCTCTAGTAGAGGTTGAGGTGACGTTTTTGTTACGCAAGGCTGTGTATTACATAACCATAAAAATTAGCGTCTTTGAGCTCCAGGGCGCCTTCCCCGCCAATGCATGACCGCAACTCCCCTAAATAGCTTTGGCGACGCACCAAGCAGGACGACAGCTATTTTGCTTCACTTTCTCGCGTTGTACTCTGCCACAACCAACCTTCCGGCCTCCTTTTTTATGTGTTTTTTTTTTTTTCCCGCCCACACACCCTCCCACGCAATGTCGTTCAAGATCGATGAGCTCCAATGGAGCGAGCCCGAGACCGCCAACGAGATGCAGGGCATCCACTCCAACTCGGTGCTCTACTACTTTATGCGCTCGCCCTACTTTGACAAGACGTCCAACAACAACACCGTCTACAACCAGGCGCTGCACAACCACAACATGTTCCCCGTGCTCGAGACGCGCGAGCGCTTCGAGGACTTCTTGCGCAGCATGTCGGGCGTCGAGTACATTGTGCACCAGGCGCCGGCCGAGATGGCGCCCGGGACGGGCACCGGCGTCTGGGTGATCCGCAAGCAGCTGCGGCGCAAGCGCAACGACGGGCAGCCGGACGACTTGACGGTGTACGCCGACTACTTTGTGGTCGGGTACAACATCTACCAGGCGCCGACGCTGGCGGACGTGCTGTCGTCGCGCATCACGTCGATGGCCGTCGCGCTGGGCAAGGCGTTTCCGGCCATGAACAGCATGCAGACGTGGTCGCCGGCCGAGGGGCACTACTACGAGACGACGGGCAAGGCGGCGGCGGGCGAAGACGGGGTTGTGGAGAACCAGGCGTTGCGAGACGAGCCAGATGACGAGGATCAGGGCGTGGAAGAGGAGGAGGAGGAAGACGACGAGGACGACGACTCCTCAGACGAAGATGCCATGGATGTCGACAAAACGGAAACGACCACCCGAGCCAAGGCCGCCCATGATGACGCGGACAGCGAAGACGACTCGGACGACGACATGCTCGATCCGCGGCTGGCCGAAGAGTCGTACGCCATCCACATGATGTACGGCGGCGAGTACATGGACGAGCAGCCCATCTCCGGCCGGCCAGGCGACTTCCACATTGCGCTGGCGGGCGGCGGACGGAGTGCCGTCGGCGGTGCAGCAGGGGCGGCGCGCGGAAAGGCAACGGCGGATGCGGCAGACGCGAACAAGGACGGCACAGGCAGCGGCAAGGCAACGCCGAAAGACGGCAAGGAGGCCAAGAAGTCGGGGGCCACCACGCCCAAGCCAAAGCGGCGAAAGTCCAAAGGAGCGGCGGCATAGCGGCGGCACAGCGGCAAGGGCTGTTGTGGACCATGGGCGTGTTGTGTCTTTCATTGTTCCTTTTTTAGCACGGCGTCAGGATGGGCAGGATAACATGAATGCATGGCGATACAACTGGATAGAACATTTGCTGCATTTCGTCAAACGCTCTTACAATGTCGCTCTGGCGTTTTATTTCCTGTGATGCATTGCTCTTCTACTTTCAAGGCGCCTCGTCGTCTCCACTGTCTGTGTATCTACAGATGCCTCTCGTCGCACTACTTCCCTACAATCTCCCAGCCCTGCCCCGGCACCTTGCGCTGCCGCACTTTCATAGCGGGCAATGGCCAGCCCATGCCGCCGACACCGCTGCCGTCGTCCGCCTGCAGCGTCGGCACCACCCAGCACTCGCGCTCGCGGCCGTCGTCCGACCGGAACGTCTCCTTGATGGGCTTGCCGTACGCGAGCAGCGGCGTCCCCTGCAGCAGGCTGGCCAGCTGGAGGCCCGAAATGTCCGTCAGCGCCCGCATGCGCACCTTGGGCAGCGACGCCGCCGCGTCCATGTCCGGGCTGGGCGCGGTGCGCTGCAGGTGCGAGTAGACAATGTACTGCGGACACTCGGCGACGGTCATGTGGGCGAGCGGCGACGACGGGTGGATGTAGACAAACTCGGTCCGCGACGCGTGGCCCCCGCCGCTGGCACCGCTGGCACCGCCATCGGACGGCACCGGGAACAGCGTGCGGTACGGCACCTCGATGGCCCGGCGCGGCTTGTGGACAGCGCCGCCCGCGTTGGTGTACTGCGGCGGATTCGGCGACAGATCGGCCCGCAGGGCAATGTTCTCGGGAAAGCCGGCCGCGACCATCTGCTTGAGCAGCCGGATCTGCACGTCGGTCGGCCGCGGCAGCTGCTCCTGGTACGTCAGGTTGGCGGCGGCGTGCACGGGCACGTTGGTGCGCAGCAGGTTGGTGATTTGCCGGCGCATCTTCTGGACCTCGCGCAGCGCCTTGTAGTGCACAAAGTGGCCCCGGCACCAGGCCTCCGTCGGCTCGTGCGAGAACTCGCCCACGACCTGCAGCAGCTTGAGCGCGTCCGACTTGTCGTCGAGCGACGTGAACTGCCGGTGCACCTTGCGGAAGAGCTCGGCCGTCCGCCGGCGCGCCTCGTCCTGCCGGATGTCCTCTTGCGTCCGAACACGGGGCTTCGTCGTCTCGGCGTCGCTGTCGGCATGCTCGCCGTCCTCCCCCCTGTCCGCCCCGTCCGCCGTCGCCGACGCTGCGGGAATGGCATTGTTGGGCCGCACAAACACCTCGTCCGCCGACAGGGCCGCCACCAGCGCAATCACGTAGTGGATGCAGCCGCCCGGGTGGCCGACCATCAGGATCTTGGCAAACCGCGGCGACAGCGGGAACGCGCTCATCAGCTGGCCCAGCGGCGTAATCGCGCGGCGGCGGCCCGCGGCGTCGTCGTCCGTCTTGCTGGCCGCCGAGAGGTACATCAGCAGCCGCTCGGCGCGCAGGATGCTGCCCGTGTCCGGCGGCGTCGGGAACGGGAACGCGCTGATGCTGGGCACGTGCATCGACTTGAGCTGCAGCACGACGCCTTCAATGGGCATCCGCAGAATCTCGGGCTCGGCAAACTCGGCAAAGTTCTCCTCGTAGACGGCCGACGAGTACAGCCGGTAGCAGTGGCCCGGTCCCGTGCGGCCGGCACGGCCGCTGCGCTGGCTCGCGCTGGCCTTGCTGATCCAGCCCACCTCGAAGCTCTGCACGCCCGTCTGCTTGTTGAACGTGCGCGCCTTGGCGCGCCCGCAGTCGAAGACGTAGCGCACGCCCGGAATCGTCAGACTCGTCTCGGCGACGTTGGTGGCCAGGATGATCTGCCGCGCGCCGTCCGGCGCGTCCTGGAACACGCGCTGCTGGTCTTTGGTGGACAGCTTGGAGAAGAGCGGCAGGATCTGTACGTTCTTGGGGCCAGAGCCTGCCGTCTCGCCCTCGTCCGGCACAAACTCCTCCTCGCCGCCGTCGTCGTCATCGGCGTCGTCTTCGTCTTCGTTGTCTTTGTCGTAGTCGTCCTCCTCGTCCTCCTCGCCGTCTAGATGCTTGGCGTCTTTTCCGTTCTCGTCGCCCAGGCCGCCGCCAAACTCAATGTCCTCCGTCTCGTACGCCATCTCCGACGTCGACAGCCGCACCTTGGGACCCGTGGCCGTGTGCACGCCGTCAATGGCCAGCCGCAGCTGCTTGGCCAGCCGCTGGATCTCGTCTTCGCCCGTCAAAAACACCAAGAAGCCGCCCGGCGGCAACTTGCGGTGGCCGCGCACAATCTTGCGGAAGGCCTCCGCGACGTAGTCGTGGTGCGTGTGCTGCGCAAAGTGCACCGTCACGGGGTACTGGCGGCCCTCGACGTGGACCATGCGCGGGGGCTCCGCAAAGAGCGCGCGGTTCTTGGCGAAGTCGGCCACCTGCAGCGTGGCAGACATGATGACAATTTTCAGTGGCTTCAGGGGCTTCAGGGGCTTGGTGCTCGTGTCGCCGGCGTGCCGCGCATTCATCTCGGCCCGGATCGTGTTGACGCGGCTGACAATGCCAATCAGCACGTCCGTGTTGATGCTGCGCTCGTGTGCCTCGTCGATCAGCACGGCCGAGTAGCTGCGCAGCGCAACGTCCTCGCTCAGCTCGCGCAGCAGCACGCCGTCCGTCATAAATTTGATCGCCGTGCGGCTCGACACGCTGCTCTCGAACCGGATCTGGTACGCCACCGCCTTGCCGTGCTCGGGGCCCAGCTCCTCGGCCACGCGACGCGCCATGCTGACGGCCGCCACACGACGCGGCTGCGTCACGCCGATCATGCCCGGGTACTCGGACGCCGCGTGGCCGAAACCCGCCTCGTACAGGAACTGCGGCACCTGCGTGGTCTTGCCGGAGCCCGTGCCGCCCGACAGGATGACAATGTCGTGCTCGTGGATGGCCTCGACGATCTGCTGTTCCTCGGCGACGACGGGCAGTTCCATGCGCTGCTTCTCGACCTCGGGCGTCCGAAACACGTCCACGTGGAAAGCCTTGCGGTCGAGGCGCCGCGTGGGCTGCAGGCTGGCGGGCAGTGGCTCGGCCTCGACAGGTCGTGGTTCGAAGTCTTGGACGACGGGGAACTCGTACGTCGTGGTCGTCTCGCCCGTGGCGCCTTTGAAACCGAGTGCCTCGTTGCGCTGTGCTTGCGCCCAAGCTTTGAAGGCCGAGGGGCGGGCCTCTTCTGCGTCCGAGCTATCGTCGCTGTCGTCGTCGTCGTCGTCGTCGTCGTCGTCGTCGTCGTCGTCGTCATCGTCCTGTGAACTCTCCCCGTCATCGTCGTCATCGCCGTCATCGCCATCACCCTCCTCCTCCTCATCTCTCTTTGTCTCCTTGTCATCGTCCGACAGTCCACCCCACTCCTCTCCACTGTCGATGGCTGCACCGTCGTCCTCGCTCTCATCCTCACTCTCTCTGTCCGGTCGTGTTATGGTAAAAGTCGGCTGCGGCTGCTTGACCGTTTCCACGTTGAATTTGGACTTGACGCCACCGCGCTTCTTGCGCTTCTTGAGGATCGGCCGCCCGTCGTCGTCGAGGTCGAGCGGTCGCTTGAGGCCCGAGCCAACCGCAAATCCTGAGCCGAACAGCGAGCTGCCGGTCGACAGTGCTGGAGCAGGTGCTGCACTCGTCTGGGCCGCAATTTTGGCCATTGGTACGTCCTCCTCCACATCGTCCTCATCGTCCTCATCGTCCTCGTCGTCCTCGTCACTCTCGCTTTCGTCGCTATCCCGGCCTTGCCGAACGACACTCCGCTGCTTCGCCTGTTCGGCCCGCCGCCGCTTCTTGCCCTTGCCCAGGTCCCGGCTGCTCTCGAAAATGGCCGGGTCCACGCTGTGAGCCGCCAGTTTTTCGTTGAGCGCGCGGCTCTCGTCTTTGCGCAGTTTTGTCTCAATGTACTTTTCCAGCCGCTTCGCCTTTTTCGCGCTCATCTGCGTGGCCTGGCCCGCACGCAGCTCCGCACGCAGCTGCGCCTTTTTCTCGTTGCGGGCCCGCTGCTCTTCGGGCACGATGGTGGTGGCGTTGCTGTCCACCACGTCGGTGGCCCGCGTCCGCGTCCGCGAGCCGTCGCCCGGTCTGTCACCGGCATTGGCGCGTTCGTCGGCCTCGCGGGCCTCGCGCGCGCGGGCCTCGCGCGCCCGGGCCTTGTGCTTGCGCTGCCGCGGCACGAATTTCTTTGCTGCTGGCATAGCTGTGTGTTGTTTTAAAAAGGGGTAATTTTGTGAATTTTATTATGCAGGGCGAAAGAGTGAAAGGCGTCTCGACTTCGCCTTATGCCGTGCTCTCAATCATGATGTAGATTCGTCGTGAGATTGTGTCGACCACCTTTGGTCAAAATAAGGGCCTAAATGAGGATATGATAGCCAAAGAGTGTTATATGGTGGGAGTCGTATCAAGTTGAAGTTTGTTTATATATGTGTCGTTTTGTCCTTCCAATTTTCGTCGCAATCTTCACAAAGTGCAGCTCGATGAACATGACGGTCGTAGCTTCCGTCCAAGAATTTCAAACATATTTTGTTATCGCGCTCGTTATCGTACCTTATCGATAAGAAATAGTTATGGGCAGGAACGGTTTTAGTGAACGCTTTAGTGCATTTTCACATTATGTCTGTAGCGGGGCATAATATCTACAGACGTACCATCTTATCAATCAGCTAGTAACGGATCTGTTTGTCCGCACCGCGTTCCGGGACCAGTCTCGCGAAAGTGACAAAGGTACATTGCATTCATGTCAGAACCGTACAGAAGCCAAATGCTTCCGTAAAATCACAAGCAACGACTGTAGTTGAGTCCTCTTTTCGGATATGGACCGGATTTCGCTGGCAGCCAGCTATCGCTGTCACTCCATCCGGCACCGGGCGAACGACGCCCCTTCTGCGCGAATTCTGACAGCGGCTCTTCCACGGCGCTGTGCTGTCGGCCGAATATTGACATTACTGTCTCACATATCAGGAATACGTCTAGTTGGCCTTCCTACCTTTCTACCTTTCTACCTGTCCCTAATCTACTCCAAAAAGGAAAGACCTCGGAGCTAAGTACAGATATCCGAACGGGGCTAAACTGTCGCACCTGCCTGGATCCACGCTGCGGTGGGACGTTTTCCCCAATTGTCCCCGGAGCGTATATCCGACCCACTCTTTCCGCCTTTGTGCCTGCCTCCAGGGACCACATCGGCTGTTAGTTGATACGATGGCAGGAGCGGACGAAGCGGCCGAAGCACCTGCCTTGTCTCCTTGTGAAGGGTTGATCTGATAAAGTCGTGACAATAAAAAAGGGGCTAAAATGGGGCTACAAAAGAATGGCAAAGTGCACACATATGACAGCTTGGAATTACAAGGCACCCCCCCACCCACAATCACTGTCCGATATTTGCAGAGTATCGACGACGGTTGAGCTACTCGCTGGCAGGAGCTTGCTCCTCGGACATATGAAATGCGCCACGCGCCGGGAAAGTGTTCACTGTATTTCTGTATTTTCTCTGCCTGTCCAAGGAGTATATGAAGCGACACGTCACGGCGTCCATTGGGTGCCTTTTTATGTCGCTCGTTGTCCTCGTCCTTTCTTTCGTGCTTCCCATCGTGTCTCGGTTCGCCACAGCATCAACAAAAGCACCACCCACAATGTCCGTCCCAAAGAACCTCGTCGTCGTTGGCGGAAGCTATGTCGGCGTCAACGTGGCCCAGCAGCTGGCCGTGGCCTTGAGTGACGCGTTCCGCGTCGTGCTCGTTGAGAAGAACTCGCACTTCAACCACTTGTTTGCGTTCCCGCGGTTCGCAGCGACGGCCAAGGTCGACACCAAGAAGGCGTTCATCCCCTACAATCCAGGCACCTTTGCGGCGGCGCCCGGCGTGCACAACAACACGGTCGTCCAGGCCAAGGCGACGGGCCTGACCCGCACGGCCGTCGAGCTAGACCGTGCTGTATCGTTGGGGGCTGCCGGGAGCGAGCCGGTCCGCAGCATCCCCTACGAGTATCTGGTGCTCGTGACGGGCACGCAGATGGTGCCGCCCTCGGCCGTGCCCGGGACTGAGAAGCGCGACGGCGTGGCGTACCTGCAGCAGCACGCGGACCGGGTGGCGGCGGCGCAGCGGATCGTGCTTGTGGGCGGCGGCGCCGTGGGCGTGCAGATGGCCACCGACATCAAGGAGCTGTACCCCGCCAAAGACGTGACGCTTGTGCATTCGCGCGCGACGGTCATGAACCGCTTCCACACGGACCTAGACGCGATCGTCAGGGCGCGGTTCGCCGAGCTGGGCATCCACACCAAGCTGGGCTCGCGTGTCGTGTCGCCCACTGTGAGTACGGCCGCTCGCGCCGATGGGACGCCGCTCGAGGTGGTGTGCCAGGACGGCGCGCGGCTGGCGACGGACCTGGTGATTGTGTGCACGGGCCAGACGCCGCGGTCGGGCCTGCTGGCGGCGCTGTCGCCGTCATCGATCGGCGCGTCTGGGTTTGTGCGCGTGCGCGACACGCTGCAGGTGCACGACGCGACGCTCGACAATGTGTTTGCGATTGGCGACGTGGCGGACTCGGGCGCCCCCAAAGCAGCAAGGCCGTGCGTCATCCCCCCCCCCCTCTCCCACCGACTCTCATCCAACTGTGACGTGTGCCGCCCACTAACCGTTCAGAGCCGCCAAGCAAGCCACGGTCGTGGTGCAAAACATCCAGCACCTGCTCAACGACGAGCCGCTCGACACGTACTCGAGCATTGAGCCGGCAGGGATTCACATGACGCTGGGCTTGGTACGTACAAGCCGCGATGCAAAACGACAATGGGGAGTAGTCATACTAACCGAGCCGACAGACCAAAAACATTGTGTTCCGCAACCCTCAGCCGGGTGAAAAGCCGCACGTTGTGCCCAGAGAGGACGGCACGTACGACATGGGCATTGACGGCGTATGGGCCCGCCGCGGCGGCGGCATCGACGCCAACTTATAAATGCGCGACTATATACGATGTGACGGCAACTATACAGCAACAGGCATGGCGGAGAACGACAATTACCACATGACCAACTATATGTGAAGACGAGATAGAGGGTATGGGTACTAGATGTATCTAGATTTTTGATTTTTTGATTTTTTTACTTTTGCGTACAGTTTTGGTTTATTATGCCCGTTTGGAATACGCCACCAACGATCTAGACTATTGCGCCCCGTGGGGTGTTCTCCGTCCCTGTCTGGGGTGTTGGGGTATCTGGGGAAAATCAGCAGTGCATGGGTACATGGGAGCAAGCGAGTGCGGCCCGATCCCAGTTCGGAGTCTCGACCGACCATACCAGACAATGATCGACTGTCGCCGTGCCGCTCTCCGCTCTAACCCACCCGATCCGAATCGGGAAATAGAAAAGAGAGTAAGCTGATCTCGAAAATGTTGGGGTACATCATCTGCCCAGGCACGTCATCCAGCCATGCACATACTCATTTGTGGTTGAGGGCACGTCTCCTCTCTTGTAAGCGAGTTCCAAACGTCCGTCGATGGCGGCACGGCCAGTTCTGGTACGGCAGGATCACCACGGACATTCGACGACGTTGGACGTTCCGCTCTGCTCGACCCTCTCTCCTCCACCCTCTTAGCTTCGTCCCCGCAATCTCACTCACGGCCAATGCCTCAAGCCGGCGCGTCTATATAAATGCTCTCATTCACTCGGGAACTTCAGAGCTCCGGAACCCAACCTGTCTCGTGCTTTCGAAGCATCGCAGATCATCAAGACAGACGATCTTCCTAGTAACCCATCAGGCCCCGTTCTATAGACAGGCCCCAGCACAGCCGCCATGCGTCTCGACCATCTTGCCGCGCGGGCCAGCGCTGTAACGACCGTCAGTGTTCCAGCGTCAGCACCGGCGTCTGCTGTTCTCATCAGCCCGTCGTTTCCCGGCGTCAGCTTTGAGCTCAGCACGTTTTCTCTCTACTGCCAGAGTAGGTTGGGCTTGCTCTCTTCCTCGTTCGCTTCGGTGTTCTTGTCATTGACCATGCCCCCCTTGAAAAGAAAGCCCCACGGATTCGTCGGCCAACCAGTACTCGATCAATCTGATTGAGCAAATCTATAAGCGAACCGGCGGACGGCCTCTCTTGCGAGTCGGCGGTACAACGGGGTACGTTTCTACGGGACACACGACTTATATGCCGAATGAGCACTGACATACACCCCCCTCCCCATTCAGTGACACCGTGACTTGGAACTCGGCTCTTACCCAGCCCATCTCGCCCGCTCCGGGCACGTCGCAGACGGGTTCGCTGACGATCGGCCCCAACTTCTGGCCGCTTACCAAGCTTCTTGCGCCGATCAACGCGCTCTGGGTGCCGCAGATTTCCTATACAGACACCGTGCCCGCCCACGCCGAGGCGAACGCGCAGTCCATTGTATCGGCGATTGGCCTGGACAACATTGGTGCCATTGAGATCGGCAACGAGCCGAACGAGTACGGCGGTCACACGGGTCCGTCCGCGACCGGCGCCCAATAGTATGCACAGCATGGACCGCCAGCACGTTCTGAGGCTTCTGACAAAGGCAACAAAGGCATGCTAACACCCAACACCTCGCAGCTTCGCTACGCGCTTCCAGAGCATTGCCACCAATGTGTCCGAGGCGGCATCCATCCCCAGCGGACCCATCTTTGCCGGTCCCGGCCTTGCTGGCGAGGACCAGCAGTCGACGGACTGGACGGCGCCGGACCTGTTTGCCAACACGACCTTTGACGCCACCGGCAACATCAAGTACGCCGTGGACCACTGGTACCGCTGCGTCGGCAACCCGTGCGTGCCGGCGCACATGATCCTGCACTCCAACACGGTCGCCGACGCCAACAAGCGCATCCAGCCCTATGCGGCCTTCTTCAAGAGCTACAAGAACGGGCAGGTCAAGTACTATCTGGACGAGATCAACATCCAGACGGGCGGCACCAGCAACCAGACGCTGGCGTACGCCTTCTCGACGGCGCTGTACGGCGTCGACTTTATGCTCTATGCCATGACGCTCGGCGTGGCCGCCGTCAACTGGGAGCAGGTGTACAACTCCAACCAGAACGTGTGGCAGCCCAGCAGCAGCAGCACCGTGCCCGCCCAGACCAAGAACATCTACTATGCGCTCATCACGGCGGCCGAGTTCATCGGCACCGGCGGCACGACCAAAGTGGCGGAGATTGCGCCCGGCAACAACGACGGCACCGCCTTTTCGGCCTACGTGGCCTACGCGGGCAGCAGCTCCAACACGCCCGCCCGCGTCGCCCTCTGCAACCTCAACTACTGGGACCTCTCTGTGGGCGGCAGCCGGCCCAGCCAGACGGTGACCCTCAGCGGTCTGCCGGCGTCGCTCACGTCCGCCACGGTCAAGTACCTGACCAACCCCGGCGGGGCCGTGCAGAACGCCGACCACACGACGTTTGGTGGCAGCCAGTGGACCTTTGCCAGCCTGGGCAAGGAGGTGACGGGCGTGCAGTCCACGACGGTGACTGTGAGCGTTTCCAACGGCCAAGCGACGGTGACGATTCCCGACAGCGCCATTGCCATTGTCTACCTGTGAGGGCTGTGCCTCCGATCCAGGACCGGTAGAGACCAAACCGATTCGCATGCTCTCCTTTTCTGTACTGAAGCGGCCTGAGGAAGCTCGGCGCCGCGAATGAAGCTCGTTCTCCCTTCCGGTCGTGTAGCTCAGTGGCAGAGCGAGGGATTGCAGATCCCAAAGTCGGGTTTCGAATACCCCTGTGTCCTAAATGAAGGAGAATAGCAACTTTTATTTTGTGATGTATTCTTTACATAAGAGGCATGTTTTAAGTCACGGTCGACGCTTTCCAGTCGTTTGCAATCTCATAAATGCTGTCTTCCTCGCAATACTGGGAGCTTTGTGACCGTTCTGAGCCGCTTTGTATAACGACGAGAATATCGCAATAAATTGTCATCTCTAGTAAAGAAACTGACATCCTGCCTTATTCGTCTTGCAAGTTCCTGCCATACTCGTGCGTGTTGTTGACAGAAGGTGCGACCTTTGCTGAAGTGGGTCCAGCAGCCGCCCCCATAGGTGCATACTCGGATGCCGCCAAACATCGCTCTAGTGGGGTTCACCACCTTTGCCTTCACACAACATAGACACAACATCAACCCCAGCACCACCGGAGCAACCACACACATATACACGCCATGGCTGACGTTGCTACACCTGATTCCAAACCTGTCCACGGGGCACCCTACCCGGCCAAGACAAAAACTGCGACCGGCACAGTCAACGGCGTTCCTACGGAGGCGGAAGTCTCCTACTTTCGCGACAAGATTCTCGTCCTCGTCTCCCAGTCCGGACGTCTTGCCCAATGGGTGAATTTCCATTTCTATCCTCACGTTGTTTGTGGCCTCGCACGTCTCGCCGTATGATTTCGCTGACGAACGGAACCGCCCAGATCCAAGTACCGCTGTCCGCCCCGTCTGCCGCCTCTGTCGACGCCGCCCTCTCGCTCGGCGTCCGCAGTGGCGGTAATCCCGCGACAGGCCTGCTGCCCTCCACCCACCTGACACCGCGCACGCTCTTTGGGGCCGGTGGCGAGGCCCGCGAGACGTTTGGCCAGCTGGTGGCCGCGCAGATTGGCAGTCTGGTGGCGCTGCGGGACCCGGGCGAGACGCGGACGCTGGTGGTGGGGTTGGGCTTGGCCGGGCCCAGTGGAAGCAGGGGAAGCAGGGGAAGGGCCACAAACGATGCCCAGGCACAGGCCGTCTACTTTGACGTGGTCGATCTGGTGCAGAAGGCGTTGTAAAGAGGCCCGCGCGACACACCCCACTCTGCGAGAACTACCCGAGCTACCGACCAATGCCGTTCCTTCGTTTTGTTGTGAACACCGCATCTCGAACAGTAACTGTGCGACGTGCCACGGAGTTGCCCGCCCTGCGAGAATAGTCCGCCAGATGCATCCTGGCTGCAGGTACACAGCCGGATTTGGGATCGGACGGATCGACCCCGGGATGAATGGCCAGCGAGCAGCGCAAAAGATGCCTGCCTCGCGGATGTCGACGGGGCATTGGATAACGGGACTGGCCTACGTCGGGGACGTTGACGTCTACTCGTTAGTAGCATCTGTCCGAGATTCGAGCGATCTTGATTGGACACGACGAAAACAGTCCCAGCAGACACGAGGCTGTCGGAGGATTTTCGATTTTCGTTGCCGCGGCATAGAGAAGGCCTCTGCAAGACCAAGCGTGCGTGACAGAAAGGCTCGAGTGTATTCCGGTCTTGCCATCTCGCCGAGCCAAGTCCGTCCGTTTATTGCTTCACGACAGATCTGAGCGTGCGCTACACGGGGATAAACAGGGCCAAAACAGGTCCAGGGCCGATATCAAACATGAATTACGAGACGAACCGCCGCGCACACGTCCTTGGAGACCATTGTTTTAAGAGACTCCCATCTGATCCGTTTATCCGTTCCCCCCAACTGTCACCAATGATGCTCTCGACGTATATGTTTCATGTCCATCAACGCTCAATCACCGGGGAATGCCGTACCATCACTGGCTGATGCAAAAGCCGAATCAGGAACGATCCATGGCCCTTCACGTCCTTCCCAGCTGTCCAGCTGCCACAGCCGTCTTCGTATTGTTCATCGACGTAGTTGCACCGTCTTAGCTCATTCAATGCTATTTCCCCTCACTGCCTGCTTCACACCATCTCGCCTCCGTTCTTCACACATGTTCTTATCTGACTGTACATGCTGTTTCCCCTCCCTCCTGCATCGTCTTTGTCGACACGGCTCAACTTCCCCTCTTTTGGGTTATTGGCTGCCGTGTGCTGTGCAGGATGTACATCCACTGCCTCTTGTATACAAACAACGTCAACGACACATACAGTACACCCAAATGCGTGGCCGTTACTTTTATATTAACGTTCGCGGACGCAGTTCGTTGCCGTCTTCCATCCAGTATCCATCTGCATCGTCACCCGACGTTGGCTCGGTAGCTGTAGCCATTCTCAGTTGTAACAGGGTACATTGTTACTTACAGCCCGCTGCCATATCCGTGACGATATCCCCCAAAAGGTAGGCAGATAGATCATGACAAAAAGAGGAGAAGCACTGGACCGTTGTCGACTGTCTGGCCCGCCCCACATTTCCACAGACCACTCGCAGCTGCCATGCGCTTATGCTACCCCACATCGCTCTGGTACAAGCGTGACCTCGATCCCGAGCCTCCGCCGACGCATCTCCGTTTTACATCATAAGCGGGGCTGCTACTCGTGCATGTATTATGGGGAAGGAGCGCAGGGGAGATCGAGCACACGAGAGAAGGCACCACCCAACGCATGACGACCACACGACCATCACGTTAGCGGGTACGATTACAACGGGCCGTTTATGGTCTTCGACTGTCGCTCTCTGTTCTCTGTTCTCTGTTCTCTGTTCTCTGTCCAGAGAATGTCTCATCAGGCTCCATACTAGCTAGCTTCCCCAAAGGTCCCCAGGTCCCTTGCCGAGCAGACAGCCGAATCGTTTGTAAACGCTGTCCGTGACCGTTTCTGGTTGTTCTTTCCTCGTACGAAATGCCCGTTTCGGATCGTTCTTGCTACGTACGGCGACTACCCTTTTGATCCCATGTCTGTCGTCCGTCGTAGCTTCTGAAATGGGACCAAACCGGCCTCCGTTTCGCAACCGACCTATTGCCTTCTTTTCCGTGCTTTCCTCTCGGCTTTATGATTGCGTCCGCCAGAAAACGGACCCAGCCAAATCGCCTCCAGACTACCGAACAAGCAAACCCGTCTGGCACAGTTCGTTCTGGACCTCTGCCGCGTTATGGGCTTCAAGATGCCAATGATGCATTGGTATTCAACAGTACTCTCTTCAGCGGGCAATCGTGCTTCGCTTTACGTTTACAGATCGTAACTTCCTTGTATGGCGTATTGCAAGACCATGCAGTGATCGCTCCTTCTGGTCGAGTTGCCGTAGCTCTGACGCTGCGTCATTGCCCGTTTTGTTCGCCCCCTTAAGTAAGTGCCTTCTGTGCGCTCTGTGCCCTCTGTCCCCGCTGCGTCCGGTGTCTCCCTCGCGCGCTCTTGCCTCTTTCTCTTTGGCACCTCTTGGGGGGAAGGTCCACTTCTCCGACAAACCCCCTTCCCGGGCACGAAAGTACTAGATCGATGACCATCCATCCTGCCTTCTTCAGAGGCACTCTCCGTAGGAGTAAGGTGCACACGGTGGCTCCTGCCATGATCGACCCGTAGGCCCGTCTTTTGCAGTACCGTTTCATTGCCTCCTGCCCCCTCTTCCTCACTTGCTTCGCTCTTGCCCTGTTGTGACGATCGCCTAAGTATTCCTTCCCCCCAAAGTTCCAAAGTGTTCCTTCTCTGGTATAAAGCAGCTGATCCCCCCCGTTCTTTCCCATTGCTTTTGTGCTCCTGTTCTGTTCCTGTTCCTTACTGTTCACTTTACATCGCGTCGCCAACTCTCAGCTTCACTCTACACCACCACCTCTTCGGCCTCATATACCATATCCCTCCCGGACATCACAACCATCCCACCCACGCATTCAAAATGGTACAGCTCCTCTCCCTCTCGCACTGCGCTGGCCAACAACGACGACAGCGACTCAAACTCCCCTGCCAACCAATGCTAACAACTTGAATAGGTCAAGGTTCTGCTCGTTCTCTACGACGGCGGCAAGCACGCTGAGGAGGTAAGCTCTCCCTTCTGTTCCTGTTGTCACTCTCTTGTCTCTCGTCCCATTCGCCTGCGGGGTACACTGCCTCTTGGCGGCAGCTTCGTGTCAGATGCAATGCGCTGTCGGGATGCGAGGCGACCAAAGTACAACGAGCAGTCCAAACGGCAGTTCGCTGTTGGACGTCTGCCCTACTGGTCTCCAAACCATCCCCAAGCTGCCATAGCTCCTCCCAAGCTACCCCCAAAACGGTCCACTTAAAACATTTCTCCCGGCCGCCCGCGGATCAAACAACCCGACAGCAGCCCACTCTTCACAAGCACGACCTGCCAATTTGCACTTCGAGTATATTGCAGCATGCAACAGCAGCTAACTGTTTATTTTCCCCCCTCCCAATAGGTCCCTGAGCTTCTCGGTACGACCGAGAACGAGCTCGGCATCCGCAAGTGGCTTGAGGACCAGGGCCACACTCTGGTCACCACCTCCGACAAGGAGGGTGAGGGCTCCACTTTCGACAAGGAGCTGGTGGACGCCGAGGTCATCATCACAACGCCGTGAGTCTGCCGAGTGACTTGCACATGTAGATGTAGTATACATTCAAGTCCACTAACCGGTTAGCTTCCATCCTGGCTACCTGACCGCCGAGCGCCTCGCCAAGGCCAAGAAGCTCAAGCTCGCCATCACCGCCGGCATTGGCTCCGACCACGTCGACCTCAATGCCGCCAACAAGACCAACGGCGGCATCACCGTCGCCGAGGTCACCGGCTCCAACGTCGTCTCCGTCGCCGAGCACGTCGTCATGACCATCCTGCTGCTCGTCCGCAACTTTGTCCCCGCCCACGAGCAGATTGTGCGCGGCGACTGGGACGTCGCCGAGGCCGCCAAGAACGAGTTCGACCTCGAGGGCAAGGTCGTCGGCACCGTCGCCGTCGGCCGCATCGGCGAGCGCGTCCTGCGCCGCCTCAAGCCCTTTGACTGCAAGGAGCTGCTCTACTACGACTACCAGCCCCTGCGCCCCGAGGTCGAGAAGGAGATTGGCTGCCGCCGCGTCGACACCCTCGAGGAGCTCGTCGCCCAGTGCGACGTCGTCACCATCAACTGTCCCCTGCACGAGAAGACCCGCGGCCTCTTCAACAAGGAGCTGATTGCCAAGATGAAGCCCGGCTCGTGGCTCGTCAACACGGCCCGCGGCGCCATTGTCGTCAAGGAGGACGTCGCCGAGGCCCTCAAGAGCGGCCACCTGCGCGGCTACGGCGGCGACGTCTGGTTCCCCCAGCCCGCCCCCAAGGACCACGTCCTGCGCTACGCCACGAACCCCTTTGGCGGCGGCAACGCCATGGTCCCCCACGTGTCCGGCACCTCCCTCGACGCCCAAAAGCGCTACGCCGACGGCACCAAGGCCATCCTCGACAGCTACCTGAGCGGCCGCTTCGACTACCGGCCCCAGGACCTGATTGTCCACGGCGGCGACTACGCCACCAAGGCCTACGGCCAGCGCGAGAAGAAGTAAGCGTGCGGTGTGTGGTGTGTGGTGTGTGTGGCGGTGTACTGTACGGGGTCGAGAAAGCCGAAAAAGAAAAAAAAACCTCCCAATATAAGAAAAGTTGGGAAGGAAAACGTCATGATGAAATGCAAGCTGTTTCCATTTTGGTATCAAATACAATGTACAAAATTATAACGCAAACTCCATCAGGTGACTTGTGAACGTCATGGTGTATGTCGTACTTGTCGAATCGTGATGCTCAGGTAAATGTACTTTGGAGTGTGCAGAATATGGAATATATGATAGTACAACAGGATAATGTATGCTTCCCTCGTCTACAAGTATAAACGCCCATTTTGTACAAAATGAAGAGAGACGAAGAAGGCAGAAAATAGAAAGGTCGAACAAGAAACGCCGCTCCATCACAGACGACAACAACACAAAAATTAAACGAGATATAAACAGGGAAAAAAAAGACAAGTAAGAAAGCAAAAGGAACAAAAGCAACAAGCACGCCCGCCCCTACTTGGCCATCACATCCACGTACCGCCCACTCTTGCGGCCCTTCTTGGCGCCCGCCTTGCGCGGACCCGGCGCCGCCCCCAGCAGGTCGTCAATGCTATTGGCGTCGCTCATGCTCGTGGCCGGCCGGCTGGGCGGGCCGCTGGCCGCGCTGGCGGTCGACGAGGTGCGCGCCATGGCGGGGGGCATCACGGGCGGTGCGCTGCCCGACGGGGGCGGCACCGACGTCGGCTGCGACGGCGGCAGCGACGGTGGCGGCGGCGGCGCCATGCCTATGCCTATGCCGGACGACGGCGGCGCCGGGGTCGACGCCGTCGAGTGCGGGTTGGACCGCGGCGGGGGCGGAGGCGGCGTCGACTTGGCCGCCTGGTCTTCGGGGCTGGCGTTCTTGTTGACCCAGCGCTTCAGCTCCGGATCAAAGTAGAACGAGCTCTTCTCGCCCAGGTTGGCGCGCACGGCTTTGGGGGGCTCGCCGCTGCCACCACCACTGCCGCCGCTGCCAGAATCGCCGGCCGGACCGCCGGCGTCCTTCTTGCCCCACCACGAAGTCAGGCCCCAGCCCTTCTTGGCCTTGGCCTCCTTTTCAGCCGCCGCACGTTTGGCTGCACGTATGTTAGTGATGCTGACGTTCTGCTTGCTTGCTTGCTTGCTTACTTGCTTGCTTGCGTGCGTGCATGACTTACCCTCCTCTTCCGCAATCTTGCGGAACATCTCGGCATTCTCCCGGTCCTTCTCCTCGCGCGACTTCCCCGCCGCCGTCGGCTTGGACGCCGGGGCAGCGGAAATGTCGTCGCCGAACTCGTCGTCCATGAAGCTCTTGGGCTTTGGCTTCGGCGCAGACGCCTCGTCGTCTCCGCCATCAGCGCCGCCCTCCGCATCTACAGGTTCGTACGATGGTGGCTCGTAGCCGTAGGCCTGGAACGATGGAGGCTCGTAGCCGTTGGTGCTCCCATTGAGGTGCTCGCCCGCGCCGTCCTCGGCCGACGCGCTGGTCGTGGCGGCAGCAGGCTCGTCGGCGACGGGCTCAAACGACGACATCGACGGAGGCTCGTAGCCGTACGACGGTGCCTGGTAGCCATAGGAGGGAACAGCCTCGTCGGCGGCCAGCTCCTCCTCCTTGGGCGCCGCCGTCTCGTCAGCCGTCGCCTGCTCGGTGGCGGCCGCAGGCGTGTACGGCGACGCTGCCGGGGCATACGGTGACGCAGAGGCAGAGCCATTGGCAGCCGGTTCACTCGGAGGCGCATACGGGTTGTACGACGAGGACTCGGTCGGCAATGTCGGCGGCGTGGGTTCGGCATTGGTCAGAGGAGCGTACGACGACTTCCGCGAGAGGCCAGGGCGGCTGTAGCTGCCCAGCGACATCTCCGAGGCCTTGCGCGCCAGGGTCGGCATTGGTGGTGGTGCCAGTGGCGCAGCGGACGGAGCGTCGCCCGACACAGACTGGTCAGACGACACGCGACGAGACGACGGGGCCGCGTAGCCAGACGACGACGTCGTGGCCGGCTCGTAGGGGTTGAGAGACGGCGCAGCCGAAGCAGGCGCAATCACAGCACTAGGCGACACGCCCAGTGGCGTGTAGCCGCCCTGTGGCTCGTAGGGGCTGTGAATGGTGGGCGGCGAGGCGAGAGCCGCGATGGGGGCTGCCTGGGCGGGCTGCTGCTGCTGCTGCTGGTGGCTGGCAGCGGCAGGAGCGGAAGCACCGCCTGGTGCATAGCGAGACGCAGCTCGTGTCGGCGGCAAGGTCGAGGGGGGGGGCGCTGCTGTGGGCACGCCGTTGACAGCGCCATTGAGGACACCATAGCTGGGGCCCTGCAGGCTGCTGTTGTTCTGGCCGCCAAACATCTCCATCCCCGTAGCACCACCCATGCCGCCACCGGCCGAGGGAGGACGGCTGATGGTGGGCGTGCCGCCGGCAATGCGTGAAAAGGGCCCGCTCTCCGCACCAGCCTCGCCGTCGGGACCGGCGCCGGCGCCTTCGTTGTCGTCGCCCGCGACAAACTTGTTGAAGCGGTTCCAGACGCTGTCGGAGACCTTGTTCATGCTGGGCTTGGGAATCCACGAGTTGGACTCCTCCTTGGGCGCCTGCTTCAGGCGCTTCGTGAGGTCCTCGACGGCGGTCTCGAGCAGCGGGTGGTAGTAGGGCGAGCGGCGCGTCTGGGCGCCCATGGCGCCGGCAATGGACTCGCAGTACTGCAGGGCGTTGTCGCGCAGGCCGTACTCGGCCAGGACCATGGCGTGCTGCAGCTTGTACGCGGCCAGGTGGGGGCTGCTCGATGCGCCCGTCAGCGACAGGCCGTACTCGTACACTTCGCTGAGGAGCACGGCGTCCGTCTCCTTGGCAAAGGCGTCGGCCTGGCGCTTGTGGTCGGCGCCGAGGAGCACGACGTTGGCAGCCGGGTCGTCGAGGCCGCCAAAGACGGTGGCGTTGCGCGAGAACAGGTAGCAGACATGCGCCGCCTCGGCCCGGCCATACCCAGACAGGAGGTTTCCCAGGGCGTTGATGGCCTGGACGTCGTCGACGCTGCGGTTGCTGAGCACCAGGCCCAGCGTCTCGCGCCACTTGTCGAGGCCGGCCAGCTCGTCGTCCTTGGACGGCGACGCGGCCACCTGCGTCGTCGTCGTCGTCGCCATGAGGTGCAGGCCGGCGCGTGCGTGGACGGGCACCAGCTCGTCGACGCACTCCTCGTGGTTGCCCGACAGGACCTCGTAGAGCGCCGCCAGGGACTCGTTGTGGAGGCCCGGGGTGTTGACCTCCTTGCGCACAAACTCCTGGGCCACCTTCTTGAACAGCTCGCGCGACGCCGCACCGGCGATGACGAACGCGTGGCCCCAGAGACGCTTGTCCACGGCGTCCCAGACGGCCTTTTCCTTCTCGCCCAGCAGCAGGTTCTTGCGGATCTGCTCGACCACGGCCGAGTCGACGGCATCGGCCTGTGCTTGCTGAGCGCCGGCGGTGCCCTGGTAGCCGGGGTAGCCGACGCCGGGACGGGCCAGGGATTCAGACGCAGACGCAGACGGATTGGCGGCCGCGTCCGCTGCATGCGGCGACAGGACATCCCGCACCGCCGTCTCGACGGCCGGGTTGCCCTCGAGCACGCCGTCGTGCTCAATGAAGAGACGCAGCATCTTCCAGAGCAGAACACGCTCGTCCAGGCGCTTGTCATCATGCGACACGTGGAGGGAGAAGGCGTTGTTGTGGGAGGACAGCGACCGCTCGAGGGCCTCGATGCCGGCGGTCAACCAGGCGAGCACCTCCTTCTTCTTGGCCTTGCCCTTGAGAGGGCCGGGGAACTTGGCCAGACGCTCGTCGAGGGGTAGGATCTCCTTGATGTTCTTGACAGTGACCTCGCCGGCCGCGCGGTGGATCATGGGCAGGGCCTGGTTCATGCCGTAGCGCGGCACGTCCTGCGGGAAGGAGGAGACAAAAGTGCCGCCGACGCCCCACGCAAAGACGGGCACCCCCTTCCAGCGCTGGAGCGGGTCGGTCTCGGATCCGTCGGTGGGGGGGACTAGGTTGAGGTTCTGCGACGCGGCCCGTGGACGCGCGGGCGCGGGGATCGCTTCGTGAACAGACGAAGGGCGCGGGATGGGATCGACGGGCCGCGTGACAGGGCGGCTGCCTCCGTACAGGGCCCCGGGCGACTGGGTCTGTGAGCGACGCGGAGGCGAGTGCTGGCCATCGGTCTGCGGCGCATAGTTGAGAATCCGCTTGGGCGGGGACAGCGTGGCCTGGCTGTAGGAGACGTTGGTCTGCGACTGCGACTGCGACTGCGACTGCGACTGCGACTGCTGCGGAGGCGGTGTTTGGCGCGACTTCAGGGGCGAGTACTGGCTTGTCTGGCTGGACTGCGACGCCGGTGCCGATGGATAGGCATGTGCGCCGCCGTTGCCCGACGACGTGGGACGCTGCTGGGGCGGCGGTGCGGGTGCAGACGCCGACGCCGACGCCGACGCCGACGCCGACGGCTCCTCGTCTTCCTCGCGGGTGGGCGGCAGCGACGGCACGCGGTTCAGGCGCGATTCAAACACAGAGGAGCTGCTGCGGCGCTCAGCATGCAGCAGCTGCTGCTGTCCCTCGGCATGCGTTACTTGGTGGCCAATGGACGATGCTCGTGGCTTCTCGTAGGACATTTCAAAGTGGGCCAGGGGACTCGACGTGCGCGGCTGGTGGGCCAGGATGGGCGGCGTCGGCGCAGGCGCATAGCCCGCCGACGGTACACGAGCAGGCGGCGCGGGCGAGTAGCGGCTGGGAACACCGGTGGTGCCGGGCATGGTGAGCTGGTTCGGCGAGGGTGAGTAGCGCGACGAGCCAGCAGCCGGAGGAGTGGCGGCCGGTGGGCCGTTTTGTAGGGAGGCATAGGGGTTGGAGCGAGGAGGGGCCACGAGGCCGCCCATGGCTGTGCTGGGGGTCTGTGCCGGCTGCTGTGGCGGAGGAGGAGCCGCAGCAGGTGTTGCGGTGCCAGCAGGCGGCGCATAATGTGCACTCGGCGGCGGGACAGACGGCGTCTGCGGCTGTTGGGGTGCCGGAGTGTAGGGGGTGGCCTGAGACGGTGGAGGTGGTGGTGGAGGCGGAGGTGCTTGGCTCGGACCCTGCGGTGGATAAGAGGGCGTGAGGGGAGTCTGTGGCGGGACGCCGTAGGGAGTGGACTGCGTAGGAGAATGCTGGCTGTGGCGAGACGCCGGGCGCACTTTGGGCAGCATGGGCAGGTCTTCGAAGAAGCTGTCGCTGCGCACGGGTGGTGTTTTCAGCGCCGCCGGGTTGGCAGACGCAGCAGCGGCGGGGACCGCAGGCGGAGCCACGGAACGGTTGCTGACAGCAGGCGGCGGCGCCGCCGCCGCAGAAAACGAATCTTTGCTGGGCGAGTAGACCTGCATGCTCGAGCTTCTCGGCGGTGGACCCTGCGGCGGACCCTGGGGTGGTGCGGACGTCGCGGCCGGGGACTGCTGATGCTGCTGCAGCTGCTGCATGCTCTGGCGCTTCCTGGGCTGCTTCACAATGTCCATGGGCAGATCATATGGCGAGCTGTAGCCGCCCTTGGACTTGTCGGCAAAGCTCTGTGCCTTGTGGAGCGTCGGTCGGGGTGCGTCCTGGGCAGGAGACGCCTGCTGCGGTGAGGCACCGTAGCCGTAGATGGGAAATTGGCTGGGTGCTGCACCAGAGGCGCCGTAGGGAGCCGGGACCACGGGCTGTGTGGCTGTGAATGGGGTCGTCGGCAGATAGGGGTTTGCTGTCTGCTGGGTCTGCTGGGCCTGCTGGGCCTGCTGTGGCTGGGCTGGCGATGCCTGGGGCAGGTAGCGGTTGCTTGTAGCGGCCGGCTGTGGCTGCTGCTGCGGCACGGCAGGCTCACTAGCGGGCCCGTTCACATCGTCCTCGAGGAAGCCCTCGTCGTCGTCGCCAAAGAAGGCAGCCGGGTCAAGGGCCTTGGGCTGCGCGTCCGCCGCCGCCTCCGCTTCCGTCTCTGGTGAATTCGAGTCTTCGAGCAGCAACTCGTCTTCGTCGTCGAGCAAGGCCGCCCACTGATCGGCCAGATCGGGCGCACTACCGTTGGTCTTGTCCACGGCCGCGTCCACGATCGGCTCGGGCTCCTCGTGGATGGTGCCGTCTTCGGCCCTGGACGCAAAGAAGTCGTCCTCCTCCTCGCCGGCACCCACATTCAAGGACTGAATCACCTGGAACGTAGATTTCCGCTCAACGACAGGCGGCGCCGGTGGTGGTGCTGCCGTCTTGGAAGCGGCCTCGGGCTCGGCCGATGCACCGGCGTTGTTGAAGAAGTCGTCTTCCTCGTCCTCGCCGTTGGTCTCGCCAAATAGATCTTTCGCTTCTGGTGCAGCTTCTGGTGCAGCCTCTGGCGCAGCCTCTGTCGCTTGTGATTGTGTTTGCGGCTTGGGCGCCGCCTCGTGAGGAATCAGAGGCACGCCCTCTTCGAATCGCGCATCGGGCACCTCCCCCGCCGGCGTCTCCACGTCTGCCGCCTCGTCGTCGGTTGCGGTGGCCCCAGCAAAGAACGAGTCCTCGGCGTCGCCACCAGCATCAGAACCCAAGCCCCATGCGTCAATGCCCTGTTCAACGTGCTCCTCGCCCAACTCGGTAGACGGGAAAGCATCGGCCACAGCCTCGTCGCCCTTCTGCTCGTCAGTCCTGACGTCGCTCTCCACCTCTTGGATGATGTCCATGGCCTGCGTCGTGGCCTGCGTCGTGGCCTGCGTCGTGGCCAGCGGCGGCTGCCCGTCTTGGCCATTCGCAGGTTGCTCGGCGTCGGCCCGGAGAGGCACAGCTGGGAAGGAGTTGGAGCGCTCCGTAGACGGCGGCATGAACTGCTGGAAGGGGTCTGTGTCGGTGCGCGAGAGGTTCCACTCGGGCTCGTCTTCCTCGGCATCCCAGTTCACGTCGTTGGCGACGGTGCGCGTGAAGGATATCGTGCTAAAGTGTTTGGAGGCGACCTCGCCGACGGGCGATGCGACGGACGACGCAACGGGCGTGGTCTCGGCGGGTTCTGCATGTGTGGCGGGCTCGGGTGTGGACTCGGTGGCCGGAGCAGATGTGGTGGCTGTGGATGTGGGTTCAGGTGTTGATTCCCGGAGCGTGGGCGCCGTCTCTGGAGCTGCCTCGACAGACGGCTCTGATGACGCTTCCGGTGCTCCTTCGGGAGCAGCACCCAACGTTCCACCCAACGAGTTTGCCGGTGCCTGCTCGGTCCACGGACTGCCGGCATCGTATTCGGGGAACCACGCGTCGACGCCCGAGTCATCGTGGCCGTTGGGTGTAGCTTCCCGGTCGAGGGACAGGGCCAGGGGCTCTGTTGCTTTTGTGGGTTCCGCAGGTTTACTCGGAGCGGATGTCGCCGGCGCCGGTGTGCCGACAGCGTGTGGCATAAAGGCCGGGTGCCATGCCGCGTTCGGCTCGCCGGACGACATGGCGTGCGGCGGATGTCACTGGACGCGCTTTAGATGGCGTGCGTCGGATGTTTGTGTAATGTGTCGCAGACGGGACGGAATGCAAACGAAAACAAAAAGGACTGTGCCGTCGTCAGTAACGCGCCATCGCCGAGGGAGAAAAAAGAAAACCACAGGCAGAAATCGAACACGGAAAACGGCACGGCCAAGGACACCGAAAATGAAAAATGAACAGAAATTCGAGAAACTCGAAAAACTCGAGAAAAACGGTAGGAGAAGCTCGAAAAGGAGGTTTTGCGACGAGTTGACAGGGGTGGAGGCTAGGGAAGGGACGCGCAGGATAAAAGTGGACAGCAAGTTAAATGAGAAGAGGCGACATGGGCCCAGGGAAGCAAAAAGCAACCTGTTGGAACTGACCTACTGTGCTGTATTTAATAGGGGCGAGCACGACAGCGAGATTAGAGCCAGACAGCGCACGTCATCTTGGTGTGCGGAAGCGGCCGGGGCTCGTATTGGGACGCTGGCGTGCAGATAGGGTCGAGGAGGGAATGGGAAAAGGAGAGCAAAAGTGAGGCAAAAGGAGATGCACGCAAAGCAGGAAAGTAGTTCGCGGCCCCCGATTGTGCCGAGGGAGCAGGGAAACAAGCCACGATGATGGAATGGATGCGGAGGCAGGCACACCTGGGTCGCTGTGTCCTCTTTCGGGACGTCTGGGCGTTGTTTGGGGCGTCCGGAAAACAGGGAAGGTGGAAACAACAGGGAGTCCGCGCGCTGCAAGGCAGGAGCTCTGGGTGTCCCCTTCCCAGTCGCCAGTTGTCCTCATCGAGGAAGGTTCGCTTAGAGCAATGCTGTGGCGGATGCACCTAACGGGAAGCAAGTCCGGAGTACCTAGCCTTGTATTTTGCGTAGGAAGCTACATGAAGCCCTGTCCGCGTCTCTCCAGCAAATTACAGTGCCTGATAAGGCCGATCATCCCCTATCAAGCAGCTCATGTGGGGTCATTTCTAGCGCTCTTCCAGCGCTGTGGCGGCCGTTGGCTGATGACGCAGGCCGCTAGCCCAGGCTGGTGCAGGTCCTAGGCGGCCGAATAACAGACCCAGCAAACCACCAACCAAAACACGACTGTTGCTCCTTTTTTATCACATGTGCATCCACGACGGCGACAGGACGTGACAGGACACGACAACACAAGTCTGCACAACGGGACCGGCGTCGACTCTTTGGTTTCCACTGACTGTAGCACGGGACAGCACAGCCGTCGACCCATGGCCGGGCGGTCGATGCTTTGAGCGTCTCGATCTCGCGATCATCCCCTTTTTTTGCTTCTTTTGATTTCTCTGGCAACCGCAACGACCACGACACCAACGAGCGTCGATCTATAGCGGCAGGCCACAGCCGCTCGTTCGACTCCTTTCCTTCTCCCTCCACCTCAGCACCGGCGGGATGCCTCCCCCGCCCGCCTACCACCCGACCGAGCCGCCCGATTCCCCGTCCGACCATTCCGACTCGGATCTCGACCTCGACCTCGACCTCGACCTCGACGAGCTCGATCCCAAGACGACCCCGTTGGCGGGGGACACATCTGGCGGGAGCAGCTCGAGCCACGCCCATCCAAGCCACCAGAGCCAAAGCGGACGGCCGGCCAACATCGCGCTGCGAACACTCCGCATGAGCGGACTGCGACGGTCCGGCAACCGCGGCCGGGGCTACGGCGAGCTGGGCCGCGATGGCCGGCGGTCCCACGACGACAATGACGACGATGCACGCGGCCTGCTGGCGGACGACGACGAGGGGTCGCCGTCGCGGCGGGATTCGTACGCCAACGCCGAGGACGACGGACTACTCAATGGCAGTGGCAGTGGCGGTGGCCGCCGGCGGCGACGGTCCTTTGCCCAGGACACGCTGCAGAATCTGACGGGCCGGCTGCGGCTGCCCAGCTTCATGTCGAGCTCGAGCAGCGTCAGCAACATGGCCCTCGGCGGCGACGACGACCCGGGCCACAGCCACAACGACAGCGACAGCCACGAACAAGAAGACGACGACCCGTCCGCGTCGCGCGTCGTGGCGGTTGGCGCCGCGCAGGCGACGCGCTTCCCGCCGAACCTCATCTCAAACGCCAAATACACGGCGTGGTCGTTCTTGCCGGTCACGCTGTACAACGAGTTCTCCTTCTTCTTCAACATGTACTTTCTGCTGGTGGCGCTGTCCCAGGCGATCCCGGCGCTGCGCATCGGCTATCTGAGCACGTACGTGGCGCCGCTGGCGTTTGTGCTGGTGATTACGCTCGGCAAGGAGGCGTACGACGACGTCGAGCGGCGGCGGCGGGACAACGAGGCCAACGCGGAGCCGTACACGACGCTGCAGTTTGTGGACCCGGTGCACGGCGGGCTGGACAGCAGCGGGTTTGGACGCACGGGGGGCGGCGCCGCAGGCGCGCTGCGCGGTCAGCGCAAGCGGCTGCGGTCGGACGCGTCCACCAAGGCGCAGCGGCGCAGGCTGCTGGCGGTGGCACAAGAGGACCGCGCGCGGCTGTCGGATATTCAAGAGGAGGAGGAGCAGCTGGAGGGCGCCGGCCGCGGTGGGCGCCGGAACAGCACCGTCCCCGCGTCGCGTGTTGTCGAGATTCCCAAAAAGTCGCGCGACCTGAAGGTGGGCGACGTGCTGAAGCTCAGCAAAGGCCAGCGCGTGCCGGCCGACGTGGTGATTCTCAAGTGCCTGTCCCAGGACGCACACGCGCAGGACGACCCGGCGACGGGCCACGAAGACGAAGCGCGTCCACCGGCCGAGGCCAACTTGCTTATCGACGACGAGGACACAGCCCTGGCAGCGTCGGCCACGGCCGCCGCTGTCCAGGACGCGAAAACGGACAGCGGCAACAACGCGGGCGGCGAGACGTTTATTCGGACCGACCAGCTCGACGGCGAGACAGACTGGAAGCTGCGGCTGGCGTCGCCGCTGTCGCAGAGCCTGGCCACGGAGGAGTTTGTGCGGCTGCGGGTGACGGGCGGCAAGCCGGACAAGAAGGTCAATGAGTTTCTGGGCACGATCGAGCTGCTGCCGGAGGAGGGCGACGGCGCCTACGACGAGGCAGAGCGTGGTGACAACAACGACGACGACGACGGCGAGGGGGACGAGGCCCACGACAGACAGCCGACAAAACCATCGGCCGCGCTCTCCATCGACAATACGGCCTGGGCCAACACGGTGATTGCGTCGCACGCGACGACGCTGGCGGTCATTGTGTACACGGGCCCGCAGACGCGGTCCGCGCTGTCGACGGCGCCGTCGCGGTCCAAGACGGGCCTGCTCGAGTACGAGATCAACTCGCTCACCAAGATCCTGTGCGCGCTGACGCTGGCGCTGTCCATCATCCTGGTGGCCATTGAAGAGGGCATTGTGGGCAGCGGCGGCGGCAAGAAAAACAACAACAACAGCGACAACACGGCGCCCGGCAACCTGGTCTGGTATGTGCAGATCATGCGGTTCCTGGTGCTGTTCTCGACGATTGTGCCCATCAGCCTGCGCGTCAACCTGGACCTGGGCAAGAGCGTGTACTCGTACTTTATCCAGCGCGACCCGGGGATGCCGGGCGCGGTGGTGCGGACGAGCACGATCCCCGAGGACCTGGGCCGCATCGAGTACCTGCTGAGCGACAAGACGGGCACGCTGACGCAAAACGACATGGAGATGAAGAAGATCCACGTGGGCACGGTGTCATACGCCAACGAGGCCATGGACGAGGTCGCCGCGTACGTGCGGCAGGGGTTTGGCGCGCCGGACGCGGACACGCTGGTCACGCCCTCGTCGACGGTGGCCCTGGGCCCGGGCGGCGGCGCGTCGGCGGCGGCGGGCGGCGCGACGCGCACGCGGCGCGAGATCGGCACGCGCGTGCGCGACCTTGTGCTCGCGCTGGCGCTCTGCCACAACGTGACGCCGACGACGGACGACGACGGCGCGGGCGGCGCGGCGGAGACGTCGTACCAGGCGTCGTCGCCGGACGAGATTGCGATTGTGCGGTGGACGGAGGCGGTGGGGCTGCGGCTGGCGGCGCGCGACCGGCAGGGCATGACGCTGGTGTCGACGGCGACGGGGCGCACGGTGGTGCAGGTGCGCATCCTGGACATTTTCCCGTTCACGTCCGAGGGCAAGCGCATGGGCATCGTGGTGCAGTTCCTCACGACGCCGGCCACGGCAAAGGCAGCGGCGGCAGCAGCGACATCCCTCGACGACGGCGAGATCTGGTTCTACGAAAAGGGCGCGGACACGGTCATGGGCGCGATTGTGGCGGCCAACGACTGGCTCGACGAGGAGACGGCCAACATGGCGCGCGAGGGCCTGCGGACGCTGGTGGTGGGCCGCAAGCGGCTGTCGGCGGCGCAGTACCGGGCGTTTGCGGCGCGGTACCAGGCGGCGTCGCTGGCGATGACGGGCGGGCGCGACGCGGGCCTGCAGCGGGTGGTGGGGTCGCTGCTGGAGGCGGACCTGGAGCTGCTCGGCGTCACGGGCGTCGAGGACAAGCTGCAGCGCGACGTCAAGCCGTCGCTGGAGCTGCTGCGCAACGCGGGCATCAAGATCTGGATGCTGACGGGCGACAAGGTCGAGACGGCGCGCTGCGTGGCCATCAGCGCCAAGCTGGTCGCGCGCGGGCAGTACGTCTACACGGTGGCCAAGATGACGAAGCGCGACGGCGCCGCGGCGCAGCAGGACCACCTCGACTTCCTGCGGGCCAAGACGGACGCGTGCCTGCTGATTGACGGCGAGAGCCTGGCGCTGTTCCTGGCGGGCCCGCTGCGCACGGCCTTCATCGCCGCGGCCGTGCAGCTGCCGACGGTGGTGGCGTGCCGCTGCTCGCCGACGCAAAAGGCCGACGTGGCGCAGCTCATCAAGGCGCACACGCGCAAGCGCGTGTGCTGCATCGGCGACGGCGGCAACGACGTGTCGATGATCCAGGCGGCGGACGTCGGCGTGGGCATCGTGGGCAAGGAGGGCCGGCAGGCGTCGCTGGCGGCCGACTTTTCGATTGAGCAGTTCTGCCACCTCACGAAGCTGCTCGTGTGGCACGGGCGCAACAGCTACAAGCGCAGCGCCAAGCTGGCGCAGTTTGTGATCCACCGCGGGCTCATCGTGGCCGTGTGCCAGACCATGTTCAGCATCGCCATCCGCTTCGAGCCCGAGGGCCTCTACATCGACTGGCTGATGGTCGGCTACGCCACGGTCTACACGGCGCTGCCCGTGCTGTCGCTCGTGCTGGACAAGGACGTCGACGAGGACCTCGCCAACCTGTACCCGGAGCTCTACAAGGAGCTGACCGAGGGCCGCTCGCTGTCGTACCGCACCTTTTTCGTCTGGGTCTTTGTCTCCGTCTACCAGGGCGCCATGATCCAGGGCCTCGCGCAGCTGCTGACCGAGGTCGACGGCCCGCAGATGGTCGCCGTCAGCTACACGGCGCTGGTGCTCAACGAGCTGCTGATGGTCGCCATCGAGATTACCACGTGGCACCCCGTCATGATTGCGTGCATCGTGGGCACGTTTCTGCTGTACGTCGGGTCGCTGCCGTTCTTGGGCGGCTACTTTGACCTGCAGTTTGTCCTGAGCGTCGGCTTCCTGTGGCGCGTCGTGGCCATCTGCGCCATCTCGCTGGTCCCGCCGTACGCCGGCAAGCTGATCCGGCGCACGATGAAGCCGCCGTCGTACCGCAAGGTGCAGAGCATATAGTGAAGTCTGCTGTTGTTGGGTAGGCGTTTGGTACTTGTTGAGACTGTATTGTTTTTTGTTCTGTTTTTTTGTCCTGTTTTGTCTGGTTTCTCTCTGTTTGTCTTGCATCAAGATATCACACGGTCAGCTGTGGTTCTGTATTTGTCGTTGCAGTCCTTTTGAGTCCTTTTGCTTGATATGTATTCTTGTCTTGTTTATACAGGTCACTTTGTCGTCTGGCCTCCTCAGCCTTTCTATCAACCTCCTTTCCACCTCTATATGTACACCGTCCTGTGACTGCTCGTGCCCGTCCCTATAGCTTCAACACCTGCCAGCGCGCAAACGTCTCCGGATCGCGCGCCGCCATGTGGCCCAGAATGCCGCCCAACGGTCCCTGGCGCTCCTGTCCGCCCGCCCACGTTTTGGCACCCGCCCAGGCCGCAATAAACCCGTCCGGCCCAGACACCAGCACCAGATTCTTGCCAGCGCTGCCAGCACCACAAGAACACGTCCTGGTCGTGGCGGACCCGCGAAACGCGTCGGCGTCGAGCCGCTCTAGCGTCCGTGCCGAATGGTAGACGCAGGACGGGTCGGTCGTGTCCGGCTGTGTGGTGGCCGCGCCCGTCGTTTCTTGCCTCCCCCATGGCCAGTACCATGCGCGTCCACTGCTTTTGCCGTCGGCCCTCGCAATGGCCTGCCGAACCGCCGGCTCTGTAATCCACGTCTGCTGCGCGTCCACGAAGCTCAGCACGCGCAGGCGGTCGGCGCCGTAACGCGTCTGCAATGCCTTGATGTCGCGGACAATCGGGTTCGCCTCCTTGGCATCGATCGTCGCGGTGACGCCGATGCTGTCGTCTGCCTGGCGGTTCGCCCAGAGGATGGAGACTGCCGCGCCCCGGCCCAGGACAGCGTTGGCCGCCTGTAGTGCCGTAGAGATGCCCGTCCCGCCGGCCAGCACAACGACCTGTCTGTCGCTGTCGCCGTCGTCGGCGTCGTCGGCGTCGGCGTCGGCGTCGCCCCCCATCCTCGCCGCCACGTCGAAACTCGGGCGCGGGCCGCGCACATCCACCCTCGACCCCACGGCCCGTCGTGACAGGTACTTGGACACCTCGCCGCCAGGCACCACGCGCACAAACAGTCGGATCTCTGTGCCGTCCGCGCTGTGCTGCTCGTGTTCACCGTGTTCGCCGTGTTCGCCGTGTTCGCCGTCTGCGCCCACCACCGGCGGCAGCGGCGTGTAGTCCCGTGCAATCTGCAGCTGCGGCTGCTTGACCTCGACCGACCACAGCCCGTGCTGCCGCGCCGTCGCGATCGCCGCCGCCGTCGCCGTCCGCGCCGCGCCGTCCTCGGCCAGCAGCCGCAGCGTCAGGACAAACGCCGTCGGCGACACACGGTCGCGCGCCACGACGGCAAACGGCACAAACGTCTCCGTGTTGAGGCCGCCGCTGCCGCCCGCTGCCAGGCGCCGCTGCCCGTTGTCGTCAAACGAGCCGGACGCGCTGCCCGCGGTGGCCCAGTAGACCGTGCCGCCGACGAGGACGGCGAGCGACCCGAGGACCATGGCGCGGCGCCGTTTGGATGGTGGTGGCGGAGGCGGTGGTGGCGACGGCGCTGCTGCAGGCCGGGCCGGGCCCAAGCATGGCCTGCTGCTGGAATACGCACGCTGCCATCGTATGGGCGGCGGACGGGCGGGCCTGGACACGGCGAGCCGTTGCTGGCTGTGATGGTGCAGACGCTGGCGACAAAAAGGACGGATCGAGCACATCCGTCGGGGACCAGCCGCTGTGGCCGTGCTGCCCAGCAGGCGGGGCTGGATCGTATGTCTCATGTAAGTGCAGGCAGCCAGGTGGCTACTGTGCAGAGTGTGTTGTCAGTATCAGGAGAGAAGGGCGTTTCGCATCGTCGGTTCATAGACTGAGTTATAAGTTATAATGTGAGTTTTCAGTTTTGGGCCTCGTGGCGTTTAGAGGCAGTTGCGGCTAGGTGGGGCGTAGCGCACCTTCCTCACAGGTCTCTAATAGCAAGGCCTACGGATGGCGTCAAGAGTCAGTATAACAATGTTGATTGATAGCTTCAGATGAAATGCTGGATTTTTGCTGCATTTTGTGGATATGGGTATCGAGATTTCTTTTATAAAAAAGGGGGGGAAAAGAAAAGAAGAAAGAAGAAAAGAAACGAAAGAACAAGAACAGTTATTTTCCGTCATTTTATTGCCCTTACGCAAAGAAGATGCTGAACAGTGCTCACAACTACTATTTACTGAGCGAAATAAAGTAAGCTCCTTGTATATCTGATTACCCTACTTCGTAGACACTCACCCATTCCAGCCTCGTCGCACTCTCACCAGTGGCTTTATCAATGATTGACGTTTCCTGGCTCGTCTCATTCGCCGGCCGCACCTTCCTCAACGCCTCGGAGCTTGCTGCGGAGATAAAAAAACACACACAGCAAGACAGCTGCTAAACGGACCCAAAACGGTGCTCCGGGACGGAACTGCGCAGCTTCCTCTCTTGGCAGGTGCAACCAGACGCGAAGCGGCTCCCAATCCCTGTAAGACGGCAGGCGCAGCCGACAACGTCTCCTTCCGCTCTTACACACTTCCGTTCGCACTCTTTGGGAATCGTCTGCCTTCTCACCTCTCGTCTTGGCCTCTTTTGGCCTCTCCTTTGACGCTCCCATTGTACGGACACACATTCACTGGACGTCGTCACGCGCGCATTCATCATGTCCAGTCCTGCCAAGTGCATATCGGCCGCCTCTTCGGCCGGCCTCCGGTCGACTCGTCCGGTCCTCTTCACATCTTCTGCCTCGTCCTCGTCGCCCTTCACAATCGCGTCCCCGGCAAGATACAGGGCAAGACACAGGGCAAGATACAGGGCACTGTCGCCGCTGTCCGGTGGGCCAACGCGGGCAACTCCGCGCCGGCTCTTCTCGTCGTCTCCGTTGTGCCGCTCGGCCTCTTCCTCTGCCTCTGCGTCCGCCGCGGCCTCGGCCTCGGCCTCTCCCAAACGAGAACGGCCTCCATTGCCCTTTGCCACTGTCCCCTCGTGCCCGTCGCCCACGTGCGCCTGCGAGCCCATGCCCGAGCTGCCCGCCGACCTGCCCATCGACCGCACCAGCCCGCTCAACGGCCTCATCCCCGCGTACAGCGAGCAGGTCCTCGTCTGCACCGGCACCAGCGACTGGCCGTCGCGCATCGAAGACGCCAACAGCGGCGACAACCTGGCCGCCGACATCAAGGAGCTCTTTGGCCGCGGCGGCACCTACAGCGACCCGTACCACCACGTCGCCGTCCTCAACGCCTCCTTCCCGCCCTCCGTGCCGCGCCTCGTCGGCCTGCAGTCCTCGTCCGTCTACCTGCTGCCCAGCTTCACCTACATCCCCTATCTGCCGCGCCTGTCCTTTGACGCCGTCGAGGCCCTCGCCCAGGCCTTTTTGCTGCCCGCGCGCCTGCACCCCGCCCACGACGGCGCCCTCTCGCCCGTCCACCGCGACCGCCTGACGCGCAAGCCAGCCCTGCGGCGCCTGTTCTACGGCGTGCGCGAGCCGATCCCCGACGTGCTGGTGCTCATCTGCGGCCACCGTGCACGCGATGCGCGCTGCGGCATCGTCGGCCCCGTGCTGCAGACCGCCTTTGCGCGGGCGCTGGGCCGCGCCGGGCTCCACGTCGAGCAGGGCCCCGTCGAGCCGGACGACTACGTGGGCGCCGACGGTGACGGCGCGACAACGAACGCGCCGCCCCCGCCAGCCATGCAGACGGCGCGCAGGACGACGGCCCGCGTCGGCTTGGTCTCGCACATTGGCGGACACAAGTTTGCCGGCAACGTGATTGTGTATCTGCCGCCGAGCCTGCGGACGCCCGACGGCCTGGCCGCCCACCCGCTGGCCGGCTACGGCGTGTGGTACGGCCGTGTCGAGCCGGAACACGTGGAGGGGCTCGTGCAAGAGACGGTGCTGCAGGGCCGTGTGGTCGAGGACCACTTCCGGGGCGCCATCAACCAGGAGCGGCAGATTATGCGGCTGTAGGCGCTGAGTCGCTGCTGGGGAGGGGGGAAGGGGGGGGGGGCTTATTTGGCTTCAGCGGTTCTATGTACAACCTATAGAAATGAATGACGAATACTTTGCACTGCTCCTTTATACGCAAACCTGGGCTTATTTAACACTTGAATGCGGTACACCATTTTATCTCAAAAAGAATAACGTACACATGAAAAGCCCAAAACAGTCTGCCAGAAGTGAAAAGACCTACTTAAAACCTTCAAAAGACAATAATACAAAAATACACACACCAAAAAAAACCACAACACTTGTCCTCTACGTAAACAGACTCAGATCCAACGGCACACTGCTCCCACGGCCGGCCCGGTACCGCTTGGGTGCACCGGTAAATGTCCGGGCCACAGGGAACTTGTCCTCCGTCACGAACCGCCACCGCGTGTCCTGCACAATGTAGCGCGCACCGCCGCCGCCGGTCTGCGGCCGCGGCGAGAGGGATCCATTGTTTGCGCCCGCCGCGCTGCCCGTCCGCGTCGGCGACGGACTGTTGAGCGCGCTGCTGTGCCCACTGTTGCCGCCGCCGCTGCCGCCGTTGGGCATCAGCGTGTACGCCGACGGGTCGAGCATCGACACGCGCATCGGGTGGCTGTTGGAGCCGCTGCTGATGCTGGTGCTAGCAGCACGCTGCGACGGCGGCGGCGGCGGCGGCGGCGGCGGCGGCAGGTTGGCAGACGACGACGACGCGGCCAGTGTGCCGTTGCCGTACGGCGACGCAGAAGGCGCTGCTGCCGCCGGGGGTGGCGGCGGTGGCGGCGGCGCGGGCGGCGGCGCCGACGAGAAGGACGACGACGGCGAGTGCGACGGGGCAGCCGGCGGAGGCGGTGCCGAGGGAGGCGGTGGTGGCCGCGAGGGCGCACTGTTGCTCGGAGGCGGCGGCGGGGGAGGAGGAGGCGGCGACGCTGGCTGGTGTTGCTGCTGCTGCTGCTGCTGTGCGCGGATCATGGCCTGTGCTGCAAGGCTCTGAGACGGCGGAGAGGACGGCATCGCACTCGGCGGCGGCGGTGGAGGAGGTGGAGCAGGCGGTGCGGCGGCACCAAAGGACGACGGAGGTGGCGGCGGAGGCGGTGCGGGCGGTGCCGAAGGCACGGGAGGCGCGGCAGCCGAGGGAATGGGCGGCGCAGAGCCCGTGGGTGGCGGCGAGGCCAGGCTCGACGAGGGCTTTCTGGACCCGGGCGGCGGCGGCGGCTTCTTGCCAATGGGCGGCGGAGGGCCCTTGCTGCCCATGATAATCTGCGAGGCAGACGACACAGGGCGGTCGCCACGCGCCGACACCTTGCGCAGGTTGGAGATGGACGGGTGGAAGCCGGCGCCGAGCGGGTTGCCGGGCGCAGGCACTGCAGGGCGGCCGGGCGGCTTCGGTGCAGCGCCACCGGGTGGCTTTGGTGCGCCAAACGCAGGCGGCCGCGGCGGTGCGGCGGACGCGCGCGAGTCTTCGGGGTCGGACAAGTACGAGGCGGTCGTATCAGCTGCGATGGTTAGCATGGGCGTCGAGTCGAGTCGCGTGCCCTGCAAAGAGGGCACAGGGGCTCCACTGACCTCCTGTATTGACGCCGCCGCCGGTCTTGCGCAGTTTGGGGATGCCGCCAGAGAAGAGACCGGCCAGCTGCGGTGGTCCAGCACTGTCCATGCCGCCCTGGTCGCTGTTGCTGCGAGCACGGTTGCCCGCAGCGGGCGGTGCCAGGCCGCCACCTGGCCGCGGAGGAGCGCCGCCCGGGATCGGAGGAGCACCGGCCACCGGCAACGAGCCCGAACCGCCGCCGGACGACTTGCTGAGGGCGGGTGCGGAGCGGTCGTTGGTGACGGCCTTCTTGAGGGCCTTGCCCTTGTGGATGTCGCCGAGCAGGGCCGAGTTCTGAATGTTTGAACGTCAGTACTTTAGCAACAGGTTGGACAAACAGCTGTCTGTGTCTGTGTCTGTGTCTGTGTCTGACATACCAATCCTTTCCCTGCGGGAGGCCGTGATGGCAGACCGCCAGGCGGTGGTGGCGGCGGTGGCGGCGGAGGCATGCCGGACATGCCGCCCGGGGGAGGGGGTGGCGGAGGCGGCGGAGGCGGCGGCATCGTTGCTGTGGGACGCGGACGAGCAGAAGACGTCGACGCCGAGAGGGGCAGCTGTTGGGACACAAAATCGTTTATCTTTTCGTCAATCAAAGGGAGCGCGTGCCGCCTGGCGTGGTCGACGGCAGGCCGCTCAGGGGGTTGCTGCCGGTCCTATCGTCGAGACCTGCGTAAGAAATGAAGCTAATGCTGCATGTAAGAATGGACGATGCGGGTGTGGTGGACGGCTGGAGTCGAAGCCGTGGCCGAATGGGTGTGAAGGTGAAAGAAGCGAAGATGACGAGAATGTGGACAATGAGGCAGGCGTTTAGAAGTGGATTAGAAGTGGAAGGCGGAAATCGTCAATAGCTGTAGAACACGAAGGAACGACTGGCGCCCAGCCGTGCTCTTTGGCAGGCACCCAACATTGAGCCCAGCGGAGAAGTGGGGCACCTTCCTCACTGTTTCCTCGCTGCAGAGGCAAGAGCGGCGTGTTTCGTCACTGCCTTGCCTGTCCCCAAGACGCAGGATTACGCAGTTGGACCGGCAAGTGGGTCCAGTGAGGCTTGGGGAAAGAGCAAAGGCAAGGCGCAGGGCAGGACCACACCACGAGGAATATACAGTATGAATTGAGTTTACACACTGTATTCACACAGTCTCCGCCAATCCCTGCACATCGAAATCGGCAGCTGTTGAATTTGGACGTCTCGACAAAAGGAACAGCGAACGGCAACTCTGGCGACCACCCCGCGACGGCCAATTCACCAGAGAGGACCAACACATCATGCTCACACAATGCCGGGCGGCCCACCGGCCCCGACAGCCGCAGCTGCGCCAGGCGCTGGAGTGCGCATCGAAGACTGTGGGCTGCAGTAATGCGCGGGGAGCAATATCGACTCCAGGGTCCTTGATGGCCTTTCACACGGCCCGGCGGGCGCGGATATGCGGCGGTCGGGCGGGCATGGCACAGATGGCTGCCATGGTTTCGTCAAGGTGTGCCGCGCGGACGTCTCTGCCGCCACCACTACTCTCGACGACACACGGCCAGCGATTTGTCTCGACGACATTCGCACCAAGGCAGCGACAGGCCGATATCGCCACCGCAGTAGCTTCACGTCCGCAGCCAGTCACCCTGCCGGACCTGGACAAGGTGGCCGCCCTCGTCAACGGCGCGCGCGACCGGCTCCTGAGCCACCCAGGCGTGCCCTCCGAGGACGAGACGGCGACGGCCCTGCGCATATGCAGCGAGGCGGCCGATCTGATCATGGACGCCGCCGTGCAGCCGCAGCTCAGCAGCATCGACCACCAGTCGGACACGGCCGCCTCGACGCTGCTGTCGCTGGACGGGCGCAGGACTGCGGCCGCGCCAGCGGCCGCGGACCCGACCGTGGACGCAGCCCCGCGCCTCCGCCGGGCCATCGACCAGATCTCCGATGCCGCCTACATGATTGCAGATGAGCCGCGCGTGTTTCTGACGCCGCAGCTGCTGGAGCAGTACGTCCAGATCCAGGCGCGGCTGGGCCGCCCGGAGTCGCTGCCGCACGTGCTCCGCCTCTACGCATCCAAGCCGGCGCCGGCGCCCTCGGCGGGCGCCGCGGCCGGCGGCCCCATCACCTACAAGACGCAGAACCCGCGGCGGCCGTCGAGCGCTGTGGGCTCCCGCGTGGCCGCGACCGCTCTGGAGGCGGCCCTGGCCGCACAGAACCTGGACGCCGCCGTCGGCGTGATCGAGCACACGTACGCGGCGCCGGCGTTTGTCCGCGCCAAGCTGCTGCGCCACGGCCTGCTGCCGGCGTTTGTCGTCGTGGGCGTGCCGGCGGCGACGTACAGCCTGGCGTCCAAGCTGGCCACGCTGCAGGAGACCATGGACACGACGACGGCGACGAGCCTGTCGTTTGCCGCGATCCTGGCCTACATTGCCTTTACGGGCACCATCGGCGTCGTCGCCAACACGACGGCCAACGACCAGATGCGCCGCGTGACGTGGGCGCCCGGCACGCCGCTGCGCGAGCGGTGGCTGCGCGAAGAGGAGCGCGCGGCGCTCGACAGCGTGGCCTGCGCCTTTGGGTTCCGCGAGGCGCACCGCTTCGGCGAGGAGGAGGGCACCGAGTTCCAGGCGCTGCGCGAGTACATTATGCGCAAGGGCATGCTGCTGGACCAGATTGAGCTGATGGAGGGCATGAGCTCGTGAGGCTGTGTACAATGTGTATATAACAAGGAATCGCACGTCATGATTTTTTCTTGTGGGGACCTAATACTTGCATCGAACATGTGTATTGAATCATGTAAAGTCTTGAATATGCAAACGCAATGCCCCGAGCCAAACACGCCCCTTGTTCTCCAATCCATAACTGTCCTTTTACCATTCACTCCATTACCCATTCCCGCCCCTCCCCATCCCCCCGTATCGTCTCGTCCACTCTAGTTCGTATCTCATATACATCTATGCGTCTATGCGATTGCGGGCTCTACCGCTCCACCTTGCCGGCCCGCGCGACCTGGAAGATCTCGCCCGTCGGCCGGTCGTCGCTGCGCAGCACAGGCCACGAGCTCACCACCGCCTTGGCCAGCACCACCTCCAGCTTCGTGCCCAGCACGCTGTACTTGGACTTGGCCGGGTCAATGGCCCCGTACAGCGACACCTGCTTCTTGTACCGCTTGGGCACCGGCGCGTCCGTCGTCGGCAGATCCAGCGCGATGCCCTGCTCCGTAAAGCGGACCACGGCCCGCGTCTTGTCAATCTTCTTGAGGAAGAAGGACACCGTCAGCGACGTCGCCGACTGGTAAAAGTCGAACCGCACATTGTCGAGCAGCTCTTCGCTGCCGTCGCCGCCGGCCGTGTGGCTGCCTGCCTCGCCGCCGGCACCCGCCGCCTTCCTGTCCTTCTTGCCGCTGCCCACAAACAGGTGCCGCGGCTTCGTCTGGCAGCCCTCAATCTTCATAAACTGGTCAAACTCGAGCACGCGCCGCTTGCAGCAGCTGTAGCCCTTGCTGCCCTCGTGGAAGATGGGCGCGCCCGGGTGGTGCACGCAGCGCTCCGGGTCTGCATCGCTGCCGCCGCGCTTCGTGCCTGCCTTGTACGCCACGCCGCACCCGCGCCGCCGGCACATGCGCCCGTCGGGGATCGCGAGGGACGTGTCGTCGTCGTCGGACTCGGGCGGCGGCGGCGGTGGCTGTGTGGCGGCCCCGCCGGCTGCTGCTGCCAGTGTGGAAGAGGAAGGAGAGCTGTCGGTCTGCTTTTCGCGGGTCGGCATGGCAAGGGGCGTGCGCGGCATGGCGGGGCCGAGCGTCTCGGCGGACGAAGTGGCTGTTGTTGGTGCCACCGGAACGGCTTGCACGTCGGCCGGCGTCTCCTTCTTCTCGACCTTGGGCGGCAGGTCGGTCGTGCTGTGCTTGCCCTCCGTGCAGGGCGTAATCTCCATAAACTCCTCAAACGTCAGGACCCGCGGCTTGCAGCACGTCCAGCCTGTGATGCTCGTCAGCTTCCTGCCCACCTCCAATGTGTCGACAGCCATGACAGATCCTGTCTGGACTCACCCTTTTGCCCTTCGTGAAAGACCGGCGGCCCCGGATGGTACCTGCAGACCTCGTCCGGGTCCGTGTACTGCTTGCCGCAGCCCTGGTGCACGCACTTCTGGGCCATGGTCGTATGATTGGGCGGTCAAGCCTGGTTTGGGTTTGCGTGCCCTTGAATCGTTTGTTTCTCTTGCAATGCTACCCCGCGAAATCGATCGTTGCCGAAAAGGTGATGACAACAAGAGCTTCTTCGTTGCTGGGCTTCTTGGAGGGGCTCTTATTCTCTGATGTTCACCTCGTCAAGTCCTTGTGCTGGTTGACTGTTGCCAGGTGCAAACGACTTTGATCAATTCGTCGTTTTCTTCGGGAGAAATGTGTCAAGCCTGCCTGTCCGTTTTGGTGTTGACTGGGCGAGTTTTCTGGCGGTGGAAATTCTGACGGCGATCTTCCAACAGCTTCCATTCGGGAGAAAATCCACGACCCAGTTTTTTTCTTTGCTTCTTTGGTGCTTTGGCGGGGGAAGTAGGTGGTTCCAGAAGGTCGGTTCGTCGCGCCTGCCCTACGAACTACAGCCATCCTACAGCGGAGCTCCTGCCCTGTTTTGCCTCGACTAATCGAAATGGACAAAGTCCGACAAAACCGAAAAAACTGACGGCAAGTGCGACCGGCAACGTGCTATGACTGTACACACACCTGAGTGCTCTTTGATGCAAAACAAGCTACAGGACAGGCCGCCCAGACAATGTCCGACAATGCAGAGAAAACACCAATGCTTGATGCTTCTCACCGACGACCGTTGGCTGTCCGTGCAATGCAAATACCGACAACGTGGTTGACGTTTGGGTACCATATGGCAAGCGAGATGCTGAAACAGGCCCCACTCTTAGCTGCAGTTGCTCTTCAGCACCTGCCGCCATACATTACAAACCCCGCTTTACTGGATCGAGGAAGGCACAGTGTCCACGGCCAACATCGTGTGAGGAAGGTGCTGCTGTGCCAATGAAGCTGCTTCTACGAATTACCCATCAGCCACAGCTGCGGCACGACAGCAATACAGCAATACAGCAATACAGCAATAGTATCCCTTCATCACCATGCGATTGACGGCCCGTCTTCTGCAGCAGCAGCAGAAATGCCGCATTACGCTGTTTACGCGGCCCAATTGCGGCCTCTGTACGCGCGCCAAGTCAGCTCTCTCCCACGTCTGGGACGCTCGGCCGTTTGACTACCGCGAAGTCGACGTCATCGACCCCGTCCATAAAGGCTGGCGGGATCTCTACGACTTGGATGTACCCGTGGTAAGGGAATGCCGTTGTCATATTGGAATGCAATGTCATGATAGGAATGCCGCTGCCATGACTCATGTTTATGGAGCCATCACTAACAAAACAGATCCATGTCAGCAAGATTACGGCGGCCGAGGAAGACCCCAAGCTGGCGTCGCGCGCCGTCAAACTCATGCACCGCTTCGATCCCGACGACGTGAAAGCCAAAATGGATCTTGTGGAGAAGAACGACGCCTAGCCCTCCGCTCCGCTCCGTCCACGTCATCCGCCTTGGCCCCGCGCCACGTGGACCGCCGCGGATGCCGCCGCCTGCAGCGTCAGCACGTCCGTCACCACATTGACCATGTGGAACCCGGCCGCCGCGTAGTCGCGTGCCTGCGCGGGCGAGCCCGCATAGACGCCGCAACAGCAGCCCTCGACGGACTGCGCGGCCGCCAGCACACGCGCCATGGCGTCCTTGACCTCCGTGGGAAACACGCCGTCGCGGATCGGGTGGCCGATGTTGTTGGCAAGGTCAAAGGGCCCGACAAAGAGCGCGTCGACGAGTGGTGCAATGGCCTCGACGTTCTCCACCGCGTCGCGCGTCTCGATCTGCACCATCGTCACAATGCTCGCGTTGGCCTGGTCGAGGTACTCTGTGAACGTCGGCAGGGCGACGGGGTGCGGGCTCGGGTCGTCCTCTTGCGTGACGCGGAAGCCCTGCATGGCGAGTGGTGAGCCGAAACCGCGGCGGCCCTGTGGTGGGAACTTGCACGCAGCGACGAATTCCTTGACCTCGTCAACCGTGCGGATAAGCGGAGCGAGAATCTGCGTCTGTCAGCGAGGCAATATGAAAAGTAAAAAAGGTGCAATATTCAACCAACGCAGAGTCAATACATACTCCATGGGCACCGCTGTCGAGAGCGCCTGATCAACCGGCCGTCAGCACTGCCATGGCACTCTGAGAAAACACCAAATCCCGGCGGAGACTCACGCTTCACCATCCACGACTGGAAGTCGGGAATCCGGACAATGGGCGACGCGCCCTCGGCGGCAATCACAGGCACAGCCGCGTGCATTTCGGCATCTGTTGGTCAGCAGGGCTCTCCGTCTCCCTCTCGTGACTGTCTGCACATCGCCTCGGGTGCCTACCATCAATCGCGCCGTGCTCGCAGTCGACCAGCACCCAATCAATCCCCGGCGTCCGTGCCAGCGTCCGCGAGATATAGGCGCCCGGCAGCATCTGCCACATGCCCAGACTGGCCTGTCCGCGTGCCGAGCTGTCGGCGCTCCGGAGGCGCGTGAACGCCTGCCGCAACGGGTTCGCCTTGCTCATGGCATCGTGGGGCAGTGGCTTGGCCGAAGTGGATGGCGCCGCGGCCTGGTACGAGCGCCGAGGTACCCGCGTAAAGTTGGTCTCAGGTAGGCCGATGTGTCGGAAGTGGCTAGGCCGACGGAGAGTGGAAACGGCAGCACTGGAAGCCATGTTGATGGCCGGCGTTTCAAAGTACGGATGTAGTAATGGCAGAGTTGGAATCTACAAAACAGGAACTGGCCAAAGACGCCCCTATTTATCGGCCATAAACGTCCCTGCGATATCGCCGTAATGAGTGATGTGCATGAGAAACACGCGAACTACGGGGCACCGCCGTTCTGGGCAGGCACGATCTTGCGGGGTAGAGCCGCTGATTTCCGTTGAGGGGGAAGGCACGATCATGTATGTTTAAGCCGACATGGCGAGAGCACCACTCGAGTGTATCTCTGCCATTTGCAATCTGTGCATTCTTTCACGATGAGGAAGTTCTTTAACCATTGATTTATACTTGTGTTACCCGTAAACCGAAAAGCTGTTGAAACAGGGACGGCCTGGGTTATTGTGCGTGTTGACTGTTGTCCTGGTCGTGGCTCAGAGCTTATCGCTGTGGCTAGTGGGCAATATGCGCCACACCTTTTCAAGCTAGCACCAAGTTATAGAGGGTCGGCACAAAAGGCAGCTACAACCGCCAACTACATCGCACTGCTTCTTTTGCGATCCCTGCACCTCACCTCCGACATTGATCGAGACGACGACCCCCGACGACGACAGCGACGCCTCACATCCCAGGAGCTTGACTACCACAGCCGCCTGCCCGGTCATCTCGACCACGGCCTCACCGCGCTCCTCCTTGACTGCCCGTCCGTCTCGCTCACGCCGACCCGCCGCCATGGCGGCCCTCTTGAACAACTACCTAGAGAGTGCGTTTGTATGGAATGTATTCCTTGGAAAGAAAATGGGCTAACGTTGTGTCTCCCTTTAGAAAAGGTCCTCGTTCTCACAGTCGACTCGCGCATCCTCGTTGGCACTCTCGCCAGCATCGACAACTCGACCAACTTGGTAAGCTTTGTTGAGCTCTCAGAGGCAGGCTTTAGCCCTCGTACGAATCTTGTGCTGACTCTTGCAGGTGTTACTGGGCACAATTGAGCGTGTTATCAACACGCCCGACGACGACGAGGCGTCTGCTGAGGTGCCCCTTGGGCTGTACCTCGTGCGTGGCGACAACGTGTGCAGCATCGGCTTGGTGGACGAGCAGCTGGACGCGTCGATTGACTGGACAAAGGTGCGCGGGCACGTCATTGGAACGACGAAGCACATATAGGGCGACGCCCACCAAGACACATCACTGAAGGAACAGTGCCGGATTACGAGAGGTCACCCATTTTGAAACTAGATACCCAGTAAAATCAAAAGGCTGCAGCCAGCTTAAAACATTTCAATAGATTCATTAAAAATATCACCAGATCGGTACGCCTGCACCGACATATTCTCAGGCAAACAGGCTCTTCATCAGGACATCGGCAAAGGCCAGCTCGCCCGGCGACCCGACGATGCGGTTGATGCGGTTGCCCTTACGCACGCTCAACCAGCCCATGGTGTCGCCGGGGACGTTGTCGTCGCCGGCTGCCGCAGCAGATGGCGCTGCGGCGGCCGGTGTCCCGGCACTGCCGTCGCTCTGCACAATGGCATTGGCTGCGACGCTGGCAAACCCTTCCGTGTGGTCGCCCGGTTTGCTGCGCTGCCGCCGGTCCACGACGTGCATGCCGCGCGTCCACTGGCCCGACGTCTCCACGCGCAGGTCCTCGGGCTTCGCCGTCGCCGTCCACCGCGGGTCGTCCCGCAGCATCATGTACCACACACACAGCGGGTCGTGCAGGGACAGCCCCGGCTCGCTGCCGTCGCCCAGGATGGACTCGATCTTGTTGAACGTGCCCACCATGAACGTCCGGCACCAGCGCGCCAGCGGACTGCCGGCCTGCTCGGCGCTTGCAATCTGCCCGAGGAAGAAGTTCTTGTTCAGCAGGTGCGGCGTCGTGATGTCGAGCGGCAGCAGCGTCAGAGACAGGGTCCGGGACAGCGTGGCGGGGTATGGCGGCAGCTTGGACGCGCCGTGCAGCGTGGGCGGCATGGTGGACGCGGGCGTGGGCGAGGTGAGGGCGTAGACGCGGGCCGCGGCCACGGCGTCGGCATAGCAGTTGAACTCGGCGACGGGCGTGATGTTGCCCTCGACGTGGACGGCGCCGCCCATGACGACGAGCTCCTTGACACGCAAGAACGTCTCCGGGTCCTCGGCGGCGGCGAGCGCCATGTTGGTCAGCGGACCAATGGCAATGATCGTGATCGTGTCGGCCGGCTCCTCTTTGAGGATGCGCAGAATCTCCTTGTGCGACGGTGTCTTGGAGGGCGTAAAGTAGGACGAGAAGGACAGCGCATCCGATGCGGCAGGGGCGTCGCCGTCAGCAAACAGGGACCGCCATGTCTCGGACGGCGTAAGGTCCGGGTGCTATGCGCGTCAGTAGGCCATCTCTTGGGGGCGGTACATAGAGTAAGACAGATGGGATGCAATCGCACGTACAGCTTCATGCACGCCATGCAGGCCGTCAGCGCCGTCTATAGGTCCGTGTTGTCAGCCAATGCCAATATGAACAGATGCAAACATCACAGGAACCCACGGAAGTGGTCGGCCATGAGCTCCTCGTCCTCCAGCGCGTGCTCGGCGCCGATGGCAACGATCGGCTTGAACGCCTTCAGACCGCCAAACGCCTTGCTCGTCCGGCCGGTCGATTCCCGCCATGCCATCTCCTTCTCCAGGACGTGGAAGAGCGCCACGACATTGCGTAGGCAGCTGTCTTGTTAGCAAGTAAAGATGCAAAGAAACACGCCGTACAGCCAGAGACCGCCGATACCGTACCCTTGCAACGGCACGTTGCCGTACGTCACCGACAGCATGACCACCTCCAAGTCCTCGGGCGACGCGCTGAGCGCCAGCAAAATGGCGAGGACATCATCAACACCTACGGACGTTAGCAAGGCTGCAGCACAACGAGCATCGCCACAATCTTCCGCCTCATCTCAACGTACCCGGGTCGGTGTCGATGATAATGCGGTTCTTGGGCGCCATGTTCTCTGTGTGCTAGGTCCCAGGGTCAGGTCCGGGGGGTCGCGTGCTCCCTGTGGTCGGCTGTGCGATCGCTTAGCTGGGGCTCCAGGGCTGCTCGTTCATGAAAATTGGCGACAATATAACCAAATAAAAATCCCGGTTGCGCTTAGCGGCAGGGTCTCTGTCGGAACTTGGCACCTACCTGTGATTCGCACGCCGTACTTTGTACTTTGCAGCCGTGCTTCTGAAATCTGGTTTCTATTCCTGCAGTTCCCGTCCGATGTGTCTCGGCGGCAGAATTCCACCTTGCGGGGGTTCGTGTTCCGCGATAAGATGAGGGGTGTGCGTCGCCGTGAAGATAGGGTATGTGACGGACTGACACAAGCCAAAACAACCAAAATTTGAAATCAAGTCAGGAAATCAAACTGCGTTGCTGAGCAAGAAAGAGTCCTATCGTCCAGGTAGAGGCTGTGATGACAAGGAAATCGAATTCGAGATATCACGAGAGCGTTATCAAGACCCGATAAAGGACCTGCTTTCTCGCTGGGAAAGAACAGCCGTCGATATCCACCGGCCGCCTGTAGAAGGCAAGACCCTATGGGGACATTTTTTCACTGTGGTTCGTGCCTTCCCGGTCGGTGTACCGGCGCAGTTCGACGTAGTGCCGAAAATCCGTTCTGCTCTCTGCGTGCGAGTCGCACTGTTTTGCACTGTGTTTGTCACCGTGCTGAACCCCTTTCCGCCCCTATTCTCCGCCCACACTTTCCACCTACGGAGCATTATTGCTTCGGTACTCCCGAGTAGAAAAGCCACGGGCTTGGCATCTCGTTTTGGTGATGCGTAACAGACGAAAGACAAGGCAAGCTGGAATGGAAACGAAAGACAGCTGTCTCTCCTCTCCTGCATACTGTCTTTCTTTTCCTTTTTTCTGTCCTCCGTTTCGACACTGTCTAGCTGGCTCCGTAGACCATTATGTGAGGCAGGAAGGACCCCATTGAGCTGCCGGACCGAACGCCCTGATTGCAGAGTGCGTCCTTCCGTTCTGGGCGGTTGAGTGGACACCGTTTCCTCCCAGCATCTCTCTCCCTTACAGAGTGTGCTCCTTCCAACACGGGCATCACCCACCTCGTCTGTCTCTGCGATGCTACATCTCCTCACAATGCCCCGTACCATGGAAATCTAAAAGTTATGACGGGTATTTCGACAAGATCTCGTCGAGATATGCCGTCACGGCCTTCAAAACCCGGGCTGGGCAGTGCGGCATACGTAATTACACCTTGCAGGTTTTGGCGGACTTGACTGCTGATTCCAGAATAGGTTGTTTCCAAGGCGCTAGCGCACAGCGCCCTTGTGCACATGTTCGCACCTTCCTCAGCACTGTTCTCCATCGCAAGCAATAAAAACAATTGCAAAATTAATGCCCTAAATCGAAACAGCCCCCAATTGTCCCCCAACAAAAGACCCTTTGTGCTGAACCGTTGCAGCACCATTAAACGTGGTGAAGCCACCTGTTTATTTCCATCGCGCATTCTCAAACTAGTTTCGCCTGATCCGTCTCCCTCCAACGCGCCCCGTCTCCATTGCCTCGTTTTGGCCCTGCCATCTATCATCTGTCCAGTAATTACTATCTTACTGCCAGCGTTGCCCTCTGTATTCTTGCCCTCTTGCTGTTCGCACCTTCCTTCTGCTCTTACTGCTCCGTCACACCTTCCCACACTACGACGTGCCTTACCCGCCAGTAACTAAAGCGTGTCCCACAAAACAGCTCCTTCCCGGTCTAGCCTCATACCCATATTGAACAACCTGTCCAGTCAGTCCCTCAGGTCCCAAAACGGCAAGGGACGTGGTTGCTGTTTCCCCATTCGCTGCGAAATACCGTGTTCTTGGTGTTTCATTTGCCTCTCTTTCCTTCCTCGCGCTTTTGCTCTTTCCTCCCCTGAGTCCCTTACCCTCCTTTTCTTGTGTCGTTCTTGCCTCTCATTTTTTGGCGCTCGCAAAGCTTTCCTTCCTCACCTTTCGAACTCCCGGGCCCTCCTTCTTCTTGTGGCGTTGCCATCACCAGTACACTCGCCCCTGCCGTGCGTGCGGCCTACCCAACGGTTTCCCTCACTCAGACCCTCCTCTCTTGCCGATCTCCCTAACCTCGACCTTTGTTGCCATCTCTAGCCTTTGTTTCGGCTTCACTTTTGCTTCCACGCATTTCTCTGCCTTGACAACCACATTCCCCTCCATTATCGTACTTTCGCAGCACTGCAGCCATCCTTTCGACGACTCCGCGACCCTTGAACGTCGATCTTCCATGCTCGACCGACGTCGCTCTTAGCATCAATTGCGCTCTCCTGCATCTGTCGACTGTTTCTCTCTCTCTCTCTCTCGTCCCCGGGCAGCCGTGAGACAACAGTTCAACCAGGAACAAGCACAGCTGCATATTACACCGGCTGTCGACCCGAGTTTGGCAGCCAGTAAAACATCTGCCGTCACACGTATCCACGTCTCGGATCCCCGGTCAAGCAAGCGCCCGAATACGAACAAGGCCACTTCGACAAACAAACCTCTTTTCGCTGTCCGACACGACATCCTCCATCCTTTCTCGACTGCACTCGCTTCCTTGTCCTCTTGCTATTGAGGCTCGCTATCAGCTTTCGACGAACCGTCTTCTTCGTTGTTTCCCTGCTCCCACCCTATCCATTCACCATCTCCAAAATCTACAACCATGGGTGTCTCCATGTCTACACTAGCCGGCTGGGTCGTTGTCCTGGGACTGTTTGGCGTCCTGGGCTACCGCGAGTTCTCGACCTCGCAGCGCATCCAGTCGAGCCGCGAGCAGCAGCGGTCGCGCCTGGAACGCCAGGCCGCGGGCGCGCAAAAGGGCTACAAGAAGGCCAAGCAGCAAAAGGAGAGCAAGCCGAAGCCGGCGACACAGGGCACGCTAGATGCCAAGCCAAAGCCACCGTCGCCAGCACCAGCACAAGCCGCCCCGACCTACAACTACAGCTCGGACGACCGCGACGCTGACCGCGACCGCGACGCCGCGCGCAACCGGGAGTTTGCTCGCCAGCTCAACAGCGTCAAGCAGGGCACCAAGTTCACAGGAAAGGCCAAGGAGGAGTCCCGCCAGAAGAGTGTCAAGCAGTCCCGCGCCGAAGAGGCGCCCGTCGCGGCTGCCGACGCCGGCGGCGTCTCGGCGGCGTCGTCCACTGCCGGCATCGACGCTGACGACGACAACTCGTCCGCTGCGACGTCGCCTGTTCTTGCCGCCGCCACCCAGGCTGGCGCCGTCGACGACATGCTCGAGAAGGCCGCGCCTGGCCCCTCTGTCCTGCGCCTGACGGGCACCGAGGAGAAGCCCAACTACAAGACGCAGAAGACCAAGGCGCCCGAGGTGGTCGAGTCCAAGAAGCAGCGCCAGAACCGCAAGAAGGCGGAGCTGGCCAAGGCCGAGCGTGAGGCTGCTGAGTCGGACCGCAAGGTGAAGCTCGAGGCCCAGCGCCGCACCGCCCGGCAAGCCGAGGGCCGTGCTGCCAAGGACGGCTCTGCATTCATGGCTGCGCAGGCCGCGTCCAACGCATGGACCGGCCAGGGCAACAACGGCAAGATGGCCTCGTCCGGTGGCCCGTCTGGCACCAACGGCTTTGTGCCCGCGCAGCCCCTTGACACGTTTGACGCGAACATCCAGACTGATGCGTCCAAGTCGTCTGTCCCGTCGTACGACAAGAACGAGGACTGGATGTCGTCGCTGCCCTCGGAGGAGGAGCAGATGGAGATTTTGCGCAAGGACCAGAACGAGGACTCGTGGAACACGGTGACCAAGGGCCGCAAGAATAAGAAGACCAAGGACGCCGCACCAGCCGCGGAGGCTCCTGCTGCTGCTGCTGCTGCGCCCGCCGCCCCTCCTCCGGCCGCGACAAAAGCCGCTCCTGTTGTTACTGCTGCCGCCGCTGCGGCCACTCCTGCGCCCGGGGCCCAGAAGCCGCGTCCCGCTGCCGCGGTTGCCTCACAGTCCTCGTTTGCTGCCCTGACCGTCGATGAACCGGCCGAGGAGCAGGAGGAGGAGTGGGACGTGTAGCCGTGTTCGTTTATGCACGGCCACAACTGTTGGGCGCGTGGCACGGTTGGGCGCTGGCGGTGGCGAGACCGTCCGCCCCTTTTAGGTTTCGTTTCCGGACGAACCCCTGTGTTATTGAAAATGTATATTAAGGGCGGCCCCAATGTACGGAGGATGATATTTTAGAGGAGGACTCGTCCTGCGGCATTGACCACGACTTGAAAAGTACCACAAAGACGAAGAAAAAAACAGACGAGACTGAAGGAAAGCCCCCTTGACGTTTGCCCTATTTGGACGATTTCGTTATTACTTCTTATTTTTTATCAGCAGATTCTACGTTTTTGGAGTCTCACTTGACTGTACACATTTTCTTGTTCTCTTTTCTGGACCTGTTTTTTTTTTTCTGTTTTCTGTTGTTTCGCTTTTCCACTGCTCTATTTCGTTTGTTTCATCCAAATTTCTACAAGGAAACCCAGACTTCAGTCGATGTTTATTTTTGCAAAAGGTAGCGAGCACCCCGCGAGCCAAATACCACAGATATCAAGAAATCAAAATTCAGTACAAATTTTCTTGACCTTGTCGTGATGAGTCCTGGCCGTTTGTGAATTGCAGCTAAAATACGTTGTAATAGTCAACTGGCTCATGAAGCTCCCAAGCTCCAGCCAATAAAATCGATGGGCGTCGACGTCACTACAGCGGGTCACATCCCACAACAAACATTGCCGACTGCAAAAACCATACAAATACCAAAGGTTTTGTTCTCAAATTCCCACTCGCCCTGACATCCGTATTGTATTCCCCCCCTTCCCCTCGCCCGCTCTTACAATGGCCCAGCCGGAGCCTGTCGACGTGCCCGCTTTTGCGGCCACCCAGCTCGAGCTGCTCGCCGCCGAGCTGCAGTCGGAAATCGCCCAGACGGCCGAGACGGTCGGCGGGCACACGCCAGCAGCACTCCAGCGGGCCGGTGTCGCCCTGATCAACCTGGTGGTCGGTGGCCGCCGCACGGGCATGGGCGGCCGGACCGTCTTGACGCTGGAAGGGGACGCGGCCACGTCGTCGAGCGACGAGCTGCCGGAGCACGGCCTGCGCACGGGCGATGTCGTCCTGGTGGCCGAGCAGCCCGGCGGCAGCGCCAAGAAGCGCGAGATGCGCGACCTCGAGAAGCGCGGCGTGCACGGCGTGGTGACCCGGGTGCGTCGGACGGCGCTGGAGGTGGCGGTGGACAACAACGACGACGGCGACGGCAGCAGCAAAGCGGCCAGCGATGAGCATGTCGACACCCTGCTGCAAAGCCGCGTGTGGCTGGTGAAGCTGGCGGACGAGGTCACGCACAAGCGCATGGCGTCGACGATGCGCGCGATCCAGAACATGCCGGCGGCCGACTACACGCCGCTGATGCGGGTGCTGTTTGGGCTGTCGTCGCCCGGGCTCGCCACGACGACGACAGCCGATGCGGACGCGGCAAACGCAGTCGAATGGGTCGACCCGACGCTCAACGACTCGCAAAAGGACGCCGTGCGGTTCGCGCTGGCGGCGCCCGAGGTCGCGCTGATCCACGGCCCGCCGGGCACGGGCAAGACGCACACGCTGGTCGAGCTCATCCTGCAGCTGGTCCGCCGCGGCCTGCGCGTGCTCGTCTGCGGGCCGTCCAACATCGCCGTCGACAACCTCGTCGAGCGGCTGGCGCCACATGCGGTTCCCATGGTGCGCCTGGGCCATCCGGCACGCCTGCTGCCCTCGGTGCTGGGCCACGCCCTGGACGTGCTGACCCAGACGTCGGCGGCGGGCGCCATTGTTCGCGACGTGCGGGCCGACATGGACGCGCGGCAGGCCGACCTCAAGAAACCCAAGCAAAAGGGAGGCCCGGCCAACAAGACGGCGCGGCGGGCCATCTACAGCGAGCTGCGCGACCTGCGGCGCGAGTACCGCGAGCGCGAACGGCGGTGCACGCGGGAGCTGGTCGGGGGCAGCAAGGTGGTGCTGGCGACACTGCACGGCGCGGGCGGGTCGCAGCTGCGGGTGTCGTCGTCGGTGGACGGCCCCGCGCCGGCGTTTGACGTGGTGGTGATTGACGAGGCGAGTCAGGCGCTGGAGGCGCAGTGCTGGGTGCCGCTGCTCGCCGCGCGCAAGGTTGTGCTGGCGGGTGACCACCTGCAGCTGCCGCCGACGGTCAAGGCGGTGAAAGCGGAAGCCAAGGTGGCCGCCACGACGAAGAAGACGACAAATGACAAGACGGCCCCGCGCAAAGAGGGTGCCGCGACTGATGCTGCCAGCCGCCTGCCGGTGGACAAGCTCTCTCTAGACGCAAAGACGGGACAGACGGGACAGACGGGACAGACAGGACAGAAGGGACAGAAGGGGTCCGCAATGACATTGGAGTACACCCTCTTTGACCGTCTGCTGGACCTGCACGGCAGCTCCATCAAGCGCATGCTGACGACGCAGTACCGCATGCACGAGCGCATCATGCGGTTCCCCTCAGACACGCTGTACGAGGGCAAGCTGGTGGCCGCCGAGAGCGTGGCGGGGCGGCTGCTGCGAGACATCCAGTACAGCGCAGACGCGGAATCCGGGGCGGCTGCCTCGACCGTGGCCGATACCGACGAGACCCGCGAGCCACTGGTGTTTATAGACACGCAAGGCGGCGAGTTTCCCGAGACGACAGAGGAGGAGGCGTCAAACAACGACGGTGATGGCAAAGACGCCAAATCGGCCAGGGCTCGCCTGTTTGGCGACAGCAAGTGCAACGCCATGGAAGCCTTGCTGGTGCGGCAGCATGTGCGCACTCTGGTGCGCGACGGCGGACTACGGGCAGCCGACATTGCCGTCGTGACGCCATACAATGCGCAGCTGGCGCTGCTGTCGGGCCCGCTCAAGCAAGAGTTCCCGGGCATCGAGCTGGGCAGCGTGGACGGCTTCCAGGGTCGCGAGAAGGAGGCCGTCGTGGTGAGTCTCGTGCGGAGCAATGCAGCGGGCGACGTGGGCTTCCTCGCCGAGAAGCGGCGGCTGAACGGTGGGTCCCTTGCCCCGGTCGTCGTACGATTCTGTTCCCGTCGTCATCCTCCAGCCAGCTAACCATAGCGCAAGTGGCCATGACGCGGCCGAAGCGATCTCTCACGGTCATCGGCGACTCTGAGACGGTCAAGCGGTACGTCGACATTGCCTCTTGTCTCTTTTGTCTCTTATTTTCATTGATCTGCTTTGCAGCTACTGACGTCTCGTGCACTGTAGAGGCAGCGCTTTCCTCAAGAGCTGGATGGACTTCTTGGAGGAGAATGCCGACTTACGGTATCCCGACGCGTCGGCCGTGGTCGCCGAGTCATGATGCCAAATGGGGACATGGTGCGCGGCCGACTAACTCGCAAGGATCTCTGGTCGGCCCGTCGTTCAAATCCGCCGGTTCTGCACTAGAGCGACTTTCCACCAACCAGACATGCGACGGCCAAAGGTGAAAGTGTGGGTGGTGATCGCCCGAATGCCCCTTTTTTCCGAAAAGATAAAGGTAAAAAAACGTGGAAGAGCGCTATGCGCCATACTGTGTAATGCCATGGAGACTGCGCCCGTCCATGCGTCGTCGCCCCATTGCAAAAAGGACCGCAAGACGCTGCACGTCTTTGCTTCGGTCTTTTCCCCGTTTCGTCCAAGCCAGGTACCTGGCGGAGTCTTGTTTCTAGTTCCAGAGGCCTTCCTTTTCAGTCGTTCTTTGGTTCCGGGTCGTCTCGATTTTTCCCTGGCCCTTCTCTATCTGGCCGTTGGATCCGGTTTGGCCGGGTCCGGTCTGGTTCGGTCCCTAATGCCTGCCATGTCGCGTCATGCCGTACTCGCACATATCAGACGAATGACGAAAGTGCCGACCAGCAGCTTCCCTTCTTTGTTCTCCTACCGTTTTGTCTTTCGTTGCGTAAAGGCCGGAGCTTCTTGTGCATGAATCGCACGACGAACGGAGTACTACTATTTCATTCCCGTCCGCCGGGCATCTCCAGGTGAGAACCAGGACAAGCGAGACAGAGTAAGGGGCTCACAGCGGACAGCTCCTCCTTCGAGACTGCGCATGGGTCGAGCAGACTTGGTCCCTGACTAGACATGGTCCGCATGGACCATGCAGCATGGGAGATGGAGTCATGGGCCGGGGGGGGCTTGCTTTCTTGTCCTTTTTTTGGCGAGTTTTCTCCGTCTTTGCTCCTCACCGACGCAAACCAGTCTGGATGCGGAAAGAAAACGACACGCAGCAAACACGATGCCCAGGGTCTGTCGGCATTTTAGTTTTTCAGTTCGGCTTGGGCACTTCAGATGGGGTCAGAGTCGCAATGCGTCTTGCATGTCTCTCGCGTGCGACTTCTTGACCTTGTTTCAGGTTTTGCATGCTAAAAGTCGACATGTCGATAAACCCAGAAATAGAATAAATAGCTAACAAAACATGTCAAAGTAAACCCGCTGAGAGAGAAAAAGAAAATAAAAAAGTAAGGGGAAAAACAAGGGGAAACACGACGTACCAAGTGCCGCTTGTGAGTCGTGTGGACTTGTGAACACGACTTGTGCCATATGGCGATGCTTCGTTCCTGTTTCTCGCAAAGGAGCTGCGTCTTCGGAGCCTCTCGTAAAAAGAAACGCTTTCGAAACCTTTCGAGTCCGTCACTCTTGTTGTCGACGTTATTTTCTGACTTGTCACTTGTCCGCTCCTCCCCTTCCTTGGCCCTGCATTGCACTTTGTCTGTCACTGTACTTGTTCTTTTGGCTCATTTCGAAACCTGCCTCCCACTTCGCCTTTGATGCAAGCTGATGCGCATTGTCCTGTTGCTCGCTCGTCCGTCTCCGCTTGTTGATTTTCGGTATGCGCTCTTCGCCTCTAGATGGCCTTGCCTGTCTGGTGCCGCTTCTTCCTTGATTTCATTGGCCTACACCGGGGAATAGACGCGCCTTTGCAACCCCCCTCGCCAGTCAATTTAGCGGACAGCGCAGATCTCTCATCCAGTCAGAGGCCCTGTACTTCGTACACGGGTAGCGCAATGCGGGACGACGTGAGGGATAAGAAAGGGTGTTGAAGAAAAGTAGAGGCGGAAATGGAAGGGATGCCCGGGCGACTGCCAAGGTAGTTTGCATGAAGAATAGCGAGAGAAGAAGAAATAGAAGCAAAGGCAAAGTACATTGCCTGGAACGGTGACGGGAGTGGCGGACAACCAACGGATCGCTGCTCTCGGTTGGGCTTGCATAGATGTGATCTATGACTTGCAGCAGGCCACGGCCATGCCCGGCTGCTTCGTTGATGCCATTCGTCCCAGACAGACAACATCTGCAACAAACTGCTTCCACATGCCGTGCCTAACGAGAAGGACAAAGCACATCCAATTGCTCATCACTTGGCTCTATATTGACCTCTGCCCTTGTGGCGAAACTCGTTTATATGAAGCACGAGGCAATGTTGCGTAGAGGCCGCTGAGAGGCTCTCGTATCGTCGTCGCTTCACAACGCGAGTCGTTGTCGTCTCTGTCTTACCTGGTTCCTGACACTCTTCAAGACGCTTTGGCCATATATTGTGCGACACATATACGACATGCACTGCGCCGCTTCAAAGTAGTCTTGTCTCGCATTGCACGTCTGTGTGTTTTTTTCTTTCTCAGTTCCCACGCCACCTACCAGGTTACCTTACCACCCCATTGGGAGCCGCTTGCAAGAGGATGCGATGCGCCACGAGTTCCAGGGCCGATCAAACAGCCTCTGGCGTACCCGGGCTCTGGGCTATTGGGGGGCTTAGGTTTCTGGGCCAAAGTCCGAGTGTCTGAGAGTCTGTTTCTGCATCTGTGTTGGATCTCTGGAGGATGCAAATGCGCTGCTTTCACATACGTGGGGTGTGGGTTGATGTCGCTGTTCTCGGTGGACCAAGAGACCGCCGGCCGGGATCTCCAAGGGCTGATGGGAGGTGGTTGCGTTTTGCTATACCGAATTCTCACTCATCAGTACTTTGCATCAGCTGAACGCCCATCTCAACCTGACAATGGACAAAAACTCGTGATCTTGGCTTCGGTCTCTCTTTTCGACTTTCAGCTCCGGGCTCTCGCCCATGAATCCTGTAAGTAATTGCACCGTGCACAACACCACCAGCGGACCAAGACAAAAGGGGGGTAAAGTGTTTTCCTTATGTTACTGTCTGTATCGCGCCAGTCGATTCAGGCACTGTAATGGAGGCTGCTCAAAAGAGGATTCGAGCAGCCGCCAAGTATTGTTCGTGTGCTGCAGTTTGACACTTTGGTGCCTTGTCTTTTTCACTCTTCGCAGAGGTTGGGGGCCAGCGCTAACATAGTCCGCCGAAGCCAAATTCTGGTCAACAGACCAGCAGCACCGTGATGTCGATGTCCCTATCCGTGCCGCGGCCATCCGATGGTGCTCCTGGACCACGATCGACTCGCCCATGGGAAGAGGGACGACTCTAGCCCGAGTCTGCATGGGCGGGAGGCCAGGTGATCAGAGAAATGCGACTGGCCAACTGGACGACTGGACGAGGTGGAAGCATTTGCCGCCGGGGGCGAATGGCGGTGCATATGTGTGCATGCCATGCAAAAAGAGTGTGGTTGCGATGGGATGTATTACGACGTAGATTTCTCCTTTTCGCCAGTCGCAGCTGCTTGCGATAATGGCAAATGCAACTATCGGACAGAAGGCAAGACCAATGGCAACAGCGGTGTCGCTCTTTCCCTTGGATGCGCCTGAAGACATCGCTCCTTCTCTACGAAAGTATGTCGCTTAGATTGTGACCATTCTGTTCTGTTGTCCTTTCCCTCTTTTTGGTTGTCATTCGTTTCCACCTTCCCCTTTACAGTAAATACTACGACACAACATGGAAGGAGCCTGTGGGCGATGAAGGGGGAAAGGAGCAAGTGGCTTCCGTTCGCCGTCAGTTGCCACGCGAGGTAGTATCTACTACCGTAATAATCGTTGTTTTGGAGTCAGTCGCTGTACATGGGCATTTGTCGTAGCTTTCTGGTCCGTTTGCCGAGACTCGAGGAGGAGAAAGAAAGAAGCAATTGGGGAGAGACAAACCCCACCGTGTGTCGCACCAAGAGCTTCTGTGCATACCGTGCCGACTCCTCCGTACTTGCCGCCCCGAGCTTTGCAGCGTTCTCTACGGACGATGTCCAACAAGGAAAGAGGCAAGGACCGGCCTTTGTTGTTTGCTCGTTCTTTCCGGCAAACGGCAACCGCTCACGTTCCTCGTTCGTGGCTTCTCTCTTTCTTCTTCTTCTTCTTTTTTTTTTAAGAGAACCTACTATTGCTCACCGTGGGGAAAGAGGAAAGAGCGCCCTCTTCTGCCGTCTTAGCCTTCCCCTTCATTTGCGCCGTACATGAGGGTTGCTGCACGTACACAAAAGGAGAAGGCGCATCCCATGCTACCTGCATGCTCTTGTCTAGTGCAATACGACCCCGCCGCCTTCTTTATTTAACTTTTGAACGTCGTAACCAGTAGCATTGCGAGAGAAGGAGCTATCGTGTTGCACGAGTCAACAAAGCTCCAAGCAAAAATGGGTCCCAAAGCCGAAATCAAGATGAAGACAAACCTTCGCAACACACCAACACAAAGCACAACAGATCCGCCCTCGCACACACGCCCTCTACCCTCTAACGTCCCCGAAGCTCCCAGTCGCGGCCTGCGAGGCTCAATTAGAAAAGACAAACGTCTGTTCGCAGAACAGACTGAAGCACTAGTTCTCCGTACGAATGAGGAACGTCTTCCGCTTCAGTTCCATGTCGAGATATGCAGACGAGACAAGAAGAGACAAGAAGAGACAAGAAGATGCAAGAAGATGCAAGAAGATGCAAGAAGATACAAGAAGATACAAGATACGGAAAAGGATGGGAACGTCAACACGCACGGGAGACCCAGCACACAAGGCAGACAAAGCAGACTCGAAACAAATGGCGCATCTGTCTCCTCAGAGTCGCACCGGGGAAAGTAAACAGCACGCCACGCGGATGGCCATTCTGCCCCGTCGTTTGTCGTCGCCGTTTGTCAACGTTTTGTCTCCGGCGCCTCGCAATTTACTTTTCCGGATGGCCACGCCGTGGGCAGCCGCCGGTACGTAAAGACTCGCTCGATTACACGTTTTAATGGCTGCATCGTGCATCGGATGGAACTCTGAGGTGGACAGGCACTGACTGTGACATTTTACTTGAGCCTTTACACTCTTTTGTCTTCTTGTCTTCGTCCTGTCTCCTCGACGTCCAACCCTTGATGCTTGGCTATGGATGCACCGCCGTCGACCGCCGTCTTGCCGACCCATCTCCACACACACCAACTCTCAACCCAAAACCCCACCGCCACTTTGTGTCCCCCCGAAAACAGCATCCCCTTTTTTGCTTGGGTTGTTTTTGCACCTCTGAAGACTCAGTTCCTTGATGGGGCTCTGGGCGTGCTGTGGCTCCGTGCAGACTTTCTGAGCTATTCTCGCTTGCCCATACCCCTGTCACAACTGCACGCTTTTGCCCTTTCCTGTCTGTCCCATCCAGAAAGCAACTCTGCGACTCTGCTAGCCCACCAAACACGCCCCCTGAGCCACTCGCGGCCGCATCCCAGAGTTCCATTGCTGCCAAAAATGGCTCCTCCAGTCGTCTTCTTCAGGGTACAGTACTTGACGATCTCCATTCGTAACCTTCCTGGGCCCGCCATTGGAGCCACTCGGTTGTTTCATGGATGTGGCCTGTGTCCTCCTCGCAAGCCCGCCAGATGTGTTGTCGACATGCTGTCCAGTCCTGGGTGGAGGGCACGGAAACAGCACAGCAATGTCTGACGGATGCGGATGGCGTGGCTTTCCGTCCATGGACATGTTCGACGGCCGGCCACATCCAAGCAAAATACAGAGTCAGCAACCACAGAAGACAATAGGATGTGAGTTGCTGCTGCAGCCCGACAAAACAAGGCACTTAATCTATTCCAGAACCATGACAGGCACGGAAGACAACCTCTGCAAGGGCAATCTCTACAAAACCACGCACGTCTAGATGCAGCCCGAACTACACGTTTTCCTGGAACAACATGAACGGCCCGTCTTTTTTTTGCCTTTTATTGCTCTGAGCTATCGACTTTCTCTGGGCGGGCTGTTCGTCCTGGTTCAGACTCAGACCGTATTGCATCTCCAGACAGCCGTAGACCTTTCTTTTGTTCTGTTCTACACGCTGCTCTGCTCTTTGCTCTCGGTCGATTGCCCCGTTCGTCGTTCCAAGTGTAGTGTACGGAGTACTTACATGCACGCACGAAATCGACGAAAGCATCCACGCCCCCTCCTCTGTTTCTTTTGTTGACCCAGACTCGCCGGGCTTGGCTCGTTATCGACAAGGGTAGTCTTCAACGTCCATCTGGCCTAGAGCTCCCCTCTTTGGCCTTTTCGGCTTTCACAAAGCTTCCGTTTCGTCAGAGCAGCACGCCTAAATCTCTTACCCACACCCCCCGGATCGACCACCGTCGCAGGTGCTGGTCAGCACGGAGCACGTACTCGATATGATACGTGATGCTGTGCCCAGGATTGCTTTGCCCAAGTGCCACCACCTTTGACAACTTTTTATTCCTTTATTGTTCTTTTTCTATGTCTCTTTTTCTCTTCTAAAGTGTTGTTCGACGAATAGTTCCCCTCCATCCCTCTCCTTTTCTTATTTTACTCCTTCTTGCATTTGCTTTCTGTGACACGCACTCTCTTTTCTTTAATGCCTTTTCCATTTTATTATTTTTCGCCTCCCGCTTTCTTCTAGCCATTGTACTTTCCCTCGTTGGCCGCCTTGTCTTTCGTCTCTGCTTTGCTTTGCTTTCTTATCTTCTCCGACACTCGCTTGCCTGTTTTTATTTTTGATTTTGTTTCCTTGGGTATCTGCCGCTGGTTCGACCAAGATCATTCCGTCACTGTCATTCTTTTACTTTTGTTCTTTAATTCTCCGTCGCCGTTGACGCTCATCACGCATCACGCATCAACCGGTACCCCTTACACTCTATTTACGGAAAAGGCGGGCGATCAACCACCCCGTCTCATTCTCCCTTCCGTCACCAAGGACCGCCCGAGACAAAATTAATAGAATCTCTGCCAGAACGGTGCATTAACTGCATTCCATTTGACATTTTCTGCATTTTGTCTAGTCTTTCCCTCGGCTCTCGCGTTACTTTTCCGTTGTCTTTTACTTCACGTCGCGGTGACTGTCCGTACGCGATCGTCGATCTGCGCTGCCCTTTTCTTGTTTCTCAGACAGCAAGCTTTCGTCAACAAATGACGTGCAGCACCACACGACGGGACGAGGTGTAAGAGGACAACAGAGGAGAGCGCTCCTCCGGTTGGGAGAGCCAGACATTCCTCGTCTCTTGCCAGCGGCCACAGATCCGCTACAAAGGACCAGCCGTTTCATTCTATATTTACACTCGACGGGACGCTTTGGTCGTTGGCTTCAGGGACCCCTCATGGACTCATAGTCTTGAGCAGCCTCTCGAGAATCCTCTGCCCACTCGTCACATAAACTCTCTCTTGAGACTCGGCCTTTCTTGCCCTTTCTTGTCCTTTCTCGTCTATTTTTTCTTCTGTTTTTTTTTTTTTTCACGTTTCATACCTGGCCGGTCTCAACTCGACTGCAACATGAAGAGAGCTACATTTTTCAAATCGGCTACTCCCTCGAGTCCGGCGCAAGCCACGGTCAAGCCAAGTCGCCAGTCGATCCGCGGCCGCATCTCGGCACCAATTCCTTTCCCCGACCCGCTCGAAACACCGGCATCAAGTGAGATTGCAGCTGCAACTCCAGCACCGGTCCCAGTTCAGGAGGTCACTGTACCGGATCCAGACTCCGCTTTGCCTACTCCGCCACCACCGCCAACCCGTGCTTCGCCGCCGCCGCCGCCCGTTGTCAGCGCGTTTTCCGAAGACCTGGAGAACTCCGAGGTTGAAATGTCAGCAGATGAAGCTGCTGATGAAGACGCTGATGAAGGCGCTGACGAAGACGAAGGTGCAGGCGCAGGTGCAGAGGCGACTTCGGACGCGGAAGAAGGAGAGGCGAAGGAAGAGGGTCATGTAGAAGGGGAGGGAAAAGAAGTCGCAGAAGCTGGCGAAGGTGGAGCTTCGATCACGGAGCTCGAAGGAGCCACTGGTTCTGAGCCCACAGAAGATGATGTCGACCAGGGCGACGGTGAAGCGGCGGACTCTGCAGAGCCAATGCCATCGTTACAATCCCCGAAAGTCAGACCAGCTGCCGCTTACACAATCGGGCACAGACGGATACCGACGGCCGATCTCTCGTCACGGCCACAACAGCTGCAACAACCGCAGCTTCCGCTCCCGGACCCCACAGCACCCCCACCGTCGTCACAGAGCCAGCCACGGCTCCAGTACAATCTTCCACAAGATCAGCCGAGCTCATTCAAGCAACCTGCGCAGTCGTCAGGCTCAAGTCCACCCCCTCTCAGTGCCGGGCCAAGTGCCGTGTCCAGCACTCGAGCAAGTGGCACCGTGAGCGCTGCCAACTCGGCTTCGTCGCCAGCCTTCCGCCACCGCACAAACCCGTCCAGCACGCTGCGATACTCGGGTGCCAGCGGCATGTCATCTGGCGGCGCCGGTACCAGTGCTGGAAACACAGTGAGCGGCAGCCCGAAGAGGAAGAAGTCAACGCTGCGTGGCGCGTTCAGTAAGCTGTTTAGTCGCCGCAAGAAAACCGACAGCCAGATTTTGCCAACCATTGCCGCAGATCCTGACAACAACACACATGATATGGACGATTCCCAACAGGGCTTCCAATATCGACAACAGCAGCAACAGCAACAGCAACAGCAGCAGCGGCAGCAGCAGCAGCAGCAGCAGCCCGCATTGCAACACCGTAGTGTGCGGTCCGACCCCACGGTGCTCGGTCGGCCGCGGGACAGCGAACCGAAACGCTCAGCCTCACTTCTTATTACAGAGTACGACCGTGCCCTCCGATCGCACTCCATCGGCCCCGACGAGATCCTGGCCATGGATAGCGCACGGAACTCTCTCCAGGTCGACTGTGGACCCGATGAAAATGCAGGAATGGAGGACAGCAGCGGTGGCCGCCGCCGTGATACAACATCGGCCCACCGCCCTTTCTTCTCACAACAAAGTAAGGCTGGACGGCGACGCTTCAACAACAAGAGCGAGACGTATGCCAACATTCTGAGTGGCAGCGGGTGGACAGGTCTTTCTCCACGGCCGGCCAGTGCACAAGGCCGTAAGAGCCAAAAACGCCTGTCCGGCTCGGATATTGTCAGTGGAAGCGCCAGCAGTGCTCTTGGTCGCAACTGGGTCACAGGCGGTGCCGGTGGCTCTGGAAGCGGCGGATTGGGCCTGTGCACGGGCACGGGGTTCAGCTTGTTTGGCGCTGCCGGCGTTGCTGGTCGCAATGGAGGTGGTGCCGCCGCTGACCCCAACGAGATCGGTCGCGCCATTACGTCCAACGGCCGGGACAGCCTGGACGCCAACAACGATGTCAGCAGCAGACGGCGGTCCCGGTCGCTTTCGAATCTGCACGCCTTGTCGTTTGACCAGGGTCAGGCTCGTGGCCGCAACGACGAGATCCGGTACTGGCGCGAGAGCTATGACCCAGCCTTCCTGTCGCCGCTGTCATCGACCCACGATACGGGCAACGATCGGGACGAAGATGACGATGAGGACAGACCGAGTGCTGGGACGGGGTATCAGGGCGACGTCCGCGGTGTACGCGACAAGCAACATGGCACGGACGGTGCTGCCTTCCACGGCGGCGACGATGATCTGACCGGCAACCTGTCCCTCCTGCAAAGCCTGCCGGACTCGCCGATTGATTCTCCCAGTGAGCAAGACGGCGAGCGCCAGAAGGGAACGAAGCAGCCGGCGACGGCGTCTCCTCAGCCGTTTTCATTTGGAAACCTGTCCAGCATTGGCACGGGACCGATGAAGATCACGCAGGCCAATAGCATGGACTCTCGCATTGGCGGTCTCGAGACGCGCATGCATCGCATGGAGCGCGTGGTCGACCAGCTGTGCCACACGGTCCCCGGGTACAAAGGCAGAGAGACGTCGGATGCAAGTGCAGAGCAGGTTCCACGATCGGTGCCTCCGTTCCCTGACGACTTTAGCGGACCTCCGGCGATTCCACCGATCCCAGCCATCTACCAGGCGCAGGCGGCCACGCCGTTTGCGTCGTCTTCGCGCTACAGCAGCAGCCGTCGGTCGGAGCATTCGGTGGACTCGTTCGACTCGGACCTGCAGCAGTCGCACATGTCGTTTGGCGATGGACAGACGTACATCGGGTCGCTGCACCCACCATCCAGCTCGGCTACACAGGCGCAGTCCATCATGGCCCCCGTCGGCGGTGCTGGCGCGCCCCTCGCACCGACTGGTGGCAGCCACTCGCCTGCTCTGCGGCCGACATCGACATCGACTGTCCGCGGTGCGACGAGCCTGCCGCAGCTGAATGCCGCCAACGACGGCAGCACGGCGGAGCTCATGGCGCAGCTCGAGTCGGAGCGCGCGGTGCGGCAGACGCTGGAGACGCAGGTCAAGAAGCTCAACGAGCGCGTGAACGCTCTGTCGACGACCATGTACGCGATGCTGCGCGATCCGGCGGCTGCCAAGCCTCGCGCCAGCCGGGAGGCGCTGGCTGCGGCGCCCAGCTCCAGCAGCCTCCGGGGTCAGTCGGCAGCGGCCTCGGCAGCGGCGGCCGCTGCACAGCTCAAGGCCGAGTCGGTACTGCAAACGGCCAAGGCGCTCGGGCACGGCGTGTCGTCGCTGTCGGCGGACGAGGAGACGGAGTCGGAAGGCGGCTTCCAGACGCCTCTGGACGGCCACTACAACTACAACAACTACGGCGACGACAACGCGCACGACACGGCCACGGGCAAGGCGGATGAGGCGACGCGCAAGAAGAAGGCGGCACGGACGCTGAGTCTGGGACAGCTGACGCTGGGCAAGAGCGCCGTGCAGGCATGATGGGTGATGTGACTGAAGTGACGTGACGATGTTGGCTTTGTGCAGCGTTCTGGTTTTGCGTGTGAATTTGGGGCCCAAGGCTTGCCGCTCTTGCCGACTCCCCCTTTCCCCTTTCCTTGTCGATTTTCTTTTATTATACCACTCTGTACAACAAACGACTACCTTTTACCTTTCGAGATGTATTATTTACTTTTCCTAGTTGGACAAACGATGTTTCGATGCATCGGTGGACTCTGTCTTCGCCCTGCAGCATATTTCTTAGCTTGCCATCTATTGTTTTCCTGTACGATTTACAGCATACTATGTTCGAATTTGAGTGTTTTTCACATATTTCTGAAGTCTGTCTCGAAATGCCTTGCGGCGTGGCAGTTAGTTGTGTTATCAGCTGTAGGCTGCCTAGCGCCACTGACCTTCTGTGTTCGGCTTAGTGGTTGTCCCCTTTTCCGCGCGTTTCCGCTGAAGACATATCTTAAGATACGCACAACACACTGCCTGAGCCGATTGCATCATTTGAGAGTGCTGAACGCGAGCAAGATGTCACAAATCCACCGAGAATAATAAGAGTCATTTTAGGAGTGTTCTGCTTCTGGTTTCATAACGGCCAAATTACGGCTGCGAGACAGAGTGCTGCTGCTTGGTCGCTCTTGCTTTGCGAACAGCACGATGCTAAGTAATTAATATAGAGTAATTCGTACTGATAGCTCCACACTTCCTTCCCAAAACAGTCTCACGTCGGTGTCTGCGATAAGGCTTTCAGCAGTCTATTTTTCTGAGGTAGTTTTACAGGTTTTACAGGTAGTTTTACAGGTAGTTTTACAGGTAGTTTTACAGGTAGTTTTACAGGTAGTTTACAGGTAGTTTACAGGTAGTTTACAGGTAGTTTTACAGGTAGTTTTACAGGTAGTTTTACAGGTAGTTTACAGGTAGTTTACAGGTAGTTTACAGGTAGTTTACAGGTAGTTTACAGGTAGTTTACAGGTAGTTTTACAGGTAGTTTTACAGGTAGTTTTACAGGTAGTTTACAGGTAGTTTACAGGTAGTTTTACAGGTAGTTTTACAGGTAGTTTTACAGGTAGTTTTACAGGTAGTTTTACAGGTAGTTTTACAGGTAGTTTTACAAGTAACTCTTAACAATGTACGTCGTCTGTAATTACACTCCGTACACCTTCTCGACCTCGTTGTTTCCTACTTCCTTTTTATAGCTTCCATGCTTTATTCTAAGCGGCTGCCGATCACTACGACATACCGAGGCGTTTCCTGGTCGCTACTTCCTGGCTGCCCGTTAGGTACCTTCCCAGCTGTCCCGCCTGCCAGCCCAGCGTCTTTCCCGCGCCGCCCGCCTGTATTTTCGGTCCGCACAGACGCCCAGCTCTCTTTCGCGCTTACTCCATAATTAACGTGTATCTCTCCCCTTCATACCCGCCTTGCAGCAACCACTTTTCTCCGACCACTTTCTCACCACATTTGCGACAACCTCTTTGCTTTGCCCAAGCATCACGACGCGACACCCACGACACGCAGCTCAGCTCGCACACCTCCGCGTCACGCTCGCGCAGCCGTCACGATGGCCACCCAGTGGATCGACTGGTCCAAGACCACCCGCTCCAAGAACTACCGCGGCTCCAACTCCTTTGCCACGTTCATGATCATTGGCCGTATGTCCTTTTGTCGGCGAACGCACGCTGTTCGCCGTCTCCCTCTCCCTCCCTCTCCCTCCATCTCGCTAACACTGTCAGCCGTCTGCTTCTTCCTCGGCATCCTGTTTGCCTTCTTCCCCTACGACTTCCCCCTGCTCTGGACGTCGGCCCCCGTCCCGCCCGCCTACTACGACCAGCTCGAGATCCACCTCAAGTTCATCCACCAGAGCCCGCCCTTTATCGCGCGCCTCCTGTCCATGGTCATTTCCGTCGGCTTCTTTGGCTTCTTCATCAAGCTCTTCCGCCCCTCCGAGGCCAACGTCCTCTTTGACGGCGCCTCCCTCGTCCTCTACCTCATCGGCACCGGCATCTACATCTCCAACATCGTCCAGGGCCTGCGCACCGTCTCCGCCGACATCTGGGACGACCCGGCCGCCTTTGCCCACTCGGGCCCCCTCTCCGGCGACGTCGTCCTCGGCCGCGAGGACTCCCTCAAGGTCCTCTCCGCCTCCAACACCATCCTGGCCGTCGTCCTCGTCGGCGTCCTCATCCTGCAGGCCGGCCAGTGGTACGCCGAGCGCCGCGAGGCCGACGACTACGAGGAGCAGGACCGCAAGGACGCCGAGGACGCCGCCGCCGCCGCTGCCGCCGCCGCCCCGAACAGCCCGACCTCGGCGAGCACCAAGAAGAAGCAGTAGAGGAGAAGCTGGAGGAGGGCGTGGTAGAGAGGAGATGGGACATGAGAAAGGGAAATGGGAAAAGAAGAAAGGAGGAAAGAGGAAGGGGAACGATCGAGTGGTCGTGGCCGAGGCGAAATGCTGCAAGACTCCGACAACGGCCGACGAATCGCAGAATAGGAGAAAACGATTTCCGGGTCATCACACATTGTATATGGTTTGCCCTTTTTTGTTCAATTTGTTTTCATTTTTTGATGTTTTGCCACGACGTATGCAATATAGTAACATGATTAAATGGCATATAAATATCAGTCAACAAGTACATAGAAAGGAGCACAATGAAAGCACAAACGAAAAAAACAAACGCCAATCCTGCCAAGAGTACTGCCTTGCAATGTTCGTCCAGTTCCAATGCAGAAAAAATGAAAGTCATCAGTTGGATGATGCTCATGCTGTGAGCGTCTATGCTAGGGGGGATGCTGTGCCCTGCCAAAACTCCGCGACAAAATGAAACAAGACAAAATGAAGTACGTCAGGATTAAAACAAAGGTAAGAAATTAAAAGGAGTGTGCTTGAAGACGGAACGTCGTCTTCCACAAACAAGAAGATAAAGGAGAGAGCTGTGTTGCGTAAAAGAGTGGCAGCCGACGCGCGAAGAAAAACGGGAAAACGGCAATGGACGACGCTGGGAACGTGGGTAATTGGCGGATCTCTATTTGGTATCTTGGGGCACAAAAGAAAGAGAATGAATCAAAGTAAAAAAGGAGTGCAAATAAAGGAGCGTATGAGCGTAGGAGTGATGACTACAAGAGAAAAGAGACTACCGCCGTCGTGATGCCGGCGACGACTGCACGCTGTTGGGCACATACGGCCGCTGGGGATCCAGGTTGGCCGCCTGCAGCAGGCTGCTAAACGTCGTCAACCGATCGTTGCTGCGGTTTCGCTGTTGCGCAGCGTCAGACGCCGTGAGCGTGTAGCTGTTGCCGTTGCCAGCCGTGTTGTTGGTCGTCGTCGCCGCCGCGGCCCGGCCCGGCGGCAGGAGTGTGCCCGGCGGGCTGATGGCAAAGTTGCCGCCAAAGGCAATGATGCTCGGGTCGACGCCCACGTTGATCTCCTCCGTGCTCGGCTCCCGCGGCTGGTGCTTTGGCTGCTGCACCCGGGGCGGCAAAGTGCGCATGCCCCGGATGGGGGGCACCGAAATCGAGTCCCGCGCCTGACGGAGGGCCAATGGAGGAGGCGACGGAGACGGCGGCGAAGGGAGCTCGCGGTCTAGGTTGGCGCCGGGCGGTGACGGTTTGCCCTTTTGCTGCTGTGCCGCGCGGCCGTTCGGATAGCCGACAGAGCCGACAGTGGAGCTGGGCGCATCACCGCTGCTCCCGATGCCACCACCAAAGCTGCTGGCTGGTGTGACCGGGCGCGAGTAGTCGCCCGAGAACGGCGGCTTGCGAATAAAGTCGGTGCGGAAGGCCGTGGCATCGCCCTGTGGCTTGGGCGAGCTGATCGAGAGCGGGTTGTTGATAATGTTGCCAAACGATGACGTCGAGCGGTTGAGCTTGTTGGCGTCCGACATAAAGTTCATTGGGTCGCGCTGCTTCATGCCGCTGCCGAGGCGGCTGCCACCTCCGCGGCCGCCGGCGCCTCCACCTCCACCTCCACTGCCGCCCCTGGTCAGACGGCGGCCACAGAGGAACCATACAGCCGCTCCCATCAGCAGCACACCCGCCAGGCCACCAACCACCCCTCCGGCTATCGAAGCGGCCGAGGCGCCGTTGGACTTGTCGTCAGCGCTGGCCACGGCGCTCTCGCTGACACCGGTGCCGGATGTGCCCGACGAGCCGTCCGTCCTTGTTGGTGCGGCCGCCGTCGCCGTGTCCGTGCCCGTGTAGACGGCGACTGTGACGGATGAATCCGCAGTCGTGGTCATCTGCGCGCCACCAGCTTGCGCGAGTGATGCTGACGCCGTGGACGTAGATTTTGATGATGATTTTGTGGAAGTTGTCGCTGTCGACGTCCCCGCTTTGGTAGCCGTCGTCGTTGGGACGTTCTGGAGCGGCGCGGCATTTTGGTTGGTTTGCATCACGCAGAGGCCGTTGCCGTTGCAGTTGTAGCCAAAGGGGCAGCAGGAGTCGCCGCACTTGGTCATGACACCGTTGAGAGCGGACGTCTTGATGGGCGCCTCGGGATGGGTCTCCGGATCTTGCTGCGACAAGTCACAGGTGATTGGGTTGATGACGGTGCAGTTTTGGCCCGTCGGGCAGCAGAGAAGCGTCGTGTTGCCAGCGAGCACATTGCAGACCGAGTTGGCAGGGCAGCAGAAGCTGCTCGGCAGTGTGAATCCCGGACATGTCGAGAAGCCGCTTGCGCAGCCAGAGGTCGCTCGATCGAAGATGGCAGCACCAAAATTGTTGACGGGGATGGAGAGGGCGTTTGCGGTTTGTATGGTGGTCCAGGAAGCTGCGGCGGCGAGCAGCCAAGCCGCCCGGAGCGGCGACTTCGTCATGGCCGGAGAGCGTGCGTTCTCCGCCATGGACGCACGGGTAATAGGAGTCGCTATGTCGTCGGAGTGGGAATTGCTTTCTTGTTGTTCTTTCTGCCCTTTGGTTATGTCGCGCAACGACGTTTGTCGCATGAAAGTGACGCTTTTCGTGTCCGTTAAATTTTTGTTACTTTTCCGTTTGTTTATTGTGTTTCGCCCGTGTAAGTGAGTTGGCGATATGCGGCCAGGATCGACGGGAAGGCAGATCTGGAACAGTTTTGTAAATGTCGAGAGGAGAACAGCGGTAGGCCAGGTATTGGAGGCCGCTCGAATAATCAATATGTCGGTAGTCGGGAAACACAAGAATGTTTGCTTCGCAGAAGCGAAAATAAAGCAGAAAATAAGAGTCGACGAGAGACGAAAACAGAAAAAGGCCCAAAATAGAAGCAAACGGCCAGGCGGCCAGGCGCCTGGGAAGTGGTCGGCGGCAACGGGGGGAAGGCCTCTTTAGATATAAGAAGAGTAGGCGCAGCCAGGCCAGTGATTCATGAACGGGCCGTTTGGACGAGTCGTGGCCGTGAGGTCGGCCGATCGGATGGCTCTGTTTGCTGTTTGCCTGGTTCTTGCGTCAAGCAAAAAGGAAGGGACATGCAACTGTCAAAAGATAGGATACGGAGGATGGGAAAGGTGTGAGAGCGAACAAACACAGAACCTTGTCAAAAGACCGACTCTCGTGAAAGAAAGGAAGAGGCATAAAGATGAAGGGGAAAACAATGGAAAGCGAGTGAAAGAGGGGGAAGAAAGAGAAACGGGGAGCAAGAGAAACATGAACAAACGACGATGGACAAAACGGCGCAAACAGTGAACAAACGACTGGCTGGCCTTTGTGCGGACCACGATACCAAGATGGGCAATGACTCTGACGGCCCCTGCTCAAGGAGCTTTCCGAGCGCAACTTGGCCATCCTCTGCAGACGAAAAATACAAGGCACAAGGCATACGCGAAAATGTATGGACGGATCGCCGGTGGCCAGTGATCTCATTGAGTGTTTCTGTGTTTGACCAAGTGGCCCCGGCTGGGGAGAAAGAGGGGCTCTGACCATCGTGGTGACGGGACGCAATCGCGCACACACATACGACATACTCCGTAATTCAAAGATGCATGCCTCTGCACACAATCACCAGAGCACTTACACGGTGAAATTGCGGGGCGCACGCTTTTGGTAGGAGATACAGGAGAACGAGAAAACGTGGGAGGTACCTTTCTCACAAAAATGGCAGAGACGGTACGGCATCGCAAGGTGCAAGCAGCGTGGAGCACGTAGGGGAACGGGAGGATTGCATCGAAACAATAGGCTGGAGACCGTCCAGACGAATGGTACCCTCCCCAAGGCTCAATACGTGCTGCACCGGCGCATATGAATGTGCTCCGTAACACTGTCGCAAAACCCCGTTAGGTGAGAATAACAGGAGAGGGATAGCAGAGCAGCGAGCAACAGCAGCAGCCAAGGCAGAAAAGACAGGGCCGGTTCTGTGCGGCGACGTCAGGAGGAAATGGTTGGCTGGTGCGACAGCCCAGGGGCCACGAGATGTTTCACTGGGGCGCCCATGGCGAGCGTGGTGAGCGACCCGCCGCCCGGATCTGAGGCACACACGTTTCGCGCGCACGCAGGGTGCAGCAAAACGAGAGGCCCAGGAGCTTTGGGAGTTTCTCTCTTGCCTTTTCCACGAAGAGAATTGTTCGTCGCTGGCTTGTCTGGCCTTTTTCTTGCCACTGTCTCTCTTGAAGTCCAAATGCAAGCGCTTTCGTCGCGGTTCGCAGCGGCTGCAGGGGTTCCTCCATTTACAGCTTCATAGAGGTGTTGTAAATCGACGCTCATTGGCCAGTGTGTCTCGGCACTTATCATGCTCGATTCATCCGTTGGCTGTCAACATCTGGCATGGATTTCGAGGGCGCCAGACCAGGGGGGTCGACAGTGGCTCAGAGGCTCGCCCACAAGGGCCTTTGGTTCTTCTTTTTCCATTCTGTGTGCCGTGGGCAGTGTATGACCATCATTTTAACTGCCTGTTGTCCGTTGGGCCCACGACGACAGCGATGACGACAACTGCCACGGAACGGCCATGATCCGTCTTTGATTGTTGGTCATTCGGGCGCGGCTGCCTCTTCCTTTGTGGCTTCGTCCTGCATCCTAGGTAGGAAGCAAGCCTTGTGTGTGGCGTGTGCCTTTTCTGTCCATTAGGAGCTGTCTCGCTCTGTTTTTGTCATGTGTTCTTTGTGTTCGTCTTGTTCTTTTGTTAGAACTGGCCAGCAACATTGGGCCTCAGACGCGACTATCTGTTCTTTGTGATTTGTCGTTATTTGGGTGCTCGTTGAGTGGTGCAAGTCTGTACGTGGCAACCGTTTATTTTTATTTTATTTCTTATATTCCCGGTACCCTGTCCAAGGATGATGGTTAGTTCGGCATGATTCTGATCAACGAATACTTGTGACTCTTTGGTTCCGGTAGATCACCAAAGCATCAAAACGAACCGAACGAAAGGCACCTTGGAAACAATGAGCGGCGAGAGAGAGAGAGAGAGAGAGAGAGAGCACAATGGCAATGAGCAATGAAGAGCAACAAGGACAAGGAAATACAGCAGTGTGATATTCCGTGGTCGGCAGGTGGAGCCACGGAGAACCAAGAAACTTAAAAGCGGGAATACGAACCAGTCCAACGTGCGTGATTCGTGACCAGGGGACGCACAAGCCGCTCTGCTGCTGGAGCATCGTCGGTTTTGAAACGCTTTGCCTGGTCTTATTCGTTGCCAGCCAGTTGTGGTCTTTGTGCTCGTAGAGGAATAATGGAGCCGCCGGCAAGGGTCCCGTCGGACCATGTTCTGTAAGTGCAAGTCGAAGTAGTAAAAGGGTCAACAATGGGGAGGAAGAGATGAGTGAAGGGGCTGATGCAAGCCGTCGAGGTGTCGTCTATGGAGGATCAAAGATAATATGAAAGGGGGGAACAAAAGGTGGCACAAAGGGGGATTTGGGACGGGGACGATACCCAAATCTGACTAAAGATGAAAATTGGCAGGAGCAACCGAACACGAGGGACAAGAAAGTGGCCAAATCGCAAAGGGAAGGAACGATGACTCCAGTTCTACGGTGCTTGGAAGGGGAAGGAAAGGGCGACGCGATACGTATGCAACAGACCGTCCGAAAATGGAAGGTCTAAACAGGAGGTACGATGCGGAAGGAGAAACGGGCACCGGCAAGTGCACGGCCGTCACGTGGTCGTCCACAATGACATACATGGGTGGAAGACATCGCTGGAACGTGTTGAGTCGCGATGCGATGCGATGCGCGTTATGGCGTGCATGGCCAGTCTCCACGCGGCCCATGCGGCAAGCTGTGTCTATTCTTGGGACCTAGGCGCCTGCAGCACGGCAGCGGAACGAGCCACCAACAGTTGTTCGATGACGTGAATGCCGACGCAGAGATGCGAGAAACGACGAGGAAGAACTACAAGAAAGCGAGGAGCGAAGACGGGGATCGACAAGGATGGGAGAATGGGTCGACAGTCGTGATGATTAACCGCCATGTGTGAAACGGCCAGCCGGGTCAAGCAGTCTAGTCTGGCTACTGGGTCTCCTGTCTGTTGTCTTGCATCAGGACACCCAAGGCGGCTATTCGAGAGAAGACGAAGACTCTGTGGAAGAACCATGGCAAATGACAACGACATTGTCTGTCGGGACGTCCCCTCGTGCACCTTTCTCATTGTCCTTGACTAACCCTGCAATCTGCCTTGCCGCCGGCATCCTGGCCGGGGCTTTCCATCTCCAGTCGCCGCTAGAGCCACAGAGCCACAGAGCCACAGATCCAGAGTCCTGCACGGCGGCCACCCTGCTGCCGCGCGGTATGCAAATGGCCGGATTGGACGAGGCCCCGTCAAATCAGGACACGCAGGCGGGCTGTGGCTGGTGTACGGTGGGCGCGAGGCGCTAGAGGCGAAGACGAAGACGACGTCGTTGGCTGTCCTGTTTGCTAGAAGCGGCTGAATGTAAACAAAAGGAGGGACGAAACAGGCAATTAAGAACACACGAGAACAAGAAAACAAGACGCTGGAAGACGACGGACGTGGATGCCGGCGCGAAGAGAAACGCGGGCCGCGGTGATGCAGGCCGTCGACCGCCGGCAAACGAACAACGAACAAGGCAGTAATTTTAGAACGCGCATCTTGCCGCCGCAGGGTCCGCCTCGAGATGCTCGTCGCCAGCCAATATTGTCGCGATGCTGTTCGTCTTTGTTTTGCCTGGCAAATTTCGTTGCTAGGCGCCGTTTTTGCGTGCAGCATCGTCTTTGGCGCCGGCCATCCGAGGCCATGATGAAGGAGGGACGCCAGGTTGTTGATATAAAGAAAGCGAGGAAGGCCCTTTGCCAGAGTGAAGGGGTGGTGATTCCCTCTCGTTCATCCATTTTACGACTGCTTCATACGTTTCATCTCGTCCGTTTACGCCAAACGTGGGAAGACGTGTTTGTTTGTCTCCAGCTAAGTTCATCTACCTTTAAGCTTCTTCATCCTTTGCATTTTTGTATACAACTCTGATTCATCCTGTTTCCTACTTTTTTTTTATTTCATTTTACTGTGCTTTTAGTCACTTGCATGTTGGACACGTGGTTGATGTTTGAAGAGTTTGGTTGTCATTTCTCATTGCCGGCTCCAAGTCGAGTCCTGGCTGTGCGAGCTCATCCTGATGCTGATTTCCATATCCTATTTCCTATCCTGGGAATGCCAATGAGATACAAAAAAACGCCAGATGATGCACCAAATGAGAAACCCAACAAAAACAAAAAAGAAAAGAAAAAAATGAAGCTGTTGTTATCAAGTGTGTTTCCCATCGTCCCCCTGTTGTTTGTTCCTAACCAATCGTCCCTAGTAGTTTGCCTTGCGGCGTCCGTTTTGTTCTCTTCCAACTCATCACCCTTATTTTTTTTTGTCTTTGTGGTTTGGTATTGGAGCCAGCTCCGGGTATAAGGACAGAAAAAAAAAAGAGAAAAAAAAAATCAAATGAGGAGGAAATCCCAGCCCTTCATCTGCATGACTTCGCGCCAGTGCACATACTGCGGTGGGAGCAGGTCGGCCTCGTCGTCGGCGGTGTCCGGGACAGGCGACGACGACGACGACGACGACGACGACAACGATGCGGCCGCGGCCGCCTTTTGCTGCTGGCGCTGCTGGCGGCGCTGCTCCTGGTCGTCGAGCAGCTTCTGGATGAGCACGTTCTGCTGCAGCCAGGTCTCGTGCAGCAGCGACACGGCGCGGCCAAAGGAGCCGACGCTGGCGGCCGTCTCGCCCATCTGGGTAATGCGGTCGGCAAAGAAGACGCGGAAGGTCGAGCCCGGCATGGAGGCAAAGCCGGCCATCAGATACACCCAGACGACGCAGCGGTCGAACCCGGCCGGCCCGCAGGGGATGGTCTGCAGGACGGCCGTCAGCTTGTCGACGAGGCCGCGGCAGCTGGCCTGCGAGGGGCAGAAGCCGGGCACGAGCGAGCACAGGTAGATGCGCGCGGCCAGCCGGTAGGCGGCCGTGATGTTCTTGATGAGCTGCTTGGGGCTCAGCGAGCCGTTGGCGTTGAAGGGCAGCTTGGCCGGCGCCTCGCCAATCTCCGTCAGGCCAATCTGGTCGCCGAGCACGCTGACGTGGTGGCAGAGCATGATGTCGTCCATGCCGCCGGCCTTGAGCGCCTCGAGGCAGGCAATCTCCGAGATCAGGTACATGACGCGGTCCTCGCAGCCCATGAGCTCGCGCAGGCCGAGCGACGACAGGTGCGGCGGCGACAGGTGCTTCTCGCGGTACGTGTGCGCAAAGACGGGCGCCCGGCCCTGCATCGTGGCGCCCAGAATGTCGACCCAGGACATGAGCGTCATGTTGAAGGGCGTCGACTGCGTGGCGTCGCCCGTGGTGGCCACACTCACAGTGCCCGCATCGACAGGCACGGCGGTGGTAGCAGTAGCAGCGCCGTCCTCGACAGCCGTGACAGGCGGCGGCGGCGGCGCCGTGGTCGCGGCCGTCACCTGCGCGGGCAGGTCCAGCTTCTGGACGAGCGAGGCCGCTGCCTGGAAGTGCTGGTGCCAGGGGACGTCCGGCAGGGCGTCGTCGAAGCGGCCGACGCTGCACTGGAAGAAGATGAGGGCGAGCGCCGACTCGAGCACCTGCTGGTGGTTCTCGTCGCGCGGCAGCGCGTGGCACAGCGCCGAGATGGTCGCGTAGCGGTGGCGCATAATGTCGGCGTCCAGGTCGGCCGTGGGCACGAGCTGGGCGGGCTGGCCGCCCAGCTGCACCTGCTGCGCCTGTGCCGACGGCGCGCTGCTGAGCACCGCCTTCAAGTGCTGCGCGGCGACACTCAGGCAGCAGTGCAGGTAGCACTTGTTGCTCTGCAGGGCGGGCAGGATCAGGTCGGAGCCGACGGCGCCGTGCTGGTTGGCCTCGAGAATGGGGAAGAGCGTGGGCAGCACGTACTGGACAAAGTGGTCCAGCAGGCACTGGTCGCCCTCGTCCAGCTCGATGGCGACCTGGCGCGAGTTGGCGTGCGGGAAGTCAAAGAAGTTCACGTTGAGTGTCTCCTCCGTCATGCTCTCGCGGCGCTCCGAATACACCTGCTCCATCCACTCGCCGCCGCCGACGCTGGGGACCACCGGCATGGCCGCCTGCATGTGCTGCGGGTCCACGGGGACGCCCGTCATGCCCAGGCCGACGGCCGGGTCGACCACGAGGCCACTGCCGTCCATCGCCGGCATGGGGTAGGGCGGCAGGACGGTGCCGGGCGGCGGAGGCGTGTGGTAGGTGCTGAAGGTGGACGTGGTGGACTCGTGCAGCGTGGGCACGTCGTTGACAAACATCTGGCGCTCGGTCTTGATGTCGACCTCGTAGGGCGCAAAGCCGCTGCCAAACATAAAGTCCGGGTGCATCTGCGGCGTCGAGAAGGCGCTGCTGCTGTCGCCGTTGGTCATGACACCGCCGTACTCGGAAGACGAGGTGGGCGGGCTGTTGAAGTCAAAGGCGGCGGCGGCGTAGTGCGAGTCGATGGAGGCGGAGCGCGTGCGGTCCAGCTGGTCCGAAAAGGTGGCAGAGGTGGGCATGGAGCTGCTGGAGAGCGACAGGCCCGGCGGGGAGCCGACGACGGAGGTGTGGATGGACGACGCGGCCTTCTCGGACAGCTTCTTGCGCTTGATGATCATCTTGATGTCGTCCTTCTGGTTGCGCCGGGCCTCGTTGTTGCCCCACCAGTGCGGCCGCTTGTACTCGCAAGTCAGGCCGAGGTTTTTGCAGGCAGTGCAGAGAGGAGTGCCCTCGTCGCACTTCTTGCGCCGCAGACGGCATGTGTAGCAGCCTGGTTTGTTAGTAGGTGATGCTAAATTTTGGGAGAGAGAGGAGGGGGGGCGGGGGGGGCGATGTGCTTTGCTGCTTACCCGTTCTTGACCGGCGGTGCATCTGCGAGCTCTTTTGCTTTGCATCGGCGGTGGCGGAAGCGGCGGCATTGGCCTTTGATTTTGCGGAAGCCGCCTTGGGCTTTGCTGCTGCAGACACTGCCATGTTGACTGTGGTTGTGGTCGTCTTTGTGGATTTTGTTGTCGACGGAACAACCTTCATGTTCACGATGCTGTCGATCGAGTGTGTGTGGTTGGGGGACAGAGTCGACATTTGTATAAGACGAGGGAGCTGTGCTGCGGGAGGTGTATGTGTATGGTTGATTGCTTGATAAGGAAAGCCAAGAGCACAAAGCACAAGGCACAAGGTCAGGTATGGGTGGAGATGGGGGGGGGGAGGACCTTGCAAAGCAAAAAAACCGGGGTTGACGGAGGGGGTGGGTGGAAGAGACAAGAGGATGGATGAATAAAAAATAAAAGAATTAAAATGGTGTGGGAGGGTGGAGGTGGAAGACGAGGGGGTCAAAGCCAGCAGAGAACCCCAAGTCGATGACAAGAGGGTAAAAGAAAATAAAATAGAATAAAAAAAAGGAAATGATGGGTATCAAGGGTGGTGAATGGGGGACCAGACCGGTAGTCCCGTAGATCGTGAGCGGACAAAATTAAATGAAAAATAGCACAAGAGTCCAGGCGAACGCTGTGGTTCGTGCCAGGGAGATTAGATAATAAGAGGCTGGTGTGTTTCTCGTGCCCGACGGTACACAGTTTGTATGAGTAAAGCAATAGGAGTCGAAGGATGGACTAGATCCGAGCAAGAACCGGCTTGCTGTTCACTGAGGAGGGGTGCCAGGTGGATGGCGATCGAGAGACGGCGTCGTCGAGTATCGAGTATCGACGGTCGAGAGTCGTCGCGGTCAAGATCGAGGATCCAAAAGAAGTCGAGGCTGGCGAATGTGAAGAGGAAAAGAGAATAGGGGGAAGAGAGAAAAGCAAACACAGACAGGAAAACAGAAACGAACACTTGATAACAACAACTTGAGCTTGATCGAGAAAGAAAATCAAAAGGAGGCCCAGAATAGAATCAGACGGGGAGGCCCATTGACTTATATCGTGGCCGCGCTGGCGATGGCCGCGCCTGTTTTTGTTATTTTGGGCGGGTGTGCAGCGTGCATCGCGCGACGTAGACGCCAGATTGGGTGGGACGTCGGTCGATGGGGAGACACAGACGAGCAGGGCGACACTATGAGAGAGCCTGTTCCAAGAATAGAACAGAAATGGAGACTGGCCAACGAGCATTGCTTTTTTTGGACGGAAGGGCGAGAGATGGGGGGGGGGAGGGGGACAGCAGGCGGGCAGGCGGGCGGACAAGAATAGTACGAGGGAGAGAGAGCGAGTGGGAGAGCGGTCGACTGTCAGAAGGCCGGCGGCCGGCCGACCGTGGTGCTGCATGGATGCCGTTGGTGGTGGTGGTGGTGGTGTGTTGGAAGCGAAGAAGAAGCCAAAATGGCAACGCTGTGGATGTTGGGGATGTCTGTCGGACTCATTCATGCATGGCCGGCAGGCGCGCTAGCCCAAAAGGAGAGTCTACTTGCAGGTGGAAGGAACGAGAGGACGTGCAGGGAGGAGCGGAGCGCGGAGAGACGATCGAGGGAAGGTGCGATGCTCAGTACGGAGGAGGCCAAAGGTGGTGAGCGACGAGGACCAGGAAAGAGCGGCCCTGTGCTTATTGGTTCCGGGACGAGTGGGTCGAGGCGAAAAGAGCAGGCAGTCGAGCTCTCCTGCTCGAAATAGAACGCAGGCTTCAAGCTCGACAGTCTTCAAGCAGGCCGCTCTTGCCGCTGACTGGTTCAAGCTGTGATTGCCCTCTCACAGTCTGTTGCGTCGAAAAAGGAAAGAGCAGCTCTCCCCACTCAATAACGGGCAGGTGCAACGGACGTTGCCCAACGAGGAATCCCGGGGCAGGAGCAAAGCACGAGGCGGGAGAGACATAGTACAAGAGATTGTGTGACGGTTCCGCACGACGCATGTACTACAGTTCTGCAGCTACAGTTCTGTAGTGCTTGATTGTGTTTCCCTCCTCAAAGAGGAGTGCTTCTCTTTCTGGACGGACACATACGCGCCGTGCGCCGTTGCACAGAAACATGTCTCACCGTGACCAGACTGCCGAAGCGTTGAGAAAGTGAGAGCGAGAGAGAGAGAGGACCCGAAATGAGAAATACAGAGTAAAGAGCGGAACATAGAGAAGACACCGCAAGGAACAAACCAAAAGTGTGCATCCTACTCTCGGCTTTTTCATCTGAAAATAAAGAATGTGCATGCGAAGAGGATCGGTTTCTGCCCGACGGGTCTATTTTCTTCTCTCTCGTCATGTTTCTTCTCTCGCCCGCTTCCGATGGTGCAAGAGTGCACACCGAATACTAGAGTGGAGCCCGACTGTCGTGGTGCACAAGAGAACGTGCCCTCATGACCCTTGTCTTTGCAGGGGAGGGGGAACAAGAGAACAAGGGAATATAGCAACCGTGGACATCTGGTGAGCACGGGCTGAATAGGGAAAAAACTTGCGCTGGGCGGGAAAGAGGACGGTCGATGGGGGACGGGTCGACGTGGGCCAAGAAAAAAAGAGTGAGGCATGCTCTGCTACCCGTGCTGAGGACCCATTCTCCGATCGGACCCGGTTTGCCCTAGGGCTGTTCTTGCAGGGCTGTCGCTGATGGAGAGGAAATGACTAGATCAGGTCGTCGAGATGATTTGTTGCGAGGTCGTGAGAGGCATTGTCAGAGAAAATGTTGTGCTACGAATGGGAGACAGCATTGTCAAAAGCAGCCGAGCCTGGGAGCCCGCTGTTTGTGAGCCGGTGGAATAAAGATGCGATGCCGGATGAGGCAGCTTACACAATACAGGCCAACCAAAGCAATGCGAACAAGGCACGCGGTCTGCTAGCACGTCTGAATCGGATCACGAACTTCATTTGCAATAATTTGTACTCTCGCCTATTCATCCTCGTCTCTGTTGGGAATCGGCTGATATGCTCATTGGACGACAACGGACGAATCAGCAGCAAGAAGTGACAGGTCGAGACGCGGATTGGCTGGACGGAGGGTAGTATTCAAGAGGACAAAGCCTGTCGAGGACGAAGACAAACGACTCGAGTACTCAAGGGCTTTCACTGACATGACCAAACCCCGATTCATCAATCCTTGTCCTCCGTAGTCACTTTTCACGTTCTTGCCGGCGTAGCTTGGAGAGCTTGATGGCCAGGATGCGCAAGTGCAAGTACCGTCTCGCGTCCGTGCTGTGGGGGTAAGTACTCCGTAATACACAGTACTGTATTTCGTACTCTTGATATGCTTCCGACGGCGTCTTCTTCCTTTTCATGGATAAAATTTACCAAAACTTCATGTCTTCCAAAGCACGTATAATGACGGCAGGGCACTGTCTTTTCAACGGTAGACCAGGCAACAACAACAACAGCAGAACAGAAATGACCGAAATGCAACAGAGCGCACAAAAACCGTCAGGACAGAAAACAGAGAAATGGGGGAGAGCGACTTGGACAAGAAGCAAGTGAAAAACAGCAAAGTGGGTGTACAGCTGAACAGGGGTGCTTTCTTGACGAGCCGCTTCTGGGCGGTGATTGGCTGGTGGTATGTGGAGCCAAAATGTGACGAAAAGACAATGGCCGTGCATCAGTGCGTGCAGGTGTTGTGTTCTCCAAGTTCAACTACTTTGTACGTCGCATTGCGTCTTTTTGGAGCATGGGTTTCTTGCTTGTCTGCAAAACAGACAAAAAAGACTGGCGTACCGGGACCAACCGTCAGCTAGCGCGGACGCTGGACCCCTGTCGACGCCAGTCCACAAACGGCAGCAGCGCCCCACCTCGTCACCCCCAACGTCTCCACTTGCCTTCTTCTGGACGTCCTGGACGCGGATCACAAGGTCCAGCGGCAATGGACATTGGTTCACTGGCTGGCCGATGCAGTGACGGACAGGGGTCCGAGTGTGACGACGGGATTAGATACATGTGTGTACGGAGTACGTCGTCGAGAGAGGGAGAGAGGGAGAGAGAGAAGAGCGTCCCACATCGTCTTTTCTCATTATTTGCCTCGAGTCTGTCCGTCGCTCTTTCCTCGCAGGACTTGTTAGCCGCCCTCAAGAATTGGCCCGATATAGAAACAGCACACCAAGGGAAAGAGCAGAGGGCATTTTGGGCTAATTTTGGCCGTCGCAACCGCCGCCCTTCGCGCCGACGTCTTTCTCTGCGTCTCGCCCAGTCGAGTCTCATCACGCGTCTGGACCACCTTTGTCAATGTTGGCTCGTTTTGTGAATGATCATCCAATATTGCATGTCTATTTTTGTGAAGCCCTGTCGCAAATTAGGCCAGTATTGTGCTCCTCTTGTGTCTTTGCGCTCCTTCCAATGTTGGTCAGCATTCCCTCTGCCTGTGTGTCGTTCTTGCCTTTGATCCGATGTCATGACGGACGCTCCTTCTGTCTGTGTCGTTCTTGCCCTTTTGATGCATTGCCATGACGGACGCTCCTTCTATGTGTACTTGGCACGATGGTCGTACATCGTCAGCTCTCCACTGCATCCAAATCTCCACGTCTTCCGGCCTCAGTGCACCTCTCGACTGCACCTCTCGACAGGCTCAGCGCCCGCCGCCCAGCAATGCGACAGGCCGTTTCCCTTGTTAGGCAAGGCCTGCCTCTCTTCCTGGCCAGGCCGCTCCACTCTCCACTCTCTGCCCTTCCAGCCCATGCCCTCCCCACGCTAAAAGCATTGGCCACAACGGGAGTTTTTCTGCCTCTCTGATCTGCACACAGTTTTGAACGCCTCTACGGCGTGCTGGCCATGGACGGTGTACATTCCGCCAATGCTCGGCATATTCTGCAGTGCCTGCCACGCTGCTGCCATGCTTCCAGCGCTGCCGACTCGATCATTGCTGGGCAGGACCCCCAACGGAAACGGAGCCCACTGAAAGTTTGTATCTTAACGAAACATGCCTCTCCATATTCCCGCCGCATTCCTTCATCGGCTGCCGCCAGTGTCCATAAAACAGCCCCCAGGCCCAGCCCCCAGTTCAGATACAGTTCCAGATCAGTCCCGTTGCCCCCAGCCGCCAACAGCCAACAGCCAACATGTCTGACGGCATCCTTTGAGATCGATTTAGTTGGTGTTTCTCGTTCTCTTCCACTTTTTTGCCAGGTCCCGTTCTCCCTAAGAAAAGGACGCCATTGTTTTTCTCCTCTCCTCGTCTTTCATTCTCTTGCTCGTTATTATCACAGAGTACAACACCCTGTTCATCTTTATCCTCTCTTTCTTCTTGATCCTCCATCTATTTTATATTTCCCTTCACGTCCCGCTTTATTTCTTTTTCTCTCCTTTCGCGTTCTCCCGCTCTTTGTATTTATATAAAGGCACAAAACCCGGCTGCAGTTGTGCGGCACAGCCTTTTATCTCCAGTCGTTTTGTCTCTTGGCCTCTGTCCTTGTGTTTCTTTCGTTCAACATTTTCTGTCGTTTTGTCCACTGTTCAACTCTCTGTCGTTTTGTCCACTGTTTTAGTCTTACTCTCCCCTCCAACACGCTGCCCGTTGCAATAAAGTGGACAGCCGCTAGTTTAGTCGTCTCACTAGGGAAAACTACTCCTCACTACGGCGACACGATCATCCTCGCGATCTGTCACCGTCCTTGTCTGTTGCTCGTCGTTCTTCCCCTTTCCTTTTTTCGCCCCCTTCCCGTCTTTTGATGGGCTCGTCCCGTCCTAAGATTGCCCACCAGAAAAGGACGATCTCGAAGAAGGATAAACAGACTACGAAACCAACAGCCAACAGACCCGCTCGGGACCGAGCCGACAACAGCAACATGAAATGTAAAGAGCCCTGACGCTGGACATTGAAACGGGTAAACGAAAACTATGGGACGACGGTTCTGGCGATCATCGACCGTCGTTGCGTCCGTTCGTTTTACGAGCTACTCCATCCTGCTCGCCTTCGCACGGCTTCTTTCCCTGTCGAGAAAATGTCCGCCATCCACGCATCACATGGGGACGATCGCAGGCAAGGGTCCTCACAAAGCCGTTCATTCCATCCTGCGCCGTGCAACGTACAGCCCATCGCGGTCTTTCTCGTTTTGTTGTATGTCATAACGCGACATTCAAAATACAGCCGAGGGGAAGCCAAGAACGTCCGGCATCGTCGTGACAAGCTAAACTAGGTCGCAATCACCTTGTCCATCGTCCTGCACGATGACTGTAGCTTTCGCTGATGATTTGCTGTTTTTCGTTCGTCGTCGATGCTTTTTTCTCTTCTTGTTCTTTGTTCTCTTGAGTCAGGGTCCTCTTTTCTCATGCACCAACCCTGGCAAGGCCCTGCACGGATCGACCAATATGCCGTGCGTGCCGTTGTCAGACGAACAGAGGGAGAGGCGCAAAGTGGACGGAGAGAAAAGAGGAGTCGGCCTTGCAATTTCCTGCGGGCAAATGCCTTGTCCAGACGGGTTGTGCTTAACAAGCAAGGCTAGCTCAGTGGGTGTCGTTTAGTGCAGTCGTTCTGTCTCATCACACAATCCCTGCCCCTGGTCACAAGGATCGGACTGATGCTCCGGGGGCTCTGTCCTCTCTGTCGCCCTCTCACTGAAGACGGTCTCTTACTGTTTTGGTGCTACGGCGAGCTGCGGCGAAATTCTCCGCCAGCCATGGACAATGAGAGGGTAACTACTGTGTACTCCGTAGTGGACCGAGTGGAGAGGTGAACTGTGAAGAGGATCGTCGCAGAGGGGGAAGCAGATTCGGGCGTCTTCATCTTGCGTCGGCATCTCCTCGTTCCTCCACTGCCATGAGGAGAAAGAAAAGGAGGCTGGTTTCTGGACCGGGGGCACAGGCACTTTCATCGTCCCATACACAGCCTGCTGATCTGATGTGATCAAAAACCATAAACGGGATTGTGCTTTTTCAGGCTACGATGTACGTCGACCTGTTTTTCACGCAAGCTAGCGCAGTGTGACTTGCACATGTTCGAAAGAAAAGATTGTGCATTTTCAGGTCCAGGGTCTTTTTGTCCAGAAGCTAGTCATGGTGATTGAGTTTGTTAATTTTACAAGCTCAGGGCATTGCGTGGCAGGGGATCACAAAAACGTGCAACGTGAAGAAAGAAGCGTAAAGTAAAAGAAATACAAGTGCATGTACGGGGCGCATTGGCCATGGCTAAATGTCAAAAAGCATGTTCACATGGTCAAAAAGGTCAAATGGTCAAATGGTCAAGTTGACGATAGTCTCGTCCAAAGAGAACCTGTCAAAATACGCCAAAACTAGACCAAACCGAGCAGCATTGCGCGCCTTTTGAAGACGAATGAGGAATTGTTTCCTGCTTTTGTTTTGGCAAGTTTATTTTGTGATTATTTCCCTTGTCTCTCCACGAACGAAACAAAAGTCTTGGCCTCGTTGACGTTGGATGCACGTTAACGTTTAGTGACGGAGAGTGGCAAAAAAATGAAGCTTAAATCGTTGATTGATATGTAGAATGCCGTGGGCTGCTCTCACTGCAAGACGACGCAGGACCTCGAGCGGCGAATGTCCACATAGAGACGGGTTGGGGGGCAGCTACCCACGACCATCGTACAACGCACTGGCAATCTGTCTGACAGGCCTTGCCCTGCACACGGAGCTCGGAAGGTTTTGTTTAACGGAAAAAGGGCAACGGGCGGTGGAGATTGTGGACTCTGCGGAGTTGACCAGGTCCAGCCTGCCAGGAAAAGAAGAAAAAGTAATAAAAAGAAAAGAAAAAAAAGAAGAAAAAAGACTCAGACCATCCCACCTTGTCCATACGATCCTTTGTCTGTTCTCGCACGATACAACGGTGACGATTTTCATGCATATGTAGTCAGAACGGAGCAAGGACATGTCTCCGTTCGGAGCAACGATCCGTGAGTCGTACGTAGTACTATCGACTATTAACCATTTTCACGCCAATGCATCCTAAACGAACGGTTTCTTTCTAGATGTTGACCGTTTATTTTAGTGCCATGCAGCTCACCGAACGAGGGGTGCACATCAAGCAGATCAAGAGAAGAGGGGAGAGGGGAAGACGATAAAAAAGGTAGAAGAGACGGGGGACAGGAGAAACGTGGTCAGCGCACAACAAAATGGGGCGAATATTGGGGAGGCGGACGAAAGTGGCCGGCAGAGCAGAGTCCACAAGGCCATGATCAAAAGAAGGCAAGAGAAGCGAGGTGATGAGCGTGGACGACAAAAGAAAATCACGCGTCTCTATGTGCTGATCGCATCTCCAAACGGTAAACGGGATGATGCTCAGAAAGGAAATGCGCTACATTACGCTCCTTAAGAAAAACGAAAAAAAAGAAAGAAAAAAAAAAGAAAAGAAAAGAAAAAGGACGCGAGGCCTGACCGAGACCCCAACGAAAGAAAGGAACGACAGACGGTGGACAATGGACAATAGTGCCGGTCAACGAAGGATGTCTCTGGTCGGCGATGAACAAGGGTTTGTGGTTGTCGTGACGGTTTTGGTGACAGTTTGGACCACGGCAAACTGCTACGTCGACGTCGGACGTTTCCTTTTCGATAATGCAACTGTCCGATGTGAACTATGGATCGCCTGCACATCCCCCTCACTGTGAACCATGGTTGACTGGCGGCGAGTCTCTTCAGGAATCAATGGTAAAAGTACGTCAGTGTAAGAGAGCATGTCCCCCCAACTCGTTCTGTTACTCGTCTCTGCCCCAACTGAATATCCAGTCGGTATTCTGTAGACGAGGACTACGTCGAAAACCGTTCATTTTCTAGTGTGCCAAAGAGGCTGAAGTAAGACAGGCTGATCAATGGATGCCCGTGCGTCCAATGGCCACCACGATACAATGTATGTACTCTGTACAGCTTACACGGTTGACCGCTAGTGCCCTCTACCCACAATAGTTGGGGGCCAAAAATTGAAGATGAAATGACACACTGCGCATACGAGTGACGACAATAGCCAGGCCTGGCCTGTTCATGCAAGACGGGAGGGAGCAAGGAAGGGTAGGGGCGTCGTAGATCATTGCAGCGAGGGAACCACCGCGGACAGGACGTGCAGCGTGCCAGTAGGAGAGCGACAACGAGTGGCAGGGTGGTGGCCGGGGAAGCAACGAAGCATTGGGGGTCTCTCTGTCTTTGGGGGGTTTGGGGCTTGTCTCTTTCGCAATCTTTCGCAATTTTTTTTTTTTTTTTTCCCCTCTACCCGTCTCATCACAGCTGAACAACCCATGTCTTTACGACGGCAAAAGAAACTTTTCCATCACATCCGCAGCATCCAAGCCTTTGCGCACAGATGCACAAATGCACAAATGCACAAATACACAAATGCAAACGGGCGTGGAATATTGGCAGGCGGGGGTCAATAATACGACGGCATGAAGCGAGAGGCAAAGTGGATGAAAAAGTATTTCGTAAATATGGCTGGATATAGGCAAGTCCGCTGAGCCAGCCATTGTCGTTTTTTGACGGGAAATAGAAAATAACGCGACCATCACAATCCATTCGCAACAAACGAGAGCTGAAAGGAGTCGCGGGACGGGAAGGCAGCGTTTTGTCTCCTTTTTTGTTTCGTTCTTTTCGACTACATTTCCAGCTGAAGCTCACAAGAAACAACGAGCATTCATGCGATCACAAATGAAGAGGCGTGACTTCAAATACCGAGTACGAATACTCCCTAGGACCTGTCCATTGGCAGCGTAACACTCAGCATGAACAGAGACTGCCTGACGCCTGTGCCGTTTGTTCAATGTCCAGTCGCAATGCCGGCTGTCACTGGACAATGCACCCCGACAATCCGCAACCCGCAACCTAACCCACAGGACCCTATCTCCGTCTCATCACACATTTGGCCCAGCAGACCAACCCGAGGCCAGAATCGACTCCTGCTTCACGGCCGCAGCAAACTTTGTCGTGCAGGATCGCGAGATGTGATGGAAAAGGGGGAGAGAAGCAAACGGAAAGGCAAACAAATGCAGAGGGACGAAAAAGGCCGCATTGCATTTTCATCATGTGAGACTGAAGTTGCGACGTACAACGTGCCTTTTGGTCCGGAGGCGGTTGGATGTGAGGTTGTCCGTGTTTGATTGTGTAAAAAGGCCTGAATATAGTCACCGAATGGTAAATACTCAAAGTTTGCAAGCGAAGACAGAGATATGATATGTGATACAAGCAAAACAATCAACATCACTGTGGTCACAAAGAGCACTCATATTTGGTTCTGTCATTATTTACAGAGACTGCCGGTGTCGGAATGAGGCAGCGTCTGGTGGAAGTCAAGACATACAGTCGATGCTATCCTCACAAATATTTCACAGTATACTCTAGGTCTCATTATAATAAACAATTTAATAATATTTACAAAACGTGGTAGAGTAAAATAGGTACTACTAAATAGTGGAAATATATACTTAATATAAAGCAAGCAAATAAATTATACATCGTTTGTTACCATATAAATAAAAATTAACCTTGCAATACACTTCACATTTCTTCTTTTTCACTGACAAGACATTCCTTGACCGTGCCTGCAAGTCCGTGCGAGGAAACATGTCCCAAACCATGTGGATGCCAGTCGAATCTCGTCGTCTGTGTTCGTTGTCTGTGTTATTCTGTGTCTCCCCATCATCCGAGACACTTCTGGAAAAGTACGACTGTTCCACCTGCAGGCGCCTCAAGAAAGCCGCACCTGCCCGGGAGAGCCAACGCCTTGAATCTGCACAACGTTCGACAGAGATGCATCCAAGACACTCTTGTGTTTCCACGTCTGCCGTGTCTGTCACACTTTACGCCACATGTACGCATGCAGAGTGCTGCATCCTGCACGGTACCACTGCACCGCTCCACTGCACTCGGCTGCGACCAGCTGCTGCGGCCTCACCTTGGACCGCCGCCCGGGACGGTGCATTGGGACTGTGTATTGTTCGTATGTTGTATGTCGTATGTCGTACGTTGAAGGACTTTCTTTGAAGGACTTTCGAGGCTTTCCGACTTTGGGACATATCGTCGTATTCTTGTCCCAGCCTCCCCACCGGACGGTGTACCGCAGGCCTGGACAAAAACACAAGTGAGACACAACGAGCACAACCGCCCCCCTACGAAGCTGCAGTGCTACGGCACTCTTCATGTCGACGTGTTGCTTCTTTGCTTCTTTTGATTATCTCTGTCCTCTCTGGCGTTCCTTCCTTCCCAAACCGTGGCTCGGCCTTTGTCGACGTCGACTCCACTCTGTGCACAACTGGCATTCCGTAAACGGAAACCACCTATGCACCCCCAAGTGTTGACACGCTTTTTCGCGCCCCGCTTCCGATGCATACAGAGTAGTCACAGCGCCTTGGGTCGTTCTTGCCTCGTGCTGCTGTGGCGTGACAAGCCACTACACCTCGTGCAACCGCCACAAGTCCGGGGACGAGTTGACCGCCTCCTGGAGAAAACGCTGTGTGTTTTGGTAGGCATCACGAACTGCGAGAGACCCGTGGAATTACGTCGTACTGCCTCGTTCTCCGTACACCGCAAGACATTCACCATTCAGCATCAAGAAAAGCCCACTGTTGACTCTCATTCGCAGGCCTGAAAGATCGGCTACGGGTCATGAGGGACGCTCCGAGATGGAGTAATACATACAATAAGAAGTAATAAGACAACAGAAAAGAGAGAAAAAGCACAGAAAACGGTCAAATGGCCTCGAATAGCCCCGGCCCTTGGAGCTCTGGCTGGGCCCGGCCTAACTACGCACCCTCGTGACCTAGTACGAGGCGGTGAGTCCCTGTCGTTCGAGGCCTCTTTTTGTTGAGTGTTCCTATTTTTCGTCGTTTTATTTTATTCGTGGATTCCTGTCCTTGCTGCTCTTCTGCCTGCGAGAGGCAAATCCGGGCCTCGTCTCTGTTGACCCTGGCGATCGGCGGAGCAACCGAGGGCGAACCAAATACAGGAGAGAGAGGCCATTGGAGGAAGAGGAAATGAGAAGAATAAACAAGAGGAGGCCGTGGGAGGCTATGAGAGACAATTGGGCGTCAAGACGGACGTCAAGGCGGACGTCATCGAGCTGCTGCGGACTGACTCTTTTCCTCCTCTTGTGTCAGCCGGAATGTCCAGTCATGTGCCTCTTATCGCTTTCCGTCTCGCCTGGTCACGCCGAAATTGCTGCATCAAATACACAATCCCTGCTACCGCCTGCCATTGGGCAGCGACTTACACGACCAAACTGAAGCTAACGAACGCTAACAGACGAAAAGACGAAAGACGCACCGTCAACCATGACGGCCGAGACGGCCTAGACTCGATTTATGCTCTTGCCCTCCCGTCTTCCTTTCCGCAACAAGCCGGGTGAAAATAAAAATAATACAAGTACATGGCCAAGCGAAAGGAAGTAGCGTGGTTCCGTGTCTCGCTCTCCTCACTTGAGCTTGCTTCGTCTCTGCTCCGCCTGGCCGTTGCCTCTTCTGTCGTTTGGTTCGTCAACCACTGTTTCACAGAATGACACTATGCAAAGAGGACGGCGTACAGAGTACGACATCCTCCGTACATGTCCTTTCGTAGCACTCCTTTGCTGTGTTCCCCTCCTTGTGAGCCATGGCACGGACCGTTAGGTTGAACTAGCTCCCACCGTCTTTGTCAATCTGAACGACATTGCCGCTGATTTCGCCACCTTCGGTTTGAACCAGCCTAACGACGTTCCTTTGGTCGGCACGCGTCGGAGCGCCCAATGCTTCAAAGGAAGGGACTTGCAAACAACATCCGTCTTTTCCCTCGATTTCCCGTCGGCCTCGTCACACAAACAAATGAATTGAATGCAGGAGCGGACACCCAGCGTGCCGTGTAAAGGATGCAGGGGCTGTAATGATGTCGTCTTCTCTGCATGTTAACCGCAGAGTTTGGTGTGCTCGCAATCTACGGAATTGCATGAAACGATTTCCTCCGATCGCAAGCCGAGCTGTGAGCAGACGGCCTGAGAGGGACGTCTCAATTCACATATTTTCGTCAGTGCACAGTGCACGACAAGCGAATATAAATCGTACATACATTGTGCTTTGTACGGCGTTCTTTGTACAGCACCATTCTGCAGCCAAGCCATACACAACTGCGAGTGCATCTGCAGTCGACAGCATGAGACAAAGTCGACCGCAGAGTATGTGCAGAGAGACCCACGCAACAGAAGGCTGCATGCGACAGGAAACTAGACTGCAGCCCAGAATGCAGCCCAGAATGCAGCCCAGAATGCAGCCCAAAGTGCAGACTCGACGACCGTCCTTGTCTATCTGTTACAATCCGTCTTCCGTTTCTGCCCCCCGTCTTCCGCCTGTGCTTCGTCCGCCGCAATGCACCCGACCTGCAGTGTCTGGCCCCCAATGCTGACGAAAGAGGGGCTTCTGCTTTCTTTTTGGCTTGTTCATGCACCAAACTCCTCGCTATGTCCATGCGCACAACGCGGCCGATGCTGCGGCCGTTCCCGTTCCCTCTCCCCTGTGTGCTGGTCTTCTGCACGAAAGCAGCGCAGGGATAGCAGGAAACTGGGGCGGACATGCACACTGCCCTGCGACGAAGAACCCAGCTGACATGGCCTCGTGACTTATTGTTGTTGGCCTTCCTCTCAGCTGCCTCTGCTCTCTGCTCTCTGCCCTCTGTTCCTGCGCTCTGTTGATTATGCCTGTTCGAGGCCTCCTGGGACAATCGTGGCAAAGAGGCGAGAAACGGTCGCGGCCCAAGGCCGGCGCATTCAAGGAAAACCGGACTGAGATCGCTGTGTCCCCGACACTCTGTCGCACGTCCCTCAACCGGCGGTGATGCTGGCCCACTGCATAAGAGGCCGTTGGGCGCAGAGGGCGAGCGACCACGGAGGTCGGGAGTTGCACTGGGAGCTACGAAAAAGGTGGGTCTGCTGTTGGAGGGAAAGAGGGAAGGGGACCATAAACACGCAGCCAATCAAAATAAAGGGCTGTCGGCGCTTACCTGCAGCAATTCAAACTGTGATTTTCTGGTCCTTTCCCTCGTGCCTTCCCTCCTTCACACCCCCCAGCACCATGCAAAGTATCTTGCAACGGAATTACTGCTGAAAGGTACATTCATGGAGCAGCTCTCTCCATGCGACGGGCAGCTTCCTCGCGTTCTGTCCAATGGCGTGCTAGTGCTTTTTGGTCTTCTGCATCTGGCCACACACAGCATCCTCATTATGGCCAATCGGCGCGGCGGTCAACCCTCCATTGTCTCTGTCTCTCTCTGTCTGTCTCTGTCTGCGTGTCTTGCCTTCTGGTCCTTGGTGCTTTCCTCTTTTATCGGCATGGCTCTGGCCAACGGTCACAAAAATGGGCACATCGTACCTTCCCGTAGTCCACCAGCTCGCACCAATCACACCGCCGTCTCGAGGCGCCAGTGCGCTCCTGCCCACCACACCCGCCGTGTAAGTGCCCAAAGTGCAAGTGCGATGCCCTCGTCAAGCACTTGCCCGCACAGCAGGACTTGCACTCCGTCGCTCTTTCCCCCCATCTTGCATGTATCTTTTTTTATCCCTGTATTCCCCCCCTCTCTCTTGTCTCTCTCTCTCTCTCTCCCTTCTCCCCCTCCTCTTGTCTCTCTCTCCTCTCTTCTCTCTTCACCTCAATGTAACCTCGAGCTCCACCATTGTCACTTACATCCCCCGTCCATCACACAGTACCACACCAACCCCAGTCACTTGCAGTGCTGCCAGTGCTTCTGTATGTCCTTGTGTCCTCTTTTCTGCTTTCCTGCTTTCTGTGGGACCTCTCTTTGCGCCCACTTTTTTCTTTACCGCCCTGGTTAACCGCCGGCGCGTCGCTGCAGTAGTCTGCTGTTGTTGCTATTCTTGTATTCTTGAACACCGCTAACGAAAGAAGCAGCAGAGGCAGGAGAAGCAGGAGAAGCAGGAGAAACGTGAGCGAGAGACTCGACAGAACGGGAGGGGGGCCAAAAGCAGCCAGGAAAGGCCCGCCGTGCAGACGAGAATGCCGCTGATGCATCTAATGCATCGCGGTGCGTTGATCCACAATGAACAGCAGAGGCTGCGCAGCAGCACAGCAACAGAAACAGAACAGGACAGGGACAGGAACAGAAAAGAAACAGAGCAGAAACAGCATCTCAGTTCGTCGGCTGCCGTATGTCGGCCATCTGTGCGATCGAAACTCAACTCTCATCACAGCAAATGGAGACACTCTTCAATCTCCTCTCACATATTGCACACCCTGGACTCTCCAATATCCCATCACAGGTGATGGTTGACCTGCATATGCCAAGTGCTGTGTCCGGAGCAATTACTCTGTGCTGTGTGCTGTGTGCTGTGACCCCCCAACCGCACCTTTTTTCGTCACAATCGCCCGCCTCTTCGTTTACCAGGTGCAGCCTCTACAAACAGTCCACTGTCAACCATCGTCCAGTCCGCTGCCGTTCGGCCCACACTCTTTCGAGGCCTGTTTCTTTTTTGAGCACACTCGTGCTGCACCCTGCTGCAACGCTGGTCTGGTTCGCTGTTCCTAAGAATATCCATCCCGTGCACTTGCACACTGGCATTGCCCTTCGCAGCCCTCGAACACCCATTCCATTCACGCAAGCATCCCAAGCTTCCCATACATAACCCTCTGTAGCCGCCCATCTTCCGGCATCAGAATGATTTGACTGATTTTTTCTCCTGTTTCTCTGTTTTGCCAATTTTGTTCATTTTTCTGTTGCCCCTGAAAAAGAAGCTTCCATTATTTTCTCTGTCTTGGTTTCTGTCTCTGTCTCTGTCTCTGTCCGTCTCTCTCTCAAACAACCGCCCAACCAAGTGCGCTTGTGTGTTGCATCCATATATCAAAAGACTGCCACTCTGCCTGCGACTGTCTCTCCCCTCGTTGATCGAGCCGAAGGATATACAAAGAAAGAGTGCCCCGCCGGCAACGGTAAACCAAAATTCAAAATTCAAAACTACATCACCGGATATAGTCGACCGTTTCGAAACATAATCACCGGCACCAAATTTGTTAAGAAAGCATCTCGCCGCTGCTCACAAAATAAAAAAAGAAAGCGACGTCACTCACGTCGGTATACGACGACAAAAGACTGTCAACTGAAGTCGCAAGGCTGGACACACCAGCTGCCGCTGTTCAAATGGTGAGTCGATACAACACCATGCACAAGCATCACCGCCTGCCTCACACCACCTGTATACTAACATCGCAGTCCGCACAATTGTATGCGCCGTCGCGGAGGCCGCCGCAGGAGATGAAGCAAAGGAACACCATGCTGCTGCACGAGTCCTTCTTCAGTCTCAAGGGCGTCCAAGAACGGCCCGTCTCCGTCGCCACAGAATTCATGGAGTCCGATTTCGACGAGGACTACATTCTGAGCGACGACGAGAGCGACGACGAGAGCGTCGACGGCGGCAACAACTCCCCACGGGGGAGCATGAATTCGGTACGTTCAAGATCGACTGCAGGACTGCAGGACTGCAGGACATTGTCTTCGCCATCATCTTGACACCGCTAACTGATAACAGTCGGGCCAGCCAAGTTTCACCACCGTCTCTTCCTATGACGAGGTCCCGACGCCTCGATCAAGTCGCATGCACACGGACCTCCCGCTGGTCACCGACCTGGCCAAGCCTGTTGAAGGTCCCCGCGGCCCGCACCTCTTCCGCATGTCGATGCTCTCCGCCGAGTTCCAGACCGCCCTCAGCCTATCGCCCCTCACACCGAAAGCCCCCTCCAGCGCCGCCGTCGCCTTCCACATGCAGCAGCAGCAGCAGCTGCTGCAGCAGGGCCACAACAGCGTGCCTCTCCCGCACGGCATCACCCCGCTGCCTCCGACGCGCCAGCAGCAGGCCCAGGCCCAGAGCGGCCCCTTCCGCTTCTCCCACGAGGAGCTTGACACCGCCACCCTTGCCGCGTGGTCGCCCGAGATGGTCGCACAGTGGATGCTGAATGCTGGCATTGAGCTTCCGGTCTGCGAACGCTTCATCGAGAACGACATCACCGGCAGCATCCTGATTACGCTCAAGTTCGAAGACCTCAAGGAACTCGGCATCCCCTCGTTCGGTGTCCGCACCAACGTCTGGAACCAGATCAACGCCATGAAGAACGTCAAGACCGCCGAGCCGCGGCCCGACACCCCCATCGAGGACGAGCCCGACCGCGAGGTGCGCCGTGAACTGCGTCGCGAGGTGAGCGTCAAGGACGGTCTGAACGGCGGTAGCAGCGGCAGCAGCGGCAACAACAAGCCCATGCGCCGCTGCGCCAGCTCTCGCCGCAGGAAGCCGGCCCGCGCCTCGCCCGGTCTCCCCATGTCCGCCGACGATTCCATCACCCCGATGGAGTCCGTCTCCATCGTCGGCATTGAGCAGATGATGCCGAAGCCGCACCAGTGCTCCAAGGGCGAGAACTGCAGCAAGTGGCGCCGCAACCAGCGCATGATGGAGGCCTTCAAGAAGGACCACCCCTTTGTCGACGTGGAAAAGGGCGGCGTCATCATGGTCGCCGGCGACCCCGGCAACCCTGAGACGGCCCGCGCCATCGTCCCCAACGACGACGTCTTCCGCCCCATGTCCGACGCCATCCCTTCTGTTGTTGCCTCGTCCGACGTCATGGGCCCGGGCACTCTGGTCCAGGCACCAATTGCGCTCGAGGAGGAAAGCCTGCGCGCCGTCCAGTCGCGCGATCCCCAAGACAACGTGCGCCAGTTCCTCGACTTCCAGCACCAGCACGTCACGTCCAGCGAGGTGCCCCCCACGCCACCCTTTGAGCTGTTCCCCAGCCGCGTCCAGCAGCCGCACGAGGGTCTGCGCACGCTGCCCAAGCTGGCCATCCCCTCCCAGCTGCGCCAGACGCACACCGTCCCGGACAACCAGGCCTTTTTGCAGTTCCAGCAGCAGCAGCAGCAGAAGCAACACCTGGAAGAGCAGCAGCGCCTCTCGGCCGGGGCCGAGGCCGGCGCTGTGGCTGTTCTCCCAAGCACCTCCTACCCCCTGTCGGCAGAGACAGCGTCCGCTGCACCGACGTCCACCACGTCCTACACAAACACCGCCATCGAGGAGTCTCCTGACAGCCGCACGCCGACTGCGCCGTACCGCTTCGGAACGCCCTTCACCGAGGTCGACGTGCCCGTCACGGCCGTCCCGCTCGGCCCTGTCGCCCGCGATGCCTCGCAGTCTGTCCCGCCCGACATGAACTACCGGGCACCGCTGGCCCGCACCATGTCGCGCGCCTCGGCTCGCCGTCCGTCGTTCCCGGTTCTGCCCTCGCTGGCCGAGAACCAGGTGTCCGCGGCCCCGCGTGTCATGCCTGCCGGGATGCCCCGCGCCGCATCGGCCATGGGCCACCGCCCGACCTACCGCAGCGTGAGCCCGGAGGGTCTGGGTCACGAACAGAACGCCGGCAACAACGCTGGCGCCCGTCACCTGCAGCCGCCGCCCCGCGTCAAGTACCCGTGGTCGCCCGACCGGGCTACCTTTGAGAAGGCGATTGCCCCGCTGTCTCTGATCACGTCGACACTCAACTCGTCGTCGTCGTCTCTTGCCTCCGCCAGCACGGGCACGCTCGGCTCGGCTGCATCGGCTGTCTCGGGTGCCTCCACGGCCATCACGTCGGCCGGTGGCAGCATGCACAGCGCTGCTTCTGCCTCTGGCGGCATCAGCTACCAGGGCGAGGTCAAGAAGCGCAAGACCAAGATGCTGCGCCACGAGTGGAACGACCGCTACGTCACCCTCAAGGGCACGCGCATGGCCATCCACAAGGACAAGGCCAGCATGCACCACAGCACCCTCGAGTACGTCGACATTGACGACTACGCCATCGCCTGCTCCACCATGGCCGCGTCCTCCAGCAAGCTCAACGCCGCCTTCAAGGCCATGAACATTCGCCGCGGCAGCGCCGACAACGTGGCGTCGGGCTCGTCCAAGAACGACGTCGCCGCCTTTGCGTTCCAGCTGATCCCCCAGGATGCCAAGGGCGGCGTGCGCCTCAAGAAGCGCGACAGCGCCATGCCGGTGTCGGGCAGCAACGGCGTTCTGACGCCGTCGTCGGCGTCCATTCTGTCGTCTGCCGCGTCCACATCGTCCTCCGCGCCTGCGCCCCTCGATGCGGTCAACGGCACCGGCAAGACGCACCACTTTGCCGTCAAGAGCCGCGACGACCGCATCGAGTGGATGCGCGAGCTGATGCTGGCCAAGGCCATGCGCCAAAAGGGCGAGGGCTTTGAGGTCAGCGTCAATGGCAATATGATCTAGTCTGATCCAAGGGTGGTGGCAACAGCTACAGCTCCAGCATGAAATTGGATGACCATACTTGCAGCTTGTTTTTTTATTGTGTTGTGTCATGCTTTCATGTCCTTTTATTTTCCCTTTTTCTGCGCCGCGATATACCTGCCTACCTCAACGGTCTGTCTCTTAAGTTATCTTCAACCTCTTTACATTCTCTCTTCATTCCCTTTTGTTCTTTTTTTTTTTATTCGTTCACGTTCTTCTCTTCTTGACTACTCTGCATACCATAGCTTTGGATGAAACTGGGATACCTATGGATTTTTGTGACTGCTCTTGACCGTTTTCTCATTCGTCTGGTTCTCTTTCCTTCACTCATATTATGTACTCCTTCTCACGACGGACCTTTACTATCTCTATATACAACACGCTCCTTGTCATGGGACGGTATTTTGATTAATCTATACTTTAAACAAGCTCACAAAGATGCACAAGTGACTGTCACCAAAGTGCGTAGTTTGCAAAGCAGTTCCTATAAAAATGCTGTCCCAGACTTTAGCATAAGGCAATCACATGACTTCATCCGTTATGAGAATATTGTGAGACGTTATGTGGCAGCGCAACCTACTGAGCCTAGGCTTAAGCACTCCTAAAGCAACTGACACTGGGATGTTTTGTTCTCTTTTTGTCTATCGTACAAAATATAGTATGGCCATATACAACGCCAGATGGTGTCTCCGCCTCGTCTGTTTTTGGGTCTTTTCCGCTTTTCCGCTTTTCCCGCTCGTCTAGCAGTGGGCAGCATGCAGTCACCGTCCCGTCGTCTTCGTCGTCCCTTGCGCCGTCCCTCCTATGTCTTGAGCTTCGGCCGGTTCAGGTTGGCCAGGCTCGCCACGGCCTCCCAGTCAATCGCGTTCCACCAGGCCTCGACAAACGCCGCCTTGCCGCCGTAGCCGTCCGCGCCCAGCCCGTAGTCGCGCAGCCACACGTGCTCCCACGTGCTCACGCAGAGCAGCGGGATGGCCTCAACGCCGCCCGGCGGGCGCCGGTCGGGCTGCTTCCACAGGCTCGGGTCGGCGGCGACCGCCTGCCGCTTGAGCCAGTTCTCGGCCGGGTCGTCTTCGTTCTCGGCCACCTCGGCGCCCACGGTGTTCATGTCCGTCATCTGCCGGCGGTAGTGCGCGCCCGGGTACGGCGAGCCGGCGTGGTACGTGTTCAGCAGGCGCAGGCTGTCGCCGCCGCGGCCCATCTGGTTGAGGCCGTTGGCCTTGACGAGCCAGATGAAGCCGGGGCCGAACATGCCCTGGGCAATGGCCAGAAACTCGCGGCGCAGCGTCTCGACGCTGCCAAAGTTGTCCTCGATGGCCAGGCGCAGCGTCGCGGGGATCTCGCGTGCGGCCGCGGCCTCGGCCGGCGATGCGGACGCGGGGATGATGTGCTTGAAGAAGAAGTCGGTGTTGTGGGCCATGCTGGCGTAGTTGAAGATGGCCGCGCTGCTCTGGTTGCCGGCCGTCCGGATGATGATGCTCTTGAGCTCGCGGTCCTCGTATGTGGTGCCTGCAGGGGTAGGGGGTTAGCGGGACGGCACTTAGATGGAAAATCGCGGTGACAAGGCATGTGTCGGCGTGGTCCGCTTCGTAGGACCGAGGGGCAGAGGACAGGACATTGGCCATACCTGCGGTCAGCTGGTTCAGGCGGTTGAGCATCAGGGTCATGTGCTGCGTCCAGGCCAGGTCGAAGCCCTCGGCGGACAGCAGGTTGGGCACACCAACACGGGCATCGTGGCGCGACACGGGCAGGTGGTGTATGCTGCGGCGGGCCTGTGCTAATGGCGCCAGCGCGCTCTGTGCCGGCCGCCGCGCCAACATGGATGCTCCGGAGCTGCTGCTGATGGTGATGTTACCGCCGAGCGCGGCCGGCGCCCGTAACCTCGGACGGAACATGGTGCAGGACGCGAGTAGATGTCGATCAATTGGCGCTGTCACAGGGTGTGCAGTGGCCGTCGGTCGTCGTCGGGATGCGGTGTCGCGTGAGTGGTGTCGTGGTGTCGTCGCACGCGCCCGCAAACATGAAGCTTTTTTCTAGGCTATAGCCGCTGGCTGGTAAAAAATCGTCTGCTTCCGCCAGATGCCCGATTCTGCCGGTCTTGACCGCCATTTAGCACAGCATTCCACAGCGAGTTGATTACAGGGCATTACAGGGCATTACAGTGGACCTCGGAATTGCGTCCACCCTTGGCAAAGTCCTACGAGTCAAAAGACAATATATCAACATAGACCAGAGCATTCCAGAATACAGAATGCAATTTTGCGAAAAGGCTGCAGAAATACAAAAGCAAAGGCTATGTGAAGCTATATCGAACTTGTCGTCACGACAGATACAAAAAATACAAAATGCAAAAAGGCAAGTATATGGGCAAGACAAAAGCGGGACAGAAGACAGAAGCGCAGAAACAAATGCCGAACCCAGATGCTCCGATGCAGTACTCCAGAAGAAAACGGCAAGGAAGCAGACGCTCGCGAAACGCCGCAGATGCAAGAGAGGAAGGAGACAGAATATACAACATACAAAAGACATAAGACAAAAGACAAAACAACCTCGCGTACGCCACGTCCTACTCCTCGAGCATCGACAGCATGTCCAGCTCGGTCTTGACCAGCTGCTCAAACTCGTCGCGGTCGATGCCCGAGGCGCGCGCCAGCATGTACAGGCTCTTGATGCTGCGCGAGACGTGCTGCTTGACACCAAACTCGCTCTGCTCCTGGCGACCGGCCGACGCTTCGAGCTTGGACACGATCACGGCCGACCCGCCGGACCCACCGGCACCGCCCAGCGACGACGAACCGTGGCTCGACGCGGACGCCGGCCGCGGGTGCACGAGGTTGGCGAGGCGCTCGTGGTCGACCTCGTACTCGTCGTCGACGACGGCGTGTTCTGGTGCTGGTGCCACAGCGCCGGACGACGCGGCCGCCGCGGACGCCGCCTGCTGGCCGAGGTTGTAGCTGCGAATCAAGCCGGCGGTGACGCCGCCCGTCAGCCCCGACTGTCCCTCTTCGCCGTCGACCACCTCGTCTGGGTCGTGGCTGTCCATGGCCGGCTGGACGGTGTCGTACTGGGCAAAGTAGGCGTCCTCGGACTCTGCGTGGGGGGGTTGGCTGCTGCGATCATGGCCGGCGTGGCTGCTGCTGTCCTCGTTGTGGGTGGCCTGTCGTATCGAAGGGGGTGCGGGCGAGCGCTTGACGGCCGGTGTGCGGGCGGGCGTGGCGTCGTACCGTGCCCAGTAGTCGTCGTCGTCGTCGTCGTCGTCGTCGTTGATATCGTTGTTGTCGGTTGTCGAGCTACCAAAAGCTGGTATGCTGTTCGTCGGGTTGGCGGTGCCGGCAGCCAACGGCGGCGCTGCGACCGCGGAAAAGGCACCCTCGGCCTCGGCCACCGTGGCGTGCCCGCCAAAGGACGCAAACGCATCGGGCACGTCCGGCACACTCACCTCGCCCACCCGCCAGCCGCTGCTTCCGCCCGCCGGGCCGGCGCCCTGCTCGTCGCCCGCGCAGTGCACGAGCCGGAACACGAGGTCCAGGTCCCGCAGCAGCACAAGCGCCTGCAGCGTCTCCACGTCCAGCCGCTTGTACCGTGTCTCCACGTGGTCGCCCGTGCTCGAGTCCCAGTCGATCTCGATCTCGCCCGAGACCGGGTGCGGCTCGAGACGGGCGCTGCGGGCAATCTCGGCGAGCTTGGCGGCCTTGGCCGGGTCGTAGGACAGCAGGCGGATCCAGGGCTCGGAGCTCGACGCGGACAAGAACTGGACGCGCTGGCGGAGGATGGGCGAGAGCAGCGGGAGGACGCCCGAGGCGGGTTGGGAGGCGATGGCGGCGACAGGCAGCGACGGCAGCAGAGGCGCCACAATGTCCCGCGGGTCGAGCGGGCGGACGACCTCTGCCATGGCGCGTGCGGTGGGGAGAGGGGAGAGAAGAGGAGGGACGAAGAGAGGACAGGAACAACAAGTTTGTCAGTCGACAAACGGTGTCTCTGGCAAGGATTTTGTGATAAATGCTGTTGTAAACGTAAATCGAGGTGTAAACGCTTCGTGAGGTAGTTTGCGTCGTCGATCGCACGGGTCTTGTCTTGGGTCGATCGCCGCCGTTGACTGTCCAGTCACATGCAGATAGTTGCTGGTTGTAGTGGGATTGCTGGCTGCTGACTCGATTCTGTTCTGCAATGTTCTGCAAGGTGCTGCAAGGGCACTCTGCCAGGGCGGTGGGTCGGTTGTGGTATGGCGCAGCGGACGGTCCCCAGTCAGAATGAGAGGAGGCTGAAGGAAAAGTGAAGTTGACGAGAATGAAGGACGTCGATCTTTGGTGATAAGGAGGGTAAGTTTGGGGGAAGGAGGGGAGGCAGCGCTGTTTTAAAAAGAGAAGGAGTATCCCAGAGCCAAGTAAAATGAGTGTGTGAGAGCCAAAGGAAGGAGCCCAGGAGTACTTTGTACGATTCGCATGTGAGGGGAGGAGCGACGAGGGTCTTCTTAACGGGACGCACGAGGAGGCAGAGGAAGGCACGAGGGACAGACAGGCACCGCCCACGCCAGATGCAACGTTCTTGTCGGATGGAGAAAGTGCTATTTTTTCCACTAGTCGCTCCTGCCTCCACGGGGAAAATCGACACGAAATGCGCCCCAAATGCACTTTGTTAGTACAGAATACAGAATACCCAGTTCTACAACAACACAGGAGAGGCCCTGAGAGTCTCCACCGGTACCGCCCCTCTCTCCGTCCGCCCTGGCCACATGCGCTTCGGGCAGATGGAACCAATGAGCGTCGAGGAAACAACGCCTGGGGTCCAGCGCGTGTTGTTTCGCAAGCGAGGCCGGCCCACGTTCAGGGAAGGCACGATGGTGCGTCTTCTTGCCAAATTGGGTCCCGCTGTGACGACGTCGGCCGTGGGGGAAGGCACAAGGAGAAGGAAAAGAGGAAAGAAGCAGGGGGAAGACGAAAGACAAGGGGAGAGCAGCCATTTCGCGACTCTCTCTCCGTTTCAATGCGTCTCCCAATCGCGCGTCGTCGACTGCCGGCTGAAACACAACCGATAGGACGGATTGGATATCCTATATCCTTATTGGAAACAACAGACGACCACACGGCTGAACAGTCACAGGCCGACTAACAGGACAATAACAGCGTGCCATATAGCAGAAGCAAACGAACAGCGTCCCGTTTACTCAACTGGACGGCACTGAAACGGCACCGGCGAGATCAGCTCTTTCCAGTGCGACATGGTCGACTTTGGCTGCTGGCCGTCGCCATAAGCCACACCATCATCAATGACCGCCTGTCTCTGACTGGAACATACCATCCTGCAGAACGCGTGGCGAGGACTACGGCGTTTCCGATAAATGCATGGTTGCACTTGTGTGATGTCTGCGTACGACGGACAATGAGCAAAACGACAATGGAAAGAAACCCTGGCCTCGGTCCAAGTGTATATCTTTTGCGATGCGAACATCGTCTTCTTTGGCGATGCCTCGAATCTGTCTCCAGGGGATGTACGCTGTGCTTCAGCGCGTATGACGTAGCACGTTAGCGTGCAGTCGGCTTAATAGCAGCGGTTTGCAGCGGCGTACTGACACGCTAGAGGCATACCCGCTTGGCAGGCACGCTATGATAGGCCGCGACAGGTAAATTTTATTCGAAAAACAATTCGATAATTCCGCTTGGCGAACCAAACACGGGCATTTTTTCTTTGTTATCGCGCTTCCGTTCCTGCCTTTTTTTCGTTATCGTCATCCCCAACAACCAGCAAAAGCGACTTCCCCTTTCGGCGCCTTCGCCGTCAACTTTGACGTCTATTTTCACGGCGACATCAATTCCTCTACCACGGCACGGCATCATCACCCTTTCATCTGACCCGCCCATAGCCCAACCGGCCAGGCTGGTGGTTCACCTGCAGGCGACGTATCTTTCCAGCCTCCAAGGCAGGCTGCCGGCTAGCCGCCACACGCATGCATGTCTAGCAAGGGAAAGCGCCTCCAAGATGAGGTAAGAAGCGACGGAAGACGGTGAAAGACGATGGGAGACGATAAAGACAAGGGATGGCATACGGAAGGCTGCAAGGCTCTCACTAACACACGCAAGGGCACCAGGATGCAGGTCGTCGTCGCGGGCGGCACGGCCGGCCTGATTGCGCGCTTCATCGTCGCCCCCCTCGACGTCGTCAAGATCCGCCTCCAGCTGCAGTCCCACTCCCTCTCCGACCCCCTTCTCTTTTCTCGCCGCGACATCCAGGGCGGGCCTGTGTACAAGGGCACCCTGCGCACCATGCGTCACATTCTGCGGCACGAAGGCCTGGCGGGCCTCTGGAAGGGCAACGTCCCGGCCGAGCTGCTCTACGTGTGCTATGGCGCTGTCCAGTTTACAGCCTACCGCGCGACCTCGGTCGCTCTCGCCCGTGTGCATGCCGCCGCCGGCACCGCTCCCTGGCCGCATACCGACTCGTTTGTCTCCGGCGCCGCCGCCGGTGCGGCCGCTACGGCCGCCACGTACCCGCTCGATCTGCTGCGCACCCGCTTTGCCGCCCAGGGGAGCGGGGCCGACCGCGTGTATGCCAGCCTGCGCGGCGCCGTGCGCGACATTGCACGCGACGAGGGCGGCCGCGGCTTCTTCCGTGGCCTGGGCCCGGCCCTGGTCCAGATTGCGCCGTACATGGGCGCCTTCTTCGCGTGCTACGAGGGCCTCAAGCCCGTCGCCGGCCACCTGGCAGGCCATGTGGGCCAGAGCATCGGTGCCGGCGACGCCGCCGCCGGCGTGGTGGCGGCCGTGGTCGCCAAGACGTGCGTCTTCCCGCTCGACCTCGTGCGCAAACGCATCCAGGTGCAGGGCCCGACGCGCAGCCGCTACGTGCACAAGAACATTCCCGTGTACGACGGCAACGTCGTGCGGACGCTGCAGACCATTTTGCGGGCCGAGGGCCTGCGCGGCTTGTACAGAGGCCTCACGGTCAGCCTGATGAAGGCCGCCCCGGCCAATGCGATTACGATGTGGACGTACGAGCGGGTGCTGCACCTTTTGGTCCGCCTCGACGGGGCGAAAAAACAGCCCGTGGAAGCAAGCTTATGAGACCAGGTGTGCCCCACCCGGATTCTTTCCTTTGTTTCTTTTTCATGCTGTCTCCCGACACTTTCTGTACACTAGATTAGACTTACGACAGACTGTATATGATGGAATATAATGATTATTTGACAAAGTAAAACGACCATCTATGCTATCCTCCTGGTTTTGGTGCATTCGCCCCTTCTTCTTTATAATACAATGGGGGGGAAATACAATACAAAATGTAATACACGTATATGACAATACAAACGGGAAGCCATGCTTCACCCGCACACGCAACGACGTCGCTCCTATTTCCCCTGCTTCACCCAGTCCTCGACCGTCTCCCGCACCGCGTGCACCTTGTCGTCCGCGTACGTCTTGGTCACCTCCGCGTGCACCTTGGCAAAGCTCGCCGTCCGCTCCAGCGCCGCCCGCGTCCGCAGGTGCGCCTCCGCGACCGCCGGCACGCGCTGCTCGTACTTCCACGCCAGGTCGGCGCAGTTGCGCATCGTCACGGGCAGCAGCGCCCACCCGGCGCCGACGCCAAACGCCAGGGGCACCGTCGCCCGCAGCAGAATGTTGCTGCGCCGCGTCACAATGCTGCCGGCCATGCCCGCCACCAGCACGTACACGGCGCCCGGCAGCAGCCGCTCGCCGCTCTCGCGCGACGGCGCCAGCGACGCCAGCGTCTCCGTCAGCGACCGCTCCAGGCCAAACAGCTGGTCGGCCGTGCGGTTGACGCCGTCCTCGGCCTTGCAGGCCTGGCGGTACAGGAACAGACGGGCGCGGCCGATCTGGCCGGCGAGGCGATCGGTGGGCGTCGGGCCGCGGGGGCGGCGGACAGCCGTGGGGGCGTCCGACGCAGCGGACGAGAACGAGGGTATTATGGAGGGGGCGTCAGACTGTGAAGAGGACGAGGAGGTGTCGTCGGTCGAGGCAGGCGTCGGCGTCGGCGTCGGCGTCAGCGTGGCCGACGTGGCCGGCGCGTCGTAGTCGTCGTAGATGGGCTTGCGCTGGTACGGTGTTAGCATTTAGCATGGCTGTGCGATCCCGCATCCCGCTGTTCTCCCTCCTCGCAACGTACGTAGTTGTCCGGAACCTCGGCATAGGCTGCCCGAGGGTAGAGCATCGTGCCGCCCAGCAGCAGTGTTGCGGCGACGGGCGCGGCGGCTGTCTGCAAAATCACACAAGCGAGGTCAGTTTTGCGGCCACAGCACATTGCGACAGAGTGACGCGCCTGGCAAGACCAGTTGGCGGCAAGGGGATGGAGCGTGACGAACCCGATGGAACAGAACTCGGGCCGCCATTGTGTGGGACAAGAAGGATACAAAACAGAATTGAAAAGAAGCAAAACCCGCTGCAAAGCTGGGCCAACCCAGAAACGATTGACGAAGAAAAGAAGGACGCCGGTCGGATGGGGAGGAAAGGTGGTGATGCCGACGGGCGATGGGGCGGTGGTGTGGATGAGCAGTTGGTGATGAGATGAGTGAGAAAACAAGGGACGAAAAGCTGCTTTCATGCGTTTTTTCGTCTGCTCGGGGCGTGCCTGCCGTTTGGGCGAGCTGGCGAGTTTTGAGCGTTTCCGTCCGCGGCAAGAGCGCACCTTCCCCCAAGCAGACGCGGCTATTTTCCGGGTGGCCTGCTTTGCGTGTCCATTTTCGCATTTAAAATCTGATTTGATTTAATTCGGTCCCACTAGCTATTGGCGCCCGTACGGGGAAAGAACAGCCACTGATGCAACTGCCTAGGACGAATTACAGGGCATGCGAGCGAGCACTTGAGGGAGGCAACATGGCAAGAGCCACTGAGGGCAAACAGAAAACTACAGCGAGAAAATTCCAATTCCCACTAACAGCGAATTCGGAAGGAACTCGGTGTCTCCTGCCGCACCGACGACATCGGGACGACTTCCTCGTCTCCCCTTTAATCGTCTTTGTCCTTCTCCTCTCTCCTTCTCTTCTCCTCTCTCCTTTCCTCCCCACTGCCATGCTCAGCGCTCTTTATACGCCGCCACAATGATCAAGTTTGCGCGCACCCGGCCGCAGACGTGGGTGTGCCGCCAATGCGTTGGGCAGCTGCCACGACGCCGCTCGCTCTTCTGGGGCACGCCGGCCTCCTCCGCTACCGTCTCGACTTCAGCTGCCGAGGCATCGGCCCACAATGGCAACGACGCGTCGTCTGCTACCGCGGCCGCTGCCGCTGCCTCGTCCGTGCTCCGAACGCCCGTCGACCACGCGGCCAGCATTGCCCACGACGACACCACGCTCCGGGAGATCTTCGACTCGCCAACGGCCTGGGCGGCATTCAAAGCATCCAGCAGCGCTGCCCATGGAAAGAAGACCGGCCTGTTCCGGAACGCGTACTTGACCGAGCCTGCAGGCTTTCTGCACTTTGCACACGCCAGCCTGACCAAGGCACAGCGCATCGTCGACAAGGTGGCGCGGGCCTCGACGCTCGACGAGTACCGCGGCATTGTGCGGGACCTCGACCGTCTCAGCGACTTGCTGTGCCGTGTCATTGACCTCTGCGATTTTGTGCGCACGACACCGCCCGACGCGCACACGCAGCAGGCGGCCAACGAGGCCTGGGCCACCACATACCAGTACATGAACCAGCTCAACACGACGACCGTGCTCAACGACCAGCTGGGCATCGCCATGGCCAACCCGGACGTGGTGTCTGGCTGGTCCGAGGAGGAGCGCACCGTGGCCGACATGCTCAAGCTCGACTTTACCAAGTCGGCCGTCAACCTGCCGCAGGCGTCCCGCGACCGCTTCGTCGAGCTGTCGCAGCAGATCAGCGAGGTCGGCACGCGCTTTGTGGACTCGATGGCCCCCGCCGATCCGTGGGTGGCGCTGCCGAGCACGTCCTGTCGCGGGCTGGACCCCACGGTGGCCCGCCGGTTCACGCGCGGCGCCACGCTGCGCCTGCCGGCCGTCAGCGCCGAGGCCGCGCTGGCGCTGCGCACGATCCAGGACGAGGACGCGCGCAAGAAAATTTACTATGCGTCGCGCACGGCGTCCCAGGCGTCGGTGCGCCTGCTGGAGCAGATGCTCGGCCTGCGCAGCGAGCTGGCCCAGCTCGCCGGCTTCGACAGCTACGCGCACATGGCCCTGCGCGACCGCATGATGGCCAAGACGCCCGAGTCGGTGAACCAGTTTTTGCTGGCGCTGTCGCGCAGCAATGCACCGCTCGTCGAGCGCGAGGTGCAGGACCTGGTGGCGGCCAAGCGCTACGCGCAGCACGCCGCGGAGACGACGCTCCGCCTCCACCCCTGGGACCGTGACTTTTACATGAGCGTGCTGCGGCAGGCCGCAGGGGCGCCGACCGGCCAGGTGGACCCGACGACAGGGCAGCGGCTGGTGCCCAAGAAGCGCAGTGGCCCGCTGTCGCACTACTTCTCCCTCGGCACCGTCATGCAGGGCCTGTCGCGGCTGTTCCAGCGGCTGTACGGCCTCCGTTTCGTGCCCCGCGAGACGCCGCCCGGCGAGACGTGGCACCCCGACGTGCGGCGCCTCGACGTTGTGTCCGACACCGACGGCCACGTGGCCGTGCTGTACTGTGACCTGTTTTACCGCGGCGACAAGTCGCCCAACCCGGCCCACTTTACGGTGCGCTGCTCGCGCGAGATTGCCCCCGACGAGATTGCGGAGGCGGCGGCGGCCGACGGCGCGATTTCGGCGAACAACGGCCTGACCGCGCAGGACGCCGCCAACGATGGCATGGCCACGTCACGGGACCGCACAACGGGCGCCGTCAAGCAGCTGCCGACGATTGCGCTCGTATGCGACTTTGCGCGCAGCGACGGCGGCGGCGGCAGCACCCTGTCCTCGCTCTTTGGCCAGGCGAGCAGCACGAGCAAGCCCGCGCTGCTCAGCTACCACGAGGTCGAGACGCTCTTCCACGAAATGGGCCACGCCGTGCACTCGGTCCTGGCACGCACGTCCCTGCAGACCGTGGCGGGCACGCGCTGCGCCACCGACCTGGCCGAGCTGCCGTCGACGCTCATGGAGCAGTTCGCGGCCGACCCAGAGGTGCTGGCGCTGTTCGCGCGGCACTACGAGACGGACGCGCCGGTCGACTACGAGCAGGTGGCCGAGGGCCTGCGGCGCGCGCGGCGCTTTGAGGGCCTCGACGACGAGAACCAGATCGTGCTGGCCATGCTCGACCAGGCGTACCACGGCACCACGCCGGTGGGCGACCACTCGACGGACATCTTCCACGGCCTGCAGCGCGCCGTCATGGCCGGCGGCGGGCCCGTCGACCCCAGCGGCACCTGCTGGCAGGGCTTCTTCGGGCACCTGTTTGGCTACGGCAGCACCTACTACAGCTACCTCTTTGACCGCGTGCTGGCCGAGCGGGTCTGGCGCGTTGTGTTCCAGGGCGGCCAGGACGGCGGCGCCCTGCGGCGCGAGAACGGCGAGCACCTGCGCGACAGCCTGCTGCGCCACGGCGGCGGGCGCGATCCGTGGCGCTGCGTGTCGGACGCCCTGCGCGACCGGCGTCTGGCGGCGGGCGACGCCGCGGCCATGGCGCTCGTGGGCAGCTGGGGCACGAGCCACCGACGGTAGGACGAGCGTCCAGGCGACCGTGTCTGCCCCAGTCCGCGGCATGTTTGGGTTTAGAATTCCTGGCGTTTGGATCATGCATAAAGCGGTACTGGAAAGGCAAAGCATATATATATAGACGTCACGACTCAACGCAAAAAGCAAAAGCAAGGGAAATAAAATCACGTTATCTAATGCAAATAGCGTCCGATCGTGGTCTGGGCCAGCAAGTCACCAGCACATGCCGAGCCCAGTGTGGCTTTCTGTGCAGACGATACACATGTTCCACACAGCCGTATTAATACGGCCGCACCCTCTGTTCTCCCGATCCGCGCAGACGCCTCGAGGAAAATAACTTTATTGGGCGGGTCGCAGCGGCCAACAGCCAGCCAATCACTGGGCCTGTCATACACACGGCTCTTGGCGTAATACACTGTGGAGTCGTTTTAACGTTACTGCAGGGAGCAAGACCGAGGCGAGACGCCCATAATCAAAAAAGAGCCAAGAAAATAAGGGTGCTTGAATTTTACAATTATTTTTAAATTCGGGGTGACAATGTCTTGGCAAAACTCCCCTCGGTGGCTCGGTCGCCTCTTCGGTCGCTCCTGCCCTTCTTTCTGCGTCTCTTGCCGTTCTTGCTGTTCTTGCCCTTCTTGCCCTTCTTGCCTTCCTCACCGGTCCCTCGCTCTCCAATGCGCCTTCCGCCGACGCCGACGACCACGACGGGCGCCGTAGCAGCACCAAGATGCGGCAGGCGCGACTAACGATGCTCGCCGGGGCCGCCCTTTTGCTCCAATGGGCAGGCGCAGGCGCAGCCTCGGCCTCAGCCTCGTCTCTTTCCACCACATCGTCGACAACGGCCACAACACCGACCACAACGCCAACACGCACCGTCTACGTCGCGTCCAAGGCGCCCACAACCGGCGCGGCCGCCGCCACGGGCCTTGTCCGCAACTATGCCTACCAGGGCTGCTACCTCGAGATTGCCGGCACCAACGGCACCGCCCCCGGCGCGCGCTCGCTCCAGGGCGACACGACCGACGAAGTCCTCCCCGGCGACATGACCGTGGCCAAGTGCCTCGCGTACTGCGGCGGCGGCGGCAGCGGCACGGCCTACGCGTATGCCGGGCTCGAGTTCTCGCGCGAGTGCTGGTGCGGCCAGGCGCTGTCGTCGCTGGCCACCAAGGAGGCCGAGGCGCAGTGCAATCTGCCGTGCGACGGCGACGACAGCACGCTCTGCGGCGGCGATCTGCGGTTGACGGTAGGCCATGACGCCCTCTCTGTTTTTGTCTCTGTTTTTGTCTCTGTTTTTGTCTCTGTTTTTGTCTCTGTTTTTGTCTCTGTTTTTGTCTCTGTTTTTGTCTCTGTTTTTGTCTCTGTTTTTGTCTCTGTTTTTGTCTCTGCTCGTTCTGACCAACCGCAGCTGTACATGCTCACATCGCCGGCCACGCGGCCCGAGATTGCGCTGAGTGCGATGGCCGCCGTTGCTGGACTGGCCGCCGCCGTGCAGCTTCTGTAAGACTGATGCGGTGAGGTGCGGCGAGGTGGTGCGGTGCGCATGCCGGAGACGTTCCTGCATAGCTGTCACGCGAGCCGATGCTTCATCAGCACATGAACACTGAAAGAACGGCATGGTCGCAACAGACTGTCCAACAGACTGTCCAACCGCCAGACTGGTAGACTGTCGTCTTATGATCTCCAAACGACGTTTTGACGTTTCTTATTTTATTTATTGAGCGCACTGCTTTATTAGGCCACGGCTTGCATTCAGGCGTAATGGATTTATTATCTTTATTTTTTTATTTTTATGTTACTTTCAATTCATGTGGGGTATCATTATTGTCGTTACTAGTCAAACCGGACCATTGCATGTCCTCCAATTGTGTCCTCGTCTCTTTCCGTGAACGTGGCAGCATCTAGAACTGCAGCGGCCCGAGGCCTCGCGTCTGCATCGCCGCCTGCACGGCCTCTTTGACACGGTCCAGCGCAAACTGCCAGCTCTGTCGTCCCACCGTGCCATCGTCGTCGTCCGCGACCGCCTCGCCGTCGTCTTCGTCCACCAACCACGCCAGCCAGACGACCAGCTTACGCGCCTTTTCCATGTCGCACTCTTGCGTAACCACGCCCGCGAGATACCGCTCCAGCACCTCGACGTCGGTATCGTGCGGTCCCTCGTCGCGCGTGGCGCTGTGCCATGTCTTGAGCATCGCCTTGGTGTCGGCCAGCGACAGCACGACGGGCGCCTCTTGCGCGTGTTCCGACGACGATGCGCGGAAGCCCATCTTGGGCGGCGGTGCTGGGAACTGGAGCATGGGCCGCTTGAGCCCCAACGGTTGCTGCTGCAGAAGCAGGGGTCTTTTTTCGAGCGCGGTCGATGCCGCACCGGTCGGCTGCTGCGCAGCAGCAGGAGGAGCATCGCTGCGGCCGCGGTGGGCAGGCATCTCGAGCCGCAGAGGTTGCGCCAGCTGCGCCTGCTGCGCCTGCCCGGCCTGCTGCCGCCGCCGGTAGTCCTCGAGTACCTCCTCGCGCACGTCGTCTGGCAGAGCCGCCAGGACCTCGGGATCAAACGCCTCCAGTCCATCGTCGCCGTTGCTGTCGATGCCTGCATCCGCATCCGCATCCGCATCCTCGGGTGGTGGCCGCGGCACAAAGATGCTCGTCTGCACGCGGTTGGCCTGCGCATCGTGCCGGCGTTCACGCGCCGCCGCCGCCGCCGCCAGCCCACGCGTGCCCCAGATGCCTCGCTTGACGGGCGACCCTTTCTTGGCGGCATGGCCGCTGCCGTGTCCCGGCGCATGCACCGCCTTGGTCTTGTTGCCACGGCGCGGTGACGGCGCCGGCGAGTGGGACGGCTGCCGGGCATGTCGCCGATACTCGGCCAGGACTTCGGCGCGCATGTCGGCCGGCAGCGCTTCAAACACCTCGGGGTCAATGTCGGCCGGCAGGTCGCCGACGCCGGACGGAGCCAGGCTCGGTCCTCGCGACTCTCGCTTCACAGGAGACAGGTTCCGGCTGTTGCTGTTGCTATTGCTGTTGCTGTTGTTGCCTGCACCGCTGTGCTCAACCTCTTGCGGGCGCTCCCCAACAAGGCGTCGAATAATGTCCGGTGGCAGCTCGGCCAGCACACTGGGATCTGGGTTGGCTGGCATAAAAAACTGTGTGCTGGCAAGCGCCATGGATGGCAGTGCACTGTCCGCTTGTCTAGGACCATCCTCCATCGTATTGTGTCCTCTACTCACAAGAGGCGCAACGGGTGTCGTAAAGATGCTCTTTCGTAGCGGTTTTGGCTTGTCGGCTGTCTGATGTTGTACGGCAGGCCGGCTTGATGCTGGTCTCGGCGCTCCAGACGCCACACCAGCACTCCCAAACGACAGTTTCTTTTGGCTGCTGTCGCGCGCCGCCGCGTCGAGTCCACCGCCAGCACCGCCGCCACCACGGATCGGCTCGAGCTTTTGCAGCTGCACGCCCAGCCCCCGGAGGTCGCCGGGCGAAAAGTGAAAGGACCGCAGGATGGACACGGCTTCTTTGGCGATCCGCTCGGCATCGTGTGTGGCCACGCCAAAGACCACGCTCTTGTTGAACACGTCGCACTTGCCGTGGCCCAGGTGCTTCTCGGGGTCCAGCGGCGCATCGGACGCGCGCCGCAAAATCTTCATCGTCAGGGAGCGGCCCTGGACCTGCTCGTTCAGCAGCCGGCGCTCGAGCTCCCGGCACAGGTTGAGCACAAACTCCTCGGCCTCGTCCTGGCGGACGAAGCGGATGCCCCAGTTGACCTCGGCCGACACCGACTTGCGCACGGGCTGATCGCCGACGGCCGCCGAGTCGATGCCGCGGGCATACGCGTAGAGCCGCTCGCCCGTCTTGGGCCCCAGCACCGTCACGAGGCGGTCCTTGGAGAGGGCGCGCAGGTCGCGCACCAGCCGGACGCCCATCTCGTCGAGCTTGCCGCCGATGCTGTACGCGACGCCGGGCAGCTGCTCGACGGCGAGGTCGCCCAGGACGTCGAGCACCGCCGCGGGCCGCAGCTGGTACTGGCCCGCGGGCTTCGCGCGCCGCAGCGCCACCTTGGCCAGCAAAATGTTGCCGCCAATGCCCACGGAGACGTCGCAGCCCGTCGAGTCCTTGATCTGCCGCCGCAGCGTGGCCGCCAGCGCGTCGGCCGCGTCCTGCTCGCGCGCCAGCACGGTCGGATCACTGGTGTCGCCCTGGTCGCCGCCGACGACCAGGCGCGTAATGTCCACCAGGGCCTCGTCGACGCTCACGCTCTGGACGACGCTGCCGTCGCCCAGGGCGAGCAGGGCCTCGTAAAACAGCGCGCTGGCCTCTTCGTAGGCCGGGAAATCGTACGGCAGCACCTTGAGGTCCGGGCACAGCTCGAGCGCGCGGCGCATCCACATGCCGTTCTTGACGCCGAACGCGCGCGCCGGGTAGTTGCACGAGGCGATCTCGGCGGCACGGCCGGCCGAGTGCGCCACGGCCGCCGGCCTGTCGACGTACGCGGGCGCGCTCTTGAGCGACACGGCACAGAAAAAGCTGTCAAAGTCGACGTGCATGACGTAGCGTCTCGTCGTCTTGCTCCCTGGGGCGGCCGTGGGTGCGGTCGCCCGCCGGCCCTTGTCCTTGTCCGCCGCGAGGCGCTGCATCTTGGCCTTGAGCTCGGCTTTCCAGGTGGACAGGTGGTGCAGCCGGCTCTCCGCGTAAAACTGCTTGAGAAAGTCGGGGTTCGCAGAGGATGCCTTGCGGAGCTTGGGGTCGGCCAGCAGCAGAGCGTTGTGTTCTTCCGACGTCATGGGCTTGCCAGGTGCGTCTCGGGGCGGCTTGCTCGGAGAGCTAGCTTGCAGGGCCGCCATGTGTTTGTCGTCGTCGTCTGCGTCGTCTGCGTCGTCCATTTTCATCATCCCCTGCCCAGGTGGCAGGTCTTGACATGGCTCGGGCTCGGGCTCGGGCTCGGCCACAGGGTCGGACTCTGCCGTAGGTTCTTGCTCAATGCCCTCCATATATGTGTCGTCCACGTCCACGTCCTCGAGCAGATGGCGGGCATCAAACGAGCTGTCGGCTGCCACACCGTCCGCCTTGCCCTTTCCCTTTTCCTTTTCCAACGACGACAGCGGGTCACTGTCGATGCCAAAGTTGGGAACGTCGTGCTCGTGGCCCTCGCCATCCCCGCCATCCCCGCCATCCCCGCCATCCCCGCCGTCCTCGCCGTCCTCGCCGTCCTCGCCGTCCTCGCCCTGCACCGTCGTCTCCAGCTGCTGAAAAATGCTCGACGTCGTCGTGCCTACACGTTCGTGAGACGCAGCGAGCCGCTGCATCTGGCCGGCGTAGTAGCTGTCCTTGCTCTGCTCGCGGTAGCCAGCCATCTGGTCCGGCCGCCCGGCCTGCACGGCCATCTTGCTGCCGTCCAGCCGGATCCGCGTCTGGCCCGGGCCATCGTTGATCAGCCGGTAGTCGGACCAGGGCAGCATGCGGCCGGCGGCAATGGAGTCCAGAATCCAGGCGGGCCGCACGACGCGCAGGCGGCGCCACTCGTCGGCCTTTTTGGGCGGCAGCGTCGACGCAACAATGTGCGACACCATGGTCTTGTAGTCGAGGTACTTGACGTAGACGCCGCCGTGGAGGACCAGCAGGCGACGCAGCTCCTCGGACGGCGGCTGCGTGTAGCTGGCCACGTGGGCCGTCACGTCCTTGAAGATCTGCGGCTTGCCCTGGACGGCCTGGCGCATGATGGTGTCTTCGTTTTGCAGCTTGAGCTTCTTGCGCCGGAAGTAGTCGCCAAACTCGCCGAAGCGGCTGGCGCCGTACTCCTCGCCATCCTCGCCCTCGAACTTGCGGGACGCGATCTGCTTGCGCACGGCCGCCGCATTCTTGTCGAGCTGGCGATTCGCCATGCGGATGCGTTGCGATGAACGTTTAGAAACGTTCAGAACGATGAAAGCAGAACGATGAAATCAGAACGATGAGAACGATGAGAAACGATGAAATCAGAACGATGAAATCAGAAACGATCAAAGTATGGCTTGGGCTCGACGGCCGTCCAGCTCAGGCAGCGACACTAGCCATCGCCGGTCGACGTTACACGCAACATACGTCCGCTGTGACGGACAAGCCGAATGGTTCGCAGACGACGAATCGATGAACAATGGGGTGGACGGATGGGAGTGCAACTGTGTGCGGAGGAAAAGGTGAAAAGTCAGAAAGTGGTGAAGATGACGCGCCTCGCGTAAAGTGGCAAAAGCGGGCAGGTGCCGACAGGCCACGAAAACACGTGAAACGATAGCGCTCTTCAGCACGACCCACTATAGGAACAAGACCGCTACCACTAAGCGCCCTAAGCGCCCTGGCAAAATACAGAGGCCTCTAACAGCGAGGCTCCAACACCCACTGTAAATTAGCAGGCCTCCAACGTTTTCGTCCAACGTTCCGTCATCAGCCTTTTGACAACACTCGATCGCATCGCCGTTTCGACGCACGTCCACCGCCGCGATGAACAACGACCAGTTCCGGAAGCTGGCCCTCGGCTCGGCCGCGTCCTCTGGCAGCAAAAATGGCACCTCCAACAACAGCAGCAGTGCAGCACCGGGCGCGGCACGAGCCCTTGGATCCCGGCAAAAAGCGAGCATTCCCATGACGCCGTGCGTTCTCGTTCTCTCCTCCCTGGCTTATATGAATAGTGCGACTCACAGAAGCTTTTCTGAGCTAACTGGCTTATACAGACGCTACGGTAGCGACGTCAGCAGAGTGGCCTTTGCGCGGCAACTGGCTGAGCGATACAACAACGGCGGTGACGACGACGACGACAAAACGAAACAGAAGCAGAAACAGAAACAGAAATTCCGCACGTCGAATCCAAAAGGAAGCACGTTTGCCGCCGGCTACGTGGACCGGGCCAAGATGCGGTCGGAGCAAGAGGCCGACGACAGCGACCGGGCGGCGCGGCTGGCGGCACTCGAGGCGCTGCACAGAAAGGGCGAGGTCGAGCAGGCCGTGTACGAGAAGCTGCGGCTCGAGATGGCCGGCGGCGACCTGTCCAGCACGCACCTGGTCAAGGGCCTGGACGTTAAGCTGCTCAGCCGGGTGCGCATGGGCGAGGATGTCTACGGGACTGGGCAGGACGGGGGAGACGAGGGAGGCGACAGACAAAAGGACGGACCGGCATTCCCGCCCCCCGGCGACGTCGACGACGAATTCGAACAGCTGGAAGCGGCCGACGTCCAGGCCGTCGAGCGCGAAAAGGCCAAGAAAAAGGGGCAGTACTCGACCACGGCGGCTGCTGGCCAGAAACGGTCGCGGGACCAGATTCTGGCCGAGATGAAGGCGGCGCGCGAGGCCGCCAAGCATGCCAAAGCCGCGGCCGCTGAACCGGCACTCAGCTCACGCTTCAAGAAGATTGGGGCCCCGCAGGCGGCCGGCTCGCGCATCGAGATCGACAGCCGCGGCCGCGAGGTGCTGGTGATTGTGGACGAGGACGGACACGAGAAGCGCAAAGTACGGAAAGCAGCGCCGCCGACCGGTGGCACGGGCACCGCCGATGCACCAGGCGTCAAAAGCGCCAAAAGCGACGTTCTGGGCATGGACGTGCCCGAGTTCTACAGGAAGAAGCAGGAGGCCGAGGCGGCAGCTGCCGCGGCCAAGGACGTGGACATTTTCGACGATGCCGGGTCCGACTACGATCCACTGGCAGGTATGGATGCAGAGAGTTCCGATGAGGACTCTGAGGAGGAGAAGCACAACCAGGACGACTCTGAGGAGGAGGAAAAGCACAACAAGGACAGAGACATGGACCGTCGAGACGCCAAACGCAGACGACGGTCGTCCTCTGCCAGCCGTCGGGACGACGAAGTCGGCGATGCCAGCGATGCCAGCGATGCCAGCGAGGCGTCAAGGCGAAGCCGCGACAGGCCGCGACGGTCTCCGAGCAGAGAGAGGGAGAGACGGCAGGCATCACAGCCAACGCAGCCAGCTGCAAAGCCGCGAAGCAGCTATTTTGGCAGCGCACCGCTGCTGTCCGAAGAGTCGTCGCGCGGCGGCCCCTCGCTCAAGGACCCCTCTGTGCTGGCGGCCCTGCGCAAGGCCAAGCAGATGCGCGAGGCGAGCGAGGCGGACGCCAAGAGCCAGGCACTCTCGAAAGAGGCCGCGCGCGAGGCGCGGCTCAAGACGCTGATGCAGAGCAGCGACCGCGACGCCGAGGATCTGGACATGGGCTTTGGCACGAACCGGCTGGAAGACACGGAGGACCTGGACGACGACCGCGCGGGCGGCCGCCACGAACGGCTGTCGACGTGGCACGGTGGGACAGGCGCAGGCGGCAACGTGGACGACGACGAGAGCGGCCAAGGCGGCGGATCGCGCGGCGACAAGGCCAAGAGGAAGCGCGGCGGCAGCGGCAAGAAGCGCAAGGGCGACGGCAACAATGCCGAGGACGTGATGCGCGTGCTCGAGAAGCGGCGGGCGGGGGCGTAGCGCAGGCGGGGCGAGGAAAGCTTACTCTATACTGTCGTAGATTGGCTGAATATACCCATTGATCATTTCTATTGGAAGTTTAGAAAAAGTGGTGATGGTGTATTATGCCACTTGTGAGCTGCGGTCGCGCCTGCCGTGGCGCGCACCTGCCATATCGTTGCTTACCCCTGACTCCGGCCGCCACTAGCCGAGCCCCAATATCTGTTTACGGAAGGACCCTACAGAATACAGAATACAGAATACAGGCTTTAGCACATCTTCACCCAAACTGGAAAACCGCCAACATAACGAACTTTCACGTCCTCCACAAAAAGATAAGATTCGGCAATGTATCCGGCCGCATAACGCCAATAGACACCCACGCCTTTTTTTGTTGTCCTTATTTAGTCCAGCAATAGTACATCGACTCCCAGAGCAGCGGCCAGCCTCTCGTGTGATCTCCCGTCCATGCCCCTTTGGCCCACCTCCTCTCCTCCTCATCCTCACGTCTCGCACGTCAATCCTCCCTCCGTCCACCATGGCCGAGATACAAACACCCGTTCCCGTCTGGCTCGACTGCGACCCCGGCCACGATGTAAGTGCCTCGTCGCTCCGCGTGGCGCTGGCTCGCGTGTCTCGCTAACCCTCAGGACGTCTTCGCGATCCTCATGGCCGCCCACCATCCGGCGCTCCGTCTCCTCGGCATCTCCGCCGTCTATGGCAACGCATCGCTCAAGTAGGTCGTGTTCCTCGTGCGGCAGCAATAGACGGTACTGGTCGTTGGATGCCAGCTCACCATCCGCCCATCCGCAGACACACGCTGTGGAACGCAAGGTCGATCCTCACAGCCATCTCGAAAGAGAACGATGTCCCCGTCTACGCCGGCGCGTCGCAGCCGATCGAGCGCCCGCCCATGGCCACGAGCGCCGACATCCACGGCGAGACGGGCCTCGACGGCACCGACCTGCTGCCGGAGCCGCTTGCGGCCGCCAAGAGCACGGATCCCGACGAAGCCATCGAGGCCATGGCCGCCGCGCTGTTGGCGGAGCCGGCCGGCACGCCCTGGCTGGTGGCCACGGGCTGCCTGACCAACGTGGCCCTGCTGCTCGAGAAGCACCCCGCGATCGCCGACCACCTCGGTGGCCTGTCCATCATGGGCGGCGCCATCGGCGGCGGATTCACGGCCGCCGTGGCCGGCGAGGTCAATGGCGTGCCGCGCATTGGCAACCAAACGGCCTTTGCCGAGTTCAACATTCTGCTCGACCCGGAGGCCGCGGCGCGCGTCTTTGGCAACCCGCGCCTCGCGCGCAAGACGACGCTCGTGCCGCTGGACCTCACACATCTGGTGCTGGCGACGGCCGACGTGCAGGCCCTGCTGCTCCACGGGCCGGGACACACTACGACGACGACGACGACTACGACTACGAGTCCTACGGCCGTGGATGGCCAAGGAAAGACGGTGCTGCGCACGATGCTCGTGCAGCTGCTCAACTTCTTCGCCGACTCGTACAACAAGGTCTTTGGCATTTCGGCGGGCCCGCCGCTGCACGACCCCCTGGCCGTGGCGGCTGTCTTGACGGGCACGGCCGCCGCCATTCCGTTTTACGATTTTGTGCACAGCGGCAGCGACAGCGGAGGCGAATCGGCGGGCCCACCGCCGGCCGAACGCTATCACGTCACGGTCGTGACCGACGGCACAACGGCCGAGGCGCTGGCCGGCCGTGCCGAGACGGGCCGCACCGTCGCCCAGCTGCTGCCGCCCGGCGCCGAGGGCGTCCGCATCCCGCGCGGCCTGGACATTCCGGGCTTCTGGACGGTCTTGGAGGAGTGCTGTTCGCGCGCCGACGCGGCGAATGCCAAGAATGGGCGGACGGTGTAACGCGTGTTTTATAAATGGATAGACTAGACGAAGCAGAAACTAAAAATACAGAGCACTGCCAGCATTCTCCGCCGTTTCGTTTGGTTGAACGCCTGACTACGTCATACAGTCTGTTTGTATGTTGTATATTCGTCTCCATGTCAATGATGTTCTCTCCCCGTCCCCTGCCTCCTCGGCGCATCTCCTCGGCGCGGTTCTTGGGCCGGAAACGGGAGTCGCCACGCCACACGGAGACATCTCCAACTCAGATGGGCCGGCGGACGAAGCGACCAGCGCGGAATATCGCCACGCGTCCGGAGCCCGGCAAAGTTGACACGTATCCCAGGTATCCCGGACCATCCGGGGGGTTGGGGGATGGTGTCACACGACCGCCGGTGGACGATCGGCGGCGCGTATGGTTTTGTAAAAGCAAAAGTTGGGTGCCAATGCGCCTGGTCGGCACAGCTTAGCATTTCCCACTCCCTTTGCCCGCCCGTTCATGTCGTGCTCTCGCCCTCGGCATCAAATCCCAGCGCGTCCAGCTCGCGCACCAGCTCGTTGATCCGGATCACCTTGGCAATCTGTTCCGGCAGCAGCGTCTCGCCGACGTCGCGTTTGCTCTGGAGCTCCTTGGCCTGCTTGAGCTTCTTCTTGAGGCCGCGCGCCTTTTTCTCGCGGTCTGCGTCCGGGTCGGCCGCAGGCGCAGCGTCGCCGGTGCTCTTTGTGGTGGTCGCAGGAGTGCTGGTCGTGGTGGTCGTCGTCGTCGTCGCCGCCGCCGCCGTCTCCGCGGCCGCTGCGGCTGCAGCTGCTTTCTTTCGGGCCTCGCGGCGCTTGGCGTTCTTATTAGCAGCCGAGGCACTCTCTGACGCTTCGCCAACAGCAGCAGCACCGGGAACAGCCCCGGGAACAGCCCCGGGAACAGACGTCTGTTTCGCAGCTGCTGCCACCTCCGTCTTCGCTGGCTTTGGCGCCTCGTCCACGTCCGCGCCCGGCACGCCGTTCTTCAACCGGTTGCGGAACTGCTCCACCGTGCGGTTCTTGTACAGCGCCACGTCCTCGGGCGGCTGGTACCCCGGCCGGATCTTAATGGCCCGCCGTGTGCTGCCGTCGGCGCGCGTCGATTCAGGGATATGGCGGACGCCGGCCGCGTCCGTGATGATGCCGGCATTGGTTGGCTGCGAGGACATGGCGGGTGCGCGGGGGAATCCAAGAAATGGAAGAGAAAAAAGAGAACCAGAAAAAATGGTACACGTCGTCGTCGTCGAGTCGTAAACAATGTCAGCTCGATTGGTTTATTTTTCCTGTCTCTTTATTCCGTTTTTTTTTTTGGTTCTCGAATTTTGTATGCGTCTCAGTCAATGGAAGGTACTTTTCTATTCCCCTCTGTAGCTCAACGACAGCATGTGCCCCGATGCCTATGATAAAAATGGGTCCACAAGTACTCAAATCCAGCCAATCACAGCCCACCAATTGTTGGTTAGACGGCAGATTAGGTAATGCAGGAAAAACAGCATTTTGGCGAGACTTTCCGAAAATCGTCAAACCGCCGCCAAAAACCCGCACGCCCGCACTCCAGATTCAATCCCACAGCCGCAACCGCCCTCACGCTCCCACGCACCACGTCCCGCCTCTCCAATACCCCATCTCTCCCACTCGCCCGTCGCAAGACACCGATCTCTGCTACAATGGTACGCGCGCCGTGTTTCCCGCTCTCTCGGCTGGGGCCCGACGGTGACGGTTCAATTTGGATGGCCTCGGACGCAGCTTCGAGTCGCGACGAGGATCCATCTTGACGTCGCCATTGGCGCCCCATACTGTCCGTTCCTGCCAGAGCCGACTGCTAACTGCTTCTTTCTCTCTTGCCAGGCCGCCTACGGTTCCATCTACAAGCAAGTCCCTCCCTCCGGCTCCGACGGCCAACGAGTCTCTTGATGCATGTCCATGTGACCAAAGACGCTGCTAACACGCACGCCTACTATAGCACTCTGTTCCGCCAGAACTACGCCATGCTGACCGTCGTCTTTGGCGCGGCATTCGGCTTCCAGATGTAAGAACCGACCCAGGGCGACGAACGACGACGCACAATCGAAAAGCACGACGCATCTGACTCTGCATCTAGGGCCTATGACACCGGCATGAACAAGCTGTGGGACAACATCAACCGCGGCGTAAGTCCAGAGTCCAGACCGCTCCACACGGCCACAACATCGAGACACAACGCCTGCTAACACACACAGCGCCAATGGAAGGACATCCGGTCCAAGTACCTGGAGGGCGGCGATGAGGACGACGAGTAGAGTTGTCACGTTGTGCCCACGCGATGATGACGGACGGTGGACGGGGGAAGGAGGGAAGAGGGAAGGAAATGCGAATTACACGAAACTGCAGACGCATGGACCGCAGTCATGGATAGACGACAAGCATCTGCACGGCCGCCCCGTCGTGCGTGGTGCGGCGGGGCGGGTCACTTCTGTACAAAAGCCACACACCAGCCTAGATAGGGCGTTCTCGAAATAGACCATTCCACCACAAGAGCATGCAGACATGCCGTGTCGACGATGAATTGGGCCCATGATGGCAAGGCGTCTTTGGGTGTGGGAGCTTCACTGCTGCTCCGCCAAGATCGTCACGTGACGATGTGTTTGTTGTCCGTCACGCACTTCACCTCTCGCGTCCATGACGGCGACGAGATGTGCCGTTCAGCTGCGGACGACCGCCTGTGCGTGATGAAAAGATGCCGGTAGCGAGCGGAACAGGCGATTGCGGCGTTTGCGCAGTTGTTGGAGTAGAAAATGCAAAGCTGCCCGGCTCCGCTGGAGAACGGCTGCCGGTCTTGCCGCCAGCTGAATAATAGCGACGCATAGTGGCTTATAGCGACTCAGCAGCTAAGCAACTGCCAACAGCTCTCTGAGCTCCTCGAAGATCACACTGGCGCCTGCCACTTCTGAAACCCCGCCAGTTGCTCCAAACTGCCCCAAAACACCCCAAATTGCACCTTCCTCGGGCGACAACCCCACCACACCTCTTGCCTCGTAGAAAGCCTACCTGGGCCTGTTTTGTGCCTTCAGCGCCTTCCCTAGCGGCCAAACGGCAGTAGCGACCAGCGACGGCCACCGCCCTGGCGACAACACCGGCAGGTGGCAGGAGAGTGACCAAAACATCATCCTCGCCATCGCCCACCAAAAGTCGACATCGTCGCCCCCCAACGCCTCCGTCTCCAAAGCAAAGACGCCTTTTGACCGAGAAACGAGGTTTTGTCGCCTCCCACGACCTTCTCCAAACCCCGGGAGCGGTCCTGTCAACGTGGGTCTGAACCCTGTCTCAGCTGGAGCTCCGAACCCACGCTGCCGCCGTTTTTCCCACCATTCTCGAGACGACCAAAACAGCTTCACCTTCACCTTCACCTTCAGCTTCAGCCGCAACCAGCAACCAACAGCCTGCACCAGATTGCCTAGCCTACCACATACGCATACGCCCGTCGTGCTCTGTGCCCATGACACCACGTCGCCGGGCCTGAGGAACGACGCCGCTTCGCTCCAACACCTCCTCCTCCTTCACCTCCTCCTTTTCTCTCTCACCTCTGAGTCTTCTGCGGCATCCTTTATTTCGACAACTGCCAACTGCACGCGGCCATGGCCGCCCCTATCTCAACCCAGGAGCGGCAGCTCTGCGAGTTTCTCCGGGATCTAAACACCCAGCATGGGAACCGCTACAGCGAGGCCGCCGAGCAGCAGCTGCTTGGCAGCCTCTTCTGGTGCATGGCCAGCGGCCGCGAGGAGTACATGAACCTCTTCTTCCCCACCGCCGGCGGGCCCGTGCGAGGCGGCACTCTGAAGCTGCGTGAGGCCCAGGGGGCCGTCAACGGCGCCGAGTACACCGAAGCCGCCCGCGGCCACGCCTGCGGCCACATCTTCCGCCCTGGCGAGGCCACCTACTCGTGCAAGACGTGCGGCACCGACGACACGTGCTGTCTCTGCAGCCGCTGCTTCGAGTCCACCGACCACCGAGGCCACATGGTCCGCATCAGTGTTTCGCCTGGCAATAGTGGTTGCTGCGACTGCGGGGACCCGGAGGCCTGGAAGACGCCCATGTTTTGCACCATTCACTCCGCCTGGACCGAGACCACCGATCCCCACGGAGAGCACGCGGGCCACGCGGGCCACGCGGGCCACGCAGACCGCGCAGGCCACACACATGCCGGCGGCAGCGCCGGCAAGGACAAGGGCAAGGCGCCCGCCGGGACGCCGCCCGAGCTCGAGGCGAGCATCCGCATGACCATTGGCCGCGCCCTGGACTTTATGTGCGACGTTGTGTCGTGCTCGCCGGAGCAGCTGCGCCAGACCAAGACGCTCGAGTCCATCCAGCAGGACGAGCGCATGTCGCGTCTGTCGGGCGCCTACGGCCCCGGCGACGGCGCGGACGACACCCAGCCCAACGAGTTTGCCGTGCTGCTGTGGAACGACGAGAAGCACACCGTCACGGATGTCATGCACCAAGTCGCCCGCGCCTGCCGCACCACGCTGCCGGAGGGCCTCAAGCGCGCCTACGAGACGGACGAGATTGGCCGCAGCCTGCTCATGCACTCCCGGAGCATCGAGGAGCTGCTGAACGCCGCCCGCATCCTCGAGGACATCAAGGTCACCGTCACCATCCGGTCGTCGCGCGACACCTTCCGCGAGCAAATGTGCGGCTCCATTATCGAGTGGCTGGGCGACATTTCCGGCTGCAGTGTCGGCAGCGACCACGACATCCTGCGCCGCGTCGTCTGCGAGGAGCTCCTGCGGCCGTGGCGCAAGGGAAGCCCGGCCACCCACGCCATTGTCGGCGCCAACGGCATCGACGACGAAGAGCTGCTGACACAGGACCCCGAGTCCAACCCCGTGCTCGCCCACGAGATCGACCTGCTCCGCATGCGCCGCGCCGCTGAACAGGCTGTCCTCGATGCCTTAAACGGCCGCGGCGGCGGCGGTGGCGGCGACGACGAGGACGACGAGGACGACTTTGACGACGATATGGACGGCTTCATCGACGCCCTCGACGAAGACGACGACGAGGAGGAAGAGGACGACGACTACGACGACGGCGACCTGGTCAGCGACACCATCAACAACGAAGCCCACCGGGCGGCGGTCGGTGCCGCTATCATGGGCATCGTGACGGGCGAAATCACCGTCGACAACGAGAACGACGACGACATGATGATGATTGATGTGCAGCCCAACGAGCCGGCGACGGCGACGGCGACGGCGGTGGCTGCGACAGGAGCAGAGACGGGGCGCGACGAGCGCGTGGCCAACGAGGCCAGTGAGGCCAGCGAAGGCCCATCGGCCGCCGCAGACGACGAAGCTGCTCCTGCCAGAGGAACTGGGGAGGACAGCGACATGATTATGGAAGGCAGCGCTTGGCAGCCGGCCGAAGACCAGCTGGACGAAGGCGAGGCTGCTATGTCTGGCACGGCACACCCGCGTGCATCAGTACCACCACCACCTCCTCCTCCTCCTCCTCCTCCCCCTCCCCCACCGCCAGCACACCCCTCACATTCTCGGACAACATCGTCACGATCACGTCGGGGCTCCGCGCCGCACAATGCCGACGCACCAGGCTCGGCATCCGCATTGAGAAGCGGCGCAGCAGCAGGCGCAGCAGCAGGCGCCGCAGCAGCCTCGCGCCGCAGCCACCGTGACCGCGACGTGACACCCTCCGACTCGGACACGGCCGAGCCGCTGATTGCGCCGACTGCGTACTCCAAGTCCGGCCTCGACATCCCAAAAACGCCCGGCAACATCCTGTCCGACCGGGCCGAGCCCCCGAACCCCGGCCGCTACTGGCTCGGCGTCCCGCCCGACTACATGGAGGTCGAAGGCGTGCCCCCGGCGGAGGACCTGTTCCAGCGCGTGCGCCTCGACTGGCTGATCTTGTTTGACCTGCGCATGTGGAAGAAGGTCCGCAACGACCTGCGGTCGCTCTACATCTCCACCGTCGTCACCATCCCCGAGTTCAAGCGCGTCCTCGGCCTGCGCTTTGCCGGCCTCTACACCACCCTGGCCCAGCTGTACCTGATTGGCGACCGCGAGCCCGACCACTCCATCATCAACATCTCGCTGCAGATGCTGACGACGCCCTCCATCACGACCGAGATTGTCGAGCGCGGCAACTTTTTGACCAGCCTCATGGCCATTTTGTACACCTTCTTGACGACGCGGCAGGTCGGCCACCCCTGGGACGTGTCGTCGAGCGCCGTCCTCGCGTTCGACTCGGGCTCGGTCACCAACCGGCGGATGTATCACTTCTTCGTCGACCTCAAGTACCTCTTCAGCTCGCCCCATGTCCAGAAGTGCCTGCGCACCGAGGACCGGTATATGATGCAGTTCCTCGACCTCGTCAAGCTGCACCAGGGCATCTGCCCCAACACGCGCGCCATCGGTGAGCACGTCGAGTACGAGACCGGCACGTGGATCAGTGCCTCGCTCATCACGCGCGAGATCAACCGCCTGTGCCGCCAGTTCTCCGACGCCTACCGCAACCTGGAGGGCCCCGACGTCGGCCACCTGGCCCGCGCCATCCGCTACACGGCCAAGACGGTCATTCTCAACTCCATCGGCGCCGAGCGCCAGCGCTTCAGCCAGGCCGAGAACCGCGACGAGGTCCAGTTCCGCGTCCTGTCCGACTTTGAGTTTGACCGCCCCGCGGCCTTTTACGACGTCGTGCGCTTTGTCGTCGAGGAGCAGCCCATCAGCTTCCACCACGCGCTGCACTACACCCTCTCCTGGCTCATCGAGTGCGGCAAGTCGCTGTCGCTCGAGAGCCTGCGCCGCTACCTCAGTTTCACCACCCACGAGCTCAAGGTCCAGCCGCGCTCCATGGGGCGCAAGATGATGCCGCGCCGCGCCAGCCTGGGCCCCGAGGACTACCTGATGGCCGCCTTCGACTACCCGCTGCGCGTCTGCGCCTGGCTCGCCCAGATGAAGGCCGGCATGTGGGTGCGCAACGGCATCAGCCTGCGCCACCAGGCCGGCACCTACCGCGGCGTCAGCCAGCGGGACGTCGCCCACCACCGCGACATCTTCTTGCTGCAGACGGCCCTCGTCGTGTGCAACCCGAGCCGCGTGCTCGTGTCCATCATCGACCGCTTCGGCATGGAGCGCTGGGTCAAGGGCATCTTTGAGCAAAAGGCCGAGGCCCAGGACGACGCGCAGCACCTCGACGTCGTCGAGGACATGATCCACCTGCTCATCGTGCTGGTGAGCGACCGCACGTCCCTCGTCGACGCGCACGACGACGCCGCCACGCAGCTCCTGGCCCTGCGCCGCGACATCGTCCACGTCCTCTGCTTCAAGCCGCTGTCCTACACGGACATTTGCAACAAGCTGCCCGACCGCTTCCAGGAGCAGGAGACCTTCCAGGACGTGCTCGAGCAGATGGCCACCTTCAAGTCGCCCGACGGCAACACGGACGTCGGCACCTTTGAGCTCGACGCGCAGTACATTGAGGAGGTCGACCCCTACAGCGCGCACTACAACAAGAACCAGCGCGAGGAGTCCGAAACGGCCTACCGCAAGTGGATGGCCAAGAAGACGGGGCAGCCGGCCGAGTCCATCGTCTACGAGCCCAAGCTGCAGGCCATCACGACGGGCGCCTTTGCCGGCCTGGCCGACTTTACGCGCACCGGCGTCTTTGCGCAGCTCATCTACTACTCGCTGCTCTACCCGCTCGTGGCCCAGAAGCTGACGCCCACCGTGCCCCTGACGCGCATCGAGACGTTCTTGCAGGTCGTCCTGCACCTGGTGCTCATTGCCATTGCCGAGGACAAGACGTCTGGTGCCGGCGCTGCCGGCGATGCCGACGATGCCGACGATGCCGACGATGCCGGCGCGTCCTTTATCCGGTACGCCCTGAACCAGCAGGCCCGCAGCAACTTCCTGCCCGAGTCGCCCGAGGCCAAGACGATCGTGGCGCTGCTCGACAAGATGTCGACCAAGGACGAGTTCAAGGCGTGCCACCCCAAGATCACGCTCATCCTGAAGCGCATGCGCCAGAAGCGCCCGGCCGACTTTGCGTCGGCGTACGCGCGCCTCGGCGTCTCCGTCGACCGCATCAGCACCGCCTCGCCGGCGTACAACAGCAGCGACGCCGACGAGGAGCGCGAGCGCAAGAAGCGGGCGGCCATGGACCGCCAGGCACGCGTGATGGCACAGTTCCAGGAGCAGCAAAAGAGCTTCCTGGCCAAGCAGGGCGACATCGACTGGGGCGTCGCGGACGACGGCGACGAGGGCGAGGGCGAGGGCGAGGGGGAGGACGAGGACATGGACGCGTCCGCCGCCACCGCGCCCGAGGCGCAGAAGAAGCTCTGGAAGTACCCGAGCGGCACGTGCATCCTGTGCCAAGAGGATACGGATGACCGGCGTCTGTACGGATCGTTTGCCTTTTTCACCGAGAGCCTCATCCTGCGCCAGACGGACCTGCAGGACCCGGACTTTGTGCGCGAGGCCGCGTCGACGCCCAAGAATCTCGACCGGTCCGCCGAGAGCATCCGGCCGTTTGGCGTGGCGCACGAGAACCGGCAGACGGTCGTCAAGGTGGGCGCGGACGGCGCGCCGTTTGCGTCGGAGCGGCAGGTGATTGGAAAGGGCTTTCCGTCCAAGAACTGCCAGCCGGGCGTCCTGTCGGTCGGCTGCGGCCACATCATGCACCACCACTGCTTCGAGGCGTACTTTGAGGCGACCCTCCGTCGGCACAACCAGCAAATAGCAAGGCACCACCCCGAAGACACGGACCGCCTCGAGTTTGTCTGCCCGCTGTGCAAGGCGCTCGGCAACGCGTTCCTGCCCATTGTCTGGAAGGGCAAGGAAGAGTCGTACCCGGGCGCCCTCGTCGCCGCCACACCCTTTGCGCCGTTCCTCGACCGCCAGATGGCCGGCCCGGCGCACTACGTGCTGAACGCCGCGCGGCCGCCCGACACGGTGCTGACCACCCAGCGGCAGTACATTGGCGCGTCCATGCTCACGAGCGTGTCCGACAAGGCGTCGCAGCTCGTCTACGAAGCCTGGGAGCGCCTCCCCCCAAGCCCGCACTACCTGCCGGGTGCGGGCGCGGGCGCGGGTGCCTCGGCGACGGGGCCGGGCACGTCGCTGGGCTGGCCGCCGCTCCCAGCTGCGATGGCTGGGGCCGCCGCCGCCGCCGCCGCCGCTGCTGCTGCTGCTGCTGGCATGGCCGGGGTGGGCGGGGGCGCTGCGCCAGGCACGGGTGCCTCTGGGTCGGGCAGCGGCGCTTCCACGGGCAGCGGCGCGCGCGGCCAGGCGCAGCCCGAGCCGGCGAATGTGGTGCGCGACCTTGTCTCGGCGTACCGGCGTCTCAAACGGACGCTGCGCACCAACGACCTGCCGATGCTGCCGCTGCTGCCGATGGCCGACAACGGACGCGGTCGTAACGAGATCTACGGCAGCGACACGCTCGCACAGGCGGTGGGCTACTCGATTTCGGCGGCGGAGATCCAGCAGCGCGGGACGGACGCCGAGTACGGCATGACGCTGCTGTCCAAGATCCCCGAGCAGTCGCTGACGCACCTGCGCATCCTCTGCGAGACGGTGACGTCGTACATTGCGATTGGCGCGCAGCGGCACGGCGGCGACAACCGCATCGATCGCGAGTACCGGCGCGACGCCGAGCGGCAGCACGTGCAGCTGTTTGTGGCCATGTACTTTGAACAGGAAACCGAGACGACGGCGGCGCCGACGGACCAGTACGGCCCGCTGCTGGGGCGCGACCCGTTTATTTTCCTCTGCGAGAGCGCGTTCGGCATGGTGCCGGCGCTCGACATGGAGCTGGCCCACGTGCTGCGGCTGTGCTACCTGGCGGAGCTGGTCAAGGTGGTGTACCACATGGGGCGCAACATTCCGGTGTCGGCGTGGATCAGCGAGCTCATGAACCGCACGAGCGCTGGCGGCGGCGGCGGCGGCGGTGGCGGCGGCGGCAGCAACAGCAACAGCGACCCGGCACGCGAGACGTTTGCGCAGTTCTGCATCAGCATCGCGCACATGGACCTGGGCGCGCGCACGACGCACCGGCGGCCGAGCGCAGTGCTGGACGCCTCGCTGCTGGCGACGGACGCGCTGGGGGCGAACCGCGGGTTCGACCAGGAGGGCGTCAACACGCTGGAGGGCTACTACCAGTTTGTCCGGCGGTATGCGCTCGTGTTTCTGCGCAAGGCGGTGGTGCTCATGTACGCGCACGCGGGCGTCGACTTCAACACGCACGTGTCGCCGGCGCCCGAGCTGTCGGAGCTCGAGCGGCTCAGCGAGGCGCTGAAGCTGCCGTCGTTTGACGACATGTGCGCGGCGCTGGTGACCGACCGCGCGGCGGCGGCCGGGTGGCCGGCCTCGACGCCGCAGCTTGTGAACGGCTGGGTGCACCACTACTACACGCACACGTGGGGCAAGAAGACGGCACGCCAGGCGGCCAGCACGTCGGTGCACACAACGGACGCGGACATTGCCAGCGCGACGGCCAACATTACGGCAGGCGACGCTGGCAGCGGCAGCGGCAGCGGCAGCGGCAGCGGCAGCGAACTGGCGGGCCATGCCAGCTGGACGGCGGCACCGACCGTGTCGACGGACATGCCGACGACGTGGGCAGGACCGGACACGGAGGTGGGGTCCTCGGCGGCGCCCTCGTCGACAGTGTCAGCACCGTCGTCGCCCTCGTCGGCGCTCCTCAGCCACCCGGGCATCTACGAACTGGTGGGCCTGCCGCACAACTTTGAGCAGCTACTGGACGAGTGCACGCGGGCGCGGTGCCCGACGACGGGCAAGGACGTGTCGGACCCGATGATCTGCCTGCTGTGCGGCGAGGTGTTTTGCGGGCAGGCTATCTGCTGCCTCCGCGAAGAGCGGATCGGGCGGACGCATGCGCGGCGGCGGATCGGGGGCGCGCAGCAGCACATGCGGCGGTGCCAGCGCAACATGGGCCTGTTCCTCAACATCCGCAAGTGCTGCATCTACTACCTGCACCGCATGTCCGGGTCGTACGGGTACGCGCCGTACATTGACAAGTACGGCGAGGTGGACCTGGGCTTCCGCCACGGACGGCCGCTGCAGCTGAACCAGCGGCGCTACGATGCGATGCTGCGGGCCGTGTGGCTGAGCCACGGCGTGCCGAGCTTCATCAGCCGGAAGCTGGAGATGGACATTAACAATGGCGGGTGGGAGACGATATGACGTTGAGGTTGTTGGCTTTGCTACTTGGCTATTGACGTTGGTATTTTTTGGTTGCCTTTTTAGGCTTATTGTTTTGCCGTTTTCTTGTCTGTGTCTTTTTGTTTTATCTTTATCAACATCATCACCGGGAAGCCAGTCGTCCATAGTTCTGGTCGCACTAGACTGTCTTACTTTTCACTTTTAACGCCTGTCCTATTCTTGATTTCTTTTGCTGGACACGACACGACAGACTATATATTAGACCCATTCTTTGAACATTGCGTGCTTTCTTATTTGGATATCAGTATCAGCCCCTCGTCTTGGCCGTCTCTCCACCATGATCGTCTGCCTCTGCCTCTGCCTTTGCCGCCCCCTTCTCTGTATGCCGATACACGTTGATCCAGCCGTCCTGGCCACAGCTGACCATGGTCGCGCCGCAGACATCGACCCAGAAGACGACGCCGTCGCGGTGGGCGCCGCGCAGACGCTGCACGACGGCCTTGGAGCCGACGTCCCAGAGCACGACGTCGCCGTCCTCGCTGGCGGCCGCGACAAAGGGCCTGTGCTTCTTGGCGGCGCCCGGCTTGTCGGCCAGGCGGCCAAAGCAGCCGCCAATGGAGAAGCGCTTGTTGAGGTGGCCCTGGTACGTCTTCTTGACGGTGCTCGGCTGGGCGATGTAGTCCCAGAGGCGGATGCACGAGTCGAGGTTGAAGGCCAGCACGAAGCGGCCGTTGGGCGAGAAGCAGACGTTGGTGACGGCCGGGTTGTCCTCGTTGAGCAGCAGCAGCGTGCGCAGGCACTGGCCGGTGCCCGTGTCCCAGATGCGGATGAGGCCGTCGGTCGAGCAGCTGACGACGAGCGTGCCGTCGCAGCAAAAGTCGATGCCGCTGACGGGGTCGCTGTGCGCCGGCAGGCTGCGCATCAGCCGCCCGGCGCGCACGTCCCACAGAAAGACGGCCTCGTCGTAGCTGCCGCTGGCCAAAATGTTGCCCTTGGGCGAGAACGCCAGGCAGTACACGTAGTTGTGGTGGCCCAGCAGCGGCAGACGCGTGCCCCGCGCCCCGCCGCTGCTCGCCGCCCCGTTGCCGTTGGTGCCGTTGATGCCTTCGCGCAGCTGCCGCCGCGCAAACCGCACCGCCAGCGCCGCCGCCGACGGCACCGCCACCCGCGCCTCCGCAACTGCGTCTGCCGCGTCTGCCTCGTCTGCCTCGTCCGCCCCGTCGTCGCCGCCCGCCTCCTCGTCTCCTGCGCCCCCCGCCTCCCCGACGGCGTGCGCCGGCTCGGCCGTCACGCGGTCCCACAGCCGGATGGCCTTGTCGTCGGCGCCCGTCGCCAGCGTGTTCGAGTCCGGGCTCCACGCCAGGCACGACAGCCCCGCCACGTGGCCCACGAGCGTCGTCATGTGCGCGCCCGTCGCGGCGTCCCAGATGCGCGCGGTGCCGTCCGCCGACGCCGACGCGATCCAGCGCCCGTCGGGCGAGATGCGCACCTGCGCAATGGGGCCGCTGTGGCCGCGCATGGCGAGGACGCGCCGGTAGCGGGGGCGCGGCGACGCGGAACGGCGGCGGCGGCGGCGGCGGTGCGTGTGCGTGTGTGTATTGGCATGGGTGTGCGTGTGGGCATGGGTGTGCACGTCGTCGCTGGCAGGCCTGCGTGGCCCGTTTGTGTTTGTCCGCCGCGGCGAGCCCGAGCGAGAGCGCGAGTCGGAGCGAGCGCGCGCTCGCGCTCGCGAATGCGAATGCGAAGGAGAGCGAGAAGGAGAGCGGCTCCGCGGGGAGAGCGAGCGGGCATGGGAGTGTGCGCGAGAGTGTGGGCGTGACGCCTCCGAGCCGGACGCAGAAGAAGAGCGCCTCCGTCTCGGCGACCGCGATCGGGATCGAGATCGTGACCGCGACCGCGACATGCTCGGCCCACGCCGTGTGCGTTCTCGCCGTGGAGAGTGCATGCCGTCGTCGTCGTCGTCGTCGTCGTCGTCGTCGTCGCCTCGACGGTGGGAGATGGCCCCTGCGAGCTGCGCCGACGGCGAGTCGGTCGACTGCCGTCGCTGGCCTCGCTGGCCTCGCTGGCTTCGCCTGGGCGGCGGCTGCTTCGGTCCGCGTATCGACAGCTTGTCGGGCTGCATCTGTGTCGCCTCACCCCCTTCTTTCGCCTTGCGACGCCTTGCTGCCGGGGGATCCGCCGCCGCCGCGACTGCCACCGGGGCCATTGTCGTCGGCTGTCGCGTGCTAGGGAGACCAATGGAAGGGTGGCGTGTGAGGTCGCGCGAGAGGTCGTCAGTCACCAGTGATTGTTATGTTTGTCGTCGTCGAAGCGGTGGGCCGAAAGTGTCTCCTGTTTTGGGTGCGCAGTCAGGCGCGCAGGCGCGTTTGCTCCTTCCCATCGAGCTTGACGTCGTTTCCTTAAGTCGACCCAAATTGTGGGGTCACAATTGTGAGGCACGTGACCATGTCCAGGTGACAAACGACGATTCATTCACTGAATTATGATTATTCCTTATGACTTGCGTTGTTCGGTATTTCCTGTCTACTTTTACGTCCGTTGCTTTAATGTCTGTTGCTTTAATGTCTGTTGCTTTAATGTCTGTTGCTTTAATGTCTGTTGCTTTAATGTCTGTTGCTTTAATGTCTGTTGCTTTAATGTCTGTTGCTTTAACGTTCGTTGCTTTTTGTTTGGCAATATTCTGTATTGCTTGTGTTGGGTTTTCGGAATAAAGGAACATCCACGTCGTACAATTTAACTTGTTTTTATTATATTTTACTTAATTTATATAGTCAACATATTTGATTCATCGTGTTTAAGGACAATGTTATAGAAACTGTGAGAAGGCCCTTCATACTCTACTCTATACGACCCTTACGCGGGCGAGACTCCCAGAATACGGGCTAGCAGGGAACTCGAGAGGTCCATTTGCTTGACTGTGGCGTTTGAATACGATCTGGAAAACGCCATGATGTACAAACAGCGTGGAGGACAAAACACGCACAACGCCTGGGTAGCAAGGAGGCAAACGATCAAGCGAGACAGCCGAGACGAAAGGAAAGAAAAACGAGGACACAAAAGGGTGCGAACCGGTAGAGCCGGAAGGCAACAAGCAACAAGCAACACACGACGTGCATCCGACGTCTGAGGGCTCTCGGGGCGTTTTTGGACCGCTTCCTTTGCATGCTGCGCACGGGCAGCGGCGAGAAGAGGGGAGAGAGGGCAGATGTATCGTGTCTGGCAGCATTCATCATTCCCAGCTTTCCATCTCCATATTGCATGTCGCACAACCGCCAACTCGTTTGCTGTTCTCTTGTTGACCCGTGCTTGGGCGGCACAGACGTCATGGCGTGCATCGACAGGACGGGGAACAGGACGACGTGCAACGTACGACATGCGCCTTGAGATCGACCAGTCTCGCCAGTTGTCTGGTTCTTGGCTGGCTAAATGTGTTTCTCCTCGTTTATCGTCTGGACGGACCCGTCCGTCCGTTCTTTTCCACGGTTGGGCGTTTTCGTCTCTTCTGGAGATCACGAGGCCTGACGTTCTGACGTTCTGACGTTCTGACGTTCGACGTTCGACATGCAATATTCCATTTCCAACTCGGATTCCCAAAGGCGTTCGAGTATCATCGGCGTGGCTGCATCCAGTCTCGCGACGTCCCACGATGCGATCGACTTGCCTGTTGAAACCGACCAACGCCGGTCCACGTGCCGGCGTGGCATTCCCAATGCTGCCACCGAGTACGACGCTGATGAAGGGTGCGATGACGATGTAGACGGACCGTACAGACCTTACAGGGAGATGGACACTAGCATTTTGTCGGACGAGTTGCAGTGCATGGAGAACACCGCAGGGAGCACACCGCATGCAGAGCAACGATCTGTGCACACCGCATGAGCACGCACCGTTGATGGACAGTGCATCTTCATTGTCTGCATCGGACATGCGGTCGAGCGCAGCAAGGATGCGAGAGAAGACAGCAGCTATATGTGCCCATCGCCGTGTACGACATGCTCCGTATATTGGTATAACACAAGAATCCTGGCATTGAGCATTGATATCCCCGACTTTCTGCCTAGCATCTGTGGCAACGATCGTTTTAAACGTTGGCCCATTCATGACCCAATCGCTGTAGGTCGCAGTCTGTCGCACGTTCCTGACCATGCGAGGGATGGGTATGGGCACGCCTGGACTTTGTTTTTTTTTTTTTTTTTTTTTTTTTTTTTTTTTTTTTGTTTGTGTGTGTGTGTGCTTTGTAGTATTCTCCTCTTCCAGTCTTTTCTTACAACCTCCCTTTCTATCGTATTCCTCGTTGGCCTGATCGTCCATGCAAGTCCAACACAAGCGCACTTTTTCAACATGCGCGCTGGCACTAAACACAGCCAACGCACAGCGTACATACTCGTAAAATGTACATGGTATTGCAGGCTAGGTTTCCTTTTCAAATCCAGTGACAAAGCGACGCTCGACGGCACCACGCCCGGCATCCGGTAGACGATCGACGTCCGATACGGATGTTCCCTACCTACACGAGGAAGCTACCGTATTTTCATGTGTGGGACATCGTCTGTTGTACGAAATACAGTACGGAGTATGGCTCCGTACGAATACGCTGAGACAACTCGACATACTCCGTATCCCTCCTTATCTCAGCACCTCCCACTCACACTCATTTTTGGTACGGCATTTCCATCATATACGACATACGTAGTCGCCACACTTGGAAGCACACTGGCCCTGGGCAAGGCCTACCTTTGCACCCGTCCTCACAGAGAGCAGCAAGAGGCTGGACCCTGTGCGTTGAGTGCTTTTGGGTGTGGCTGACGTTTCCTCGAACCAGATCGACTGCGATCATGGTCCCCATTTTTTGCTGTTAAGATACTGTGACGAGAGGCCCATCTGGCGAATAGGCTATGTACGCGACCAGAAAAAGACGACAAGAGGGAGAGATTGCCTTCTCGCTAGACACCAAGAACCAAAGAACTACCGAGTCGTTGTGTACCGAGTCGCTGTGGAAATCGGCCTGACCTGCTCGCCTCCTCTTTCTTACCACATGTTGGGGCTGCTCAACGGCAGATTCGACGTGGTCGAAAGATTGGAAGGCAAGGGATGGACCAGGGATATCGGCGGTTGATGCGCTGGGGCAGAACCGCATAAACAACAAGTCTGGCCCAGAGACCCCGGGGATGGCAGAGAAGGGAGGGGAAAAGAAGACGAGGGGCAGGTCGTCCATGGCCGTGAGCGTGTTTGGGACAAGGACACCGATTGTGCCGGCAGAATGTTGTCTTTCCCATCTCGACAAAGCAGCATCAAACTGTGTTTGTTCGGCTGTGTCGTATGACAAAGTCCTCTGTCCACCGTACTCCGCTGGCTGCAACAATGACCCGTTTTGGCGCATTTCATTTCCAACTGCAACAAGTGCAGCAGCCTGCAGGGCGACTCAAGTGACATGTCGTACGATACGTACGCGACATTGAATATCCCGTAATTACACAAAAGTACACAACAATCGTCGAGTCCAACGTCATGTCCACTGCCCACTGCCCACTGCAATCTCCCGGACGTCTGCATCTACACCGGGCGGCTTTGCTGTCGCATCGCGTGTCCTGCTGGCGTCTATTCTGTACATGTGAAGAAAAAGAGATGGGGGACATATAGCGTGTCCGAATACTCCCGCACGCCGTACTCTGTACCTGCTTCGTATGCAAGCGTCTGGTTTCTAGAAGGGCCTCGCACACCAAATTAGAAACAGGCTTGACAAAAATAGGAACGGACGAGAGGCGAGAGGGAATCGGAGGAGGCTGGCCGGACAGTTTCATGCGTGCGACGCACGCCAGCGGGGACCGCTGCTCCTGTTATCAAACCGGTGACGAAGCGAGAGGATGGCGTTTGCGCAGGTGAGACATGAAAGAAGAAAGAAAGAAGCGGAAAGAAAAGGAGAAAAAGAAAGAAAAGAAAGAAAGAAAGAAAGAAAGAAGAAAAAAAAAAAAAAAAAAAAAAAAAAAAAAAAAACAAAAAAAGGAAAATTGCCACGGAAAAAGAAAGCACAGCAAAAAGGGAGCAAGAAACACGGGAAGCAGGACAGAACCAAAACCTGCTGCTGTGGAAAAAGACGTGCCCGACATCATTCTCTGTCGTATGCCACCTCGGCCCTCAAAGTATCTCGCCATCATTTGGATCTTTCCGTGACGAGAACGCTCCCGGATGCGTCTTTGCTGTCGCTTTCAACTGCCACTGATACACAGTAGTACTCGTAATATTTCCGCACATCGTGCATCATCCTCCAAACAAAGCCAGACCCCCACAAAAAAGGCTCGGGCCTCTTGGGCACTGAGCCACTGCTCAGCACGCCCCGGCCAAGACTGCCATTGGACGCTCTCATTGGCCCGCGTCATCCCTTCCAGTGAAAGCGGCCAAGGCAACATCAGAGTGCCTGTGCGTTGACGGTGGCGTTGTCGTGTCGTTGATCCGCGTGCTCTGTTTTGGAGGACGCAAGGGAGGAAAGAGACGGGCGGCGGCGGGTGCTTGCCGGCGGACGCCCGCCAGGGAGAGTGCACCGCGAGGGAAAGAGCGGAAAGGCGAGGAAAGAACCAACGAACGCCACTGGCCTCTTCTGTCCAAAATGGGTTTCTTTTGGCAGGAGCACGACTTCTCTCTGAACGAGACATGTTCCGACAGAGATACAACGGCCATGTCCATCCCTCGCGTCTGTAACCCGTTTGAGCGTACTGTCGTACTCTGAAGACTCCTTTTTCTCCGTTGCCAGACACGACTACTGAGTACTGTGAGTACCGACGGGTAGGGCGTCCTAGCCCGCGCTCTCTCAACTCCAAAATGCTCCAAACCAAACTTGCTCTCAGAAACGTCTGGGATGTCCGTGGCGAAATAACGATCATCCGTCTCCTCGCCAGACCACGACTCCATCGGTTCCAACGTCCCTCCACTAGTGAGCAGGCCATGAACGCGACCTGTCCTGCTGTCCTCCAGCATCCCCGCTGCTGCGCGTGTCTCACCATGTCAGACAGTGTCTTTTACTGAGTACATCGCCCATGTAAGATACAGCGCACCGGCCTGCTCTCCATGCTCCGACCACGCTCCAACGTGCCAACAACGCCCCTAATGTACGCTCTTTACAGAAGACCTCTAAAACAGAGATTGACCCGTTTTGGGTTTTGCCTGGAACACCGTCGCGTTCCTTCCTCGACAGCAAGCCTCCTAGGCAATGGTGGACGCCACACAGCCTGGAAGGCGCAAACGGCTGGCTGTCACCCGGGAATGCCGCTGAAACACGCGGTTGCTCTTTCCTGTCTTTTAAAAAAGTACCAGAATAAGGTGCCAAGCTCATTTCTTCGTACTTTTGTATCGTAACGTGCATATGTCACCCAAAAGTACCCGATTTCTCAACATCGAGTGCAATTTCGCTATGCTATTCGACGGCTCATCCATCACCTGCATCCAGTCGAAATAGCCCACCCCCTAAAAGTGATGCCACTACGCTGTAATGCTCAGTCGATATGTGATATTGACAAGAGACAAGCTCCAGCGCACGGCAGGTACGAATTACGCCGTTGCGACTGGGCAAGAGCGACCCAGAACCCAATGAAGGAGAGGAAGGAAAAAAGAGGACCCACTACGCTAGGGCTATCCACCCCTGTCGGGGCTCCTGGCCTTTGGCCCTGGTCACTTTCCCATACCCCTGTCCCCTTTGCGCGCCCCTTTTTGGTTTTCGAATGTGGTCGTCCGAAGCTCTTTTCGACGTATGTACGAGCGCAGTCAAGCGAACTCTTGCCGTCACTTTCACTTTCATGTTTTCGGGATTCCTGTTTTCTCGTTTTGTCCAGCTCACTCGCTCTTGCTGCTTGACAACTCCCTCCTTGCCCTGGTCGCTCTTTCCTTGCGTGCCTCACCTGTCTCCCTGGCTCTTTCCTAAGAAAGGGCGAGAAACTCGCGCCTGCCGACCGTGCAGATAGCAGCTGCCCTCCGCTGCACCCGCCTGCCACTGTAACTTCACATCCTACGACGTTTCTCCTGTGACACGCACCCGCGCGCCTTCCATCCCCAACAGCGTGGCATTGTCGTTCCTTCCGCCGTCGAACCCCCTACTGTGCTATGATTGCTCCTTCCGGATGTGACATGCCATGTTTGTGTTGATGTTGATTGTCTGCGTCCTTTTCTGGCATCGCCGCTTCCTCTCTGTCTCGTAGCTTTCTTCTCCTTTTTTCGAACCTCACTTTGGCCCACCATTCTCGCCTTCGACTGGCCAGCCTTTTTCACCACCTGTTTTGCTGGCCGTCTCCCTTGCATGGCCGGCCTGTGCTGACGATCTATCAGATATTCAGATATTTTGTGCCTGCCGACACTGTGTCATTGCTCTTGAAAGTCTCGTCTTATTCCATTTATGGACCTTTTCCACCACACCAAAAACCATCCCCTGTCATCCCAGTCTCCAGTTCCCTCCAGTTCCCTCCAGCTCCCTCCAGCTCCCTCCAGCTCCCGCCACCATCGTCCCCCCCTTTTCATCGACTTCCGTTTCTCGTTGTATTTCCCCATTCTGTTTTATCTCTCACCCCAAATCGAGCGTCGCGCCGGCCCCGACTCACGAAACAGGACCCTTCTCGCCCTCCACCTGCCACCCATGTCCTGTCCCCATTGGGGGACGACGTGCTGCGACGCGTTTTTCACGTCGTAGAGAAAGCCGTTAATTTGCGCTTTTCCCTCAGAAATCGACTATCAATGTCCGCGCGACACCCCGGTCGCAATCAAATCATATCAGAATCATTTCAGGAGCGAGCAGAGCGCATGTAAAACACACGACACACGCCTGCCTGGACCATCCACTTGCAAACCGCACCGAGAGAGAAAAGAAGCACCAAAGCCAAGATCCGTCCTTCCGCCCTTCAGTCCTTCTGCCACACACGCCCGCTTCAGAGTCCACCGCCCCAGTTCCACCAGCTTTGACAGTTGGATGGGGCCAGCCGTTCTCCGTTTTCGATTTTTGGCTTTTGGGTGTATCCATAATTCGTACGCGAACCCCCCCCCCCCCCCCCCCGTCCGCTCCCCTATTCTCTCGTCCATTTCAGTCCGTTTCCCGCGTCGTCCCTAGAACCAGGCACATGGGCGTGTCTCTCCTTTGCCCCCCCCCCCCCCCGTCACACTGGTCCTCCCTTTCCCTCTCTATCTGGTCCCCTTTTCTGGCACCTCCAATTTTTGTTTCCCTCGTGGTGGACTCCTCGCAAGCCTCTGGTCATCGTTTACTTTCTGCCTTTTTTCTTTTTCTTTTCCTTTTTTTTGCTACCTGCTATTTTTCTTCTGTTGCCCTTTTCGTTTGCTTCTCAAAATTGGGCATCTGGCCTTGTCCCTCACAAGCCCCCCTTTTCCCTGCTTTTCCTCGTTATTTCGTTTTGTTATTTCTCTCCTTTTCATCCTCGTTCCGAGGAAAATAAAACACCAAATAAAAACTAATACCAAAGACTGGTCGCCCAACGTCCGTCCAGTTCCAGGAGACAGCACCGCCACGACGCTTTACGAAATATACCCGCGCGACAGAAACACACACACACACACAGAGAGAGAGACACGGCTTTCTTCGCCTCGGCTGTGTTTGATGTTCTTCTGATCCTGTTCGAATGACGCCGCTCGCTCCCAGCTAGAGCTACAGCGAGCCACACAAAACCAGAAGAACCGTTTCCCGGCCGATTTGTTATCCGTACCACGCCCCCTTTTGCGCCTGTTCGCTTTGCGTCTTGTCGCTTTTCGCTCGCCTGTTGCCGTCCTTCTCGTCGTTTTCCCCGCGCCCGCGATCGCCCGTCTGGTCTTTTCTTGTCGTTCTCGAAAGTTTGGCACTCTTGTTTAGCCAGGACCGTTACCGTTCCCTCGACCACGACCCGACTTTTGTGTTTTTGCATGGCTGCATTGCCGCAGTAAAATTCGATATTCGCGTCGTCTTAATTCCTGCCGTGATACACTATACGTTGTCAGCTTGAACCAATCTACCGTCCCCCCTCTACCGACGCGCTGTTTCCCCTCCCCCCTTATCGGCAAAACAAAGGAACAAGGAAAGGAAGCGCGCCAACAAACAGGCGAGAGGCGACAGGCAATCTCGACCACCAGCACGGCTCGAGGAAGGGACGCGCCGCCAACGCATCTCCTTCGCCTGCTGCAGGCCCACGCGGGTTGGCTCCAATCGAATCGAAGCCCTACCCAATTCGTTTCTGCCTGCTGCCTTGTTCCGCTGTGTTGTCTGCAAAATCTAAATAGCCATGGAGCCCCCCGTCGCGTCGGCCGTCGCGCCCGCCGCTTCCGCCTCCTCCATACCCTCCGCCATCGATACCCACGGCCATCTCCCGCCGTCCTCTCTGCCACAATCACCAGCGTCGCCGGGCCTCCAGCGGCCCATGAGCGTCATGGTCCGCCCCTCGCCCAGAAGCAACAGCCGCATGAGCGTCGGCAGCAAAAATGGCGGCAGCCGTGCGTCTGACGAAGACGGCCGCACCTCTGTCAAAGTTGGTACGTTTAGTCCTCCCGTATTTTGCAGTTGGGATACGACTGCCACTTTTACCTTTTTTCTTCTTTCTTTTTCGAGTCACTAACAGGATAGCTGTCCGTGTTCGCCCACCGCTACGGCCAACCGATCCCGGCTACGATCTCATTCCCCAGCGCTTCCAGCGCTCCATGGTCCAGGTCAACTCCGACACAAGCCTGGCCATCGACTCACCCCAGGGCCGCAAGCTCTTTGTCTTTGACCGCGTCTTCAGCCCCGAGGTCTCCCAGGACGGCGTCTGGGACTACCTGACCGACAGTGTCAACTCCTTCACCACGGGCTACAATGTCTCCCTGCTGGCCTACGGCCAGTCCGGCGCCGGCAAGTCCTACACCATGGGCACGTCCGGTCCCAGCGAGCAGGGTGACCCCGAAATCATGGGTATGTTGCGTCTTACAGCATGACAAACGCCCTAGTTTATGCTGGCGCTCTCCCCCCTCCCACATTTCTGCTTTCCTGACAGCGAACCCTTGACCTTGACTAACTCGTCCGACCAGGCGTCATTCCACGAGCCGCCGCGGCGCTGTTTGAGAAGCTCGAGGGCCCCAAAACAAACAGCAACCGTAGCTCCATGTCTCATCTTCGTGCGCCCAAAGGCTACGGCGCCAGCCAGGCTGCTGCCCCCCGCGCCGACAAGACGTGGTCCCTCAAAGCCACCTACGTAGAAATTTACAACGAGCAGCTGCGTGATCTTCTCATCCCCGACAGCGTCCCCACGCATGAGCGTGCCTCTGTCACCATCCGCGAGGACGTCAAGGGCAACATTATCCTGACCGGCCTGCACCAGGTCGACATCAATTCCGTCGACGACTTGTTGAATGCCCTCAACTTTGGCTCCACCCTGCGCCAGACCGACGCAACCGCCATCAACGCGCGGTCGTCGCGCTCGCACGCTGTCTTCAGCCTGAACCTCGTCCAGCGCAGGAACGGCTTCCAGTCCACCAAGGCCGAGAAGCGCATGTCTGTCCCGCTGGAGGCCTTGACGGGAACCGAGTCCTTTGTCACAGTCGACAGCAAGTTCCATTTTGTCGATTTAGCCGGCAGCGAGCGCCTCAAGAACACCGGCGCCCAGGGAGAGCGCGCCAAAGAGGGCATTTCCATCAATGCGGGCCTGGCTGCCCTGGGCAAAGTGATTTCGCAGCTGTCCTCGCGCCAGGCGGGATCCCACGTCTCCTACCGCGACTCCCGCCTCACCCGTCTGCTGCAAGACTCGCTCGGTGGCAATGCCATCACCTACATGATTGCATGCGTGACGCCGGCCGAGTTTCACCTCAGCGAAACCCTCAACACCGTCCAGTACGCCCAGCGCGCCCGTGCGATCCAGAGCAAGCCGCGCATCCAGCAGGTCGAAGAGGGCGACAAGCAGGCGATTATTGACCGTCTCAAGGCAGAGGTCGCCTTTTTGCGCGAACAGATTCGCAGCGCCGCCTCCAACAGCAGCCCCGGCGAGCGTCGTGTCATGTCTGCGACGGAGCGGTCCGAGCGCCAGGGCGAGCGGGAAGTGGAGATGCAAAACGCGTTGCTGGATGCCCAGGAGAACTACTCTGCGCTCAGCCAGCGGCACGCAAAGCTTATTGCCGAGATGGCCAAGGCGCGCGATATTGAGGCGGCTGAGATGCAGCAGCACCAGCTGGCAGAGGCCGAGGCGGGTGAGGACAGCGCGACAGAGCGGCTAAATCGCTCCAACACGTTTGCCCACGCCGTCGAGCAGGTCGTCCTCGAGTATGAAAAGACGATCCAGTCGCTCGAGCAGTCCCTGTCCAGCACCCGCGCCACCCTCGCCAACACCGAAACCAGCTTGCTGGAGAAAGAGTCCAAATGCGCCTACGCAGACACCATCAACACACAGCTCCAGGCACGTCTGCAGAAGCTGATGGACCGCGAAGCCAACACCGAAAACTACCTCCACGACCTTGAGTCTAAGCTCGATGGCCACACGTCGGGCGAAGAGAAGAATGCCACCATCATCATTGAGCTCCGCAAGGAGATTGCCCGCATTCGCGAGAATGAGGCCACCTGCGAGGACTACATCTCCACCCTCGAGGAACGTCTCGCCGAGGCCGACCAGGACGCCGAGCTGATGCAGCGCGAGATTGACCGCCTCGAGCAGGTCGTCGAGCGCCAGCGCAGCCTGGGCAAGCTGGACTCGCTGCTGTACGAGCTCGACAACATGCAGCAGCAGGACGGCAGCGCCGGCCCGGGCATCACGTCTGGTGTCGACAACAACAACAACACCGAAACGGCCGTCAACGGCAGCGGTAACAATGTCGCCCCCAATGGCATGGGCCACGGCCACCGCCGCACGGCCAGCCGCAGCATCGAGCACCACGCACGCAGCCTCAGCCATGTGAGCCGCCACAGCCATAGCCACAGCCACAGCACGGACGTCATCCCCGAAGAGGAGGACGGCGAGCCCCTGGCGGCCGCGGCCCCCGAGATCCATGCTACGATTGAGGAAGAGGCGGGCCCCGAGCAGGAGCAAGCGGCCGAGGGCGAGGGCGAGGGCGAGGGCGAGGGCGAGGGCGAGGGCGACGACGAAGTCACTCCGAACGGCGAGACCGCTGCCGCTGAGCAGACCAACGGCGTGCCAAAGTCCGTGACGCCGCGCCCGTCTCAGGCTTCATTGCACACGACCAAGCGTTCCGAAAGCTTCACCAGCTCGGCGCAGTCCAAGTTTGTTGCCGACAAGCTGGAGGTCGTGACGCAGGAGCTGGTCGACCTCCGTGTCGAGCACGAGTCCACGGTGACCGAGTTTGAGCTGCTGCACGCCAAGTACGAGGAGGCGCTGCGCACGCTTGCCGAGCTCCAGGACGCCGTCGACGAGGCCCGCCACCCGAGACAGACCGTCCGCGACTCCATCTTGTCCGCTGCCGAGACATCGCAGACCCGCCCGTCGTCGTACCTGTCCGACGCGCGGTCGAGCGAGCCCGAGAAGAACCGCCACTACTCGTCGTCGCGGTCGCTCTCCTCGGAGCTGTCGTCTGCGCTCGAGTCGCCCGCTGCCATGGAGCACTCGGACGCCGAGACCCTGGCACCCGTCAAGAAGGGCACGCGTCCCACGAGCATCGATGTCGCCGCTGCTGCTCTGGCCATTCCCCAGGTGCGCGACATTGAGCCTTCTGAGAACGCAGAGGAGCAGCCGCAGGCCGAGCAGGCCGAGCAGACCGACGAGCGCGACGTTGCCCACGAGGCGGCCGTGCCCCAGTCGCCTTCGGTCAACGGCCGCGGCCTGATCATGTCGCCCTCCAGCGACAGCATCCTGGAAGCCGAGGTGGAGCGCCTGCGCGCCTTGGCCGCCGAGAAGGAAGAGGCCGAGAAGACGCTCTCGGGCAAGTACGCCGAACTGGAGCAGCAGCACCACCAGACCCTCGACATGGTCGAGGAGCTCAAGACGGAGGTGGCCAAGGCGCAGCAGGCGGCCGAAGTGACGTCGCCGCGCTCGTCGACGCCCGTGATTCGTCGCAAGTCGAGCCAGAACGTCATGATTATCGATCGTGCGCACCGGTCGTTTGCGTCGCTGCGGAACATTGCGACGGAGAACTTTGAGGGCAACCCGGACGTCATGCAGAACTTTGAGCTGAACATCAACGCGGCCATGCACGAGCTGCACGCGCGCTCCGAGCGCATCCAGGAGCTCGAGGCCGACGTCGCGTCGACCAAGAAGGAGATGGACACCAAGATGGCCATCATCTCGGGCCTGACGCGCGAGCGCTCCAGCTTGAAGAGCTCGCCCATGGACATGTCTGTGGTGTCGACGCTGCGCGACCAGCTGGAGAAGAACGAGAGGCAGATGAACCAGCTCAAGAGCGCACAGGCGGCGCGCGAGCAGGAGCTGCAGACCGAGCTGGAGAGCCTCCGGGCGTCCCTCAAGCCCGACGGTGGCATCGACACCCGCAACACGGCCCAGGAGCAGGAGCACGCCGACAAGGTGCGCGGCCTGGAGGCCGAGCTGGCTGGCTGGGAGACGAAGCACGAGACGGCCCTGGCGTCGATGGGCGCGACCGAGAAGCAGATGAAGGAGCACATTGCGCAGCTCGAGTCGCAGCTGGCCGCGGCCAACGAGCAGCTCGCGGCGTCGGCCAAGAACACCGAGGCCAGCACCAAGCAGGAAGAGCAGGTGCAGATGCTGCGCACGGAGGTCGACGAGTACAAGGCCATTATCAACAGCAACGCGGCCAAGGTCGCGGAGCTCGAGGCGGCCCACGCGTCGGCCAAGTCGGCGCTCGAGGAGGCCGTGGCGGCACGCGATGCTGCCTCGGCGGCGGCGGCGACGCACAAGTCGCTGGTGTCGCAGCTCGAGACCAAGATTGCCGACCACGAGAAGGCGCTGGCGACACACAAGGAGGGCCTCGCGACCCTCGAGGCCGACCACGCGCGCGAGCTGGAGACGCTGCAGGCGTCGTCGCGCAAGGAGTACGACGACGAGGTGCAGGTGCTCATGACGGAGCATGCGGAGAACATTCGCATCCTGGAGAGCGACCTGACGGAGGCGCGCGAGGACCTCATGAAGGTGGCAACGCAGGTGGCGTTTGCGCTGGGCCTGGACGTCAGCGTGGAGAAGATTACGGAGCGCATCGAGGACCTGATTGCGGACCAGAAGGCGCTCGGCGTGGAGCAGAACAAGTCGTACGAGCTGCAGGAGACGGTCAAGGAGCTGACGAGCATCAGCGACTCGGTGATGCGCGACCTGGAGACGGCGCGCGCGACGCTGACGCAGGTGCTGGGCCCGGACGCGGAGGTGAACCGCAAGCCCAACGCCACCGTGGCCGAGCAGGCGGCGGCGGTGCAGAAGCGGCTGACGGAGCTGGAGACGAAGAACAAGAAGCACTCGCGCCTGGTGGACGAGCTCGAGGAGCAGCTGCAGACCAACTTCGACCAGGCGCAGATCACGACGAACCGGCTGTCGACGCTGCAGTCGGAGCGGCACCAGCAGCTGGAGGAGGCGACGTCGGCCAAGATCCGCATGCAGTCGGAGCTGGACGCGATCCGCGAGGAGTACGCGGCGCTGCAGGCGCGGTTCGAGGGCATCCTGCCGGCGGACGGCAGCAGCGCGCCGCAGCGGTCCAACTCGGCCAGCTCGCAGCTGCGCAAGAGCTCGTCGGTGGCGTCGCTGCCGTCGCCGCCGCCGGCCATCCCGCTGCCGCCGCTGCCGAGCTCGAGCTCGCCGCCGCCGACGGCCAACAACGTGCCGTCGACGCCGACGACGATGCGGCCGCCCAGCAAGGACATTGCGCTGCACCAGATCCAGCAGGACCAGGAGGCGCGGATCCGCACAATCGAGAAGCACCTGGACGCGGAGAAGCAGCTCACGCAGACGCTGGAGGAGGCGCTGTCGGACCTCGAGGAGCAGTCCAAGAAGCTCAAGACGGACTGCGACGCGTGGCGCCGGCGCGCGCAGGAGCTGGAGAGCGAGAACAAGGAGCTCAAGGACAAGCCGGCGCAGGACAACCGGTGGAGCCTGCACCAGGTGGAGGAGGAGCGCAAGAAGCGGCGCGACGCCGAGATTGCGCGCGCCCACCTCGAGGAGCGCATGAACGCCATCAGCAAGAAGAAGAAGAAGGGCTCTCTGAACTGCTTCTGAGTTTTTTGTCTGTGTCGTCTTCGTCTTTGTCGTCTCCTTCTCCTGTCCCTCTCATTTCCCTCTCATTTCCCATCATATTCTGGATATTTCTTGTCCTTTTTCTGTTCGTCTACTTTGTGGATTTTGATTTTGATTTTACGTCTTGCGATGCGTTGAGATTGATTGATTTTCTGTTCTTCTCCCCGTGTCTTTTTTACTCTTCCACCTTGACGCCTTCTCACCGCCTCACCGCCTCACCCTCACCTTTGAATCGCCAAACAAAACAAACAGCGTCTTCGCGCAAGCGACCTGTGCGACCTCTGCTCTTTTGCCTTGCCTTTCCCTAGCGCCTCGTCTACCTCTAATTTTGTTTGTCTTTCTCTACTCGTCCTTTTCCTCTTTTCGCCTTAGATACCTTTCGCATTGGGTGGGCTCTGTTTTGCTCGACACCGACCTATTTGACTGTTCACATTGGCCTTTACCTCGACCGTCACCTTCATGTCCTCTTCCTTCTTCCCATCTCTATTATTTTTTATTTCCTTGCGTCAGTCGTCCCTCTTCTTCTACGTTTACATATTTCTGTGATTTCGTTTTCTACTTCACACCGCCTCTGCCCCTCTTTCTTCTTTGGATGGCTGAAATGACATATGAGTTGTTTGAAGCATTTAGTCTTTTTTTTTGGAATTTACTTTGTATTGTGTCTGGATCTGCAGCACCCACTATGCGTTTGCGATGTGCTTATGGACGTACTACAAGATTGGACTGGGCCACAAATTGGCATGCGGTGGGACGTTGGGCTTCGAAGCTGTGCTTCTGTTCACAGTCACTGCTTTCGTGTGATGGGATTGCGATCCTTATTGAGTAGACGCTATAATGCAACGGGCGTATGTGACAACGGCTGTCCATTGGTTGCATGTCTCTATTCCGAATAGAGGATGCCGTGACAGTCAACTGCCAAGGACAATGTGGTATATACGTCGTCTATTTCGTATGTGGTATATATGTGGTATATGAACATGGTGAGTATAACGTACTTTATAGTGGTCAGTAAGGAACCACTTGCAAAGACATTTGTGATGCAACGTTCAACCAACGCTGACGAGCAAGAGGGTTGCAGTGTACAATTTCCAAGGTGCCGACGGCGTCGTATGATGCGATGTTCTTCAGAAACAAAACAATCAGCGTGTCGTTTCTCCTGTGCCACCCAACAACGTCGCCCCTTTGTGACAGCTTCAGGCCATGCACCGATACAGGAAGCATGCTGTATGACAACAAATGCGATTCACACGCAGGACACATCGAACATGCTCTGTGCAACACCGCAGAGACAGGTGGGACGGCGGTCTTCCCACGAAAACAACAGACGAAGTAGAGACGAGCCTCGTGCTTGGTTGCACAACGCGACGCGTCTGGCGATACACCGAGAGCGATACGGAGAGCAACAGAGTACAGATTGCGGGTCGTGAAGACTATGCTATGAGTCTCTGCTGGTCTTGTATTTCGTTTTCTTTCTTTTCTACTTGTTCTATAGCCAGCGTGGGATGACTATACAGTGTTGTGCGATCCGTTTCTTCTTTCCTTTTTATATGCTCGTGTTACTATGTTCGCGTTACTGTTATTTACGACATACATCTCCTTTGTGACGGCTTGTTTCGTTTCGTCTTGTTTCCCATGGATCTCTACCTTCTCTACTTTTTATTTCTGTGTCCCATTCTGTCTCATGACAGTGTTCAACGGTCGTCCCAGAGTCTGGCAGCTGGCAATGCTGTCCATGGCTGTTGCATGCATTTCATTCTCCTTTCTTGTCTTTGAAACGTGCGTCTCTTCCCTCCATCTATCCGTCCCTTACGTTGACGTTGTGTTGTCTCGTACTCTTGTCCTCCAGGGCCTCACAAATGTGAGACAATCAGTCTCGGCCTCCCTTGCGTTGACGTTTCCTGCGCTCTGCCTCCTTCAGCTTGCCACATGTCGTCTTGTCTCGATCGGCGCGTCTTTGGTCGACCACGCACGGCAGGGAGGGAACGAGAAGCAGTAGCGAGAACAGGCACGAAAGCCACACGTCAGGACAAAACACACGAGCAAGAACACTGGATCGACAACGCAGGGTAAACGTCTTTACATCCACTGCGTGCGCATATCCTCCCTCGTCTCCCTTTGCTCGGCCATGGCGGTCCCACGCTGGATCTGGGCCACTGATCAGCAGTGATGGGCTGGTCGACTCTGGTTTGCATCCTTCTCTGTCTGTCTCGGTCGAGCCGTGCTGCCGTGGTGCTCTCTCTTGTCTCGCATTCCGTTGACCACATAGACCACGTTCCCGTCTCTTTGTCTTTTTGTCTCCTCGTCTCCTCGTCTCTTCGTCTCTTTTCCTTCTTTTCATTGTCCCCTCTCCTTCTCTCCGTTGTACATCCCTATGCTGCCCTGATAAAAGAAATTGTGATTTGGACGACACAACGTCGACGGCTTGGACCCTTGGCCCCCGCATTCAGCATGCACAGTGGACAAAGTACCGTCTCCTCCTTTGGGTGCCTACCATTGCTGCCATGCTCGCGGGTCAAAGCGCAGAGGAGGTCCAACCGGCCGAGTACAACGTATGTTGTGTTGTCTTTCTTTTCCTGTCGCTCACCTGAGAGAAAGACAAGCCCCTCCATTGATCATCTTAGACATGTCGCTCAATGGAGCCCCTTCTCGTGGCTCTCAGCTGGACGCTCACTGCAAATTGTCGAACCGGTGTCGTAACGGTCTCGTCCGTTCTCCATATCCCCGTACGCCGTACGGAGTAGAAGGTGAAAACCCTCTCAGCCTCCCTTGCATTGCGTGCGTCCTGTTGAAAAAGAGGGGACCAAGGCCAATCTTTTCTAGTTTCGATGTTTTGTCCCGATACCAGACATTTCCCTTGATTTTTAGTGCTGTCGGCCATGTCTCAGTCGACCGCCCATTGTCCGAATTACTCGTGGGTTTTTGATATGAGAAGGCCGATAGAGTTGTAGGCTATCGTGCCAACACCCACAAATACTCCAAGGGCCCACGCCGTGGCCTGGCCTGTCCAGGCTCTAGGCGGTTAGCTAGTGGCCTATCCTTTCTGTTTGGACGATGGTTCCGTCCGCGGGACATCGGGCAAAAGAAAAAAGATGAAAGCAAAGTGGGAGCCAATGGTCTGATGTCGATTTCCTTTATTCCTCCGTATCAACAGTCCAGGCTGGTTAGGGGCGGTCTTGGGACGCCGACTTTTTTGTTCTCTCGAGTCGATTTCATTGTTTGCCAGCCTCGACACCTCTGTTTGGTGTCCTTCCTCCACTTGTCTGGCATGACTTTTGAGGTTGTTTCTCCGCAGGCAATGTCGGGTTCGATGGGGCCAAGATTCGAGGGCCCAAGCAGCTCAAAGCGTGCAGTTCGTCTGCCCTCACGTTGCAACGCCATGCAATGCAAGCTGCAATGCAAATGCAGTGCAGACGGCAGAGCTCAGGCCGACTGTGAGGTCAGTAAATGTGAGCTCGACACATACATTCGTACTAAAATCACACAACCCACTGAAGCTCACCTGAATCCACCGCCAGCTTGGCCTAGCATGGCTTCCGTTTTCCTTTCAGACGTTCTTGTCCCTCCATTCCTAGTCTGACAGCTCTGACCTGATCCATCTCTGATCCCTTCCTTTCCTGTCGTTTCGGCACCGCACATCCTCATTCCACCAGTGGGCCTTTGCGGGAGGGCCCCGTAATCTTCCCGATCAGAATGCAATCGAGGATGAAAAGAAAACCGAAAGAAAACTGCCCGAGGGACTAGTGCACGATTCCCACGCGTCACCGTCAGGCTTCTTGGTCTTGCATCTTCTGATGCTCAGTTCCACGAGGTCGTCTGGTCTCCCCATGGCTGGACATTCTGCGTCTCCGTTTTGAAACCCGGGTCCAGCTGCAATGGCCGAGACGATCGAAGATCAGAAACGCCCTTTTTTGGTCTTGTTCGTTTCTGTTTTTGTGTTCTTGTTTCTAGTTTCTGGTTTTTGGTTTCTCTACCACTGTTTCTCGTGGGTTCGTTCTTAATTAAGCTCAAAACCCAATGGATGTTCTTGCGGAGGATGGCTGGCCGTGTTTGATGTTCTGTAACTCACCGTTGTTCACTGCCCAGCTGGCAATGCATTCGCCAAGCACCGCTTTCTTCTTGTCTTCAAGTCTCTTGATATCTCTCGTTACATACCACAGTATCGTCGATTTCTCTTTTCATCCTGGCAGCCGGATCACCAAACAGCGAACGCCATGGCGCGTTTAGTGCAGGTGCTTTGCAGTGATTTCGGTCTGCCAGAGTCCATAGTGGCTGCAGTGTCGCTCAGCTTGTTCAATCGTTTCATGTCCCCCGTTTCGTTGATCTCGTGTTGACTCGAAATTGAGGGACAAGAAAAAGCAGGCAAATCAGACATGATTCGCTCACTAGCACCAAAAGGGGCATGGCGTCCCTCCCAACTGCAAGGGGTACATGCTGGCAGGTGCAAGGGGAAATCACCACGTCGCGAGGAAGGTGCTTCCGCCGTTCAAGCCTTCTTTCCTTTTTCTCTTGTGATATCCCAGCGCTGCAAGGAAGGTGCGATCCCTCGAGACGATTGGGCTTTTGTGTGCAAGTCCGTAGACAAACATACGACTCGGGGAAAGTACGACTGTGGCGACTGCCTTTGTGCATAACACGCGTACTTTCCAATTGACAAAGTAAAAACAACAGGACAACTCTCCCCCTTTTCATCTCCTTTCTCTGTTTTGGCCTCATCTTCACTGCCCTGATCCCACTCTCACGAAACCCGCAAAAGGACACAAGGACCACCACAAAAAGCACAGAAAAGGGGCACATCGACGCCAAGCCAAGCCAATACCCCTGGCCCCTGCTCGCGTGTATCCCTGCCCGTGCACCCACCCACACCATCCCGGCTTGACCCCTGTCGCTTTCTACAATGTAACGAGAGGGAAAAACGAGGAAAAGAGTGGTAGAGTGGCCAGAGTGCTCCCGGAGACCTGAGCACGAAAAAGAGCCTGACCTCGCGTCTTGGGCACTGGCACTGTGCCATCCAAGGACCACCCAGTGGCACATGGTGCCCACCTTGGCCATCTTATTTCCCAACACCCGTTCAATGTTTCATTCCCTGCTCGATTGGTCGTCGCGCGCGGGCCTGTTGCCTCTGATGGATGGGCATCGAGACGTGTGGTGGGAACGTGCTGCGTCTTCCGTCATGGTCTGGCCTTGCAAAGCACCTGGGTTTGCTTGGACTCATAAAGTCCACGAATTGCCTCACAAGCATCACACGCACTGAGACATCCGCACTATTGACTCGCCATGCTGATATTGATAGGCTCTGCTTCCCCTGAAGCCTAGAAACCATCTGAGGAGCAGACGGCTACATCGGCTGCATGCCTCTCCAGTATGCTGTCCTCGTCATGAGCATTGATCTGGTCCTTTTTGCAGTACGTTGCCTGGACACGCTATTACTTCTACGGAGTAATTGCTTCTAGCTATTCCAGTTCCGTCATGCAGCAGTGTCGCTGAGGCTCGAGCGTTTTGCCCCAAACAAGCCGCAAAATTCAATGCCACTGGAAAGCTGCTTGAAAATCCTTTAGCACGGCAAGCAGCAAGCAGCAAGCATCAAGCATCAAGTCGGCCTGGAACCTGGAGCTTGATTCATTCTCTCGAGAGGATGCCGCTACCAGCGTGTTTCGATGCTTTCCTGCTTGGCTTGGCTGTCTTCTGAGTCTACAGAATACGGCCTAGGGAGTCGACCGCTGGGAGACTTGCAACTGCCCGCTGAGCCCTGTTGATCGACAGGAGAGAACTGCACGCCGACGCATGCCAGCCTCCAGCCTCCAGCCTCCTGCTCTACCGCACTCCCGCACTCACCCCAGCTGGCCTCGCCAACCCACACCACTTCCTCCCACTTCCTCTCCCTCACATCCACTCCCCGCCGATGAGAGCCTCTTTTCCTCTTTTTGACCTGTGCCCACACCACCCTAGTCACTTAATCTTCCCTCGACCTGACCCCGGGGACCTTTGCCTGCCTGCCTTTTTCCCTTTCTGGTCTGGGCCTCTTTTTTTCGTCTTTCGTCTCTCGTCCCTCGTCCGCTCACAGCTCGCTGTCTACCGAGTATTACAACATACAGGGCTGCTTGTCTCATTTCAACTTTCCTTTTCACTCTCCTGTTCCTCTTTTCCTCTTCGTCCCCGTCCCCTCCTACTTCTTTTCTTCTCTCTTCCCACCTCCTTTCCTCTTCTCTTCCCCTACTAACCCTCCAGGGCAGTATCACCACCTTCATCCAGTCGTGTGTGTGTTGTGTGTGCTCCTGCAACGGTCGACCTATTCGTATTATTTCTTTTCATTTTCTTCCTCCTCCTTGTTGTTTACATTCCCTCTTTTGTTGCCCTTGCTCACTCATCCGGAACAAAGATAAGTCTTGCTGTGCCTTGACTACGAGAGTTGAAAGAAGCGAGAAACAAGAGCTTGACGCGTCTCGGCCGCTCTGAAAACTACTCTTTTTTTATTTTATATTCTCTTGAAATTATCCATCCCATTCTCTCGCCCTCTTTTTGTTTTTCTCTCCCTTCATTTTAGCCTGTTGGTTGACTCCTAACACGGCAACCCTTTTGAACGGCTGTCGGGCCATCTTTCATTCGCCAATTCACTCAGCAAAATATTTCAAAATCACACAAAAAAGCCGACGACACAATGGCGCCCTCCCTCAACGCCCACTCGTCCTTCACCCGGCCGCGCACCGGCGACCGCGACGCCCGTCCCAGCACCCGCGACCAGGGCGACAACAACCTCATCATCCCCAGCCGCACCTCCTCGCTGCACTCCCGCATCACCCAGCCCATTCCGTCTACGCTCTCCGCCAAGCCCCAGCAGCGCACGCCCAAGACCCTCACCCATGCCTACATGGTCTGCGGCGTCGGCCGTGAGCCCTCGCAATGGGTCAAGGCTCCGGCCCCCGCTCAGGGCAAGATTGGCCACATGAAGGGTGCCGTCGGCCAGTTCTGGCTGCCCGAGATTCTCGGCAGCAGCCCGCGTCTGGAGCAGGACAATGAGATTGCCCGTTCGCTGCACGCCGCCATGCGGGTGAGTACAACAAAGTGACGGCGGGCCATTGTTGTATTTTGTTTTGGAGTGCTATCTATGTGTCACGTTGAAAATGGTTCTAACAACGTCCCAGGCCTGCTTCCCTCATGATGTCGAGATTTGCACCGGCCGCAGCCAGCCGCACTGCGTCCACCATGCGTTTGTCCTGCAGCAGGACTCCTCGCACACGCTCTACGGCATTTGCCTGCGCGTCTGGTCCCGCGCCGACGAGAAGCGTGCCGAGACCATCCGCGACCTGCGCAAGCGCACCGAGCCCGACTTTTACGACAATGTTGACGAGACCTACTGGATCCCCTACTGCCTGTCGTTCCTCTCCCGCTACCCGCTCTACAACCTGCTGGGCGACTACCTCCGCGGCATGTGGATCCACTGGAACAAGGCCACCAACCTGTTCCACGCCGAGGAGGTCTCCCGCATCCTGAGCTTCCCGGCACCCCGCCTCAACGACCTCGTCCGCATCGACATGAAGGACTACGCCCTGTGCTACCAGTTCCCCTCCTCGCCCACCGGCTTCCAGAACTTCTCCATGTGGCCCCTGTTCTGCTGCCTGTCCATCCCCAACATTGTCGGTGTCATCGAGGCCGCCGTCTCCCCCACCCGCCGCATCATCTTTGTCTCCCACTACCCGGCCATGCTCACCATGGCCGCCGAGACCGTTCGCTACTGCGTCCGCGTCTACGAGTGGAGCGGCCTGTACGTGCCTGTCGTGCACGCCCGCCACGCCAAGGAGCTGGTCCAGGAGCCGGGCCCGTACATCCTGGGCATCACCGCCGAGTGCCGCACGCTTTTCACGGCGCCCACCGATGCCCTGGTCGTCGACCTCGACCGCAACTTTGTGCTGACCTCGAGCCCGCCCACCGCGCTCACCCCTGGCCAGCGCAACAAGTTTGTGCAGCGCCTGACGCAGTCGCTCAGCGGCGACGTCACGCCCTCGGGCGTGCCCCAGCACCTGCGCTCTGCCTACGGCGGCGGCAAGCTGGTCCCGGCCGGCCAGATCATTGTCATGCGCGGCGAGGTCGAGTCCATCCAGGACCCCGAGTGGTGGGCGCAGGACTCGGTCATGGCCGTCATGGACCACGTCTGCGAGAAGATGGGCCGCAACTCGGGCATCAAGGCCGTCTTCGGCGGCTCCGTCAAGAAGCCACTCATGACCAAGGTCTCGATGCGCCACCTCAACGAGATTGTCCGCGAGCGCAACCAGTACTCGCGCGATGCCCTCGAGGCCTGGCAGGACTTTATCAACCTCAAGGGCCGCATGGACACGGAGCTCGCCAAAGTCACCAAGCGCAACAACTACCTGGTCGAGGAGCTCGAGAGCTGGAAGCAGCAGTTCCTCAAGTTCCAGGCCTTTGCGGAGCAGCTCACCAAGGAGACCCAGGACCTCAAGATGAAGATTGAGAACCACAAGCGCGAGAACCGCCGCCTCAACGGTCTCATTGACCAGCAAAAGGACGACAACGCCCGCCTGTCGGTCCGCCTCACCGGCACCGAGAAGCAGCGCGACGACGCCCTCGAGGCCCTGGTGCTGCAGCAGGAGATTGCCGAGGAGCTCGAGCGCGAGCGCAAGCGCAACATCAAGGACCTGTCGGCCCTGCAGCACACCAACGTCACCCTGGCCCGCCAGCGCGACGAGGCCCGCCGCGTCGTGCTGCACCTGCGCAGCCTCATTGGCGGCCAGAGCCACCACATGGAGCACCTCATCGAGTCGCTCACCAAGCCCGACGAGATCATCGACGAGCTCGAGAGCGGCTTTGCCGAGGAGGACGAGGAGGCCGCCGCCGCCATGGCGCTGGAGGGCAGCACGCCCGAGGAGATTGAGGCCGCCCAGCGGCTCAAGGCGCAGGCCCGCGCCAGCAAGCGCTACTCGTCCTCGAGCTTCAAGGACGTGGCCGACCGCCACCTCAAGGACAAGACGGATGCCATTGCCCACATCATCCGCAACATTGCGGAGCAGTGCCAGGCGGCCGTCGAGGGCCTGCAGCTGGCCCAGGACGCCGTGGAGTCGTCGTCCGACAGCGAGGCGCGCCAGCGCCGCACTGCCTCGGCCCAGCGCCTGCGCCGCACCAGCAACCTGTCCACGGCGACGACCCACAGCGACGACGGCCACTCGGCCTCGGCGTCGGACGTGGGCGACGACAGCCTCCTGCACCCGGCGTCGGGCCGCTCGTCTAGCATCCCGCCCACGCCGGACCTGATCCCCAACCGGGCCAGCACGTCCATGTCGATTGCCTCGACGGCCACCACGCCGGAGCGCTCGTCGCAGCAGTACGTCGTGGGCCACGACATCCCCACCAAGATTGTCGAGGACGAGGAGGACGAGTATGCCGAGCGCAGCGACGTCGAGACCATGCCCGACGCGGGCATTGTCGGCAAGCACGCCGAGAGCCTGATCCACCGCCCCTCGGGTGCGCGCATCAGCGCCCTCGGCGGCACGAGATGACTGAAAGATCGGCGCGGCTGGGGATGGTAGCTTTGTGATGCTACCCCCCTTCCTGACCCCACCCCTTTTGATGTGATTTGCATATAGGGGTGGGGGTACAAAAAGAAACGGACAACAGCACCGTTCGAGCCCGATCCCGTTCCGTCGTCTCGCTTCGCTCCTTTGTCTATTCTGTATTTGTTGGGTTGCAGTTCCGACCCCGTCCTTGAGCACACTGGCGTTGATATCTCCTTGCTTTTACTTTCTCTGCTTCCTTGTCTGTTTCGTTGTTGCTCTTGTCTTTGCACAACCCTCGATATCTCTTGTTGTAGTGTTTCCTCTGTTGTTTACCTCTTTTCTTCTCGTCGTTCCTTATGATACATTATTTCCATCTTGCTGCTCTTCTGGAGAGTACTACCTGGGAAAGGAGTACCCCGAACGTTTCTTCGTTTCTTCGTTTGTTCATTTGTTATTTTATTGTTCTCTGCACAGTTGTTCGCAGTCAGCTCCTCTTTCTTATTTGTATTCTTTTGGGGTGCGCATTCGGACTCGAATGATAGTTTGCGGCTGTTGAAAAGACGATATTTTTCAGGTGAAGACGGTGTAAACAGCCTTATAGTAAGATACTTTGTGAAAATGTAATCGGTAGACCACGACTGACTGTTTTTCCGTACTGCTTGTAAACAAAATTTGTTTGTGACGGATGTACGAAATACTTGAAAATCACTTACACGAAGATCCACTGAACGAACTGGGCACTAATACGACGGATTGCAGGGACTTGCCCGAATGTCGTTAGCTCTGCTTATCTTATCGCGATAACGTTGCTGTTTGCTCCTTCCTCCCCTAAAACTTTTTTTCTGCCGTTCCTTCCACTGTTTTCCCCGTTATCAGCGCCATCGCTCCTTCTTTCGCAAAACGCCACAAAACAAACACATCACGACACCCTTCATTTTGACGTCTTGTACTTTTGCAGCGGCTCTTCTCCCCACGACAACTCCCACCGCCGCGATGGCGTCCGCCGACCCGCTGCTCACAACGCTCTGCAGCGTCTGCCGCACAAACCCGCCGCGCTACAAGTGCCCGCGCTGCAACCTCCCGTACTGCTCCGTCCCGTGCAACCGCCGGCATCGCGCCCGTGCTGGCTGCAGCGGCATCCGCGACGTCACCACATTTGTGCCGCGGGCACGGCTCTGCACGGCCGCGGGCATCGACCGCGACTACAACTTCCTGCAGGGCATCGACGTCGCCCGCAACAGCGCCGTCAAGCACGTCGTCGACGAGCGGCGCGTGCTGCGGGCGAACGATGTGCGGGCGCGCGTGCTCAACGAAGACGGCACGGCCGGCGACAACAACAACAACAACAACAAGACGTCCCACGGCAAGAAGGGCCACCGGACGCAGCACAGTGGACCGGCACTCGTGAAGCAGTGGGACGGCGAGGAGGTGGTCTACCTGCCGGCGCGGCCACGACTGACGGGTGCGGCAGCAGCTGCGGCGGCTGCGGCTGCGGCTGCAACACAACACGACGACAGCGACGACGATGCCGACGACGACAATGCCGACGACGACGACGACAATGACGATACGGCAGCGAAACCAAACGCATCAGCCGCACCACGCATACCCGTCTACGAAGCCGCCACGAGCCACCGCGTGCGTAGCATGTGCCGCCGCGACGGCATTGCGCTGCTGGGCGCCCCGCGCGGGTTTGCACGGCAGCGGGAAAACCACACAACGGTGGCGACGGCAACAGCGACAAGCAAAGACGGCGGACGCGTGACCCAGGTGCACCTGCACTGGCAGGTGGAGTGGCTGGTGTACACGAGCAGCGAGGCGGCACCACCAACGCGGGTGCTGCGGCGCGTGCTCGACGACCTGCCCTTGTACCGGGCGTATGCTGCCCTCCAGACGGCAGAACGGAAGAAACAAGAGAAACTGGGCGGGGGGTTGGTGAGCGAGATTGGCGGGGTCGAGGAGGCGGAGGACAGCGGCGACGGCGACGACAACGACACCATGGACACCCGCGGCGACGGCGAGGCGGCTGGTCCGTCTCCCTCCAAGAAACAGACGAAACAACAGAAGCAGCAACAGCAACAGCAACAGCAAACCAAGACGTCTGCACCGGCACCAACAGCCCCATTCCACAACTCCTTCTTCTACCGATGCGATGTGCAGATCCCAGCAACCGCATCGTGGAGCACGCGCACACTCCAGAGCGGCACCGACGCAGAGCCCCGCGACGACCCAGCACAGCGCGCCGCCCGGACCAGTTTCCGCTACTATCTGCTGCGACCGCGCGTCTCGGGCGTCGCCCACCACGCCCAGGCCAAGGAATTGATCCCGCTCGACGCGACGGACACGCTGGCCACGGCGCTGCCCGGTCGCTCCGTCCTCGAGTTCCCGACAATCTACGTGCTGCCAAAGAACGGCGCCGTGCGTTTGCCTCCTGGCCATGTCCTGGGTTCGACGGAACGGCGGCCGCGTGCTGCTCCATCGCCGCCGCCGCCACCCCACGCCGGGCGGCACGGCAAGACGCCCAATGGACGTCTCAAGCGGCGGCAGAACGGCGGTGGCTCGGACACGCTTGCGGCAAAGAAACGAAAGACGGCCGAAGCGGAGGACGGCGCCGGCGACGAAACCGGATCTGCTGCGGCTGCCCCCGCGGCTGCCGAGCTCGAGAGCGAGACCAGCAGTAGCGGGTCAGACAGCAGCGACGAGGAGGACGAGAGTGCAGAGGAGGAGGAGGAGGCGGCGGCCGGCAGCCTCCCGGACCTGCTCCACGGCCTCGGCAGCGCAGGCTCGTTGCCGTCGGACGGAAAACCCAAGTTGGTTGTCTACGACTCGTGGTCTGAAGGATCAGACGAAGAATAGGAGCGTTGCTTTTGTTGTACTTTTCTTAGACAGCGGCAAAAACTGCATCCATGCAGAGAGACATCACCAAGAGATAGCCTCGACGCCTCGTTTCGAACCGTGGAATCACGTCTTATAGACAGCGAATGTGTATATGAAAAAAGTCACAATCTGTGCTTTTTCTCCATTTTTTTAATTATTTGTCGTTGAGTGTTGGTATCATATAGTTGCTGTTGCCAAAGGACGAGAAAAAGAAATCAAGAAACTCCTTATTTCATCCCCCGCGAGACGCAAGGCTTTGAAGATATAGAGAAAACAAAAAAAGGGGTAAAATCAAACAAGGACAAAATAGGACGCCCGATCGCTTCATGTGTTTTTGTCGTTTCACTCTCCACGTCATCAAACAGCAGCCGTTCCATACAATAGAAAGACCTTCCTATCCGCCTTGCCTTGCCCACAGCCTGCCCCTGCCAGTTTCCCAGTGAAACGTTGCAATGATAGTCGTACAAAGAGGGAATCGTGAGAAACCGCAAGACCCCAGAAACCATGAAATGACAAAAGAACAATGACGCGAGGAACGCAAAAACGCGCAAAAGAAATACAGAACGAGCCAAGTCGTTGGCTATCCGATCCGATCCGATCCCGATACAGTAAATGTGGGAATTGGAGTGTGTGACGATATGAAAAAAAAAGAAGAAAAAAAGAAAACGAGGACTCAAATGAAAAGCAATATGAACAGCACCGAACAAGGAGCAGCAGCCTTACTGCTGCTACTGCTGAGGCTGAGGCTGTTGCTGCTGGTTGTTGTAGTCATTGTTCCGGCGGTAGCCGCTGTTGTTACCACCACGGCCCCGGTTGTAGCCACCACGGCCACGGCCACGGCCACGACCCCGGTAGTTGTTGCGGTAGCCGCCGTCGACGCTGCCCTGACCGAACGTCTCGACGTTCTTGCGCTGCTCTTCGCCCCGCCACTGGGGACCGCCCGGACGGCCACTGTTGCTGCTGGCCGCAGCAGCACGGTCTTTGGCCTCACTCGATATGTTGTCAAAGAACGACTTTGTTTTGCTGTACGCCACGGGCGCGTCGCCCCCCTCCGTATCGGCCGGGGCGCCCGATTCCGATGCTTGCCCGCTCGAGACACCGGTCGTGGCAGCGGCATTCACGTCCGCCTCAAAGTTGCCGCCAGCAATGGCCTCCTTGACCACGTCGTCTTTGTTGAACTTGGCGTTGGCCGAGGCGAAGTCAAACTCCGCATCCGGCACCTCCACCTTGGCCGTGCGGGGACCGCTGTAGTGACCGCCACGGCCGCGTCCTCTGTACTGGTTGTTGTTGTAGTTGTGGTGGCTGGTATTGTAGTTGTTCTGGTTGCTGTAATGGCCGCTCGTGTTGTTGTTGTAGCTGCCCTGGTTTGCCTGGGCAGCAGCATTCATGCGCATCTCGTCGACCTTGCGCGTCAGGTTGTCCAGAGCCGACGATCCGCCGGCAGCAGCAGCAGGGCTGGCCTGCGGCGGTTGAGCGGAGCCAAGACCAGCCATGGCTCTGGCGACGGCGGCCTTGGCAGCCTCTGTTGCAGACTGAATCGACGCCCCTGGTGCCGACTCTGTGGTTTTGGTGGACACAGCAGCTGCAGTCGTCGTTTGCGTCGTCGTCTTGTTCACCAGGCCAGCGGGGAGCGGGACAATCGGGGCTATCCGAGTCGCATTCTTGGGGCCAGTAGGCACGGGGCCAGCAGGGGCCTCGACGGGTGCAGTTGGCGGAACCGCCTTGCGGACGTCGGCGCTCGGGCCAGTCGGAGCACCTCTGCTGGCAGCAGAGGGTGGCTGGCCTAACGACTTCGGCTCCAGCTCCGCAGGACCAGGGGTAGGGCCTTTGGGCTTCTCAGCATGGGTAGGAGGTGCCGGGCCACCTGCAGCAGGCTGCTGCGGCTGCGGAGAGCGGCCAGGAGCGCCAGGAGCGCCAGGAGCGCGAGGACCGCTGGGGGGGCCGTTGGGACCAGGTGGGCCGTTGGGTCCAGGGGCAAACTGGGGCGGGTCCGGGTAGAAGTTGTTGTTCCACTGAGGGCCGCCAGGGCCGAAACCAGGTCCTTGTGGAGGGTACCATCCGGGAGGCGGTGGGTATGGGGGGTTTCCCGGAGGCGGGCCATTGGGACCCCAGCCACCAGGGGGGGCAGGCATGTTGGGAACGAAGCCTTGTGGTGGTGGGCCGCGCGGCGGTCCTTGGGGAGGGCCTTGGGGGGGGCCTTGGGGGGCGCCTTGGGGCGGACCCTGTTGGTACTGTTGTGCGCCATTGTTCACAGGACGAGGACGAGCCTAGCCACAAAACGCATCCGAAGACGCAGCTGTCAGCAACTGTGTTTTCAAACACAAAAATAAGAAAAAAGTAGACAATAGCAAAGCATGGCCAAGGGGCGTTTCGCCGGATCAGAAGGAAGGCAACGGAAATATCAACATGGGGTTGTTTGCGCAATTCAGACAAGTATGTTTTTCATCCGAAAATGTTTCATCATAAAGGCCGTCGTCCCCTTGGCAGGTGCTTTGAGCATGGGAAGCAATGTCAAGTCAAAAAAAAAAACCTACACCAAGGATCGCTGGGTCGTTTGGCACCTGGGCGGGCGGTGCAGAGTTACCATCCTCGATACGGAGGTCCTTCACATCGGTGCCACGGAACACAATGTACTCGTAGACCTGGTCGGCGGGTGCAATCTCGTCTTCGGGTTTGCCTTTGCGGCCTTCCGTGCCGTACGAGACGACATTTTCGAGCGAAACGGTCGAGTCCTCTGAGCTGATGCTGTGCAGAATGCCAGAGTACCGAATGTCACTCTTGGAAATGAGGGAGATACGGGCTCTATGAAGCGAGAAGCAGCATGTTAGCAGCTGTATCAGGTTGTTGTGTGCTCGAGCAGAACGTGAAGCCATACCCTAAAAAGTCCGACATGATCGCGGGCGGTTCACGACACAAGTACGAGAAGCAAAAGAAGCAATTGATAGAGCCAGGCACCAGCGTGTCAACCAGTCGTCAAAACGAGGGTAAGAGGCCAGCAGGAGAGGCGATATAGAGAACGTGCGTGGCGCGGAGAGATAGAGGTCAGTTGGAGGTAGAAGAGTGGCAGAGAGGTAGAAAAGTGAGAGAAAAGAGGAGGCAAATGTGTGCCGTGATGCGGTGCGCGTGCGAGAGAATCAAGGGAGGGGAATGAATTGCGAGAAGAGGGAGAGGAGGACGAGGAAGGAGTAGATGTAGAAAGGTGAGGCAGAGAGGTCGGAGGTGGTGAGAATGAGGTCGAAAGAAAAGAGAAAGTGAGAAGAAGCAAGAAAAAGTGGGAGGAGAAAGCTGTGAGGATTTTTGCACGTTTTGGCGGCTGGCCCGAAAGGAAGGTCCTGAGAAAAGAGAAAAGGGCAGGAACGGTGCGTGGTTGGTGGGTAGCTCCTACCGACGCAGAAGAATTGCAGCAGGGACGGAAGGAGGCTGGCCAGTCTAACCACGAACAGTGTCCCGCCACTGAAGCCCAGCACGTGATGCATCCGGTCCGCTTTTCCCAATGAGGAGAGCACCAGCACTGGGCGAAGCTTACCGCCCCGCATTATTGCAGGGCAAGCTCTGAGCTACAGCGCAATAGGTGAGGGTGTCTAAACCAGTGTCAATACAAATCGCCTGGATGTGTTGACGATGTCAACGTTGACTTTGAGTGCGGTCTGTTTCTGTATGGTACGGACGATGCGAGCTGTCTTTCCAATCGTTCGAGCTGTCTGTCCTGTTGTTCAATCATTTCTCCAGATAGACAGAATATTGCACACAGTCTCCTTCGAAAGGGGTATTGCGTTGATGGACAGTTTCGTTGCAAATCATGCCGAGTCAAGTTGTGGAGGCAAGTGATGAGAGGAACATGGAATGCAGGTTGCAGTACAGCAGTTGAGGATGTGGCGTCGGCTTAAACTGTCCACATGTGGACTGACTAGACTGCGTTTGTCTTCATGCCGGAGACCCACGTACCACGCGGAAGTTAACAAGAAAGCAGTCAGGCTGTTCACACAAAATCATTCAAAAACTGTAATCCAGAATGTATTGCCGTGGTAGAGGAAATAGTAGAAAGCAGTGTGTCCCAATTTCTGTTTCTTGGTCGTAAATGCATAACCCATGATAACCGTTGACCGTGACTGCAAGAGCATAACCGAAAGGCGAAAAGCGCAGAAGAAAGAAGACAAGTCAAAGAGAAAAAGGCGAGAGATACAAGACGAATAAAAGACCAGCCGCAAGAAAATGGAAGGGGGGTAAACGAAGAAGAAAAAGACGCTGAATAAATATAGAGCATATGCCAAAATGCCGTCACCAAAACCGCCTATCGCGACTGTCATAGGTCCCTCTCTCGCCTTGTATCATGCCGCCACGCTCTTGGTCATCTCGCCCCACCGGAAGCGCCGCAGCGTGCTGCCCGTCGACGAGCGCATAATCTCGCGGCCGCAGGCGGTCGACGCAGACGCGGAGCCGTTGGCAGCGGATGCCATGGCCAGCGACGACGACGACGACGACGCCGCCGCCGACGCCGCCGCCGCGGCCTCTTGGCGCCCGACCTCGCGGCCAATGACAAACCCGGCGCCGAAGCCGACCACCGACACAAGAACAACAACGCCGGCACTGACGACCCAGGTCAGCAGCGTCGGGCTGATCATAGTGACGTCGGCAGCGGCGTCGTTCGTAGCGGCGGCGGCGGCGGCCGACGAGGACGAGGTGCGCTTCTTCTTGGTGACGCGCGGGGACGCCTTGCTGGCGCCGATACGTTTGCTCTTGCTGGACGCAGAGACGGCGCTGACAGCGCTGACAGCGCCGTTGCGGGACGAGTGGTGTTGGTGCTGTTGTTTGACAGGGGCCGCGGCGGCAGACGGGCGCGAGAACGGCGTACGGGTGCGTGGCGACACGGAGGCATCGTCGTTCGCGTCGTGGTCGTCGCCCATCAGCTCAGACTCGGGCACGAGACGCAGGCCCATCAGCTGGTTGCTCGGGCACAGGCCAGCGTTGGCCGTTGTGGTTGTTGTCGCCGTCGCTGCCGTCGCTGCCGTCGCTGTCGTCGTCGATGCCGACGGCGCCCCGCCCGTTCGAACACTGCTGCTCTCCGCCTTGGGCAGACGCCGTGCCGCCGCTGCGCACGACAGCAGCGTGGTCAGCGACGCGCGCAGAGCCGCATCGTTGTCCTCGCGGTAGGCCGGGGACATGAAGCTGGGTGCCGAGTTGCGTGCGGGCCGCGACGACCGTGGTGCATATGGTGCATAGGGCCCGTCGCCAGCTGCCATGTGCGGCGGCATCTGCGACAAACGGGGCGTGGGCAGCGAGCGGTGCGACGACGGGTGCTGGAGGTGGGTGGGCGGATGCGAGAAGGCGTTGGGCTGCGGCCGGAAGGTGGGCGGGCCAGACGAAGGCATACCGAGGGCCGTACCTTCGTCGTCGTCGTCGTTGTCGCCGTCGCCGTCGCCGTCGCCGTCTTCCTCATCGTCGCCGTCGCTGGCGGCCGCCCTCTGGCGCAGACGGGCGTCGGCTGCTGCCTGGTACTGGAGCAGCGCGTAGCTCTGGGCCGGTGGGCGGCCGGCGTCGAGGCCCAGCTCGAGGTTTTCGGCCGAGCTGGACAGGACGCGGTCTTCTTCGCTTTCGGTCTCGTCGTACTCCTCCTGGCTGCTGCCGGCCAAACTACGGGGGGCAGCAGCGGTGGCGGCGGCGGTGTTTGACGGCGACGACGTAGGATGCGTGGTCGGGTGTGACGTGGGCGGTCGTGTCGACGAGGGCGAGGACGAGGGCGACAAAGGACCGCCCGCGGCCTCGACCTGCTGCAGAAGACGCCGTCGCCGCTGGGGCGTCGCGGGCATGGCGCCGCCGTTGATGCCGGTCGCGCCGCTGCCAACGCGCAGGCCGGTGATGACAATCTCGTCGGCGATGGACGACAGCGACGAGGACGACGGCTGCGAAGCGACTTCGACCCAGGACTCGACCGTGCTGGCCATGTGGCTGTTGGCGGCGGACGTGGAGACGTGCATCGTGTTAGTTGATGGGCCGTCAGCGGGCCAGAGAGGGTCCCTTTGCGTTGGCGGCGCCATAGTGGATCCGATTTAGCGACAGGGGGGGCGATGTGGCGATGGCGCGTACGTTGTAGTAGAAGAAAAGAGTCGTCGGAGAAGCTGGAAATGTGTAGATGTGTCTATGTGGCAGAAAATGTTCAAGTGGAAAATGACCAAAGTCTCACGGGACCCAGATCGTGACAGATGGAGAAAAGGGCAGGCGCGCGTTGGGTGTGTGTTGGCGTGGGGCGGAAAGAGGCACCCTGAGCCTGAAACGCCCTGCGCGCGCAGTAAACTTGGTATTGTTGGCACGGGGCTCACTGGTCCAACAAAATGTGGGATGGGAAGGCGCAAGTCTGTGCTGTCAAGAACGGCAAGAGTCGTATAAATCGGTAAATGGTGACGAAAACGGAAAGAGCGACTCGGTGAGCGAGGAGAACGACGGAGAGACAAAAGAGACACGACGCCGTGGAGTGTTTGTACGAGTCCTCTTTGAACGAAATGCGACTGTCCGGCTCACTGTGTTGTTCCAGATGAATCCGTCGCAATAAGCTTTGGGGGCCTTGGGGGCCTTTTGTTCCTTTGGTGCTCTGTAAGAGTCGCTGGCGTGAACCCCGCACAGTTTGTTCGCTGTCCTGCCAAATGGGTTCGTGACCCGGTCCCGGTATTGGTCTGGTTGCCTTTCGTGGCAGGAACTCTTTGGAATGGAAATGGAAGTGAGCAGCGTCTTCGGAGGCAAGCGCGAGGGAGGGGCAGGCCAAGCTGAAAGGCAGGGAAGGCGCGAACAGCAAGGTGCTGTGCCGGTGTGGAGTTGGACGGTTTTGGCAACTGCCCACTTGCTGATCTGAGATGCGGTGCGAAACCAGGAAAGAACGGAAGGAGAAACAACAGTTGCAACGGCAAGAGCGGAAGGAAAAGAAGGAAGGACTATGAAGATGGCAAAGACACAAAGACAGAAAGAAGGACAGGGAGGCCAAGACAGCCAAAACGGCCGCGATCGTTCACTCCACACCATTTACGCGCGCCCAACAGACAATAGGGGTTCTGCTACGTCAGAAGAGAGGGACGACGACTAGTGAGGCGCAATTTAGGCGTGAGAGCACGAGGGCAATGGCTGGGCAGTGGCTGACCGCCTTCCGGAGCGGGGAGATAACAACGGTCTATCTCCAGTTGTCACTGTCAGTTCTGCCAATCTCGTTTCTTTTCATACGTTTAGTAGCACTAAACCAGTAGGCGGGCGTCGTCGCATGTCGATCACGCTTGTCACCCTGCGGTGGACGGTTCAGTGGTGCACGAGCGTTTCTTTGTTGCACTCTGGGCATCTCGGTAATTGCATCCTGCATCAAAGAGACGGACACTCTCATCGTGACAGTTGAGAACCAAAGCGCTTCTAAGGCGCGCCGAGACATCCAACGCGCCCCCTCAGTGTCAGTGTACAAGGAAGACAGTTGAACGTGACCGTCAGCCAGCTGTGAGCTAATCGTCGTTGCGCCTGGTGAGGAGAGTACGGTCACGGTTCAAGTTGGATGGTGAGGGGAACTTGGAAGCACAGCCTGGTAAGAGAGGCATGTCAATGTTGGAGCGAATGTCGAGGTAAATCTATAAGTAACAGCTATTTGAAAAGAAATTGTTTGGTTGTCAAGTACACGAATTATTTATTCCGGATTTTATTGTTCTCGATTTAATTATTTAAAATCATTTTACCTATTAAAATCAAATAAAAAGACATAAAAAAGAATGAGATTTTTACATCCGCATGATCAAGAAAAATACATATAGCAAGGTCAGTCAGATGGGGTCAACGTCAAGGCTGCAACGACGGCGATATTCACGAAATTCATACATGGTCACACCGAAGTTGAGCATCATGGACGACGTGTTTTCAAGGCAGCAATGAATAAATTAACTTTTATGACCTGAACGCCAATGCGTCTCTGCGGCTTTCTTGTCTTTCTTCTATGAGGGTATTACAATGGAAAAAGGGGGAACGCGAGATATGGAAAACAGGGAGAGGGAAAGACGTTTCTTTGTTTCTTTTTTTTTTCTTTTGCATTTGTGTACTTACCAGCGCGACATGTCAAATCGACTCGAAGAGACACCGGCGACGGCCCTCTTTTTGTAAATCCCCAATGCCTTGCCAGCCCACGAAATCGAGATGAATGAAAGGCTGCGACAAGATGCATTGCGCATCCCAAACCAGCCCTCATCGCCTCAGGCAGTTCTGCCGTCCGAAGAAGACCAGACCTGCAATGCCCCGGAACAGAAACAAGTACCTCTTTTGATACAACCCACCTCCCATACAGAAGAGAAGCACGGGAGGTGGATCGTAGAGCCGTCAGGAGAGACCCCCAGTATGCAGTAAAAGTCATGAAAAAGTAAGAAGCCCACAGAAGCCCACAGAAATACACGCAAACAATCAAAATGAAATATTGCCCACAAGACGAAAAAGAAAAGAATAAGAAACTTTGCCATATGAACCCATCACCATTTTTGTTGTACTAATCGTGGCACCGTTCCCTCTCATTTCCGGGAGAGAGACGTTCTCTCCTCTCCCCGGCGAGCTTTTTTGTCTTTTGTTTCTTTTCTTTCTTCTTCCTTGGTAGCAACAAGTAGGAGCCAGCAGGAGCCAAGCAGAGCCAAAAACCAGTCATCAGGTCATCGTGTTTCCTAACCAGCATCCACAAAGGATGGGAAAATGGAAACAATTTCAAAGCCCACAGCGTTTCGGATCGAGCCCTCAGTTGTATCGCGGCGACGTGGGACATCCCCAAAAAAGGAATCCCACGAAACCCTCTCTCACGAGCCTCTGACGTTTCTGTTCAGTCCACCCCCTTGAAAGGGAGGATACCGAACAGAAAGCCAGACCGACAGCCAACCTAGCCAATACCCAACATATGTGTGTGCGCAGAAAATCCGAACGATCCCTCGGGAAAGTGAAGCCGCTATGCTATGTCGCAAAATGGGAAGAAGTGGGAAAAGAGACGGAAGGCAGACAGGCAGTCCACCTTGTCCTCATCCCCCAAACGCAACGGTATCCGTCCACGCTTAGAAGGTCGTCTTCTTGCCCTGGAAGCCGCTGCTACCGCCGCGGCCGCCGCCGAAACCACCACGACCGCCGCCGCGGCCGCCACCGCGGCCACCGCGGTCACCGAAACCACCGCGACCACCGCCGCGACCACCAAAGCCACCACGACCACCGCCGCGTCCGCCACCAAAGTCGTTGCGGGGCTTGGGGGTGGAGTAGTCCAGACGGACGTTGCGGCCGGCGCAGTCCTGGCCGTTGAGCTGCTCGAAAGCCTTCTTGGCATCGTCAATCGAGTAGAACGAGACGTAGCCGAATCCCTTGGGGCGGCCAGACTCCCTGAAAAAGCAGTTGTTAGTACGCATTCAAAAATGACGCGCGGGCGGAGCAGTGGTGGGTGTTGTTCTTACATGTCCGTGGGCAGACGCAGGCTCTTGACGTTGGCGACGTCGGAGAAGAAGGCAGAGACGGTGTCCTCGTCGGCGTGGAACGGCAGGTTGCCAACGAACAGGGTGTCGCTCTCGGGGCTGATGGTGTCGCCGTACTTCTTGGCACGGTCGGCAGCGCCGTTGCTGTTGCCACCGTCGTTGTTCTTGGGGCGGGCCGTGGAGAAGTCGAGCTTGAGCTCGCGGCCCTCGATGAAGTAGCCCTGCATCTTCTCAAACGCAGCCTTGGCGTTGGCGGCCGAGTCAAAGTCGACGTAGCCGAAGCCGCGCGAGCGCTGCATCTCGCGGTCGGTGATGACGCGCGCGCTGACCAGGCCCTCGCAGACCTTGAACTCCTCGTACAGCAGGTTGTCGTCGACCTTCCAGCCCAGGTTGCCGGCGAACAGGGTGCTGCCCTCCTCGGGCGCCGCGTCAGCCTCGCCCTCCACCTCGTCGGTCTTGGCCTTCTTGGCGGTGGCAGGCTCCTCGTCGTCCGCCTTGCGCTTCTTGGAGGGCTCCTCGGTCGTCTCCTCGTCCTCCTCGTCCTCCTCGTCCGAATCGCTCTCGTCCGAGTCGTCCGAGTCATCCGAGTCAGAATCGGAGCCAGAGTCAGAGTCGGACTGCAAGAATGTTTGTTAGCATACTGTATGGAGGCAAGAGTCGGTAAAGCAATGTCTTGGGGTCACTCACGTCAGCCTTGGTCTCCTTCTTCTCGGCCTTGGGCTTCGCCTCCTCCTCCTCCTCGTCTTCGTCCTCCTCGTCAGAGTCAGAATCAGAGTCGGCATCGGAATCCGAGTCAGACTCGGACTCAGACTCCTCCTTCTTGGCGGGCGTCTTGCCGTTGGCCTTGGCCTTGGCGGCGGGCTTCTCCTCAGCCTCCGACTCGGAGTCAGAGTCCGAGTCCGAGTCGGAGCCGCTAGAGGCTGAGTCCTCAGACTCGCTCTCCGACTCGCTCTCCGACTCGACCTTCTTGGCCTTCTTCTCCTTCTTGCCGTTGACGGCCTTGATGGCAACCTCCTTTGCCAGCTTCTTAGACTTGGCGTCCGACGTCTTGGACGGCTTGGTGACGCCGCCGTTCTTGATGCTCTTGATCGGGTCGGCAACAGCCTTGACCTTGGTCTCCTTTGACTTGCCCATTGTGAATGAGTGTGTGTGTGTGATGGGAGAGATGGGTGAGGGGATACAGGGGAAAAAGAAGAGGTTTGGAGATAAAGTATGGGATGTAGGAGGAGAGATGAGAGAGGGAGAGAGAGGACGAAAAAAAACTGGTGAAAAAGGCAGGATGTTATATGGGAGATTGGGGAGGAGGAGCGACCGACCGGGCCTGCCTTCCCTGCACAGGGACCAAACTGCTATCCAGCAAAAACTTTTTTTTGGGCGGCAAAATTCTCTGCAAAATAATTAGCGTGGTTGGTCGGACACTTTGCCATGGCATAAGTGGGTCCAGGCGGTGAGAGAGCCGACGAGGCAGGCGCAGCGCTCCTTGTGGCCTGGATTGCAAGGCATCAATTATGGCTTTGCGGCGCCCGCCATTGGCTTCTAGGTGCGCTGTATGTTTGGCCCGTAATTAGAGCCGTGGGACTCGAACTCCATTGACTGACAACCATCACCACTTTACTACGCAGTACGCACCACGCGGTCCCGGTCGACGCAACAACCGACTGTCTCCTACACTACCCGCACTCGCATACTCACATTCTTTCCTATTCCACAATGCCGACCCCCGAGTCGGCCTCGTTCCTGGCCAAGAAGCCGACGGTGCCGCCGACTTTTGACGGTGTCGACTACGATGACACCAAGCGCTTAAAGCAGGCGCAGGACGCCATCATCCGCGAGCAGTGGGTGCAGGTCATGATGGGCCGGCTGGTGCGGGAGGAGATGAGCAAATGCTACTACCGGGAGGGCGTCAACCACCTGGAGAAATGCGGCCATCTGAGAGGTGCGTTTGGAAGATCTGGGACACTTGGAGCGGGTTCGAGGTGCGCGAACCGAGACAATGCTGAACAATGCTGACACGTTGACAGAACGGTATCTGCAGCTGCTCAAGACCGCCCGCGTCAAGGGCTACCTGTTTGAGCAGCAAAACTACTTTGAGAACAAGCAATAGAGCGCCGCGAGGTCAGGAGACGATTCGGAGGAGCGGATGAGACCCGCGCCCACGGGCCACGACGACCACATCCACCGAGAGGCGAGACGAGCACGCTACGATCTGATACGACGACGACGGCAGCTTGTTCTGGAGGCCCTGGCATGACATATGGGACATGTGACGAGCGTTGTGAGGAAAGGGAAAATGGGCCGTGAGGGCAAGGCCCCTCCACCGGACCCAATGTACATATCTACTGCGCAAAATGCAAATTTTTTGAAAGCCAAAATCCGGACATGCAGTCTATCACCGTTGCAGTGCGTGCATCTCTCTCAATGCTGCAGGTCTGGACGTCAACGTAAACCATAGTGAAGCAGTTCGTCTCAGAAAAAGCTGCCCCAGATGACCTCCCCAAAAACGGAAGGCACCTGATTGGTCCATTTTGGGTGCTTTTTTGGTGGGAGCTGGCACATGACAGGCAAACAAGCACAATGCTGGCAGACAGGCCATAGAAAATTGTCCACGAGATGGTGAGATGTGTTGCAAGTCCATTGCTCTTTTTCAACAAAGTTCAACCGACGTCTATATCCTTTTGGTGGTGATTTGATGATGCTGGTGTATTCTTGATATAGCTGATCACGTGCAGAACGAGGCTATGGACGGCTCGTGTCTAACATGTCTAACAGACGGGCGAACGCCGAAAATTACAGGCCCGTCCGACCCCTACCAAAAAAACGGGGCCTGTGGGCAGAAAAGAGCTTTCTCGCGCCTCAAGTGCTAACCACGTTGTGCGACCAAACGCTACGAACAATCGACGACGACGACGACGACGACGACAGCAATCGCCTTTGGCGCGGCCCATACCCTCTCAATTACCCCTCCGCACACACAATGAACGCCTGCCGGACCGCCCTGCTGCGGCGAGCGCTGGCTGCGGCCGCACCAGCTCGCTCTTCCTCGACTTTTGCAGTCGCATCACGCCGGACAGCAACGTCCTCCTCATTACACACTCCCACCACATCGTCTTCCTCCTTCTCCTCTTCCTTCTTCTCGACCTCCGCCGCCTCTCAAAACGCCGCCCCTGCCGACACACCATCACAAGACGGTGCCGCCGCCGCTCCATCCGCCCCAGCCGGCGAAGCGGATGCAGCCCCGGCGGCGCTGTCGTCATGCCCCGAAGGCACCGTGCTCGTGGGCCTCAACTACACCAAGGGTCGGACTGACCCTGTTGCCCTGCGGGACGAGGAGTACCCGTCGTGGCTGTGGAACTGCCTTGATGTCATGAAGAAGGCCGCCACGACCGAAGACGCCGACGCTGGCGATGAGTTTTGTAAGTACCTCCTATGGCGCGGCCAACGACATGTGGACAACGTCCGCGTCTAACCGTCTTGTCTTGTAGCCAAGAGCAAAAAGCAGCGGCGCATGGCGCTGCGGCGGCAGCGCGAGCTCGAGGCCAAGGTGCTGGCGACGGGCGACCTCACGGCCCTGGCGCCCAAGATCCCCCTGCAGCACCAGACGGTGAACCTGCCGGTGGGCGCGGAGCGGGCCGAGGGCCAGCCGGCGCCGACGCAGCTGGAGGACACGCTGGCGGCGGCAGGCAAGCGCAAGGAGCTGCGGGTGGCGATGCGCAAAGAGCGGCGGGCCAAGATCAAGGAGAGCAACTACCTGCGGTCGATGTAGGCGGCGTGCGGATGTTGGGTGTGGTGATGATAAAACATAAAAATAAAAGCGGGTGTTCTGCAACGTTCACAGAGCACATGGAGAGGACATTGTTCACTGTAAGATTATATGGAAGCGAGAGCAAAAGAACAAACTCCGTCCGACTGTGGTTGCATTTACGTTTTACGGTTGAGAAGGAGGCAGTATATGCACGTGAAATAAAAGCAAAATTGAAATAAAAGGTCAAATTGAGAGACCCCACGAGTCAGAGGAGCCGTGCGGTAGTGAGGGTCGCAATCCTAACAGTGAAATAAAGTTCCTGTCGCAAAGAAGAAAGACACAAGACATAAATTGAATATAGAATCAAAAGAGACGAGGCTCCAAATATCCGGAAATCTAGTGACTAAAGAATGCTGTCGCTCATACGCTGTCATGATCATGAGAGATGGTGAAGAGAAAAAGGAAGAAAAAAGAAGCCAGCAGAAACAAGACAGGAACTAAAAAGAACCAAAGCAAGGTGAGAGAAGACGGCACAAAATCCACCTCACATTAGTACACAATTATTTGACGCTGCAGGCAATGCTGGCATGGATATGGCCGGTATGGGCAATGCCGTGTGGTGCCACTCCAGGTGCAGCTGGAAGTCTGTGAGCGACGGGAAGCCGTGCTCGTCCTGCGCGTACTTGGTCTGGTCCCCTTCGGCACTGTCGAAATACAGGTACTCGTCACAGTACGGGCACCACAGCCGCGCTTCCCAGTCGCCCGTCATCGGCGGCAGGTGGTTCGCGATCGCCAGTGGTGCAAACACAACGGTGCGTTGTGTGCTGGTATCGGACACGGCCACCGTGGTCGCCTGCCACCGCGGGTAGTCGTCTTCACCGCCCTCACTGTCGGGCGCAGCGAGCACAGCAGACACAGCAGACGAAGCCGGCTGTGGTATGGACGACAGCTGTGCTGACGGTCGTCGAAAGGTTGGTAGTGGTGTGGCTTGTGCGGATGCCGTAGTTTTCGGTGTGGTAAATGGGGGAAAGGTGGCGGGTGTGGAAGACGAGGAGATGGCGGCAGGCGGTAGACGTGTCGTGGGCAGTCGCTGCACATCCTCCCATACGATATGGCCATCGCAGAAGTCGCAGATGAAGGCAATGTCACGGTCGCCAAAGCGTTCAAACGTGCCGACGGCGTTGCAGTAGGGCACAAGTTCCTCGAGTGTTGGTGGTTTCGGTGGCGGAGAAGGAGGTTCGTCGGGGTGGAGGGGTATCGTTGTTTGTGCCGGCTCAAACGAGCCGGTAAAGGTCGAGGGTGTAGGTAGTGGTGTCGTTGCAGACGTCGACGCTGGTGCAAATGCGGGGATCTCTGCTGGTGTAGATGGTGCTCTTGTCGATGCTTTCATAGCTGATTTGAGGAGTGGCCTTGCTGAGGCTGGATTGGCGCTTGCGTTTTGGGGCGGAGGGGGAGCATGCCGGGGTTGTGGTGTCATCTCGAGGCTGTCCCCTTCGTCGTCGTGCGTGTCATTGTATGCTGTCCGGCCGCGGAATCGCTCTTGGCCAGCAAACATCCGCCGCTCGCGCGCCCGTAGCTGTGGCAGCTGCTGCTTCCATGCCGGGGTGCTTGGTATAGTTTGGGACTGGCTACCGTTCTGGCTGCTGCTCCCGTCTTGTTTTTGGTATGCCTGGCCACGGACTTGTTGTTTCCGGAGGCCTTCCTGCTCGCGAAATCGGCGGTACACCAGGAACGCACCCAAGCAGCGAGCACCGCTGCCGCTGCCATCGCCGGCCTCGTGTTCAGCGTTGAATATGCGGCGTGCGGCGCGGCACTGTGCGCGGTGCAGCTGGCGGCGCAGGTGGACGGTCTCGCGCACCCAGAGCGGGTTGATGGGTCCGCCCGATCGTATCCAGTCGCGGAAGAGCTGTGTGTGGTCTTCGAAGTAGCCGCGTAATGAAGACAGCTCGGCGAGCGATTCGGCTGGGATTGTTAGTTGAATGGCACACGAGTATGCACATAAACAAAGAAAAAACCAAAAAGAGGACAAGGCATACGTTTCCGGTCGTTTTCATAGTAGAACTGGCCGTTGACGAGCGGGGCCATGGCCTGGAAGTCGCGCTTGGCCTCGTCGAGTGCCTCTTCGACGGCGCGGACCTGCTCGAACTCGTCGGGCCCCCAGCCGCGCTTGTCGGCGAACATGAGGATGCGTAGGACGTCCTGGAGAGCCGTGGCGATGGCGGCGAGCAGCGAGCCAACGGTCTCGGTGGGCATGGGCGTGGGCGTGGGCGTGGGCGTGGCTCTGGAGGTGGGTGTGGAGGCGGAGGTGGACGTGTCCATGGCGGGATTGGTCTGGCTGGCCATCTCACGTTGGTCGGCGGCCCATTCACTTGGCCCGTCGTCTCGAATCGCGTTTCTGTATCGTCTCGCCGTCAGGAGCTCGAGCTCTCGTCGGGCCTCTACCGGCCGCGTTCGCTGGTCGGCCGAGTGCAGAGGACGGCGTGCGGCGGCAACATGCTAGGGAGCGGCGACGGTGGTGGCTGGTGCGTGTTGCGTTGCTTCGTGCGGTTGTCTATCGTTGTTGTCTATCGTCGTTGTCTATCGTCGTTGTTTATCGTTGTTGTTTATCGTTGTTCGTCGTTGTCTATCCTTCGTCGCCCTGGTTTGTCATCTCTGGCTGGTCGTCTCGTCTCGTTTGTTGTTTGCTGTCGCTGTCGTGGGGCGAGAGACGTATTGTCTGAAATTGGACAGCTCAAAAGTATGGAGCAAGACTGCGCTCTGCTTACGCCCAGGCGTTTTTGCCCTTCTCTCTTCGATGTCCTCTGTACTTTGTACTTTTTCCTCTTTTGCTCTCGTCTATCGCGAAAACGTGGACGCCGTCGCCCGCTCGCTGAACCGAACGGGGAAATTAGCGAGTTTGAAAATGGCGAAATGGCAAAATGGCATCTGTCGGCCAAGCCTCACTCGACCCTTTCGTCGGTTCCTGCGCCCAGGCCGGAGAGACACAGGAATGCTCCGTATGTTCGGATCGCTGCTGTGTCTTTTGCGGCTGAAGACAGCAGTGTGCGACGGTTTCGCTGCCAAGCTTTTGTCGATTGGCTTTAACTTGGTCCCTTTTTGTTGTCGGATTGGGGCCTGCCTGTTGACACGAGAGCCGTTTTGTTTGTCTTCGCGTTGTTAGCCCGATTGTCGCTTATCTCGTTTCTTGCTTTTTTGTTGTTTCGAGATGGATTTGCGTTTTAGTGTCTATGCAGGCAACGAATTGATGACTGGTTCCTGTCTCTGCTCTGTGCCCAATCCTTCCTTCCCTGCACGACCTACACGTGCCTGCCATTACAACGCATTACAACGACGTACGTAAGATACAGAGCGAAGATACAGTGTCCTTGGCGCTCCGCTCCTTCCTTAACCCATTCCCTCCGAAGCCCAGTTTAAAAAGGAAGGAGGCAGCCGGGAGGAGCTTGTGGCTCGAAACGATACCTGATCCACAGTAGCCGATAGATAGCACCGGGCGCACCATTGTTAAGGGGCGGGGATTGTAGTGATGTTTACGAAGAAGTGCGTGGTATTTCATGAGCGGTTTGCCTGGTCTTTCTCTGTTTGCAGATCCTGGGTACCTCTGCCCAGTGCTGAATTTTCTGCTTGGCTCCTTCCTTTGCCCACTCTCTCTTTTCTCGGCCGCGCCTTCTCTCCTTATCCAGGCTGTTCTATCGAAGGATTCAGCCGCTGGGACATGCGGAAGGTACGAGTGTCAGTGGGTTCGTAACGTGTTCTCGTGTTCGCTGCAATCGGCCAGGGTCTGCGGGGCACACTACTCAGACTACTCCAGTGTTGCTGCTATTTCTGGCACCAGCTGATGATTTATGGCGCCGTACGGCGTATGTTCATTCCTATTTTTTTATTTTATTTTTTTTTTTTTTTTTTTTTTTTTTTTTTTTTTTTTTTTACAGTTGTTTTTGGCCTCGAGTTTGTATTCCGACCGGTGACGGTTTTCGCTGTTCTGGCGTCGGTCGTTCCTGCCAGAACAATGACCAACCCGATTGTTCATGGCGCCAAGACGTAAAGGGTCGTTCTTTCTGCGAGGATTGGCGCTGACACTAAAATGAACTAGGGCAGGCCACTGTGCGCAACCACGCCAGGGGTGCTCTTTCCCTCTCGAATGTGATTTGCTTCGCAGTCGTGCCTGCTTCTGGAACAGCCACCAATTCAGCCTTACGGGCAGGCACAGATCGCATTAGCGGGCAAGAGCGCCACGGCAAGGACACCCTTCCCCAAAAGACTGGTCGAGACCGTCGACGTCTTGCGGCGCACAATTGCATGACGCGCAGCGCCGAGTCCGACGACATTGCGACCGCCCGTTTCATGCCCCGTCTCCGGCCGTCGCTGTTTTGGCGTGCACGCCGATCCTCCCCGGGCGCAGCCCTGCTGCTGCCCGTCTGCCGTGACCTGTCGTCGGCGCTGACGGAGCTTCGCTGGATCCAGGCGCACGTGGATGGACCGGACACGAAAACGGCCGACGCTGGGCGGAGCCGACGGCGCACCACCAAAGGGCAACAGAAGGTCCTCGCGCTGTGTCGGAGGCGTGGCCGTGGCGAGCCGTTGCAGTACGTCCTGGGGACGCAGCCGTTTGGGCCGCTGGATCTTCTCTGCCGGCGAGGTGTCTTGATTCCGAGGTGAGCGTTGGATTTGTTTCCTTTCTTTCTCTCTCTTCTTCTCTTCTTGCAAGTCTTGCTGACGCCTGCCGACAGACCCGAACCAGAGGCATATTCCATGCACCTCGCCGACTTGCTGCTGCAGGAGAGGGCGCGAGAGTCCTCCCATGGCGCGCTGCAGGCACCGCTCACGATCCTTGATGCCTGCACAGGAACGGGCTGCATTGCCCTGCTGCTGTATGCCCGGCTGCGCCAGCGGGCCGAGGCAGCGCGTAGGGCGCCGGTGCGCGTCGTCGGCGTCGACCTGGTGCCAGCCGCCGTGTCCCTGGCCAGAGCCAACGCCGTCCGGAATGGGCTTGCGTCCGGACACGAGGGATCGTCCACGGTATCGTCCGGATCGGTGTCGTCTGTCCGCTTTGTGCAGGGCGATTTGTTTGCCGACGACGACTGGTTGCACGAGCCGGCCGTTCAAAGTCTGCTGCAGCAGACGGACGGGGCACAGCCCCCGCGCCTCGACGTCCTGGTGTCCAACCCGCCGTACGTCTCGACGGACGGCTTTGCACGCGACACAGCCCGGTCCGTCCGCCTTTTCGAACCGAAGCTGGCACAGGTGCCTGACGTGGTGCGGGCGTCCCTCGACCACCACGGCCAACCGTATCGTGACGCCACCGCCGCCGCCGCCGAGGACGTATTCTATGTGCGCCTGTTGGACCTTGCCACGCGGCTGGATGCACGAATCCTGTTGTGCGAGACCGGCGGGCTAGAGCAGGCCGAGCGTGTGGTGGCATTGGCGTTGGCAAAGGCGTCGGCAAAGGCGTCGCCGTCTCTTCTCGAGGTGGAGATCTGGGCGGACCAGCCGGACATTGTGGACGTAGACGACCCCGACCGGTCCGTCACAGTGACTGGACGGACCGTAGCTATTAAAGGCAGCGGCCATGGCCGGTCAGTGTTTATACGGCGGAGGTGACGGTGTTTTGCGACGTAAGATGATATGTGGTGATAGTATGTTGCATTTATATACATGGATACCCTTATGTTCTTTGTCCTTTGTCCTTTTTTTTTCTTTTTTTCTTTTTTTCTTTGCACCCCCTAGAAAACAAAGTTGACCAGCTTGCCGTTGCGGACGACAATGGTCTTTTTGGCCTGGCGAATGTCGACGCGGCCGTCGCCCGCTAGCCGGGCGCGGCCCTCGTCGGTGGCCAGGACGGCGTCGGCAAGCCAAGCACCGAGAGCGTCGCCCTGTAGGTCGGCCGGCGCGCGGGGGATGTCGACGGCGCACCGCAGCTTGCCGTTGACCTGGACGGCGCAGTTTTGCAGGCGCGGCTGCAGCCAGGCAGCGGAGCCGTCTTCGCGGGGGAAGACGTCGTTGGGCGCCGCCGCTGGGTTCGGCGTTGACCCGAACAAGCCGGCCGACGACGGCTCCAGCAGACTCCAGCACTCCTCGGCAAAGGCAGGCGTGATCGGGGCGACCATGCGCACGACGGCGGACACAGCAGCGCGCAGGACCGAGGGGGTGACGACGCCAGCCTCCTGGGCCGCCACCAGCGTGTTGGACAGGCGCATGAGATCCGACACGACGGTGTTGAGCGTGTAGATGCGCGTGTACGAGGCCGTCACCGAGGCAATGGTGGTCTGCACCTCGCGCCAGACCGCCGCGTCGGCGTCCCAGCGGGCCATGTCGCTGCTGTTTTTGCTGCTGCGGCGGGCCTTTAAGTCGTCGGCCACAGACGTCGTCGTCGTCGTCGTCGTCGTTGTCGACTGTGCCTCCTTTGCGTCCACCTCGGGCAGGGCGACGACGAGGTCGTGGACACGGCCGAGCCAGCGCGTGACGCCCGTAATCTTGTCCTCGTCCCAGTTGAGGACGTCGGCGACGGGTGCCTGGAAGAGCATGTGGGCGCGCGTAGCGTCGGCGCCGTGGCGCGCAATGGTGTCGGTGGGGTCGACGCCGTTGTGCTTGGACTTGCTCATCTTCTCGTAGGCGACGGCGGCGGGCTGGCCGGTGGCGCGGACGATGGGACGGGCGGGGTCGTCGGTGGTGTCCACCTCGCTGGGAAGCAGGTAGCGGCCGGTGTCGGGGTCGACGAGCGTCTTGCCGTGGACCATGCCCTGCGTGATGAGGCGGGTGAAGGGCTCGTGGACGGGTGTCGAGGAGGACGTGTCCGTGGCAGCCTGACTCTCACCGGCCGGCGGCGCGCCGACCAAGTCCGACGTCATCAACACTTTGTAGATGAAGCGCGCATACAGCAAGTGCAGGATGGCATGCTCGATGCCGCCCAGGTACAGGTCGACAGGCAGGTTCTGCACGGCCTTGTCGGCGGCAAAGGGAGCGTCGACGTTGTGCGGGTCGACAAAGCGCATGTAGTACCAGCTCGAGTCGACAAAGGTGTCCATGGTGTCGGTGTCGCGCTTGGCGGGGCCGTGGCACGACGGGCAGGGCACATGGGCCCAGTCGGCGGCGGCAGGCGATGCCAGCGGGTTGCCGCCGTCCTTGGCGGCGAAATGCGGCTCGACGTCGGGCAGCGTCACGGGCAGGTCCGTCTCGGGCACGGGCACGGCGCCGCAGCGGTCGCAGTGGATGATGGGAATGGGGGCGCCCCAGTAGCGCTGGCGGCTGACGAGCCAGTCGCGCAGGCGCCAGCGCTCCGTGGCCGTGGCCAGCCCGGCGGCCTCGAGCATCGCCAGCAGCTGGGCGCCCGCCTCCTGGGACGGACGGCCCTGGAAGGGACCGCTGTGGGCCGTCATGTAGCCGTGGCCGACGTATGGTGCGTCTCCGTTGGCCGTGCTGTCCGCCTTGTCGTCCGTTTTGTCGTCCGTTTTGTCGTCCTTGTCGACGTCGAGCACCGTGGTGGCCTCGTCCTCCGACGCCGCCAGCACGAAGCGCACAGGGTCGGCGCCGCGGTGCTGGCGCCAAAACGCATGGTCGCGGACGTCGTGGCCCGGCACGCCCATGACGGCGCCCTCACCGTAGTCGCCCAGCACGTAGGGCGCGACGTACACGGGCAGCGACTCCTTGGCGGCGTCGGGGGTGCTGTCGTGGTAGGCCAGCGGGTTGATGGCGCGCAGGTGCGGCAGCAGGTAGCCGACCTTGGCGTCGGGCGGCAGCGCGGGCAGGGTGTCCAAGAAGGCCTGCAGCTCCGGGTCCGACTGGGCGAGCGTCTGCACGACCGGGTGCGACGCGGCCAGCGCGACGTACTGCACGCCGAGCAGCGTGTCGATGCGCGTCGTGTACACCTCCAGGGCCGACGGCACGCCCTGGCCGTACGCGAGCAGCGGGAACTTGACGAGCGCGCCCGCCGAGCGGCCCAGCCAGTGGCGCTGCATGGCGAGCACGCGCTCGGGCCAGGCGTCGTTGTCGGCCAGCACGGCGAGGTCGGCCAGCAGGGCCTCGCGGTAGGCGGAGATGCGCAGGAACCACTGCTTGAGGCGCCGCTTCTCGACGACGGCGCCGGACCGCCACGAGCGGCCCTGGGCGTCGACCTGCTCGTTCGCCAGCACGGTCTGGTCGACGGGGTCGTAGTTGACCTCGGCCTCGGCCTGGTACGCCAGCCCGCGCTTGTGCAGCAGCAAAAAGAGGCGCTGCGTGTGCTTGTAGAAGTCGGGCTCGCACGTCGACAGCTGCCGCGACCAGTCCCAGCTGCCGTTCATGCGGTCGAGCTGCGCACGCATGCGTTCGATGTTGCCGCGCGTCCACGTGGCCGGCTGCACGCCGCGCTCGCGTGCGGCGTTCTCGGCGGGGAGGCCAAACGAGTCCCAGCCCATGGGCAGCAGCACGTCGTGGCCCTGCAGGCGGTAGAAGCGGGCGACGACGTCGGCAATGGCGTAGACGCGCAGGTGGCCCAGGTGGAGGTTGCCCGAGGGGTAGGGAAACATGGGGAGGACATATTTGAAAGGGCGCGGCGAGGTTGCGGAGGAGGAGGAGGATGGCAAAGATGTGTCAGACGAAGCCGACTCGGCGGCCGCCGCCCATTTTGCCTGCCATTTCCGGTCGAGTGCTAGCAAGTCGACTTTGTGGTGTCCGTGATGGGACCGTGAGGCGTCGGCATGGCCGCGTCTCTGCTGACTCGCGCTGTGGGTGACGAGAGGTGATGATGTGGTGGAATTTGTGGCGAGATTTGTGACGAGGCCGGCAGAGGTGGTCCAGCAGCCGCGGTGCGCCCGAGACGCCAGCCGTCGACGCAATGCTGCTTGCACCGGCACGCTGCCTAGGAATCGTCCATTGGAGAGCGGCATGGTGGTGAGGGCATGGTCCTTGGAGACAAGGTGACGGTTGGCAGAGTGGTGAGTGAAGCCAATTGAGATCGTTGTTTCTGCTGTTGTTTGGTGGGCCTTTCTTATCGCGCGATAAGGCAGGCGCTGCAACTGCACCTGCCGTCTGCCGCGTGGGGTCTCGTGGGGTTAGCGCTCCTGCCCAAAACAGCCACTAACAACGGCAGGTGGCACTGGCTACAATCTGGCGTCGATGATGCAAGAAGGGCAGCATTGGACTGGGGCGTTTCAACGTTATCAAGGCGACATGAGACTGCAAACTAGTGGTCGATAATCGATCGCCTTGCATGAATTAGAGGCTGACCTGTGACTCACATGCGAATAGGCGCACGAGAGGCTGTTCTTGGCAGCGTCGACAGCTGGAGGCCATACCATGGCCGTTGTGACGAATGCCGAAAGAATGCTGCCGTCGAGTGAATAGTCGTCCAACTGCTCCGTCATACATCGGAACGCAATGGCCCCGCCGACAGACGAAGAAAAGGACGTGCTGCAGCAGGCTCTATTGGCTCGCCTGGCACCGACGCCGTTTGCCTGCACCGGTCCACTGACTGCGCTCACGAGCGGAACAACCAACTTTGTCTTCCGGGGCGTGCTCGCGCATCCGACAGCCGACGGGGCGCCGAGCATCGTCATCAAGCATGCGACCGACTATGCGGCAGCGAACAAGGACTTTCCCTTGGACGTGACGCGATCTGTACGTGGTCGGTGCGGACGGTGCGAACGGTGCGAACGGTGCGCAACTATGCCTCCCGGTAATTACTGACTGCGGCAGCTCTTTGAAGAGACGATGCTGAATGCGTTGAACGATTTCCCACGGGAACGGGAACGGCCGACGACATCTTTCGACCGCCAGGCAGCTCCGTTCGAAGCAAAGGCGCCGCGGCTGCTGTGGTTTGACCGGGCCACCAACACGCAGGTGCTCGAGGACTTTCCCGCGGCCGTCGACCTCAAGTCCATGCTGCTGGCGGCCGTCAACCGGGGGACAGAGACGAGGCATCGTCTCGCACAGGATGCACAGCTCAGCCGCTCCGTCGGCGTGGCGCTGGGCGCATGGCTGCGCTCCTTTCATGCTTGGACGTCGGAGCGCGGGGCAGCCCGTTCGGCGCTGCGGCTGGCCATGGCAGCCAACGAGCCCATGCGCCGACTGAAGCGCCAGATCACGTACGACGCCCTGGTCCGCGTGGTCGCGCAGTTCCCAGAAGCCCTTGGGGGTCGTCTTCCTATTCTCGAAGCGGTGCAAGCCGCGGCAGCCGCCGAGTTTGACAAAACGCCGCCGGCCGAGCGTGAGGATGGCGGCGACGACGACGACGACGATGACAGAGAAGACTGGGGCATCATCCACGGCGACTTTTGGTCGGGAAAGTGAGTAAACGCGCGCCTCGGCCTGCTTTACTGTATTCTGCTACGCTAACTCGTCCAGCATCCTCCTCCCCGACGAGGACCACCTCAAGCCGCATGCGCCTGGGCAGCCGCTCTTCGTCGTCGACTGGGAGTTTGCGCAGTACGGCCGCCGCGCGTACGACATTGGCCAGCTGCTCGGTGACCTGGTCGAGCGCGACCACTTCCGAGGCGCGAAAGCGTCACGGGACGTCCTCGCCGGGTTCGTGTCGGGCTACTTTGGCGAGGCCGAAGAAAAGACAAAACGCCGACGTGCGTTCCGCATTGCCATCCACGCCGGCGTCCAGCTCATCGGCTGCTTCATCCGGCGCGCCCCCACGGGACCACTGCCCGGCACGCCCGAGCAGGTCCGGCAGGCCATCCAGCTGGGCACAGATTTTGTGGTCAAGGCCTGGACGGAAGACCGTGTCTGGTTCCAGAACAGCGTCCTCGCGCCATTGTTTGAGTAAGGGGAAGGGAGGCGAAACAAGTATTGAATGCATCTCAAGCACGCCGTATGTAGATCTACGGCAAAGCCAGCCAAGCCAAGCGTCCGCAGGTGTGCAAAGGGATGCGGAAACAATGCCAGATGTAATTCGTATTCAGTATAAGTTGTAGAGGCTCCGTAATACGGGGTAATTGGGATGTGTTGATGCTTGCCCCTGAAAGACACTGGAGATGGTAAAATGACCCTATTTCACCAGCATCCACTGGAGCCACTCTGGACGCACAAGCTCCTGCCAAAACCAGAAGGGGCCAGTGCTGGCTGTCGTATTTTTGGCTTTTATTCGGTGCCACTTGCTCCTTCCGCACTGTCATTGGTTGGCGCAGCTGCCTGTTCTGCCCTGTGCGCGCCGAATGCTCCTTCCAAAAGGCACCTCCAACAGGCTCGCCAGGGGCGACGTTTTCGGAAGGCAGCCCCTGCTTTGTGCCGCCGATCTGGCCCCTGCCTTTTCGAGCAAGATCTTGTCTTGACGGCTTACTAGCCACTTAGCCACTGGACAATTCCCAAACATCGCCTGGAAGCATATTTGATGCATTTTGATGCATTTTGATGATTTCATCACCAGCGTCTTCTCTTCCACTCTGACGACTGCCACGACTTGTCTACAACGACGACGCGCACCGGACGTTCATACTGGGGCATAGCATTTCCGTTTTGTCCTTCTTCACACGGCGCATTCCCTATTACGGCATTAATCCAGCGCTTGCATCTTGGCACACGACGGCGACTTTCAAGCATCTTGTGTCTGTTGACTCCTGCTTTGGACAGTTCTGTCGCCCGCGACGATCGCGGACGACCGCTGCAGCTTCCTAATTGTACTGCGCCGCCCACTCGACGACCCGTGGCCGCCATGCGCCGAGGCACACAGTGATCCCATCCCCTGACAACGACGATCAACAACGCGAACGTCGTCATATTAATCCGACCACTGCATTTTCTTTCGCCTTCCCCCCTCCCACTCCTCCGATGCCTGTCGCATACGCCAACCTCCAGCCGCACACGCGCGACTCGCTGGAGCTCGCGTCCCTGGCCAGCTCCAGCCAGGTCGATGCGGGCTCGAATGCAAGCGGTGCCGACGGCGGCGTGGCGTCGTCGCGGCCCAGCATCTCGTCGTCGCGCAAGGCGTCACTCGAGCGCGAAGACCCGCTCGACTTTCACAACCCGGCCGCCCTGGGCCGCCGCGACAGCGACGACTACGACGAGGAAAACGACGACGGCAACCGGCCATTACGATACGGCGGCAGCGGCGGCGGCAGCGGCAGCGGCAGCGGCAGCGGGGCACGACCGGGCGGCCATGGCCGCACATTCTCCGTCTCGTCGGGCTTCGACCTGGCCGCCAACCTGTTTCCACTCTCGTCGACCGCCGGCGGCGACGGGTACGCGCCCATTGGCGCGCCCACGTCGACGGCGGCCGGCAGCGGCGGCGGTCTGCTGGGCGCGGGCTCGCTCGAGCGGCACAAGACGCTGACGTTTCTCAACGGGCTGTCGCTGATCGTCGGCTTGATTATCGGCTCCGGCATCTTCTCGTCGCCGAGCCTGGTCAACGCCAACGTCGGGTCGCCCGGCGCGGCGCTGCTGGTGTGGGTGGTGGCGGGCGTGCTGGCGTGGACGGGGGCGGCGAGCTACGCGGAGCTGGGCGGGGCGATCCCGCTCAACGGCGGGTCGCAGGTGTACCTGGCCAAGATCCTGGGCGAGCTGTTTGGGTTTTTGTTCACGTGGGTCGCCGTGCTGGTGCTCAAGCCCGGCAGCGCGGCCATCATCGCGCTCATCATGGGCGAGTACCTGGTGCGCGCCGTCGTGGGCGCCGACGCCGTCGACGTCAGCCCCTGGATCAACAAGTCCGTGGCGCTGCTGGGCGTGCTGCTGGTGACGCTCATGAACGGCGTCTCCACCAAGCTGGGCACGCGCGTCAACGACCTGCTCATGTTCCTCAAGTTCGTGGCGCTGCTGGGCGTCACCGTCACGGGCATCGTCGTGGCCGCCACGGGCTACGCGTACGCGGGGCAGCCGAGCCTCGACTGGAAGACGCGCGCGTGGTTTGCCGGCACGAAGCTGGACGCGTCGGCCTGGGCCGTCGCCGTGTACGCGGGGCTCTGGGCCTTTGACGGCTGGGACAACACCAACTACGTCGTCGGCGAGTTCCGGAACCCGCGCCGCGACCTGCCGCGCGTCATCCACACGGCCATGCCGCTCGTCATTGGCTGCTACGTGCTGGCCAACGTGGCCTACTTCTTGGTCCTGTCGCTCGACGCCATCAACGCCACCAACACCGTCGCCGTCGTGTTCGGCGCCAAGGTCTTTGGCCCCGTCGGCGCCCTCGTCTTTGCGCTCGTCGTCAGCGCCTCGTGCTTTGGCGCCCTCAACAGCTCGACGTTTACCAGCAGCCGGCTCGTGTACGTCGCCGGCCGCGAGGGCTACCTGCCGGCCGTGTTTGGGCGCATCGGCCTGGGCGCGGGCGACGAGGCCGGCGGCGCCGGCGGCGGTCCTTTGGGGGCCTTGGGCGGCGGCAGCAGCGGCAGCGGCGGCGGCGGCAGCGGTGGCCGTCTCCGCACACGCATCCACGCGCCGCACAGCCGCTCCTGGCTCGGCCGCCTGTTTGCGCGCCTCGTGGCCGACGAGGACACGGGCCTCTTCTTCACGCCCATCTACGCGCTCGCGCTCAACTGCGCGCTGACGTGCATCTACGTCTTTGTGGGCGAGTTCGGCACGCTGCTCACGTTTTACGGCGTCGCCGGCTACACGTTTTACTTTTGACCGTCCTCGGCCTCATCGTCCTTCGCGTCAAGGAGCCGCACCTGGAGCGGCCCTACAAGGTGTGGATCACGACGCCCATCATCTTTTGCTGCGTCTCGCTCTTCCTGCTGAGCCGCGCCGTCTTTGGCCAGCCGCTGCAGACGGTCATTGTCGTGGGCTTTGTGCTGGCCGGCGTGCCCGTCTACTACTGGCGCGTCTGGTCGCAGCGCCGCAGCGGCAGCAAGCGGGAGCGCGGCGACGGCGGCGACGGTGACGGTGTGCCGTGGTACAAGTTTTGGCAGACATGGCGCCGGTGAAGAAGGCGACCAAACGGCCGTGGGGGATGGTCGTCTCGCACATTGTGTCTGTCATTTTGTAGTTTGTATTTTGTCCATGACGGCTTGACCCCCATCGGGGCTTGTCTTGCATAGCAACGGGGTTTGGAATGAAAAGTCTTTCGAGGACAATGCATTGATTGAGTGGTCGTCTGCGTGGTCGTTCGTTTGAAGTTCCTCTCTTACATAAGCAAGCTCCACTTAAAAGTTGACAGCACTCTGGCGGGGTCACCTGTGACTGTGCACGCAGCGGCCAACGACGTAATTCAGCATCTTTAGCACTTTAGCACTGAGGGCCGCTAAAAGATTTGACTTTGACCTGCTGCACTGTATCTCCATCTGCACTCTTCATTCACGCGTCTCACCACCGCACAAGCACAACTGCAGCCATGTCGAGCCGACAATTGAAGAAGCTGCGCGCGCAGGAAGAGCGGAGAGCGCAAACGTCGGGCCGTGCCCATGCGGACGAGGCCCACGAGAACAACGACGGCATCGACGACGATGAGGAAGAAGCCGACGTCGACACGCGACCACGGCCCAAGAATGTGTTTGCTGCGTTTGCCGCATTAGGCGACGAGGGCGACGACGACGACGACGACGAGAAGGAAAAGGACGGCGACGAGGCAGACGAGCAGCAGCCACAGGTCAAGGACGGCAGCGACGCGGCACGACCAGCACCAAAAGCGGGCAAAAAGAAAAAGAAGAAGGGCAAGGGAGGCAAGCCGGCAGCGGCAGCAGCAGCAGCAGCAGCAGCAGCAGCAGCAGCAGAAGCGGCAGCGACGGCACCAGACGGCCTCGACGAGATTGACCGTGCCCTCGAAGAGCTGCGGCTGAAAGAGGGCGCCAAGGCGGGCACCGCAGGCCCGGCAGGCGGACCCCACAGCAACAGCACACGCACCCTCGACGCCGCCGCCCACGACATCCGGGTCAGCTTCGCGGACCTGCGCGTGCTCAACGAGCTGCGCGAGGTGTTTGGGCGCGACATTGTGCAGGCGGCGGCCGCGGACGATGCGCTGGGCGTGCCCGGGCGGCGGCCGCGAGGCGAGGCGGGCGAGGCGGGCGAGGGCAACAACCCAAACGTGGTCATGATGGACCTCGAGTCGTTTCTGCGCGCGCCGCCGCCGCCGCCGCGTGGGATGGTGTACGTGGGCGCCAACGGGCAGCGGCTGCCGTCTGCGAGCGGTGTGGCCGGCCTGGTGGCCAAGCGCAACCCGTTTATCCAGTGGAAGGACACGTGGCCGCGGGGGACGTCGGGCGGGCTGGCGATGCGGCAGGTGACGGAAGGGACGGCGGCGGCGCGGGGCGTCGTGGAGTATGCGTTTGTGCACAGCCCGGCGTACGTGGTCCTGGAAGACGAGTTCTTCACGCTGGTGATGATGCACAACCCGCAGCCGCTGATTCAGTTCCTGCGGGACCACCCGTTCCACATTGCGTCGCTGATCCAAATCAGCCGCGTGGCCAAGCTGCAGGACCAGAACGCGTCGCTGGCGGCCGACCTCTGCGAGCGGGCGCTCTTTTCGTTTGGCCGGTCGACGCTGTCGTCGTTCCGGCAGACACTGGCCGCGGGCCGCGCGCGCCTGAGCTTCTACCGGCCCGAGAACCGCCAGTTCCTGCTCGCGGGCTACCACTACGTGCGCAGCCTGATGGCGCGCGGCACCTACCGCACGGCGCTGGCGTGGACGAAGCTGTTTATGAGCCTGATGCCGCACGACGAGTATGCGCTGGTGCTGTATGCGCAGGCGCTGGCCGTGCGGGCGTTTGAAGCGCGTTGGCTGGTGTCCTACCTGGGCACGCCGACGAATGGCAGCGAGGAGGGGGAGAAGGAGGAGGAGGGGGAAGAGGACGAGACGGTCCCGGCTCTGCGCAACAACCCGATGCGCGACTACATCCGGCAGTCGCTCGTGCCGGCCCTTTTACAGACAAAGGATGTGGACGGCGCAAAGACGGCCCTGGCCCGCGGCATGGCGCGTCTGCCCTGGCTGTACGGTGCGCTGTTCCAGGCGCTGGGTCTCGACGTGCCGCGGGCCGTCTGGGGTGTCCCGCCCCGCGACGACCGGGAGACGCTCTACACGCAGCTGTACGTGCACCTCGCCAAGGAGCTGTGGGACGCGCCCCAGGCGCGCGCGCTCCTCCGCGAGGTGGCCGACGGCCTGTCCGCACAGCCCAAGATCGACGCCGCGACGTTGCCGCCGGCGCCGCCCATGACGCTCAGCCTCGCCCGCTTTGTGTACCTGGACGGCACGCCGGCGCTCATGGCGCTCGTGCCCCGCGACATGCTCCACGCGGCGCCCAACTACGACTTTGACCCGCTGCCGCCCGCCCGCGAGGCCAACGAGTTCTCCAACCGGTCGCAGGTGCGGCCCTGGATCATGGCGGCGAGCGATCGGCAGCATGGCGGGCACCGGCAGATGCCGGTGCTGCCGGACGATTTCCTGATGCCGGGGCAGCTGATTGAAGTGGAGGAGGCCGAGGACGAGGAGGATGAGTATGACGAGGACGACGAGTACGACGACGAGTTTGAGGTGGCCGAGGACGAAGAGTATGCCGAGCCAGCACCCACAGCCGCGGACACGCCCGCGTCAGCGCCGCGGCAAAGTCCGGGCGGCGGTGGAGGTGGTGGCATGCCGGGCGCATGGTTTGACGATGATGCGTAGGGGCGAGACCAGCCCAACGACGCCCAACGAATTCAAACATAGAAAATAGACATTGTATCTTACATCTTGGGAACCAAGACAAGCGCCAGCAACAAGGGAAGCGAGCACGGCAGATGTCTTGCATGAGTTGTTGCTCCGTGTGCATCTGTCTGCACCCGCGGCATGCAAGCAGGCGAGCCGCCGGCGCAACGATTCGCTACCAGCAGTTCGTAACATGCATGGTCGCATCCATCGTTGGACCAGAGACGCGAGACTGACCTGTGATCGGCATGGCGTGGCGTGCTGGCTGTAACGTCGTTGTGCATCTTTTTGCGTTCTCCTCAACGGCTCTGGCCGTGCCAAGCGATCAAACCCGACGGGCCGCAGAGAGGGGAGAGGACAGAGTGCAGTAGTGCAGTGAGCTCATAGTGCATTTCAAAGCAAGCTTGTCGGGACTGTGGCAATTGGTGAGCGTCGTCCATCTGTCGTGTCTGGCGTCTCTGATTGTTTGGAAGAGGCTTTTGCGACAGACATTTGAGCATGTTTCAGCTTGGGCGAGATGATTTGCAGGGAAGAGAGATACGGAAGTGGAAGGAGGTCGACAGACCAAAAACAGAAGGACCTGGGGGCCGTTCAGACAGTCGTTTCATGTTGCTTCCACGCCAGAGGAAGGAGTGAGCCAGGTCTCTCGGACAAGAGACAAGGTCCGACGGCAGGTGCGACCGCAGACACAGAAACCAGCAGCACATATGACGCAGCGGACAAAGGACGCAACAGAGACAAGTGTCGCCAACACATGCCATACGCCGTAATTGGTCCCTTTCCCAACTGTCTTGCAGCTGACCTCCCAAAATAGATGTCCGTCTCACGGCGTGGAACATGAATCAGACGTGGTCGGTTCACGTACGCACAAATGGCGCAGATGCTTCGAGAGGGTTGGGGAAGGAGCAAACGGAGAGTCGAATCTCGGGTTCTTTCCTTTGGCATTGAGACTGAAAGCACCCAAAGTAAAGGCAGAGACGCCTAAGATTACAATATACAGAGTATTCACTTGGCCGTGCCGGTTGGAAGACGCCTGCAAGACACAGAGTGCATGTCTCGACGGGAATGGTGACAGCGAGCACGCAATAGATGCGACAAAGGGTTTCTCGCAGTGGAGTGGCCTGCGGCGTTTGGAGTCAGCCCCTAGCCCACCCCTAGCCCACTGTATGTCCCCCCTAAAGACCCCCTAACGGCCCTAACGGCCCCGTAACATTATTAATCCTCGGTGCGTAGGCGGACCGCTCGCTAAATTGGGGCACTGGGGCAGCCCCATGCGCTCTGACGTGTCCCAAACCTGCTCAGAAACGGCAGTGGAAGCCGTGTGCCCAGCCCTTGTTAGCCTGTGGCCAGCCCCGAAACAGCGGCACACCTCTCTTGCCACACCCACACGCCCCTCCTAAGCGCTGTCGCAAGTCGATTTCTAATGCTTCTGACGACTTCTCTCAGCGACTTCTCTCTACAAAAGGACGACGTCCACCACCGTCTGAGATGTTTCTGAACAACGCACAACACGAACAACGCACACTCTCACCACGAACCATTACCATTTACCCATCACCACTGCCAAGACATCCCTCCACCCGCATACCCACCCACCCACGCACATCACAATGGCCGACCACACCTACAAGTTCAACGTCAGCATGTCCTGCGGCGGCTGCTCCGGCGCCGTCGACCGCGTCCTGAAGCGGTTGGAGGGTACGTCTCTCTCCCTCTCCCGTCCCCCGTCTCTCGTGACGCCTGTCGACGTCTCGTACTAACCTGCTTTCGCGTCACAGGCGTCAAGAGCTACGAGGTCTCCCTCGAGAGCCAGTCGGCCACCGTCGTGGCCGACCCCGGCCTGTCCTACGAGACGGTCCTCAAGACGATTTCCAAGACGGGCAAGAAGGTCAACTCGGGCGAGGCCGACGGCGAGAGCCGCAGCGTGGAGGTGCAGGCGGACTAAGGGACCAAGCGGGCGCCGGCAAGCGGAGCGCGACCGGCGAGGCGAGCGTGAACAATTGCTCACGGAAGGACAACGACCGCAGCGAGGAAGGGGAAACCAACGAGCACACTTATGAACTAGCGTTTTCGCAAAGCAAGACAAACAAGCGGTTATGATTTTCATGGGACCATGCCTGATGCGTGACTGAAGCAGGGCCCTTGATGTGAGCCACGGATGATCCAAGACGAGAGCTGTACTTTACACTGCGGCTTGGCGATGGGCTGGATCGTGAAGACGGAAAGGGACAAGTATGGGAAAAAGGAAACGTCAGGATGACTTGCCCCCCGGGGCGGATCCGGGCCTTTGACGGCTCTCATTCATACACTGTCCATTTCCGACGCTGGATCGCCTCTCCTCCAGTAGGGGCTGGGTAAGGCCAGTATCTGTGGGTTGCTGGGATGGCTGGAAGCGAACGGACGTAGACTCGGCATGGGTGCCATACTGTAGCAGTCTTGTCCACGGCCTGGCTTCCCTCGCGAGCCGGGATTCTCTTCACCCATTGTAGGACGACAACCAGGTGCAGAGAGAATCAGAAGCACGAGATGTGGGGGAGGACACAACGAGCAAGAGGGCTGCTATTTACCGGCGGCTGGACGGCACGTCCACAGGATGGAAAGGGTCTCCCACTATTTTTGTGCCCCCGGACAGCCACTCTATTTGCTTTATATTGGCATCGCTCGTCCCACGCCGGGATGGTGGCTTGCTTCTGTGGTGCGGAGGCAAATCGATGCAGAGTGCTTTGTGCGAACAGGGGACGTGAAGCCTTACCTGTGTCTCCTTTGGTAGTCACTCTAAACGACGGGAGGAGAAACTAACAGTACGAGCGAATAGAATCGAAAAGACAAAGAAAGAAAAGAAAGAAACGCTGCAACTCACTATTCTGTCACTTTGTATGGTGGAATTCAATATCCCGTGTCCATGTTTGCAGCCGTCAGTACACAATATATGAAGAGATGAACACGATGTCCTTCCCCACTCCCCACTCCCCACAACACGGCAGATATATATGCTGTATCCTTACGATCCTTGGTGCCAGCGTGACGCGACCCGGATGTGCTGCAATGTCTGCATCTATGATCCCCAACCCTGTGGTCAACCTTATACGCTTCTCCGTTTGAGCACATTTTCATAATTTGTCCCCCATCTCGACATCCGAGCTAGAAAAGACGGCAAGTGTAAGCGGCACTCGTCGACGTTGATCCCATCATGACCGGCCAAACTGTGCCACGCATGCCGCCGTCGTCGGCTATGGGCACCGTGTGCTCTGTTTAATCTCCTTTCACTCACTGTGCGCGGCCACGCTGGTCTTCCTGCGTCATCGTCATCGTGTCGCAGTGTGTATAGAGTCTCATGACCGGGACAGGTCCTCTTCTTTCGAGGCCGGGTCTAGAAACGAGGGTCGAGAAAGGAGGGTCTACAAATGAAGAGCTGGCTTCCGTGGCCGTGTGTGTTTATATTTATGTCGGCTCACCCATGTCTTCTGTCTCCATACGTAGACGAGACCAGCAGCCAAAACAATAAATACCTGAAGACACGGTCCCACGTTTTGAAGACCACATGCACGGGCAGTCAATCCGTATCCGTATTCGTCAATCGTCGTTTGACTGGCCAACATCGCCATGTTCTCCATCTCCGGACTTGCGGCTGCCACCGCCGCGCTGCTTGCAGCCGGCGCCAATGCGCATGGCGTCGCCACCGCCTTGATTCACTGGCCAGATGGCACCTTGTGCGTGCCTGCTCTCCTGCTCTCCTGCTCTCCTGCTCTCCAAGTGCCCCCAAAACACCTTGTTAACATACCTTGCCAGCTACCCTGGATACGACCCCGGCTACCAGTTCGTGCACCCGCCGCCCGTGGTCATCGGCTGGAGCATCCCCGACGACCTCAACAACTCGTATATCTCGCCCAGCGCCTACGACACGCCCGACATTGTCTGCCACCTGGGGGCCACGCCCGCCGGCCTCGCCGCGCCCGTCAACGCCGGCGACGTGCTGGAGATTGTGTGGAACCAGTGGCCCGAGTCCCACCACGGCCCCGTCCTCGACTACCTGGCCAGCTGCAACGGGCCCTGCGAGACCACCGACAAGACCAAGCTCCAGTTCTTCAAGATTGGCGAGGCCGGCCTGCTCGATCCCGCCAGAAACTACTGGGCCGACGACGTCCTGCGCGCCAACAACCTGACCTGGTCCGTCCGCCTGCCCGCCGACATTGCGCCGGGCAACTACGTGCTGCGCCACGAGATCATTGCGCTGCACTCCGCCGGCGTCCCCAACGGCGCGCAAAACTACCCCTTCTGCTTCAACCTGGTCGTCCACGGCAGCGGCACCGCCACGCCCGCCGGCATCCCCGCCACCTCCCTGTACACGCCAAACGGCCCGGGCATCATGTTTAACCTCTACAACGGGTCCACCGACTACGTCATCCCGGGCCCGCCGCTCTACTCGTCCGCCCTGACGGCCGAGCAGACGAAACTGGGCGCCGTCAAGGCCACGGCGTCCGGCGTCTCCAGCTACGAGCCGCCCGCCGCGGGTGCCGCAGCGCGTGCGGTTCCGACACCGGCCGGCCCGCCTGCACGGCGCCAGGACGCACGCGCCGTGGCCGCGACGGCACCGTCCGCCGCTCCGGCCGCCACAGGCGCAGCAGCGACCGCTGCGCCTGTCGCCGCCGCCGACCAGCCGGCCGAACCGGTGCCGACGACTCTGCTGACTGCCGTCCTCAACGTGAGGGGGAAGGAGTAGGATGCCCTAGATTTTCTTTTCCTTTTTTTTTCTTTTTTTTTTTTCTTGTGTTTTCGACGCTCTGTGTTGTCCCAACTCTCGCGCCGTTCATAGCCTGCCATCCAACTTTTTGCATCATCTGAGATCCATTCTATACAACTTCGATAGCCCATCCCGCGTATGGACGACCGCCGGCCCTGGGTTCCGCCCGCAATGGCCTTTTCGTTCTATTGTTTTGCCTTTCCAATAGTTTGGCCAGCGCTGTCTGTCTGTGCTTGCTTTTGATTTCAAATACGCCCCAAAACCGTGCTTGGGCATTCCATCACCCCCTCGTCCATGTCCTTTTTCGTCCGCACAGGGGGCGGGTCTCTATTGGCCCGTTTCGGCCGGTGAGCGCTTGCGTCTTTTCGGAGGGTTTATTCTACTAGCCGTCCACATGGCAACAAAATCCGTGCAAGGTTACGGAGAACATACGTAATTTGGCAGGCGCCTTTCCATTTTCGAGCCTGTCATCTCTTGTCCTTGACATCTTTTGTTTAACTCGTGCAGATACGACTGGCCAGAGTACGACGTAACCCCATCTGACATAGTCCATACTGTCGTACACTACCTCACAACGTCTCGATAAACGAGCAGACCATCTCTGGGGCTCGCATGGGGCCGAATGTGTTTTCGGGCCATCTCCTGCCAGCGACGAAACTACGAAGCAAGTCAAGACGTTGCTGCAAACGTCCGCTCTGGCACGTAGTCGATAGCCACGTGCACCCCTGGACGGAGACGCCAATGACCCATGGTCTATGCCCAATGTATCCGTTCTCCGTCCTCCAAAGCTCCAAGACGCGTGGCGCCCCTAAACGCTCGGAACCGCACGACGGAATCCCAGACAGTCCAGTGGTCGGATTCCGAAGGCGTCGCCAGCACGTCTTGCTGGTCCTTTGTCTCGTTTATCTTGTTTTTCGCCTCGTTTTATCGTTCGTCCGTGTCTCTGTCCGTGTCTCTCGGCTGTCTCGCTCGAGTCTTCCTTCTTTGCGATGTTCTCTCCTTCGCCCGACGTACACCGCTGCTTTCCATCACTTATCCAACACGGACCACGTAGCATTATGGGATTCTGTTGCACGGATGGGCTTGTCGGATCGCTTGGTGCAGCCCCTGGCCACGGCCACGACTCTCAAAGAGCGAAGCCAAGCACACGGCTCTCGTTTTCAGCCAACAAAACGAGCAAGTAGATGATTACCACAGCCTCTTCTCAACGAACACGACCTTTGTCTTTCCTCGCTACGAAATACATCTGCACCAGTTAGACGTATAGGACTCGTGCCTTCCCCAATCGCTCAGACGCCACGAAAACTGGGCCCGATTCATTGCGCCAGAGCAGAACAGACGAATCGAGAAGCCGCGATGAACGCAAGCGGGAACGACCCTGTTCGGGCCTCTCTTCCTTCCCGACCCTTGTTTTGTCTCTTGCCCCTTTCTCTCTTTGCCACCGTTCGCATGTCACACAAGAGCTAAGCCAAGCGGAGGAAGGAGCCCCCCAAAGGGGCCGAGAGACCCAATACCCAACATTCGCAATATGCCGTTATTCCTCGTAACTTCGACCCGATGCATTCGCACGTTGTCGTTTCGTAGTCCACAATGCGACCTAGGCTGCTCTGCTTTCTCTCAAAGTCCAGTTGGGACACGATACACGAACAGCTCGGCCGTCGGAGATCGGACAAGGGTGCCGCGAATAACAATTCCACCATCCTAGCATTATTGGACGAGTCGTCTGCATGTCGGAGCTCACACGACGCTCTTCGACAAACGTCACCGTGCCCCGTCTTGCCGCCCAGTGCCGCTTAGCCAAAGGCGTCGTCGTGGCTGCAGGTTTGCTGGTTTGCTCCTTCCGCCGGGATCTGCTGTCCCCTTGAGCTTTTGCCACTTTGCTTGCCGAGCTGTCAGCCCGGCCAGGCAAGCGCCATCGGCCATTCTTTGCCAGTCTCGACCACAGACGACAAATGACGGAATACACAGAGGCAGGAACGGCTTATCTTCCGTGCTGGCCGGTGCCTCTTGCCAATGATTTGTCGCCAACCAGCAGAGAACCGAGGATCAGATCCTGACAATATTGTTCTTCAACTTATCTCGTTTCGTTCCATCCACGCCTCGTCCACGGCTCTCCCCTTTTCGCCATGCTGTGCTGTGCCATGCCCTCCCCGCCCGGCCGTTCCATTGCATTTTTCTTCTTTTCTCTCCTCCGTTCAATAGCATCTTCAATAGCTCCATCAGCTACTGGCCATTCGCCCCGTGGGATCCATTCAGGACCCCATTTTGGACGCCATTTCGAAGCCAGGCGAGCCAGGGTCCCCTTTCTTTCGCCCACCTCGCACCCTTGGTGCCGTCCAGGCCAATTTTACGGAGACCCGTGCGAGCCGTGGCACATGGCACAAAACTCAGATGCCGTGTCGTTATGGAGCCTCTACATGGGGTACCGGCGATGGAGAGGGCAATGCGCTTGTGTCTGACACCTTGCTTATCGCACTCTCCCGACAACTGGCCGCCCCAAGCTACCGGGTCGCCTCAGTGACCTTTTCCCGTCGCCCTCGTGCTGTCGAGCTCATTTCCTGTACGGAATACTTTTGTTGGAGCGGGAATGCTGCAAAACGGCGGAAAACCATTACCCGCCTCTCCAAACAACGAGACCTGGCTCCTAACACAGGGAGCCAAACCATGCCACGAGTTATAGTGTAGTACTCTGTACGACATATGTGCTTCTGTGCTTCAGGCCGACTGGCGGAGATGCTGTCTCCAGGTACCTTGTTTTCTCTTTCCAAAACAAAGGCAGATGCCATGGCATCAGCAAATGCCAACATCTGAACACGTTTCTCCTTGCACGTTCCTGGCGACAGCCTCTGCGATGCGGGAACATGCGGCAGGCAAGACGACACTTATGGAGTAAATTTCGTCGCGCTTGGATCGAAGGAATATCCGCAGGTGCCGTTCAAGGTGGGTGTATCTCACTGCAGCACACGGCAGACTGCGGCTACTGCCTTCCTGCTGCAACACATTGTCGCGGTCACGCAGACCCTGGCCAGGCTGCCTTCCTACGTCAAGGGACCCACGCTCTGGTTGCTCTGGCGAGTCTGGTCAGCTTTTCCCTCACTGGTGCATACGACGGACTCACCCCGTAATGCATAGACGCCTGTCCTGGCCTTTTTTGCTCGAATCGCCGGCTTGACAATGTCCTTCTTGTACACAGTAAATGTATCACACGGAACAATACATGCGCAAATGCGGAGAAAACAACGGGGCTCATTTGGCCTCCAAAATGCTGTGCAATGTTACGACGTCGGCCGTCAAAGTCAGGGCGTAAGCAGGCCAATCTCCGTGTCGCTCGTCAAGTCCTCCTTCTCCTGGCCCCGACAGTTGGCCTGAGGCTGGCGAGTGTTACTACTCTCGACGATGGGGTACAAATATGTTTCAACATATTTTGTAGCTTTTGCTCTTTTTACTCTTTTTTTTTTTCTTCTCTTTTTTCCCGTCTTTTTTGGTTGGTCTTTTGTGCCATTCCTATTTGATTCCCTACCTTCACTTTTACTGAGTAGTTCCATTGTTCGTGTTGGCCGGCTTTCTAGTTTTTGTTGGTTGTAGCTTTGACCACCTTGCCTACCTTGTCTCACCGTTTTTCCAGTCTCCAAGTTTCTTTAGCACCCCCCCCCCCCTGATAGCCCCCGCTCCGCGTGTCGCCTATCGCCTGTCGTCCGTTGTGTCTCGGCAAAGTTGGGGCCAAGATCGATTTGGGGGCCAAAAACTAACAAGAATCCTCAGGAACGATAAAAATAACACGCCAACAGCCGCCGACCGCGCACAGCGGGACCGAGACCGCAGTTCGCTTTTTTAGCGAGCTGGCTTGCGTGAACTTTCGTCTTTTGGTATTTTGGCAGGCCCGGTCCGATAACATAATTCCATGTTTGCACGCTCAGTATGGAGAGACAATCCAAATATTTCCAATTCGTTCATTGCTGGGGCCTGCAGTGTATCTCATTGCAATGCCGCCTGCTGACGTTGTCTTACTTTTTTCTTTCTTTTTTCTTGTTCCTTTTTCTGCCCCTTGCGTTGAACAATTTGAATTCTACGTCGTTGAATCTCGCGATCTTCGCGTTTGAGCACATTGTACCTTACCCTCTGCCACTGCCAACAGGCGGTCCTTCCCTCCGCTGGAATCTGCCCGAAAGTGCCTGCCGGAAAAGCTGCGGAGTGTCCCACCTGCTCCTTCCCCCCCTAATCGGGCGGCAAATCCCAGAAACCAGAGAAGCCAAGGCGCCTTCCTCCGTTGTGGGCCTGGCCAAGATGCTGTCTCGCGACTCCCGACGGTGGGCAGAGACTCATCCGAGCTCTGGGACAAGAAGAGACGCGGAATACACAAACACACAAGCGGCGTTCAGCAGAAAGATAAAATGCTTCGCATGATTGCGTGGACATCTTGCAAGAGTGGCGGTCTGGACCTTTGCGCTCAACTAGGGATGTCCTCCCTCGCGCCTTCCTTGCATAGATACATGTTGACGGTGTAGAGCTTGCACGATACACTTTCCCAAAACATGAGAAAAGGGAACAAGCTTTCTGGGAAAGAAGGGCAAAAGAGGAAAGAGCGACGCTGGAAGCTCGACGATCATAGACGATGTGATGGCCAGAATTGGCTGGGCGGCCGTGAGGGTCTCTGTCTGCTGGGTCCCCGCTGGTTCTGGTTTTACGGAAGGGGCGAGGGGTCTAGCCTGGAGCCTGGTCGTTCGTGCAAGTCCGAACAGGGGTCCTGTCAGCGACCATGTATTTTGCTCTGAGTAAAGAAGACAAATAGAAGAATAAAAGAAGGGCCAAATTTAGCTAAAAAAGAAGCGGCCGGCGCAAGGTCCCGCGACCAAAACTCGCAGTAACTCGACAGAGTAACCAGCTCGTCCTCCGCCTGCGCTTCCCTGCCCATCGCACCTGCCCTCCCGCACATCACTTGCACCTTCCCCCGCGGCAAGGCAGCAAGCGCCAAAACATCTCCGTGTATTTTGTATTTTATTTTGTATTTTATTTTGTATTTTATTTTGTATTTTATTTTGTATTTCGTACTAGAGCAAAGGATACGGAGACACAGACGTCTCGTGGCAAATGGCAAATGGCAGGCTCGGTTTCCGATCTCCCTCGTCCGTCGATTCCTATTTATTTTTAATTCCTTCGTTTTAGGCTTGCGCTCTCCTCCGTCCTCCGAGACACCGATCCCATTCTTCCTTTCGAGGCATATGTCCGTATCTTTGTAGCCTCCAGTGGCCTCTGTATTGGGGAAAGAACGACCGTTTGGGAAGGAAACAGCCACCAACCCAAACATCCCCCCGTTGCCTGGGTCCTTCTTTCCCTGATCATCCACACCCTTCAAGTTGCTCTTTCTGCTTTTGGCTGCAAAGGTCTTTTCGTCTTTTGGAGCCGTACTATTTTCTGGTTCCCCATCGCGCCTGCCGGCGGGGTCGTCTCTGTGAGAGGAATCTCACTGTACCTTCTGCAAACACGCGAATCACTTTCTTGGTTTCGTCCCTTCTCTTTCACGTCCCAGCTTTCACGTCCCAGAGCGGAAGCAGCGACTCGTACGAAAAGCCCGCCTCGTCACCCCTGCCCGTCTCTGAAGCCAATCAGGATCCACAGGCCACGCCCCAGGAAGCTGCGTTGTGCCTCTTCAGCCCTCGACAGGTGCCTTCCCGCATCGAGCTCCGACCTGACCCAGACAGCCGCCACGCTCTTTCCTTCCTCTTCCGTATTGCTACTTTCGGCCATACCTTCGCTTTTTCCTCTTCCTTCTTTTCCTCTCCCCTTTTTTATTTCTTTGTTTCTTTGTTTTTTTGTTTCTTTTTACTGTGTTTCCTCCTTGGCACTCTGGCGTCTCGTCTCCGCAGCAAAACAGGTATTTCGCACTCGAGCGAAGCACCACATCTCATCACGGATCGGTTGCGAGACACGGCAAACCTTGTCCTCACCCCCCCCTGCTGTTCACACAAAGGACTCCGCCCCTTTTGTCGCGTCTCACCAAATTAAAGCCACTCGGATGACAAAAGAAGCGCGGGCTTGTCATATTTTGATTTATACCTGTCAGGTTCCGCAAGTCGCACTCGGACCCGGGAACTGGACACGTTCCGCTGGCCAAAAGGTGTTTTTGACTGTGGCTTTATATTGAAAAGTGTGTTTTCAGACTGAGACCGAACACACGGCACCGGCAAACGACTCGACGGACCTTATTTGTGTCTTTTGTGTGTCTCGACTTGCTGGCCACGGATCCGGGCATCGACATTTTGGCTTTGGGATCCAGTGGACATTGCAAGCAAAATCAAAAGACGAAAAGCAGCTGTAAGACGACAAACAACGCATAATGCCGGGGCGTCAAACGAAACCCGATATCATTTCATCTTTTTTTGTCTCCAGCAGGCCTTGAATTTCTGTTGCATAGCCTTTTATTTTTATTTTTATTTGTTACGATTTGCTTCGTGACTTGCTGGACCACAACTCTATCGCAGCCTCAAAACGACACCGGCTGCCCATCACCCCTCCCCGTACCTTTGCGGCTTGTATCGTTTATCGTTAGCACCAGCTCAGCTTCTCACGACGGGAGATCGATCGCCTCTGTGGATGGGTGCACGAATGCACTTGAGCTGTGCCGATACGAGTTGAAGAGCAGGTGTCCCTTGTTTTCTGTCTTGATTCATTTCTGTGGTGCCTTGTTCGTCCATAGGTGTGTTGTCCGAGCGAAGACGCAAAAACCACTCTGCGTCCCTCATTGTCGAACGCCCACAGCCACACACTCTATTTTCCGCATTCTTTTCTTGACAGCTTCCAGCAGCACCGGACACGGCAACGGAAACGTAGCACAGGCTCACCACCAGCAATACGAGACGCAGCACAGCCAGCCAGACAGACAACTTTCAGTCTCAGCCTTTGTGGCATTCACAGTCGTTACGGTTTCAATCTTTCTCTCTCTCGCTCTCTCTCTCTCTCTCTCTCGTCTCGACCTCGCCGCTCTTGCCGTTGTTTCCTACCTGTGTTGGCACATTCGACGATTACCACGGTTGCTCCATTGTGTCCCCGTTCCAACACAGCACGCGAAGCGCACAGCTATCGATTTACTGCTGCATCATTGGCCAGACCAAATGCACCGCTGAGCTCAGGTAGACACGCACTCGTCACTCGACTGATGCAGCGGATCGACCACAGTGACAACGCCCGCAAAGCTCACGACGCTCATCGGACGTGGGCTGCACCGCACCCGCTTCGTGCTGACGCGCCGATCTTTGCTTTTGCCAAAGCAAGGGCCATCTCACAGCGACCTCTTCTGCTGTTATTTATTGCCCGCGTCAGAGTGTCTTTCACCGCCCCTTTTGTACGGCGGGAACTAAATTTGGCCGTCTTTTAACGAGAATTCGCCGGTTCTCCAACGACGACAACCAAAACCGGACCGTGGACTGAACAGAAATCGAAAAGTGGAGAATCCGGGGAACATCGAACGAATCTATAAGGATATATAGGCCGGAGCCAGAAGTGGTCTGATTTTTGTCGCGGCCCTGTTGTTGGTGTCTTTTATTGCCTCACCAACTCCCTAAATACTCGGTTGTGTCCAATCCCCTTTTTCGAACGGACTGCACGCCATGGACAACAATTCCCATTTCCGCTCCCAGGCCCCTTCCCGGACAGATCAGGGAGAACGGACAGACCGAACAGACCGAACAGACCGAACAGACCGAACAGACCGAAGAGAACGAACAGACGCTCAGACGCCAGTTCCTCAAAAACAGTCGCCTACTCCGCCTTTGGGCAGCAAGCATATGGTGTTTGATGTGGCAAACTGGCACCCCAAACCCGTGAAACGCCCACGACCCGTGAAATCATGCACCGAATGCCGCCGGCGGAAATTGCGCTGCGACCGGCGCTGTCCCTGTTCGCAGTGCCAGCGCTCCTACCGAGTCTGTAAGTATGGCAGTGGCGGCAACGGCAGTGCGGGCTCCAGCAGCAAGAGCACCGATCCGAACAATCCCACCGCCGATTCCGAAGGCTCGGAAGGCTCCGAAGAGGACGACGACTCCGTGCCGGGGAGCGGCGCCGGAGGCGAGCGTCCGTCGAAGCGTCACCTCAGCCGGCCAGGCTCCGGGTCAACACCACAACACGGCCATGCCGTGCCAAGCAATGCGGCGACGAGCAGCAACCACCCGGCGCCAAACAACTCGTCCCTCAACCTCCTTTTGAACCCGTCATCACCAACGCATCATCACGCAAATCTTTCTCCATCAGGCCATGGGCTCTACCATCAGTTCCAGCACCACCCCCAGCAACCACCATATGGCTCCTATCAACCGTCCGCACAACCGATTGCGGCGGCATCGATGCAAAACTCCTTTCCGTCACTCGCACAGATCTCGAGCACCCTCGAAAGTCCGGAACCGCTCATGTCGTCCAAAGGAGACGACCTCCGCAAGCTGGCCGCGTCCCTACTGCTGCAGTGCATGGTGCGCATGGAGAGACTGGAAAAGCTAGTCGTGGCCAGGGACCCGTCCGCCCTCTCCGATATGCCCACGTTTCCGTCGTCGTCGGTCCTCTCCCAGCTGAACCTGCGCCAACAGCCTTCGCGCGACCAGCAACAGCGCGTCATCGAAGCCTCCAGCACGACAATGCGTTCGTTGAGTGTCAAAGGCCGCAACGGACTGCGGACAAGATACTTTGGCCAAAACAGCACGCGTGTTCTGTTAAACTTGGTGCGTACCCAACCCAAACCCGAATGAAGACGACAACGTTTGAAGATGCGGGAAGAAACATGTGCATGAAACGCATTTGAGAAACAGAAATACGGGCGGATCTATACACAAAATACCATATCCGACATAAAGGCGTGGCCATCGGCGAATGTAGGGATTGTGAATTTGTTGACATGAGTATGGACTAACACGCCTTTTGGGAGCTGGTTTATAGTTTGACGACGCGAAGGACTTTATGTTGAACCAAGCCAAGCGAGACACGACTGGGGGCTTGTTCTGGCGCCTAGAGCGGATCCACATCGCACTACAGGAGAACCACCAGCAGACGCTGAAGCCGATCACTGTGTACGTCGACTCTATGATGCCAGTGCAAAAGCGCATGGCAGACATACTGCCGCGCCGCGACGTATGCGATCGCCTGATCAATGCCTATGTCAATGTGTCCGAGGGCCTCTATCGCGTCATCCACGTTCCGACGTTCCGTCAAGAGTTTGAGGCGTACTGTGCGCACGGCGTCACGGGCGGCGCAGGGGACGGTCAGGGCGTGGCCGAAGATTTCTTACCGCGACTGCTCTGCATTCTGTGCATCGGCAGCCGCTTCGAGACGGACTCGAAGGGCTTGGCGTACGATCGGTCCGATGGCGTGCATATCCCGACCGCCTGCGCCCTGGTGCGCTCGTGGCTGGACGGGCTTCGGGGCAAGCCGTCCGTGGATGTGACGACGCTGCAGACGGAAGTGCTGTTGCTGCATGCGAGCCGCATGATTTCGCCGCGGCCGCAGCGGATCTGGACCGAGCTGGGCATGATCTCACGCCTTGCCATGGCCATGGGTCTGCACCGCGACCCGGCCGAGTTTGCCCCCGAAATAACCCCATTTCAAGCCGAGCTGCGGCGCAAGCTGTGGTTTACGATTCTCGACATGGACCTGCACGTTTCGCTGGCGTCCAGCCTACCCAGCGCTCTGCGACCTGGCGAAATCACCTGCCGCCCGCCGCGCAACCTCGACGACGCCGACCTCTACCCCGACATGCCGTCGCTGCCGCGGGGCAAGCCCATGGACCAGTACACAGAGGGCCAAATGCAGCTGTTTGCGGCCGGCACACTGCCGCTGCGCATGCGGGCCAGCGACCTGCTGTGCAACATCGACTCGCTGACCGACTACTGGGACGTGCTGGACGTGGGTGGTGACCTGGAAAAGGTGCTCGACGACATCAACTGCCTGTTCCCGCGCAATGCCGCGCTCAACAGCCACCAGAAGCACAAGGAGTGGCGGATGCGCGCGATGCTCGACATGCATGTGCGCCGGCCGTTGCTGGCATTGTACCGGCCGTTTGCACTCAGTGCGTCGGCCGAGTGCCCGCCGCCGGCGGTGATTTCCGATGTCTACCTCAAGTCGTCCATGGCCATGCTGACATACATGGAGGAGCTGGACCCGGCGATTCCTGGCTTCGGCGACGTCAGCCATATGTATTATGTGATTCTGCGCAACGACATTGTGCAGGCCGCCTTTAGTGTGTGCTACTACATTGCGCAGGCGGTCGAAGCCGAGTTGTCGCCTGCACCCGCCGGCGCTCCGAGTAGCAGCGGTGCCTCTACGGGCACGGTCAAGCCAGTCGACGGCAGCTCGCCACCCTTGGGCCAAGGTTCTGCTTCTGCTTCTGCTTCTGCTTCTGCTTCTGCGGCTGGCGGGCGCACCGGAACGTTCCTCAGCAGCGGCGCACCGCGCAAGACGTCGCTGATCTGGTCGTCCGCGTACATGATTCGGACGGTCGAGCGTACGGTCGAGAACTTGGCGCGCCTTGTCAACGACCTCAGTTTCGACCTGCGGGATGTGATTGCGCTCGCAACCGTGCTGGGCTCCGTGATGCCGGCGACCAGCCCTGCACAGCGCCACGACCACATCCGCACCCAGGTGGGGCGCGTTCTCGACACCTGCGTCGAGATTCTGCGCAACCACAGCTCTGCCGCGGTACGTCTGACCTGTTTTTGTATTTTTGTGTTGCTGTTTCGACGCGTCTCCCTTTGCGTCTTGCTTGTGGCTTACTAATTCCTGTATACAGATCCGGAGCGCAGTTCTGGGGCAGAGCCTGCCGCCGATAGCACATCATACGCCGGGCTATGATGGCCGCCAGCTGCTGCCCGACGGCAAGCCTGTCCAGACGGACGAATCTGCGCAGTGGGACACGTACTTTTGGGATCTTTGGACGCCCAAGAGTACGTAAGAACATGGGTGTACGTCGTACACATGTGGGACATGTGCGACATGTGTCTTTTGACACATTTTGGACATACAACGGGACGTACCTCCCGCGATTCATATAATTTTGTCATATATTTGGTTGAATTGGTCATATCTTTTGTTCCTGTATTGGCTCTTCTTTTCCGGCCGCTCGATGGAGCACATAGACAACAAGCTCTTTGGGGACAAGAGAAAACACAATTCAAACCCGATGCATTATTGTGCATCTCTTGCTTTTTTTTTTGGATTTTGTGTCTGTTTGGGTCACTTCGTCGTATCTCGTGATGCGGCTGCGTTTTCCCGGCGGCACTAACCAATCACTAGACGTCTAGGTTCCTGCGGTGTTGGCAGATGATGAGAATATCCAAAAAAAAACACGACGCCTCCGTTACCGCCATGGTCCAAATTGATTTCACATCGCGCGATCACGAGGCGGCCTTAAAGGCTGCTTGCGGGTCAAAAGTCAGAACCAGCGGGGCGAACACTGCCTCTTCCGCCCGAGGTGGAAGCGACAGGACATTCGTACAGCCATTGAGGAACACATTTAGTGCGGTCCGGAGTCGTGGGCCTGCCGTCGGCGCCGGTTGTCGGTAAAAGCCACGTGACTTATTGCCCCGGCAATTCAAGGTTGCGGACGGATCCACCGGCTGCAGCCAGTCCCCGGATTTGACGACTCTCCACTCTTGTCGAGTGTGTCAGTGTGTGTGTACGAATAAGTCTGCCGCTAACGCCGCCTGACTTACCCCCCTGGTATTCATATGAAAGAAACTGACGTTTGGCTCGCAGGTTGCAACATACTAGTACTCTGAGCGTTTTGGCGCGGCCCCCAAACGGGCTTTGCCTCGGCTGTCTGCCATCACACCTCGTTTGTTCATAACGGTTCGTTCCCCGCACGCCACTGTGTGCGGGTGGGCCACTGTTCAGATCAAGACACGATACGGCGGGCTGCAGCAATAGGACTTACACGGGACGGTCGTCACTGCTGTCTGCATCGCGTTTGCTCTTGTCGTCCGCACTGTTTCGGCGTGTGGCCAAGAACGATCAGAAACGGATACATTGTATTCTTGCACCGGCATCTCGTCGATTTTTATTTATTTTTGTTTCTTTTCCTGTCTTCTTCGTCCGTTCTCTTTTGTCCCAGCAACTCTCCCAGGTGTTGACGTCCCCGTACATTTTTGCCCCAGTCTACATGTACCCACCCCCCGTTCCACGTTAGTGCCCATTTAGATCCTCGGCAGGAAACCAGTTGGCTCGCCTTTGCCTTAGTTTGCAGGTGAAATCGTCTTGACGACGTTCCTGGCTTTCAATCCGTCCATCTTTTTGTTTATTATTTCCTTCTTGTCCGTTCTCTCTCGTCCGCGCACCGTTTATATTCCCCACCATTTAACCCTCTTTCACCTGCATCCATCGTCCTCCGTTTTCTTTTCCTTCTCCAACCTCGTTCCTCTTCCACACCCACCGCACCTCCGCACCACGTCACCCACAAGACCGCCAAGATGGTCAAGGCAAAGGCACCCGTCTACGTCCTCGGCGTGGGCATGACCAAGTTCATCAAGCCCCGCGGCAAGGTCGACTACACGGAGCTCGGTTTCGAGGCCGGTGTCAAGGCCCTGCTCGATGCCCAGATCAACTACGACGACGTCGACCAGGGCGTGGCCTGCTACTGCTACGGCGACTCCACCTGCGGCCAGCGCGTGTTCTACCAGTTCGGCATGACCCAGATCCCCATCTACAACGTCAACAACAACTGCTCGACCGGCTCGACCGGTCTCTACATGGGCCGCTCCCTCATCGGCAACGGCGGCGCCGACTGCGTCATGGTCGTCGGCTTCGAGAAGATGATGCCTGGCTCGCTGCAGAGCTTCTTCAACGACCGCGCCAACCCCACCGGCACCACGGCCGAGATGATGCGCGCGACCCGCGGCATAACCAACGCCCCCGGCGCCGCGCAGATGTTTGGCAACGCCGGCCGCGAGTACATGGAGAAGCACGGCGCCACGGCCGAGGACTTTGCCGAGATCGCCCGCGTCAACCACGCCCACTCCGTCAAGAACCCCTACTCCCAGTTCCAGGACGTCTACACCCGCGACCAGATCCTGGCCTCGCCCACCATCCACGACCCCCTCACCAAGCTGCAGTGCTGCCCCACGTCCGACGGCGGCGCCGCCGTCGTTCTCGTGTCGCAGGCCTTCCTCGACGCCCGCCCCCACCTCAAGGACCAGGCCGTCCTCATCGCCGGCCAGTCCCTGTGCACCGACGACCCGTCCCTCTTCTCCCGCAGCGCCGTCGACCTCATGGGCTACGCCATGAGCCAGCGCGCCGCCCACGAGGCCACGACCGAGGCCGGCCTGACCCCCCACGACGTCCAGGTCGTGGAGCTGCACGACTGCTTCAGCACCAACGAGATGGTCACCCTCGACGCCATTGGCCTGCCCGAGGGCCGCGTCGGCGCCCCCCGCGGCGGCGCCGTCGACCTCGTCCGCCGCGGCGGCATCACCTACGGCGGCCGCTACGTCGTCAACCCCTCGGGCGGCCTCATCAGCAAGGGCCACCCGCTGGGCGCCACGGGCCTGGCGCAGTGCGCCGAGCTCGTCTGGCACCTGCGCGGCTGGGCCAACAACCGCGCCGTCCCCCACACCCGTGCCGCCCTGCAGCACAACCTGGGCCTCGGCGGCGCTGCCGTCGTCGCCGTCTACAAGCGCGCCGACGGCCAGGAGGCCCCCGTGCTCGACGACGCCACCGTCGGCCGCCTCAACCGCCTGGGCTACAACCCGGCCACGCAGGCCAAGGGCTTCACGGCCGAGCAGGCCCGCTCGGTGCGCAGCAAGTCCAAGGCCAGCGACTGGGCCCTGGGCGACACCGAGGCCAAGGTCGAGGCGCGCTTCTAAACCTGCAGGTGGAGGAGGCTTTGTGAGCAGAACGGGGTCGTTTGGCACGATCATTGTACGACATGCATATTACCAATTGTGTTTTTTTTTCCGTTGTGCTAGCCATCGCACTCCTATTGAATCAGCATCAGAATGACAAAAAGCAAAACAATCATAGCCAGTATAGGCTCTAATCGTCAATGTTCAATACCATGCATGACATAATGTGTGCATGTGACATGCTTCGTAAAGGCAGGTGCGATCGTGACTACGAATTGCAAAGGCAACTTCCACTTTGATTTAAGGAAAGTGCAATCGTACATTCGACGTGCGTTTCAAACTGGGAAGGGGCGCCCACCCAATGCACGGGCTTCTTTCCTTCCATTCTTGTTGTTTTTGGCACCCAACCCCTTTTCCCCCAATTTCTCACACGTCGCAGATTGTTCCACGAAGCTTCGAGAGCACGACGATCATACCACTCGACAGTCTTTTACTTTCTTGCCATCCATCAATGGCCAGCATCCATCGCGATGCGTTTCTATTTCTATCGTTTTGTCGTCCAGTCACCAGACGCGTGCGTCTGTGCACAATCCTCTCATTCATGCACAGAATCGACACGTCGCTGCAAAAAGAGTTGAATGAAGCAAAACAACAAAAGCAGACACAAAACACGGCGGTTGGTTCTCTCTCTCTTAGGCATCGTCCTTGCCACTGTCGTTTTACTGGTTCTGACAACTCAGCCTCGCCGTCGCGTCTCAGTGCGCGCTGGACGTGTGATGATTGCGTCGAACAACGAGCCTCATTGACAGCGCTGGCTACGGCCACTCCACACATTTGTCTCTTATCCTTTTCCTCCGCCAAGTTCAAGACGTCCTCCGCCCAGCAACACCCCGAATCCCTGCCCTCTTGTTTCACACCCCCACGGAAGACGTCCCAGAGACGGATGCTGAACCGCCGTCTGCGGTCGTCAAAGGGCAGGAGACCATTATGGCTTGCCAGTCTCTACATACCTACGTCCTTTATTTCGCAACGCCCACGCTGGTCCCGCTGTCCCCATTAGAGACAGGCAAGCCTTTTTTATTGTGGCCCCCGTCCTACCGTCTTCCCACTGCGGCCCGCATTGACACACGACGGGTGCATTTACACGGCCAGGCGCATGACATCACATCATACAACGTATCGAGCTGTCACTCTGTTGGGTTTTGCCTGTTGTCTCCCATTTGGCCCATGATCGTCCCTGTCTCTTGTTTCTCGTCTCTCGTCTTTCGTCTCTCGTCCCCCTCTCTCGCCTGTCTCTTCTCCCACCGCCTCCACTGCGCATCCCCCTTATTCTACCATGATCGCCATTCTTCCGTACCAGCCCCAGAACCGCGAACAAAGACAGAGAAACAAAAATGACAGGCCCTGCACAATGGCCGCACCACAAACACAGACACTACACGCATTCACACACGCAGTCACACGACGAGGACACGACCAGGACACGCACAGACATTCGCAGACATTCGCAGACATGCACTCGCTCACCCTTTTAAAACCGGCCTTGGCATGCAACCCAGGGCCGTGGCCAGTCTTCCCAAAGTCTGTTTTCTGGCATCCCCTAATGGTCAACGACAACGTGCCGCTTCATTTGTTTGGCATGAACGAGGCTAGCCCGCCTTCGTTGTCCATATTTGACCTGTCAACTGCAGACGTCCAAACGTCTTACACATGCATGCTCTCGTTTTATGCAGGTCTTTCGTGAACACGCACTCTGTCTCAGCTCACCGTTGGCGCACAAAAATAATTATGGACTGTAAGAACAGACAAGACGAACTGGGAAGTCCGCTCGTTTCTTTCCTCGCCCAACCATACATGTCCCTCTCCCAAAACGTCGGGTCTCTTCGTTTTGCATTTTTCCTTTTTTCCTGCCTCTGATCACCCTCCACCCGGACCAGAAATAGGAAGATTCTGTGTGAACCGAGTTTGGACATAGTTTTTCTCTTCTTCCTCCGCCTTCATTTCTTCTCGCTCTTGTCTCTTCCGTTCCCAGGTCTCCTTTCATATTTCCTTTCGTCCTCCCAGACGCCGTGTCTTGTCATCATTGATTCCTTTATTTTTTACTTTTATGTTTTTGGTCCTTTTGTATTTTTGTCGTCTTTCCTCCTCGTTCGATCTTGTCCAACCTCTCGGCGTCAAACCCCCTCTGGTCTTTTTCTTCTAGTGTAGTCATCCGTACTATTGGGTACTCTTTCACGTATGGTAGTTCCTACATATCTACCCCCTTCACTTCCCCTCCCTCCTTTTCTTCATCTTCCTCGACATCATTGTACGGCCCGCGACCATGGCAACTCCCGACTTAACAAGAGGGCCGGTCCTCCTCGCCATTTCCATCACCACCGAGCTCTTCGCCCTCACAACATGCCTTATCCGCCTTTTAATACGCAAACGCTCCGTCAGCCACCACATGGGCCTCGATGACTATGCCATCATTGTTGCCGCCGTCGTCAGCTTTGTCGGCACCATCTTCGCCATCATCGACGGCAGCTCCATGGCCAACTCTGCCCGTGCCCTCCAGTTCGACTGGCTTGGCCAGCCCTGGTTCATGATGGGCACGACATTCGCCAAAATATCGATTTGTCTCTTCTTCTTGCGACTCGTCGGCGCCGCCAAGCAGTGGCGCATTCTGCTGAGCAGCCAGATTTTGCTCATGGCTGTCCTAAATTTTACCTTTTCCCTCACCACCAACCTGCAGTGCCGCCCACTCGACAAGCTGTGGGACCCGTCCGTCGTCGGCGTGTGTTGGAACCCGAGTGTCCAGCAGAACATTGGCTACTTCCAGGGCGCCTTTTCCGTCTTTTGGTGGCTCTTTCTCTCCATCTTCCCCGTTATGATTGTGCGGGATCTCGAGATGCATCAAAAGATGCGGTGGCCCTTTTACTTTTTGTCGAGCTTGAGTCTTTTGTAAGTCATACAGTTCCCAGTCCCCCCTTTTCGTCGCGGGAACACAGCACCCTCTAACATACCTAGGGCCGCCATTTTTGCCACAGTGCGCACGTACGAGACGTCACAGACCGTGCGCGGCATCTACACCTTTGACACCTTCTTTGCCAGCGTCCTCTCCATTCTCGAACAGAATGTCGGCATCGTCGCTGCAAACATTCTGTCCATGGGCTCGCTTGTCTGGAAGAAGCAGGTGGCCACACGGGGGGATCTTGGCGGCCGCGCGAACGCAAATTCGGACAGGTACCCAGCACCAGCAAGCACACGGGGTCGTACCGGTCAGCAAAATCCGTTCGAGTCGGGCGCCGGCTCTGTGCACAGCGCCACACCCCGGCAAGACGAATTTGACTTTGACGACACCGAGAGCGACCTGGGTGAGAGTGGTCTATCGCGGACGGGATCGAGCCACTCCTCCGTCAAGCAGTCCCCCATGCTCATTATCGAAGGCCCCCGCGAACGCGATTATCATGACTCGCGCCGCATGCGAGACGAGCGGGATGTGATTCAAGGTGGGAGAACACAGTCCACTAAGAAGTCTATGAAGCACTCAAAGGGCACAAAACACAGCGACACATCTCTACGCACTGTTTTGAACCGCTCTGCCTTGCTCATGAACCGGACTGGCCGGGATCGGCGCAGCATAGACGCTGAAGCGGCAGCAGCAGCAGTAGGAGGTGGAGGACAAGAGGGACATGAGTTCAGTGAAGATCCAACCGGCGCCAACTTTTGGCCTCGTGGCATCATCAAGACCGTCGAAGTCGAAGTCGTTGAAGAGGACATTTCCACGTTGCAGCAACAGCAGCCGCAGCATCGCCGGCAGCCGTCCAACGCCTCTGGTGGCATTGTGGCGAGCGACGCGTCAAACGAAGCCAGTCTGGGAGGCCACAGCCGCAACATGTCACGGCACAGCCGCATGGACTCGGACAACGACTGGGTAGCACTGTTGCGCGGAGACGCGTCGACGCCACAGCCGGGTTCACGGGGACCGTCACGACAAGGTTCACGAGGTCCTTCACGGCAAGGCCACTACTAAGGCTGTCTTATTGACCTGTTTTTCTTATGTCGTTTCCTTATTTCTTTCTAATGGAGGGCAGGCCCAAGCGAGGTGTTTTATCATTTTCTGATCTTTTTCCATTTCCCTAACACTTATAACGACAACAGCGAGCGAGCGACCCAAAAACAGGAGATACCCAATGTACGACTATATTTTCCATTTTGCTGCTTTTGATTTCTATTCCGGTTTCCAATTTCCGGTTCTTATTTTTATCTTTAGGTTTTGATTTATTATTTGCTCATAGATTATAGACACCAGCAAGCAATGGAGTGAAAATGTTTAATTTGACAGTTAAATAATTGCTGACTTGACGGCCACCAACGCCAGGCATGTTTGTTTACCAAGAGCTAACTAAAAAAAAAAAAAAAAAAAAAAAAAAAAAAAAAAAAAAAAATTCTTTATACCAAAGCATCAAAAAATATGTCGTGTAATCGTTACATGCTGTCTGCTTTCCACAAGACTCCTATTTGTTACCCTACTCGCCGTCCACTTTCATCGATCCGTCTCTACAGCGACTGACGGAGCCAATGAGGCTGCGTTGTTTGTTAAGACCGGGCCAGCGGTTGGCTCAGTACCTTCGCTCCGCGTGGGCGATGACGACAGTGCCACATCGAGTAACAGATCATTGATGCTGGCTGATGCAACGTCTGGCGATACAGGGCGCTCAACGCTCTCGTGACTGGCTCGGCGACTGCTGCCGCTGCTTATACCCTGGCGCGTGTCTACAACCAACACGGCACCAGGCTCGTGCTGCTGTGTGGCTGCACCATCGCTGGAGAGAAGCGATATTGGCTCGACGCCGACTACCTCCTCGTAATCGGGACTCGGGCTTCGACGACCAGAGTGATCGGCATGGCCCGGTGCGAGGGTCTGGCTTGACCCCGACGCGTCACTGCTGGCAACACGGTGCAAAGGGATATCGTCGGCTGCAGTGGGTGCGGTTGTGTATGTGACTGTGCATCCGTTGCTGATTGTATAGCCTGGTATACTTGGTGGACGGCCGAGAGGGTCTTCTCTCTGGTACGGCGGCAAGTCTTCGTATTCTTCCCCGTCCTCCCCGCGGTGACGTGCATTGCCATCGCGTGGGCGGTAGACGGGCAATGACCCAGGCCGCTGCCGCATGCTGGGTCGGCTTCCTCGGCCTCTCCCACTTCCAAGTCGTTCACCACAAGTTCTGTGTTGCTGAGACAGAAGCAGGCATGCGGTGATAAAACAGACACAAGCAAACACTTGGCTTGTCACAGAAACCCAGACGAGACTCGATGCAGCCGGCCCCGGGCTGATCACCGGCATGGTCGAGTTGGCGAGCGCCGTGTCGTTCAGCTCGGCGCGAGATATCAAGATGTTGTTGGCCAAGGGGTACATATCAGATGCCGTGGGCAGGGTCGACGAATTGTCTGGTTGGAGAAAGGAATCGGCAGAGGCTCCATCCTTGGATGTGTGCTTGACAACCCAGGACACGCCGCTAATAAGCAGGCCGACTGCAATCAGATTAGTCGTCGTGGCGAAGGCTTTTGTACAGGCCATGGCTATGCGACCACGCTTTTGCCAGAGCTTGGTACCGTTCAGGAACAAAAGCAGTGGCCAGGCCAGAAGAGTGACGGCGATGTCCAGAATATAAAAGACGAACGAAACACTGCCAAAGGCTGGCTGGCCGCTGAGTTGTGGAGGTGCATCAGTGACCTTGACGGTCGTGGGGAGTCTGCAGTCAGTTGTTGTGGCGTTGCCGGAGGATGCCGAGGTGCCAGAGCCGCTTGTGCCAGATGTGCTGTTGAAGCCGCCAACGGTAGAGTTTATGGGTGTATGAGCAGGCAAAGCGCCGCAAGAATTTGAATTTGGTGAATGGTCTCTGCTGTGCAAGTAATCGATGATTTGGTTGTCAATCTGCCGCCAGTTGAAGTTGGTGCCCAAATTACGGGAAATAGGATGGAGATGGCCGGTACCATTTCGTATGCACAAATGGTTGAGATACCAGTAAACGGAAAACGTCTCTGTCTGGTTGTCGTTGTCTGTTTCGTATAAGACGTCTTTTGTCCACTACGTTGGTTAGGTAATGCGATCTCCGAGAACCGGGCAGCCGCCTTTCTTGCAATCCACTCACAGTCAGCAGGTACATGTCAGGTGCTGACACGTCGAAATTGTCTGAATTCTGTCCCGCCGCGTTGAGGACGACGATGATGATGACGGACAGCAGCTCGAGAAGAGCGACGCCGAAAAGGAAGAACTGCTGAACATGCATGCGCTTGAGACTCTTGGACCACACTTTCGGTCGTAAAAGACTTTGACCGATGCTCCTTCCGGGCCATCGTGGCCGTCGTGATGATGGCTGTGGAGGCTGCCGCTGTGATTGAGGAGACCTGACGACGGCGTCTGCGGGTGAAGATATCATTGGTATTGGCATAGCTGTCGGTGTTGACGGTGTTGACGTGGATGTCGGTGCCGATGGTGATTCTCTTTCTGGCGGAGTAACGATGACTGTCGCTGATGATATCGTAAGAGAAGACATCGTGAAACAGGATAGAGAGCCTGCCACGAGGGCCAGGCTTCAGTGATGACAGATGTACTAGTCAAGTTGCTTGAAGCTTTTCTCGTACCGTTCTGTGTGGGGTGCATCAAATGGCGACTGTCTATACTAGGTGTCGACCCGCTTGACGATTCTGTCAAGTGCGTATTCCTGGCATTGGGCCAGGAGGCTAACAAATGACAACAAGAAATGAAGGGAACAAAAAGCAAGGAGAGAAACAAATGGCTTGGAAACATAACACTCCAATGCTGACCACAGAAGAGGATGCGTGGTTCCCGCCCTTCTTGTTCAGGTGTGTTGGGGAGATGGGGCGGGACGTACTCAGATTCGATCTCTTTTCTTAGTGTTTGTGGTGCATCAGGTTCCGCATCCTGCCCCTTCCAGCCTCCATCTGGCAGAGGCCGTAAACGAGGGAAACAATCAAAGTCAACCAAATATTGCCCGATGCGTGCTGAGTGGCGAGAGGAAAGCAGCGGATGGCGTTGATTAGCGACGAGACTGGAGTCTGCAGGGATCTGTATTATTAACTCTGTCTGGAAATATTCCGCAAGGAAGACTATTAGAGAACCGAGCAGATTAGCCTGGCGAATAAACAAGATCCGCACATCAGCGCTTCTTTTCGTTTGCTTTCCATTTGTTGTAACCACGTCCGGGTTGTTTTTCCCTTTTGTTTTGGTATTTTCAACTGATCGACGTGCTTTCGTGTCCCTCTGTCTCTACACGATTCTTTGTGTACACTTTGGAAGTTGGGATCGATGTGTCGCTGTTGTTCTTCGCCGTCCATCTTCCGGCAAATAAGCACGGAGGTAGGATACCACGCCCCCCATTTGTAGATTTATGCATAGAGTGCGGCACGGCCAAGAAACGACAGGGGATCGACGGAGGGGCAGAACAGATTGTCGCCCATCGCTGAGCAAATGTTTTCTGGTCGACAGTCTTGTTTTATTCGTCGCTCTCGATTTTGTGCCGTTCACGTGAGGCTCAAGAGTCGGGACCGAGCTCCGTTCATCGATTAGGTCACGAAACGACGGATAAGGCGGATGTGGTCAGCATAGTGCGACAGTAGACAGCCTGCACCGTTAACAAAAGGAAAACGCAGCCGCTGTTCCATACGCCGTGATTCGATCGACGCGCATTGTGGCTGAAATAAAAGGCGACATATAGCCTTTGGGCATGTCTGGCGGTACTGTGCGGAGATCATTGGAGACAAGGGATCGTGGCTGTACTGGATCGGAGAGTCGACTCAAAATGGTGTTGACGATGCGTATCGAACTTGTTTTGATCTGGCGATGGATGAGAGAAGTCGATGGTGACAAAAGTAGAAATTCAAGGGGCGAAATAAAGGGGAAATGTGAGCACAATTCGGAAAAGGGGGGAATCTGTGGTTTGTTTTGGTAATTGCCATATTCGGAAAGCGTGGGGATGTATTATTTCTTTCTACATTAGGAAATATCACGATCGTCTGAAACACGGAAAGTGCGAATTGCATGCGTCTTGCTCGAAAGAGTACAGGATCACGTGAGGAACTACGATGTAAATGAATATGCAACAAATGGCATTTCCTCAGAAACAAGCTCTTTGGCTGTGGGTATCATAAATCTAAACATAGACTCCTCCCCCTTTTGTGGTATTGTCACAAACTTTGCCCTATCCTAAGCCTTAGTAGACCCTTGGGTAGACCCTCGGTCTCGAGCGAATCCAGTTCTGAACAAAGAAAGGGAACTGGGCAGCCTCCTCCGCCTCGCCACGATACTGTTTTAAAGCCTCCGACGCATTGGCTGTATTTTTGGCGTCATCCAATTCTCTGTGGCAACGGCACTCCTCTGCGTTAGAGTGCGAGACACCCGAGTCCGCCTGTTTGTCTTCCTCGTCCCCCTCGTCTTCGTTCTTGTCCTGGCCTTTGTCCTGGCTGAGGTCGAGCTTGACCTCGTAGGCCGTGACGAGACCGGCCTCGACGGCTTCGCGCGCCATGCTGTCGAGATACCGCGCCATGGTCAGACTTCTGGGAAAAGGGCGGTCAACCTTGCCGGACAAGTCACAGGTGCCTGGTGGGAAGGGCGTGGTCTCCATCTCGTCCCAACAGTTTTTGGGCAGGACCTTGCTATGGTATGCGGCGAGGCGCGCGTCTCGCAAGTTGTCTGGTGTTTCGCGGGCTGCCACCTGCCAGTCTCTGTCCTTGTAGGCGCTGCAGTGGCGCTCAAACGCCAGTAGCTTTTGGTGCCGGCGGCGCGTGAGACCCTTGCGGGCGTTGCGTGTGAGGTCCGGAGGTAGGTCGGCGCCAAAATCGTTAAAAATCTGGTTGATACGCTCAACCTCTTGCTTAAACGCCTCCCTGGTCAGGTAGTGCTCGAGTATGCGCTGAAACTGCGCATCCGAGTCAATGCGGTGGCCATAGTAGAACGGCAGGTCGGGGTCCTCGGCCGCCATACGTTCCAATGACTCCTTGGAATTGTCTGACCAGAGCGTCGAGGGTGCTGAAACGCTGGAGGCGCTGGAGGTGGCGTCACAGTCGTCGGAAGTCGCCAAGTGCAGAGAGTGCTCAGAAGACGAGGAAACCGCATAGGCGCCTTTCTGGCTAGCAACCAGATTGCCAAAAAGGGCGCCTGCCTCTGTGATAGACTTGGTGTCGTCCATTATAGCGAGTTTTGTAGAAGAAAAAAAGAGCCAAGAGAAACTTTCGGTGTGATACGGTGTGTCCTGCGGTAGTCTGTTGGAGAGCTGACTTGACCGGGGTGGCTGACAAAGACAGATGCGGATTGAGATCACGGGGAATGTGGAAAGATGCGAGGATGCGAGGATGCGAGTAGAAGCTGGTCAAAACACGGTAGCTTTGGTTGGGTGGAAATGAGCAACACTGGACAGAAAAGCGAGATTTATATAGGCCTTCAAAGGCTGTGCTCAGTCATGCCGCAAAGAGACATCGTAGATGTAGGCAACTTGCAAGTGGCCTTGGATGAGTGATTCTCTTTCTACAGTAAGGCTTCTCCCTTTGTCGCCCAAAGTATGACTGATGTGGGCTGCATTGTTTGGTTCACGATAGTCGGGTTACGTGGACGCACGCTATAATTCGGACACAACTGCCATATGCATGACGCAGGGCTGCTTTTGCAGTAGATGTAGACGTTTGCCCCAGGCTATCAATGGAATCATGCCGGTCAGAACTTTGCGTTGTGGTAGACAGAAAGCAGAAACAAGGGACAAAGTACATGGCGAACCTAAATAGGGGTTGGTGGCCAAAACAAAACAAACCGCACTAACCCCGACCAATGCTTTTCCCCATGTTTTGATTTCACTCTCCGTCCGCAATGCATACAGGATCTACATAGATTTCGGTGTCAAAGTGTGCATTGGACATTGACGAACAAAATGAGACCAAACAACATGAGATTCAGTTGAAAACGGCGGAAGAGCGATGAGATTGGCAACGTACACAAGTTTGGAGATCGTAAGTCGTAGTATCATCATGGTTACGCCGACGCTAATGAGGCAGCCAATAACAAACACTCTTGCTTTCTCCGTTGGGAAATTGTATTCAAACATATGAGTAACGAGGAAAGGCAGCCATGTGCTCTAGCCTCGAAGCAGTCTATCAAAGTTCTTTTTTTTGTCGCCTCGAGAGCATTGCACAACATCCCGTGCCATGCCGAGTATACACTTTTCGTTGGGCTGGCACTTGACCCGAGCCCGTACTGCGTGTGGGCGTGACTCGTCACGGCGTTTTTTGCGTCTTTGCATACAACACACAACAACGGCCGTGCATCTGAATATGATGCCGTATCGCGTATCGTGGCATCGACCGAGGCGCGACCCAATTACTTTCCAGAGTCGCCGTGCCGTCGCTGCAACGCGGACAGCACACGCTCACTCTCATGGTCCCAGCGGGCTGTGGGGAATACGGTGTCAGCAAAGGGAAACAAAAGCGGAAACAAAGAAAGCCATATACACAAGGTCACAAAATCACGTCGGGCCAAAACAAAAGCATTTGTTTGTGTGCCGGCGCTCGTGCACGTGCACGTGCAAATCACATACCCAAGGTAGTCCTCGTTTATCGTGCCAATCGCCCACATCTCGCCGACCTCGCTGCGCGTGCCCATAATCTTGACCCGGATGTGCGTCCCGGGCTCGATCCGGTAGTCCTCGTTGTCGGTGAACTGGGGTGGCGTCGCGTTTGGGTCGTACTTGATCTGGCTAGGGATCATCTGGCGTATGTTAACGCTGAACACGTGCAGTGGTACAATAAAACAATAAATAGCCACCACCGCACACATGCACACATGCAACATACATGAGACGACACAAACAGACGTAGCGGCCCTGCTTGTGCAAAGAAACCGTGCGGGTTGACCGAGTAGACGACGGCATCGACCGTCTCGCCCTTGAAGGGCCGCCACACCACGGCGCGGTAGCCGACGGTGAACTCGGCCAGGCCGTTGCCCGGCAGAATCTTGCCCGCCGAAATGTCAAACGTGTCCATGATGGATATTATGTAGTAGTTGCCGGCGCATGTGCCCTCGACGTCCTTGAGCAGCTTGGTCGTCACCAGCTCGTGCATGTTGCGGCCAAAGTAGGACGGGTGCAGCGTCACGCGCCGCTCGAGGTTGTGGAGGAAGAACATGGCGGCAGACGGCAGGATGAGGAGATGGAGAGGCGGGAGTTTGAAGATACAGTGCGAGAGATATGTTGTATGTTGCGCGAGGGAGAGAGCCTCGGGATGCGCAACGTCGCTGCCGCTCGCGTGTCGAGTCCGCAGTCCGGTCGCACGAGATGTGCAGCGAAAGGAGACAGAGAACAAGATGGCAGGCGAAACCGACTCAGTCTGGTCGGATCCGGTGGTCGTCAAAAAGGTTGTCGTTGATGATCGTCGAGGTCGTAAGGAGGAGAAATGGCCGTGATTGCACGCGCAAACCGTGTCAACCGGCCGAGGACGGTGGAAAAGGCGTACGAGTGAAGCGACCCGGCAAACCAGCTCGAAGAATGGCGGCAAGACTTTGCGCGACTTGGATCCTCCTCTCTCGCAACCCGTCTTCTTGACTTTCTTGTTGCTTCTCGTCGACTCTCTCAACCGAAAATCGCAGCCTCCCTGTTCAGACGGTGCGCCGGGAACACAGAAACAAATGCGCCAAAGCAATTCCAACAGAAACAAGGACACAAAGGAAGACCGTCTGGAACAAGGAGAGTCGCAGAGAGGGCGGTGGCTGTTGGTTGGCGCAACGAAAACGGACATCCACGCAGTCGAAAAGAATAGGACCAAAAAAGGCGTCGGTCGTTTCGTTGGTTCGCAAAAGGGACGACGTTCCTTCCCTCACGCGGCTGAACCTGGTCCGTGCACGACCAGCCCAACGCGCCGCAAGCCAGCTTGCGCCACATGTATCACGTGTACTTTCCACCAGCCACAGTTTTGCCCCGTACTGTGCTCTGGACCCCGATTTTGGCTGCGTGCGCTTTCCAAGTCAGTCAGTGACGGCATTTTTGACGTTTTTGTTTCTCGCCATTTTCTTTCTTTTCTGCATCTTTAACCCACCCACCAACGACGACGTGTGCCGAGACGGACTGCAAACGCCAGACCGACTATTGCAGCAGTCAAACCCACCCACCCACGGCGAACGGCCCACTTCAGTTGACAAGATAGCATCGTTACATCTACATCGACTCAAAAGCCATACATCACCATCCATCGTCTCACATCACTCATCTCGCGCCATCTGCGCAGTGGCTGCGTCTCGCCTCGACGGCATCGTCACCCACCTCCCACCCCCTCTCCAGCCCAGTCTCGACACCCCCACCACCTCTTTACATCGCCATGGCCAGCCTCGATCGGTTTCGGGCGTCCCGCGAAGCCTATCAGCCGCCACACATTCCACAACCATCAAAATCCGGCGCTCCGCCCGCTTCGGCAGCGCCGTCAATACCGCCGGCCGTACCCACTGCGTCCACATCTATAGGCACATCGGCCTTGGACCGCCAGTCTCTGTCCCAGTCGCCCTCCTCATCGCGCCGGCGCGATGTGCCGCCTGCGGTCCCGTCGCCGCCCACACACTCCTCCAGAAACTCGCCTCCACATCGCCGACCATTGTCACGACGAAGCGCCTCCCCGCGGCGAGATGGAGTGCTGCCCCAGCACAACGGGTCCGTGACATCACAACCACGGCTGCCGACAGCATCGCCAGCCCGCAACGCGGCACACGACAGCAATCGCAACCAGCCGCCATTTGCCAGCCAATGGTTCTTCTCCGACAACGAGCTGCTGAGCACGCCGAGCATATTGCACGGGCTGTCGCCCGCCGAGGAGCGGGAGCGCCGGTCGAAAGGCGTCAACTTCATCTACCAGTCGGGCATCGCCGTGCGGCCGCACCCGCTGCCGCAGATGACGTTGTATGTGGCGGCCATCTTCTTCCACCGCTTCTACATGCGCACCAGCATGGTCGAAGAGCGCGGCGGCATCCACCACTATGTAAGTCGCCACCCTCGCAAGCATGCTCTCTTGCTTTGTTTGCTGTGTTGCCGACAGCGTCTAACGCCCAGACTGTAGAAAATCGCTGCTACGGCCATGTTTTTGGCCAACAAGACCGAAGAGAACTGCTTCAAGACGAAGAACATCATCGTGGCCGTCGCCAAGGTCGCGCAAAAGAACATGGACTTGGTTGTCGACGAGCAGAGCAAGGAGTACTGGCGCTGGCGCGACGTCATCCTGACCTACGAGGAGCTCATGCTCGAGACCCTGACGTTTGATCTCGTCGTCGCCAACCCCTACGACCAGCTCTGGTCCCAGCTGCGCAAGCTCGGCCAGCTCGGCACCAAGCCGGTGCGCGAGGCCGCCTGGACGTTCCTCAACGACTCCGCCCTCACCACGCTGCCGCTCGCCCTCGACGCCAGCGACCTGGCCTCGGCCTCCATCTTCTTCGCCAGCATCGCCACCGGCGCGACCGTCGACGACGTCCAAGGCCGGCCCTGGTGGCAGCACCTGCGCGCCGACGAGACGCGCATCACGCGCGCCACCCACGCCATGGTCGCCTTTTACACCGACAACCCGCTCAAGAAGCAGCAGGCCAGCGGCCGCGTCGTCGCCCAGGGCTCGCCCGTCTTCCAGCTGGAGGCCACGCGCCGTCCACAGGAACTGGCCCAGCTCAACAGCCGGTCGCTGGACCACAACAGCAATGGAAACAGCCACAGCAATAGCCACAGCAATGGGCACAGCAACAGCAACAGCGGTCACAGCCACCAGCCGACGGCAAGCCGCGACGTGACGCCCCTCGAGCTGGACCAGCGGCAGCCGCAGCCGCAGCCGCAGCCGCAGCCGCAGCAGACCCGCGGCCGGGGCGACTCGGATGCGGCCCTCAAGGCCGCCGCCAACGACTTGGACCACCATCCGAGTCACTACGGCAGTGCCAATGCCAACGCCAATGCCAACGCCAATGCCAATGCCAACGCCAACGCCAACGCCAACGCCAACGGGCTCGCTGGCCGTCTTGCCCCCAACGGCGACCCGGCCAGCAGCCGGAAGCGCAAGAGCGTCGAGCCGGACGACCACCGCCTCTATCGTGACCGTGACCGGGACCGTGACGACCGACACAGCGAGGGCATCGAAGAGGGCGAGTACAAGAGCAGCTCGCCGCCGCCGGCCAAGCGGGCCCGCCGGACGTCCGAAGGCGAGGTTTCCGATGGGGCCTAATTCTGCTTCTATCCCTTTCCCCCTTTTCTCTTTCCCCTTTCCCCCTACTCCCTTTCTACTCTTGTGCTGCTTTCTTTATTCCCTTTTATTTCTTCTTCACTATGTCTTACTGTTTTATTCAACTATTCTCATGCCAACGGCCATTTTCTTCTTCTTTTTTTACTTTTTTCGTGTTTTGCGTCGGTCAGGGACTGGCGAACAAAGGAGTTCTAGCATAGACTACTTTTACGTCGTTTTTTTGTTCTTTTTGCCCCCCTTCTTTACTATTTTACTCTGTATGATTTTTTTTACGCCTGTTCAGCAGACAGTAATCAGCTTTACTCGGGAGACACTGCGTTCTGGTCACGAGCGGGTTTGAAGGCGGGTAACGGCAAAGGCGGGACCCGCCTCTTTTGGGACAAGGAAGGCTGCAATCTGGAATTTGGCTGGGATTGTAATTTGGTCAGGATTGTCAAGATATTCGCGCATCGTCAAAATACGTTGCTGCTATTGAAATACAATACCACCCTGGCATTATGAACCATAATCACCGGCAAAAGGCATGTGGGAACTATTCACTCACAGTCAAATGCTTCCAGACAACAAATTTGCATAACAGTTACACATGTCTTCTTAATTAACATCGTCGCACATTTTGTTTGAGCGGTGGTAAGCAAATGCACCAACAAAGGACAAAGGACAACAATACACCAGCCCAGTCCTTTGACTCGGCGGCTCAGTCCTTTTGGTAGGACTGAACACCTACACTGCTGCGCGCGACCCGGTGGTCATTTCTAGTGTTTCCTCATTGTCCGTGCTCCATTTTTTGTTTTCTGTTTTCCGCAGGTCTTGCAGTCTATCCTAAAATGCACGGCATGCACGAAAATGCACGAAAATGCACGAAACCCAACAATCTCGCGGTCTCCCTTTCTACTTCTGACACTTGTTCGCTTATGCCTGGTACGTCGAGGCAGAGACATTGCCACCGCGGCCGGTCCAGTTGACGTGGATGTCCTGGCCATTGGGGTACTTATCAGACGCGTCCTCGGGCTTGATGCGGAAGGTGTGGGCACCGAAGTAGTCGCGCTGGGCCTGCAGCAGGTTGGCAGGCAGATCCTTGGTGCGGTAGCCGTCGAACCACGACAGGGCGGTGCTGAAAGCCGGGGTCGGGATGCCGAGCAGGGCCGACTTGGCAACAACGTCGCGCCAGCCCGGCTGGGCCTTGTGGATGGCCTTGTTGAAGAAGTCGTCGAAGAGCAGGTTCTGCAGATCGGGGTCCTTGCGGTAGGCGGCAGTGATGTCCTTGAGGAAGACGGAGCGGATAATGCAGCCACCACGCCACATCAGGGCAATGGACGGCTTGTTCAGCTTCCACTTGTACTCCTTGGCGGCCTAGAGACAGAGACGGATGGTGAGTATGGCATGTCAGGCAAAATGCAAGGACTCGGTAGAGCAAAGGGGGGAAGGGAACACAATGCGGCTTACCTCCTGCATCAGCATGAAACCCTGGGCGTAGGAGATGATCTTGGAGGCGTACAGAGCCTGCTCGAGGTCCTCAAGGAACTGCTCCTTGTTGCCCTCGAACTTGTTGGCGCGGCCCACGAACTCGAGCTTCTTGGAGGCGGTGACACGCTCGTCCTTGATGGCAGACAGGCAGCGCGACAGCACAGCCTCGGCAATCAGGGTGACGGGCATGCCGAGGTCGAGGGCGTTGATGGCGGTCCACTTGCCGGTGCCCTTCTGGCCGGCCTTGTCGAGGATCTTCTCGACCAGAGCAGTGCCGTCGTCGTCGTTGTAGTACATGATGTCGCGCGTAATCTCAATGAGGAACGAGTCCAAGACGCCCTTGTTCCACTTGGCGAAGACGTCGCCAATCTCCTTGCTGGAGAGGCCCAGGCCGCGCTTCATGATGTCGTAGGCCTCCGAGATGAGCTGCATGTCACCGTACTCGATACCGTTGTGGACCATCTTGACGTAGTGGCCGGCACCCTCGTCACCGACCCAGTCGCAGCAGGGCTCGTTGTCGCTCTTGGCGGCGATGCTCTGGAAGATGTCCTTGATGTAGGGCCAAGCATCCTCCTGGCCACCGGGCATCATGGAAGGGCCGTAGCGGGCACCCTCCTCGCCACCGGAGACACCGGAGCCGACGAAGCGGAAGCCCTTGGACGCCAGGTACTGGGTTCTCCGGTTGGAGTCGGGGAAGTGTGAGTTGCCGCCATCGATGATGATATCACCGCGCTCCAGCAGAGGAATGAGGGTCTCAATCCAGTCGTCGACAGCCTTGCCGGCCTGGACGAGGAGCATGACACGGCGGGGCTTCTTGAGTTTGGAGACGAACTCCTCGGTGGAGTGGGCACCGACAATGGACTTGCCCTTGGCCTCGTTGGCCAGGAAGCGGTCAACCTTGGACACGGTACGGTTGAAAGCGCAGATGGTAAAGCCATGGTCGGCCATGTTCAGAATCAGGTTCTGGCCCCTGTTTTGCGACAATGGTCAGCCACGCCTTTGGCAAGACGGCCGGGGGAGCTCCGAGACGATTTCTCCGGCGATCCGCGGAACTAATAAAGAGAGTTGGGGGGGGGATGACAACTCACATGACGGCCAGGCCGATGAGGCCGAGATCAGCACTGGCATTGCTGTTAGCATTCTTCTGTTCATGGTTCTGATTCTGGGCAGCGCTGCCCCGTGCAGGCGTGGACAAGGTGGAAGTTGAGGAGGAGGATGCAGTGAAGGAGGTGGTCTGAAGGGCCCCGCCGAGCATCGCCAGGCGGGTTCTGTGACAGGGACAAAGAAAACGTTTCAGCCGGCCATTAATTTGTGAAAAGCGGACGTGAAGCAAAAGTGCGCGCACAGCGAAGCACAGCAAGGGTCCAGAAAGGCGCAACGACACCCGTTGGGTTGCCTCTGGGGCGCGTTTTTTGAGAGACCTCCCGGGTTCCGTCCGCCGGTATTTCTTTGCCTTTGTATTTCCCTCACTGGCCCGCGATTACTATTTTCTTTGCCGTGGCGCATCCCGTCTCCTCTTGGGCCATGATCGCAGACGACTGGTGCGGGGGTGGGGTAAATTTTCCAACAGCAGGGCGTTTCGACGTCGAGCACCGAAGTGACAAAGTCACCGACACGAGAAGCAATTGGAAATTCGGCAACAGGAAATCAACAAGTTGACGGCAATGACAATAGCATCGCATCCCAGAAGGGTGCAATGGGGCAATTGGGGCAGCGAATGGCCCCGATGAGGCACAGGACAAGCTGCAGCAGGGGGGGGGGGGGGGGGGGGGGCTGAAGAGATGCACTTACACAGGACCAGACATGGCTGTATCTGTTGAGCAGTAGACTGTGGATGGAGATGAGGATAAAGGGTGCGAAGCTGTTGAGTGGGAATGTCGATTCGACGTGGATGGTGATGGTAGTTTGGAGACGTAAAGGAGAGAAGAGACAAGAAAAAAGGAGAGAGGGAGGAAGAGAAGGGACGAAAGACAAAGGGAGGAAAGGAAAGCGGAAGGAAGGAGAGAGTCAGAAAATTAAAGCGAATAAAATAAAATAATGCGACTGCTTGCTTCACTGGTTTGGCGTAGAGCGTAGAGGCGAGTGACTGACAAGGCAGGCGCGGGGCTACGAGACAAGCTCTAGACCAAACAGATCTTACACAAAGAAGCGACGACACACGCTCATACGACATACAGTCATAAAAACACACAGACACGGAGAAGGTGCGTTCGGTTGCAGCCCACGGTTCGCTGCGCAAGAGGCAGGAGCAACGCGCACAGAAACACAGGGAAAGAAGCAACGAGAGTCGGCGGCAGGAGCAAAACGAAGCGGTTACGTGCGACACACGGCAGGAGCCACCCCTCATCGCAGAACGGTTTCCGCCAACACCAGTAGCAGATAGACAAGACTTCGCATGGCAAGAGGAAGAAGAGTCAATAGGCTATGAAAGCTGGCTTCCTGGGAGACGTAATTAACAGGTCCAGCAGGGGCCGGAGACGAGACGCTAGTCGGGGCCTTGCAGCATTTCGCAGGCCTTGCTGGAGACACCCACAGTCGCCGCGAGGTCCAAGATGGGCAGGCACACCAGGCTGGCAGCCGACGCCGCCGAGGAAGGACCACGATTAGCAAGCAGTAATAATGCATTAATACTGGCAATTCCCAAACTAGGAATTTGCCATCTCTCGACGCTTTGGTCTGCAAGTGCACAGCCAAAGCAGGCAAGACCCAAGGCACACGATGAGACGAAAGAAAGCAAGAGCGATGGGCCTGCCACAGCCCAGAATCCGTTGGCTGCCAAAAAGAAAGCCAACGACAATGCATCCGATGCTCAGGACCAGGAACGAGGCAAGAGCACAAAAAACACGTCCCAACAACAAGGAAGGCGAAGAGGTGCTCTTGGTCCGTTAACGGTCGGAAAAGAACACGGGAAAATAGCCATAGGCGGGTAATTGAAGGTGGGGCTTACTGAGGGCAGAATCGACCCGGACACCCGAGCTAGAGGAGGGTGAGCAGTATCCATATGGAGTAGAGCCATTTTTTGCTACCAGATACGCGAGCTACAGCAGAGACATTACTATCTTACTTGCTGGCCGGGAAACCTCTATTTCCGATTTGTCGTGTTGGGAGACGGCGATTGGGTCGTCCTTTCCGTCCGAGCAGCATTCTCAGGCCGAAGCAGGCAGGTGCAAGGACCGTATATAGGACACCGTCGTGGCAAGCCGCCCCAGAGATGAAGGAGTGAGAGGAGAACGCAAGAGAAACAGAAGGAACGAATGGGGCGAAAGGGGAATGAGGCAACGAGACGGAGCCCCGTGTCAGCAGCCACAGCATAACGAGCATGGTTTGTTTTTGCATTTTTGCACCCTGTTGCCTGTTGCATCGTCCTGCCAGGCACAAGATACGATACATACATATCCGACGGGACCATCCTGTAACAGGTGCGCAGCCAGGCGTACGGAACTGGCATCCCCGGCCAAGCCATTTTGGCCGACAGTGAAACAGAGGGCATCGCAGAGGGCTCCGTCGTTCCTTCCATGTGCGTGCCTCGACTAATCACAGTTGGAGGCATTTTCTGTTTTTCATTGCCTCTTTTCTTCCCAGCGAGAACCGGAGGCTTTGCCTCCAGCCTGGAGCCAGTTGAGCTGGTGAATCTAAGGACGAGAACATCCCACGGCGAAATATACCGGTGTGTTTGCGGTGGAATAAAAAAAAATAAAAAATAAAAATAAAAAAAGCATCTACTGCGTAGCAACTACGACCGCGAGAGGGGCAGAGCGGCACCGTAGCGCGACTTTGCTTCCATCCCATCATCTTGGCACAATGGGACAAGGGTCGCAGGAGGCAAGAGCGACCCGCCAACAGCCCCAAACTCCCCCAAACAAATTGAAGAACCGGCCCAACCAACAACCCCCACGCCCACGACAGAGAAAGAGCGAGCAAAGAAGCACCACCAATTGGGGCGCGCCCTCTTTCCCCGTTGGATCGGCGTCTGTTCGAATTTGGAAGGGCCTGCGCGACAAACCTTATACGATGTTTGTAAGTGACGTCCGATGCAAAATGTAAAATTGACAGGCTTCATACTCTAATGACAAGGCACATCCGACGGAAACACGCTGTGGAGGAGGAACTGTACGGAGGAGGCGGCTGCTGGGCGTTGCTTTGTACTCCATGCTCAGTTCGTCGCGGAAAGGTGGAAAATGGGCTGTTTTCTCGTTTCTCCCCGGAGTTGCAGCGTTTCTTCAGCACTCTCCAACGTTTCCAACTGAATTTGTTTCCAATGCCTGCCATGAGACGCCAGAGGGTAGCAGTTGGGGCATGGCGGGGCTGTGACCTACGTCAGAGCTTGACAGTGAGGACCTGAGGGAGCTGAGCTTGAGCTGTCATAACAGTGTGTGCATAGCAAGGAGGACACGGTGTGAACGTTACTATACTGTATAATGCACTGTGTCAACTAGGCTTAGTCAGAGACTTGTGTTATATCACGTGCTATTCTCACCGCCACCAACATGCGCCGCGCCCAATGTCATTGACGAGGGCAGAAAAGACAGCGCAAAGAAAACATCGCCATCGCATTAGGCTGCATCATCAGGCTTCCATCGACAGCCGAATCCGCGACACACGACAGACGTTCTCCATATCATCGTCATCTACGATCCAAAGGCTTGTTTGGCTTACAGGTACGTTTGTGCCCAGCTTGCACAAGACACGTCGCCAACCTCTCTCTCTGTCCTTTTCTCCTCCTTTCTCCTTTTTGGTGTTTTGCAATCGAAATTCATCATGGCCTTCTCGGGCCCTCCAGGCGTCAACTCGCCGCACCCGTCGCTCCCTGCACGGCCACCTCCGTCGTCTGTCAGCCCGGCGCCGAGCTCCTCCACCCCGACCACGACTTACGGGCCGAGCGCACCGCCAGCCACATCCTATGGCACACCAGCAGCAGAGGCCGCAGGGCCCAAGCTGGGGTACTCGCGGACGTATGCCCCCGTAGGCACCGATGCCGGCCGCAGCTACAACAATTACAGCAACAGCAACAACAGCAACAACAGCAACAACGCCTACTCCTACCCCCAGAGGCAACCGCAAGGACCGAGCTATGGCCCCAGTGCACCTCCGGCGACGAGCTATGGGCCCCAGTACGGCCCAACGCAGTACGGACCACAAGCACCACCGGCCGGTGCGGGCATTGGCCCACAATCGTACGGCCCCACGGCACCGCCTCCGATCCAGAACCCGTTCCCTGCCCATGGCCCGCAGCAACCACAGCAGACCTATGGTGCTGGTACTGGTGCTGGTGCTGGGGCTGGTCGCGGCGGGGGCTACCGACAGAACAACAACTGGCAGGGTGGGTACGCCAATGCCAACACCAATGCGACGGGTGCTACAACGTCGTACGGACCCAGCTATGGCCCCAGTTACGGACCCAGCTACGGGCCTGCCTACGGCCCCAGCTACGGCCCGACAGCAGCGGCCGCTGGGGCAGCGGCCGTGACGTACGGGCCGGACGGCATGCCGGTTCCAGCAGACGCTGCCGTTGGGGATGACGCGTCGGGCGACGCCGACGGCGGCGACGGCGGCAGCAGCGCCAAGGACAAAGACAAGAAGCAGAGCACGGTGTACCGGTCGGGCGGCGGCAAGACGTGGACGGACGACTCGCTGCTCGAGTGGGACCCCAGCCACCTGCGGCTGTTTGTGGGCAACCTGGCGGGCGAGGTGACGGACGACACGCTGCTCAAGGCGTTTTCGCGGTGGCGGTCGGTGCAGAAGGCGCTGGTGAAGCGGGACAAGTGGACCAAGAAGTCGCGGGGGTACGGGTTTGTGAGCTTCAGCGACGCGGACGACTTTTTCCAGGCGGCCAAGGAGATGAACGGCAAGTACATTGGCAGCCACCCGGTGGTGGTGCGCAAGAGCACGACCGACATCAAAGTAACGCCGTTCAAGGACGAGACGACGGGCCACGGCGGCGGCGACAAGAAACGCCTTGGCAAGAACCGCAACAACAAGAACAAGACCGGCGGCGGCGGACACAGCACGCCGGGCGACGTGGCCAGCACGGGCGCCACCAACAGCGGCACGAGCACGCCTCTGGGAGGTGGTGCCGCAGGGGCCTCCGGCAAGAACAACAGCGGCAGTGGTGGCTTTGGCAAGAAGTCCAAGGCGTCCGGGTACGAGCCGGCCCTGGGCCCCGTGTCGTCGGGCGTGCACAAGCCCAAGAAGACCAAGAACGGGCTCAAGTTGTTGGGTTAGGGTGGCATCATACTGCGTTCATTTGCGGGCCGGGTTGGTGGGCATCGGCGTCTGGTCTGTTCCATTTTTGCATATATACTACCTGTCGTGAGCGCTCCCATGTGGAAACAATGTAAAGGGTTTTCTACAATCAGGCATTTGCACAACTTTGTTTTCAATCATCTCAAAATGTGCGTAGCGTATTTTAGTTGGGTATCTCTTGCGTCTGTTTGCCATCTATCCTACACGGTGAGCATGCATGTCATATCTCATCCTCTTCGTCGTCAAAGTCGTCCTCGCGGCCCATGTCGTACAGGATGCGGCCGCCCTCACCAGCGCCAATGTCGGTCTGGGCATCAAAGTAGGGCAGGACAATCCCCTCACGGTCACGGCGCTGCTTGTCGGTCAGGCCCAGGTTGAACGTGGATGTCGGCGCGTCCTCGTCGCCACGAACATCGTCCTGCCTGTCGTCCTCCCTTGGGTCGCGTGCGGCCGCAAACAACGGATGGTCTGCCATGACGGTGATGTTGGCGCACGGTACGGCACCAGGCTGCCAGGGAAAGGCAATCTGGGCAGGGGCAGGGGCAGGTGTGGACCTCGGGGCCGTCGCAGATGCCGGCCGTGTTGCCGGGGCGGCCGCCGTCTTCTCCGTGCCCAGGACAACCACGTACTGCTCAACAACGGCGCGCCCGCTGCGCCGCCGCAGCTCCATCGTGACCAGCAGCCCGCGCCGATCCAGCGCCTCGGGCGTACCGCCAACCAAGTCGCGGCGCGTGCCGTACCGCAGCGCCGCATCGCTGTATCCGTACGGCCAGCCCTCGCCCTCGGCCCAGCCAAAGCGCGGCACTTCCTCGGCGCGGTCGCGGGCGCGTTTGCGCGCAACCTCTTCGTGCAGCGGCCGGACGCGCAGCACGGCCGTCGCCAGGTGGCACAGGATGCGGAAGGGGTGTGGCTTGCCGCGGTGCAGCGGCGATGGGCCGCTCATCGTCGACGACGCGCCGACGCCGTCGGTGTGGTACAGCCCGACGACAGACGCCGCCGGCGACACCAGGCTCGACACAAAGGCGGCGGCACGCAGCGGGTCCTGGCGGGCGATGTGGCACAGCGAGTCGACGACAACGAGCACCTTTTTGGGCCCGGCGGCCGACACCGCGGACACCGCGGCCAGAATCGCCTCGCGAAAGACGTCAAGCGGCTGCCCGCGGCGCTCGACAAACACGTCGACGTGCGGGGACCGGCGGCGCGGCGCCAGGTGGCTGGCGACGTAGACAATGGCCGTCTTGTCCGTCTTGGCCGCCGCGCCCGTCTTGGCCCGCAGCATCATCTCCTCGACGAGCGGCACGCCGGACTCGCGCACGGTGTCGAGCACCAGCGTCAGCGGACTCACGCCATCGCGCAGGCTGAGCAGCTTCTGCAGGAGGAGCACGCTGTACGACGACCGCGAGTGCGCGTGCGCGCGTGGCGTGGCCATCTGCGTGTGCGGCGAGAATGGGATTTGGGACGAGCTTGTGAAATGAACGTTGTTGTATGACTTTTCGAATGCGCAGGACGTGACAGGATGAAGGAATTGACGATTATGAGTTACTTGAATGGTGGCCTACGACAGAATAGGCAGTTGCAGCCTTGTGAGTGTCGGGGTCGGGCGATGGCCAAAATTCTGAGTGCTGTCACGTGATGTCATTTTGCCGACTATTTACCCCCTTACCATGCGATTGTATCTCGATCATTGCGTTGCTTGCATCGGTTACTGGACGTCTGTTGGATGTTTTGACAGGTTCATCTGTAGTATTCAAGACCCTTGGGTCGTGGTTGATGTGTATTGTATGAGTTATCTAAACTTGCGGTTATTTTTCGTCTGCGAGCAGTCAACTTGTGGTATTATTCCGTATTTTATTTTACAAAATATATCTCGAGAAAACAACATAAAATGAAAATCGGAAAGCCGTCCTGAAGAATACATTGTACGATTTCCCAAGAAAATATATTCTCTACGGTTTAACAGCACCGGTGTTTGCTTCTACTTTACTTTCTCTATTCGGAATATGCCAAGTAGTTTTAACTTTCGTCTATTGTTCAAATACTTTGGCTATTATCATCACGGCAGCAGTAAGGTCATGTCACCACTTTACATCTTTCTGTTTTGGCAGTTTTGCGGTTTTGCAGTTTGCGGTTTTACAGTTTTACCGTTTTACAGTTTATTGTCACCTTCAACTCCCTCAATGTCGCTGTAGCTGCATTGCTCTTCCATCGCAGCTCCCATGCAGTTGTTTATTTTCCTTCTACTTGCCGTTTCCAATATATTTCATTGTCTCCAGCGGACCAATCACAGAATACGTTTCCCGCCTGTTTCTTCTTTTCCCTATTTCTGTCTTCTTCGTTCCGAATCATGGCATACGACTCCCACTATCGTATATTGCCCTATAGCTCCAATCAATATATATCATGCCCTCCCACTCTCTCCAACATTGCCGGCAGAGCGCGTCGATCGCCATCCTCCGTTGTTTTGGGCCCCGATCAGTATTTTTTTTGTTTTTTTTTTTTTTTTTTTTTTTTTTTTTTTTTTCTTTTTCTTCTCTATTTTGTCCAAATTGCCGCTCTTGGCCAGCGCGGCACACGACAGTCCCATGGCCGATTCGACATGGAGAAGCAGAAAGACGCCTTGGCTCTACATGGCCAGAGTGGTGACGAGCTTTGTCAACGCTCGGGCGTTGAAGTAATATGACTTTCTTGCCATTTTGGCAGTTCTGCGCAGGGAACAGTGTGTGCCTTTTTTTGTCGTCATGATTCGCAAGCTTACCCTCCTCTTGTCTTTTTGATCATTGATTTTTGACTCATCACCGCGGTTCACTGTCGCGACCTCAATAGTTCTCTTTATCTTCGAGCCTGGAATCGATCCCCTTACTACTCTCGGGATATATCACCGCTCGTGATATCTGCCTCTCCCATCGCAGCGAGTCTGGCTTGCTCCGTTCCGCGTTCGTCTCCTGATCCAGTGTCCTTGTCCCATTGCACAATCTACTACAACCACTCCAATATATCGTTTCTATCTTTCCATCACTTTGTCCCCTCTCCCCTCATTCTTCCTTTCTTGGCTTCTGAGCCCCCTTCCCCTTCCATCTTTCCCTATTTTGTCTCGTCGTCTTTGATAAAGCCGTGATCTCGCCCTCCTTCCTTTCGGCCTCTCATCCCTTCCTTTTACCCGGTGTCTTTGTTGGCTTTTCCAACGTCAGGAATAGAAGCAGTTCCAGGCAGCTGGGTTTGCCCGTCGTCTCGTCTTCCTTTCGCCCCTATCTTCTCGTCGTCGCACTGTCATGGCCGTCCTCAGCGTCCTGCTCGGCAGCTTGGCTGCGGCCAGCGTCGCTGCCGGCGCACCTGCTTCATCGGCTTCATCGGCTTCATCGGCCTCGTCAGAGACGCTCCACTATGGCAGCCACCACCGCAGCGGAAACCACGTGCTGGTGTCCCGTGCACCGGCGGTCGCTCTTGCCGAACACACGCTACCGCTCGTGCGCCATATCCCGGGCGCACAGGGAAGGCGCGCCCGGCCACGGCCATGGCACAACCCCGATCGGGCGGTCTGGCCACTGCACGCGACATGGCACGAGGCAGTCGCGGCCGGAGGCAGTCCTAGCGGGTCGAACGGGTCGAACGCGACAAACGGCACATCCACATCCACATCCACCAGCTCCAGCTCGTCCACGCCCCCCGCCGCCATCAGCAGCGGCCTCGCCCCCTCGGCCAACCACGACATCGAGTACCTCACCAGCGTGGTCGCGGGCACCAACAACCTGTCGCTCGTCGTCGACACGGGCAGCAGCGACACGTGGTTTGTGCGGCAGGGGTTCTCGTGCATCGACCCGCAGTACCACGAGCCGACGCTGGTGGCGGCGTGCCGGTTTGGCCCCGAGTTCCAGGGCGACTTCCCGGGCGGCGCGATTGCCAACCAGCACCTGAGCGTGGCGTACGGGTCGGCCAACGGGCCGTTTATGCAGGGCGTGCTGGGCTACGCGGACCTGACGGTGGCCGGGCTGACGACGCGCAACCAGACGATTGGGCTGGGCACGCGCGGCTTCTGGGACGGCGACGGCATCTCGAGCGGGCTGCTGGGGCTGGGGCTGCCGGGCCTGACGAACGCGCTGCCGGGCGCCGTGAGCACGTCGCGCGCGGGCGACCTGGCGGACCAGCTGCGCACGCCCGTCGAGTACAGCCCGCTGGTGGCGACGATGGCGAGCAGCAGCAGCAACAACGTGACGCAGTTCAGCCTGGCGCTGTCGCGCGACCCGCAGCAGTCGTTCCTGGCCTTTGGCGGGGCGCCCGCGCACATCGCCGTCGACCCGGCGCTCGGCTGGGTCGCCACGCCCATTGTCAAGACGGTGATGCGCAGCGTCAGCGCCAGCGGCAGCGCCAGCCTGCAGGCGCGCTACATGTACTACACCATCAGCATCGAGTCGCTCCAGTACAACAGCAGCCTCCTGCGGCGGAGCACCCTCACCATGGACCAGCAGCCGCTGCGCGACGTGCCCATCATCGTCGACAGCGGCACCACGCTTAACCTCTTCTCGTACGACGTCGCCCTCGCCATCAACCAGCTCTACACGCCGCGCGCCCAGTTCGACCCGGACCAGGGCGCCTGGATCGTGCGCTGCGACGCCACGCCGCCCAGCCTCGGCGTCCAGATTGGCGACAAGACCATCTGGACCGACCCCAAGAGCATGATCCTGCCGCCGCCGCCCGGCGCGGGCGTGGGCGAGAACCTGTGCCTGTCGGGCGTGGGCGCGCGCAGCGAGCTGCCGTACATCTTGGGGGACACGTTTATGCAGCAGCTCGTCGCCGTCTTTGACGTGGCCAACAAGGAGATCAAGTTTGCCAAGCGGCTGGGCACGACGGCCGCGGCCGCTCCCAAGTCGGCATCGACGTAGGAAGGGGACGGGAATAGTGTAGAGTGTAGCTCGAATGTCATGTCGTCGTATCGGTTCATTACTCTGTCGTTATCTTGTTGTAAATAAAGAACATAATTGCACCTCCCATTGCCTCCCTGCTCGCGTATTGGTATCATTCACCCACTTCGATGCTATCCTCCACTGGATCGTCATCCTTCGGGCCCTGCGACGCAGCCGCGACTCCAGTGCCCATGCTCGGCGTCATCCGTTTCCGGCTCCGCATGGGAACGTCGACGGCTTCGGTGGCATCAGCGCTGTCGATGTCGACGGAAACCTTGCGTTTGGCGGGCACAGCAGAGGCATCTTCCACACTGTCCATTGGCGTGTCCACGCTAGGCTGCTTCTGCCGGTTTGGACTATTGTTGGACGTGTTTGTCTCAGCAGTCGTTTCGGTTTTGACTGGCTGTGCCGGCGCCCGCCGGCTTCGTTTGAGCGACGTGCTGGGCACGACATTTGCGCTCTCGTCCACCTTCTTTGCCCTGTGCGCCTCCGGCCTCAGCTCGTCCGGCACCGTGACACCCCAGCTGCTCTCAAACGCGTCGAGCACATACGCATCAAACAATCCCGTGGACCGCATCGCGTGTGCCTCAAACGCCTCCTCCAGCCACTGCTTGTCGTAGAACCCGGCCGCCAGGTCCGACCGGTACCGCGCACAGTCGTGCCGGAAATTGTTGTCGTTTTTCAGAGCGGCCACGTCGGGGCGGGCCAGCTCCGGTGTGTCTCGATCCAGAACAACGGCGCCCGGCGGAAGACGCGCCAGCACCCCCCGCTTCTCGTCCGCGTCGAGCGCGTCCCATGCCGCTGGCTGGCACAGCAGTGTCCGCAAATCAAACTGGGTGAGTGGCGAGCGCGTGTTGGCGAGCACAAAGTCTGTCTGCCAACGAGCAGCTGCCTGTTTGCGGCGACGCATCACAGCGGTGGAGGCCGATGTCGAGGGGGAGGCCTTGCCGGTCTTGGCCGTCTCGTCTTTGGCTTTGGCAAGTGTCCGTGTCCTGGTCGTCACCTTGGCCGACGGCGGCGACGGCTCGTCGCCATAGTGCTTTTGGACGACACGCCGGCCCGAACGTGTTGTCGTGACCGCGGGCACGTCTGGTTCGGTAGCTGCAGGCTGTTGCGTGTCTTGGTCCCCCGTCTTGGTGCTGTTCTCTTCAGCCACAACTGTGGACTGCTTGCTCGCCGCCTTTCTCGGCGTCCTGGCGGGCGTCTTGGCCTCGCTCTTTGACCTTGCCCGGCTTCGCTGGACGGGAGCTTCCTCCGTCTCTTCTTGGTCGTCTGGCTCTGCCTTCCCGTGTCTCTGTTTGCTTCCCCTCTCCTGCACCCGCTTCGCTTTCGGCACTGGAGATAGTGCCTTTACGACAGCAAACGCGTTGGCCGTGTACGGCGGTGACGAGTGGATCTCTTCTGTAGCAATGGTCGCGTCGTCTGGCTCGTTGGCAGCCACATCGATCGAATCATGAACAGGTTCACCAATTGGCCCATCGTGTTCTCCGTCGACCTGCACGACGATCTCGGCCCCTGGAGACGCATCCGCTCGTGGTGATGTCAAGACGAAATCTACCTCAGACGACGCTTCGTCGGGATCAATAGGGGGAGGGCGGTCAATCTTGTGTTCACGATTGGCGTCTTCAACGGCGTCTCTGTCGCTCTCGTAGCCGCAGATGATACTGGATGCCGGCGGCGAGGACAGCGGCGATGAGTAGTCCATAGCGAGGACGTTGCAGCTTGTGCGTCAACAAAGACGCCAAAGCAGGCGGTGTGTAGCGGTGCTTGGCCTCAATAGGCCATGGCCACGACGACGATGCAATGATGCGATGAACAGCGTCAAGATGGAGATCACTATGCATGAGCCGGTAGTGCGTAGACGTCACGAAGAATACACTCAAGAACAAAAAATATAATGACGAATGCACAAGGAGAGAACGGACTATCGCTGTGGTGAATGTGCAGAGAAGTGAATTGACAATGTTGCGATGTTTGTGTTTGCTGCATCGAGAGATGGGAGCTGTTGAAGCTAAGACAAGGCTGACGCAGTGCTGGTGTTGGCGGGGCCACTGAACACTACAGGCGCAAAGCGCAGGCAAAAAAAATTGGTAGCTTCTCTTTGTATAGCGTGTCATCCTTAGTGCAGGGGCCATGCTAATCTTCTCTGTCTGCAATGAATTGTCAGTAAATTGTTGCGCTAGCCGCGAATCGAACTCGGGAGCTGTGGAGAACAAACGTACATCGTTTCAAATTGACCAAATGCCCGAAGGCAAGTAGAAGCCGTCTTAGTCTGGTTTATATAGCCCAGCCAGCAGTCTAAACTGGGTCACGTGTGCCCGCATCTGCAATGTACCCAAGTACCGCACTTCTAATCCTAAGAAGTTGCATGCATAAAATCCGGAAAATATAGAGTGCGTCCTTTCTTTTATTTTCTCATCGCTTCATTTGTGGTTTGATATGTCGACTGGGTCGAACTCTTCACTCGAGCTGCTTTACATGTCACCTAACGCACCGAACGCCCTGATTGGCTAGCCTCGTGGAGAAAAGTGGAGAGCTGGCCCGTTTAGGACACCCTGCCAATCTCCACGCCAGCGATCGAAAGGGGCAGCCGTGCTCTTGCCCTGCCTTGCAAGACAAAACTTTTAAAAAAGGAAGCAACGACGGCCGAAAAAGGAGGAAAGGAGGCATCGCCAACGAAAACAGTTGAACGTCACATCAACGCAGACGTCTACCCACACACCACACTCCCTGTAACCTGCGGCTCGCACTCGCCACAGTTTCCAACACCACCTAGGCAGACGCCGTCGTCCAAGACACGTCACCTGGATCGACTCCGACGACAGCCTTTGCCATCCCGATTGTTGCTGCCCACTTGTCGGGTTTCTTGTCGATATATTTTTTCTTTTTTCCTTTTTTTTCGCCCTTTTGCCTCCGTCCCCCCCCCCCCCCCCCTTCCGACTCTCCTCCTCCACACATCGCCATGATCCACTCGACACAGATCGCCCGCCTCGACGGGCTCATGCTCTGCGCGTCCGTCGACGACGAGAGCAACAACACGGCCTCCGCGGCCCTCGCCGAAGTCAAGTCGCAGGTCAAGCTGATCCTGCGCCGCCTCAACCGCAACGCCGAGCCCCAGGCCTCCATCGAGGTCTCGGCGCACCCCTTTGCCATCCACTACACCATCGCCGACGACGTCGTGTACCTGTGCGTCTGCGACCGCGCCTACCCCCGCAAGCTCGCCTTCACCTACCTCGCCGACATCGCCCGCGAGTTTGCCAGCACGTACCCCGTCGCCCAGCGCACCAGCCCGACGCTGCGGCCCTATGCGTTTATGGAGTTTGACACGTTCATCCAGCGCACCAAGCAGACGTACGGCGACGCCCGCGCCGCCCAGAACCTCGACAAGCTCAACGACGAGCTGCGCGACGTCACGCAGGTCATGACCAAGAACATCGAGGACCTGCTGTACCGCGGCGACTCGCTCGAGCGCATGGGCGAGCTGAGCAGCCGCCTGCGCGACGACAGCAAAAAGTACCGCCGCGCCGCCGTGCGCATCAACTGGGAGCTGATGCTGAAGCAGTACGGGCCCTTTGCGGGGCTGGGCTTCTTTGTCCTGTTTTTCCTCTGGTGGCGGTTTTTCTAAGTGCCGATGGAGGTGGACATGAGGGTGGACATGAGGGAGGACAAGAGCTTGACACGAATGGAACAAGACAAAAAAGGGCAAGACAAACCGAGCGGCGGCGAGCGAGCTTGAGCATTTTGGCGTTTTGGGATTTTGCAGTCGTTTCTCCTGTTTATTTGAGCTCTTTATTTTGCTCCGTGAATATGTATACATTGTGTTTGTGGTTTATGTCGCACGCTGGGCTAGACAGGTAGCTTTGTACAAATACACCGAGTTGTGCACTCGAGTTGTAGACGATGGATACATACAGTGCCTGCAAGTGATGATCTGATGTATGAAATTGATCCATTTACAACGTGTGCCCGGCACAAAAGCAGATAAAAACTCCAAAGACGGTGCACCAAGCTCCCAAACGCCGCTCATTTACTGACACGTCCTGACAAAATCATGCAGTAAACGCCGGGCCGTTACGTCCAGACAAGCATGCAATAAACGCCGGGCCTTGCAATACAAACACAACCACGAGGGATGACACGAACTGACACAAACCAACGACGGCTCACTACTCTTCCTCGTCAATCTCGCCAATGGACGCCTGCTTGAGCCGCAGCTCCGACAAGACACGCTTGCGCGTCCCCTCGATGCGCTTCCGCAGCAGCGCGTTGGTCGTAGCCGCCAGCTGTGCCTCGAGCGTGGCCAGGCTCTTCTTGAGGTCGTTGATGTCCTCGCGCACGCCCTTGGCCTGCTCGGCCCGTGCCTGCTCGTCCTCGTCGAGGTCGTCGTCGTCGTCGTCGTCCTCATCGTCGTCGTCTGCGTCTGCGTCCCCGTCCCCGTCTCCGTCCCCGTCACCGTCACCGTCACCGCCAGCCCCGTCCGGTGTGGCTGCGTCGCCTTGGGCTGCCGCGGCGGCCACAGCCGCATGTTGTGGTTGTCCTGCTGCACTGCCATCCGCGGCGCCAGCGCCAACATCCGCAACGGCCGTCTTGTCGTCATCGTCCTCCTCCAGAAACTCGGCCATGAGCTCGGCCTCGTCAATCTCGCCGTCGGCGTCCGCCTCGCCGTCCGGGCCGCCTTGCCCTTGCTGCCGCCGGCCAAAGTAGTCCTCGTCGGCCTCGCCGTACGCGTCGTCCTCGCCCTCGGCATCCTCCTCGCCCATCTCCATCTCGACGTCCTCCTCCTCCTCGCCGTCGTCTTCGTCCTCGTCGGCCGTCCGCCCGTCGTCAAACAGCTCCCACTTGGTCTCGGCGGCCAGCCGGTCCTCGTTCAGCAGCCGCTGCAGCTCGGCCTCCTTGTCCTTGATTTCCTTTTTGGACAGGCGCTTCCGGAAGCGCCGGTGGATGCAGTCGTGCATCGGCGGCGTCAGGCCGTGCGGCCACCGGTAGTCCTTGCCGACCATGGCCGGCAGCGGCGCGCTCTTAGCCTCCGCCTCGCCCGCCACGGGCGCATACACCAGCAGCATCTGGCAGATGTCGGCGCTCTTCATAAAGTTGCGCTTGTCCCACGTCTTCATGCCCTCCGTAATGGTCGGCAGGTCCACCAGCACGCCCACAAAGTGCTTGCGCTGCACCGTCACGAGCGCCCGCCGCTCCGCCCCCGGCAGCCACTTCATGTCGAACTCGGCGCCGCCGTCCTTGGCCGGCACGCCAATCTTGCGCTCCTCCACCATGCGCCGCAGGTAGTCGCACTGCTCGCCGGGCAGCATGCGCAGCACAAACTCCTCCTCGATCAGCGGGTCCATCTCGCGGTCCTCCTCCTCCGAGTCGTAGCCCTCGCCTTTGCTGTGCGGCGGCGCCTCCTTGGCCACCGGCTTGAGCACGATGCTCGCCGTTCGCCCCAGCGTCGACTTTTTCAGAATCAGCTTGGGCCGCTTCGGCGGGTGCGCCTGCGCCTGCGCCCCGCCGCCACTCTGGCTGCTGCTGCTGCCGTTCGGCAACGCCCGGCGCGCCGGCTTGGCCGCCGCCGCCACCGGCCGGCCCTCGTCGTCGCTCTCGTCAAAGTCGTGTGCGCGCTTCTTGGCCGACGGCTTCGAGATGCGGCCCTTTTGCGTCGTCACCGTCGCGGGCGTCGTGGGCGTCGCGGCTGTGCTGGGCGTCGGGGGGGCGGCGATGCCCGGGGTGGTTGTGGACGTGGTCGGCGTGGCCGTAGCTGCAAAAGGGGCGCCGGCCGAGGGGGGCGGCCCGTCGGTGTGGACGGCTGGGGTCGGCGGTTGTGAGCGTTTCAGCACAATCCGCATGCCACCGCCACCAGGCGTCGCTGGCGGCGGTGACATGGCCGAGGGCGTCGCGACGACCGGGTTGGCCGCGATGGAAGAGGTTGCGCTGGGCATCCGCAGTTTGAGCGTGACGGGCCGCGACTGTTTCGCGGGTGGTGGTGGAGATGCCATGGTGGCTGCGTTTTGGTGTATATACTACTCTGACAGAAGAGTGCTCCTCGTGCCGGGAGGCGTGCGTATCGATGTAGAAAGAGGCGTCACGGCGTGGCAGAGTGGCAAACGAAAAGAGGCTGAAGATAAAGAGAAGCCTGAAGACGAGAGGCTAGCGGCCGTCGCGAGGGCCCGCCATCCGACGCGGCTCCCAGTCGAATGAAATGCCTATTGGTGCAGTGTCGTAGTCGTCGGTACGTCGGCCGTGCGTAGGCTCGTCGCTGTCGTCGGTGGCTTTCGTGATGATGCTGAGCAGGAGACGAAGCAAAGATGTTCGTTTCGGCTGAAGAGGCAATAGCGGCGTTACAGTGCTGCTCGTCAGGTGCTTTCGCGGTTCTTAGTGCGCTACACGTAAAAACTACAGGTAGAAGTGGGTCCCATAATAAGTGGGTCGCCTGCGTGCTCGCTTTCGGGGCTCTTTCCGTTACTGTTAGGCACTTTCTGCTGCAACTCTCACCAAACTTGACTTTCCATCTTCAACCGCCACCGTTCACGACAAACGCCGCGCTCTCCTCGCTTCTTGCGTCTCTCGTAACGCTGGTGCACGCGATCCGACGACGTTGTTCCTCTGCGTGATGGGCGGCGGCGCATTCTGGTGACGGCGGTGGACGACACAAGACGACACAAGACGACACAAGACGACACACGACGAGATCCATCTCGAGAGAAACACGCAAATCCCACCTCACAAACGACAGCGACCTTGGCCATGACACACCAACTCCCCTTCTTCCACAGCCTGCTGCGCCCCTGCGTGCTCCAGATCCTCCGCGCGCAGGGCTACCATGCCGCCCGCCCGTCCGTCGTCGACGCCCTCACGGACCTCGCCGCCCGCTACTTGACGCTGCTCTGCGAGTCCACGGCGCACCACACGGCCCACAACAGCACGGAGCTGACGGGGCTCGTGCCCTCGCTCGTCGACGTGCGGCTCGCGCTCGAGGACTGCGGCGCGCTGGCGGGCGGCCAGAGCGTCTCCAACGACGACCCGCGCGGCGTCGACGAGTTTGTCGACTGGTTTGTGTCCGGGCCGCGCCACCGCGAGATTCGGCGCGTGGCGCTGGACGGCGACGACGACGAAAACACAGACTACCTGATGATGCTCAAGAAGAAGCACAGCAAGACGGGCGAGGACTCCAAGTACAGCAGCACCGTACTGGGACGGGGCAACGTGGGCGGCGGCGGCGGCGGCGGCGGCGGCGGGGAGCACCACGCCGCTGTGGATCCAAACGGAGATGCTGCTGCTGCTGCTGCTGCTGGCCCGACGCCCGGCGGCGACGGTATTATTGTGGAAGGCGGCGACTGCCCGAGCATCACAGCGTGGCGCGAAAAGCGCATCGAGGCGCGGCAGCAGCCGCGGCCGCCGACACCCGTGGCAGACGACGACGAAGACGAGGAGATGGACGACGGTGACGATGGCGACGACGCAAAACACCGGCGGCGGACATCACGAAGCCCTAGTTCGGGCCTCAGCTCACTGGGCGACCGGTCGATTGACGAGGAGATGGAGCTGGAGTTTGGCGTCCAGCAGGGCGCCAACAACGGGACCGACGCGACGGAGGCCAAGGCGGCTGCAGACGCAAAGGATGTGGTCATGGAGACAGGGCAGACAGGGCAGACCGGGACGGCCGGGACGGCCATCGCGACTGGAAAAGAGGCAGTCGGCTTATAGGCTAAGCGACTGCGTCCGTCCAGAGCTCGGACGGCAGCTGTTTGAGAGAGGTTCTCTGGTTTCTGAAGATTTTTGTGGCCACTGTCTGTTGTGGCATTTGTAATTATTTTCTAGCGCGGCGTTGAGGCAGGTACAAAAGGCAATATATTGATTCAACTGTTATCAACTCGTATGTTTCTTGACTGTTTGTCTCTTTTATGGTTTCAACTTCTAGACGCTTTTCTTTGGCTGCTTATGCTGTTCATACCTTCCATCGACTCGTCGCCTACAGCTTGTCGTCGCTCGCCTTGGACTCCGTCACGCGGTCCAGGTTAAAGGCCGCGCTGATCAGGGCCAGGTGGCTAAACGCCTGCGGCGTGTTGCCCAGCTGCTCGCCGCTCGGCGAGATCTCCTCGGAAAACATGTTGACGTGGTTGCCAAAGCTCAGCATGTTCTCAAACAGGTTGACGGCGCCCGCCAGGTAGCGGCTCTCGTACACGCTGGCGCGGCACATGGCCTCGACGAGCCAGAACGTGCACATGCTGAAGGCGCCCTCGCGCCCGCCGACGCCGTCGTCCGACAGCGTCGTGTCGTAGCGGCTCACCAGGCCGGTGCTGGTGAGGCCGCCGCGGTCGGGCGGCAGCAGGATGCGGTCGAGCGTGTTGAGGAAGCGCGGGTCGCAGGGCGAGATGAAGAAGACGAGCGGCGCAATCAGGATGGACGAGTCGAGGGCCGTGTTGTTCTCGTAGCTCTGGACAAACGACTTGAGCTCCGTGTTGTAGCCCTTGTCCATAATCTCCTCGTACAGGGCGTCGCGCGCCGCGAGCCACGCGGCGCGGTTCGGGCACGGCAGGTTGCGCTTCTCGGCCAGGCGCAGGCCGCGGTCAAAGGCGACCCACAGCATGACCTGCGAGTAGGTAAAGTGCTGCTTGTTGTTGCGGACCTCCCAGATGGACATGTCCGGGTCGTGGCGGATCGTGAGCGCATAGTCCAGCAGCTGGCGCACCGACACCCACTGGTCCCACGTCGCCGGCTTGCCGTACTTGTTGTTGAGGTAGATGGCGTCGAGCAGCTCGCCGTAAATGTCAAACTGCAGGTGGAACGCGGCCGCATTGCCGACGCGGACGGGCCGGCTGCCCTTGTAGCCCTCCAGGTGGTCGAGCTCAATCTCGGGAATGTCCGTCTCGCCGCGGATGGTAAACATGATGGGCAGGCCGCCGTCCGGGTTGCGCGACGTCAGGATGCGCTCGTTGATAAACTCCATGTAGGCGTCGGCCTCGGCCTTGAAGCCGAGCCGCAGCAGGATGTAGATGGTGAAGCTCGCGTCGCGCACCCACGAGTAGCGGTAGTCCCAGTTGCGCGTGCCGCCAATGTTTTCGGGGATCGAGAACGTCGGCGACGCGATGATGGCGCCCGTGGGCTCGTAGGTCAGCAGCTTGAGGATCATGAGGCTGCGGTCGACCACCTCGCGCCACTTGCCCTTGAACTTGCTCTTGCTGATCCAGTTGTACCAGAAGCGCTGCGTGTCGTGCTGCTGGGAGTCGAGGAGCGTGGACGTGATGTGCGGCGAGATGTGGTTGGGCATGTCGCTGCGCAGCACGAGCGACACGGACTGGCCCTCCTCGAGCACGACGCGCGCCACGACGCCGGCGCCGAGCATGCCAGGGCGGTCCTGCTCGTGGAAGGTGACGACGGGCGGGCTCTTGGCGGTTGCTGTCGGGCTGGTGTTTGTGATGTTGTTGTTGATGTCGGCCGCCGACGGGTCGGTCGGCTCGCCGGACTCGACGACCACGTCCAGCTGCAGCTGGACGTCGGCGGAGTGGAAGGTCGCCGTCTTGCTGGGCTTGTCGGGGCCGGCGGTGGTCTGCTCGATGGTCGTCTTGTGGGGCGCCCGCGCATAGTCGAACGCGGGGAAGAGTTCGATTTCTGGTAGTCAGCGCCCTGCTCCTCGTCTGGCTCGTCCAACTCGTCTAACTCGTCTAACTCGTCTCGTTCGGTTGACGACCTACCCAGTTCCATCCGTCCCCGGATGCACTCCACCCGCCGCACCAGCCACTTCTTCAGCTCCTCCTGCACCGACCGCGCTGCCCGCACGCCCCCCTGGCCCGGCGCCCGGGACACGACGGCCGTCTCTTTGGGCCGCGGAAAAAAGTCCACCAGGTCCACCACGCCCTCCTCGTGGATGTAGCGCGTCAGCAGAATGTTGGACGACGGCAGGTACTGCTGCTTGGTCGTGCAGACCAGGTCCAGCGGCGGCGACACGCTAAAGTGGCCGCCCTTGTTCTTGTCGAGCAGGCGGCCAAAGACAGACGGCGAGTCAAAGTCGGGCCAGCACATAAAGTCGATGCTGCCGTCCATGCCGACAAGAGCACAGGTGTGCATGTTGCCGATGATGCCGTAGTTCTCGATCGGCAGGTAGCCGCCGGCATGTTGGCGCATGGCGCTGCCAGACGTGCTGCACTGGTTCGCCGAGGCCATGATGCGGTGTCAAGGGTGTCAGCAAGAATGGTAATGGTGAGAGTCAAAGGACGTTTGTGACTGTAACTGGAGGAAAAGAGGTGGGAGTGTTTTCTTAAAAGGGGGAGACGCAATTGGAATAGCGACTCGAGGAAAGTGCAGTGACCGGAATCGAATGTACGGAGGCACTCTCGACAGAAAGGAAGGAGCTGCCAGCTCGAAAACAGCGGGGCATCCGGAGCTTCCAGCAACGTCATGGGGCCGGCTTTGACAGGTGCCGCCCTAGACGCCCCACTAGCCGGGCCAAAGCGGAGGTCGTCTGGTCGTGCAGCTTATACGGCAGGCGCAGGAGGGCCAGAGGGCTGCTTAGTGGTGTCGTACCACGTGACGCGGTAGAGGTTGGGAATGGATAGAAAGCGCGGGATGGGAGGGGAGGGAATCTGGTATTCCGTGTTTGTAGATTGTGAGATGCATTTTGAGGGACGAGGCATTTTTGAAGGACAAAGCACAAGTATCGTCTTATTGGGAGGCAGTCGCAAGCTCAAGTCCACGGTGTGAAAAGTTCGGTGCTGTGAGACTAATTGATATTGACACAGTGGCGGCCATGATTATATGCCATTTTTGTGTGGAGGCTCGGCCAGACAGAGACAAGACCATCTACGTCGTGTCTCTGTAGTTGAGGCAGAGAACTAACTGTGTGTCGTAAACATGAGTTTGAATCATCTCCCAACATCTCTTTATAACTGCCAAGAATTCACGCCCACGTGCGAGAAGAAGTGCCCAAGGGGTACTCGGAAAGTGAGCTGATGGTTGCCAATGTTGAGAACGATCTGGGCGATCTCTTTACGACGACCATAGTCGATGCAAAGGTGAGCCTTTTCATGTTTGACTTGAAGGGTCGACCCAGATATCTTCCACACCTAACGTGATGGCATCAAGAAACGATGAGCCGTTGTCACTTTCCGTCAGCAGCCGCTTGTTCTCTCGGTCTACCCACACAAAGCCATACTTTACGAAAATGCCAACCAGCCGTGCAACCCCAACACGCTCCAGGTCCACGCCAGGTCCCACGATGGCGGCAAATGCGTCCCAGAACGCACGCCGAAGCTCGCGCGAATCGGTGACCCAGCGCCAGCCCGTCGTCGTACGCTCTCCCAGCAGGCTCTCGAGCCCCTCCAACGACGTGCCGAACGGACTGACCTCGGCGTCCTTCCAGTCGCAGATGCCCGTGATGTGGCCCGTCGCCGGGTCTACATGGATGTTGTTCTCAAGTAGGTCGGTATGGTTGGGCACCATCGGCCAGTCGTGGGCGAAGGAGGGGAGATCTCGTAGCAGCCCGTTTAGTGTTCTTTGAACCGATTTGGGAGGCCGTGGGACAACCGTTCGAGGTCAGTCTTATAAAGGGTGAACAACTGGGAGGAAGCAGAAAGAGTGGCAGTAAAGGGCGGTATCTGATGCCATGGCGCGGCGAAGAAGCGAGACGTGGTTGTAAGTTGAGAATACAGTTATAATTCAATACCGATAATTCTGGTCAAGTAATAAACGGTAGAGCGGGGACGTACGAGGCCAAGTCTTGTAAAGCAACTTTTAGAAAACGGTTATTATTCGCACGTAGTTCAAGCCGCGCGAGATACACGCTTACGCCACCAACATTGTCCTGGAGCCCACGTACCGCACCGGCATTACGAGGACACGGTACAAAAGGTCCGTAGGCTAACCGAGCGTTGTGGATGAATTGTACGTCTAGAGCATCTTCGGGAGAGCGGAATTGGACGACTCCGCCGGGGGCTTCGACGGTGTAGCCTGTCACGCCTTGCACAGTCGACGCGCGGACAGGCCGTCCGAGGATGTCTGAGGCCCATTGATCGCAGTCGTGGCGTGTGACGCCGGGTCTCTCTTAAAGAACTCCTCAATCTGTACGGCTGAAAGATGCTCAATCAGTTGTTGCATTTCTGAAAACATCATGAAGTCTGTTTCATCTCCCAGCATCTGCTTTTACCTGCCAAGAACTCACGCCCACGTGCGAGAAGAATTGTCCAAGGGGGATACTCGAAAGTGAGCTGGTGAATGCCAATGTTCAAAACTGTCTCATTTTCGTGGTTGCTTTCGAACTCGCCTTTATGCATTGTATTGATATAGATCGTTTCTCTTCATTCGCAACTCTTACGTACAGCTTGCTTGGCTGATCCACTAATATATGCACTATCTCCTTTGCATTTGCTGTTGGAGGTGTTCTGTTAGCGCGCCCAGCTGCATTCCCCCTGAACAAGCCTGAACAGACCACTGTGCAGAGAGCGAAATAGGGGCCCGTTACTCAATATCAGTAGTATTTCATCGCTACCGCCCAGCCGTAGCATCCTTTCCTGGGACGTGCATGCGCAGGGGAAGGAGGTCTCGGCCAGCGCCAAAGCAGATATCCAATTTCGGAAACAGCCATCGAGCCTTGTCCAGAGAAACAGACTCGACCGCCACGACTCGACAAACAAACGCAGAAACGAGTCGAAAACGCACGACGGCTCTCTGGCGACGGCCTTGATCTCTTCCACCCTGCAAACACCGCCATTTGTATTCTCATCGTCACGTACAGCCATGCGAGCAACGGTCGTCTGACCCCTTTTGTCCATTTCCTGCATTCTTTTCTCTTCCTCTTCGTCGTCTTCCTCTCGACCTCGTCCTCTCAACCTCGTCCACAGACTCGCAATGCCGTCTCCAAAACCAGTACGGACGGCCGCGTTGGGGCTGTCCGCCGTTTCCTTCCCGTCCGCTGGCTCCTCGTCGACCAACAGCCCCGTGGCCGATGCGGGCACGGCGGACCTGATCGATCCCAGCCCCATCGCCGGCTCGTCCTCGTCCTCGGGCACGTCCGGACGACCACGGCGGCGAAGTAGTCTGTTGAAAAGCAACAACAACAATGGCAGCATTGGTGTCGGGACGGCGGGCCGCCCCAGGAAGGCGTCCACGGCCGCATCAACGGCCACGGCGGTTGGGACGACAGGCGCAGGAACGTCACAAGCATCGACCGCACGAGCACATCGACTGCAGCCGCGAGACGATCCAGGAGACGGATGGGACGATGCATGGGGCGAGGAGGAGGACGAGGACGGCGAGGAGCACGAGGACGGCGAGGACGCAAGGCAGGACGGACGCAGCGCCGACCACGCATTGCTTGACGAAGACTACGGACGCGACGACGGCGACCTCCACACCGACGAAGAGACGGGCCTGGGCGCCGCCGCACGGAGGCAGCGTGGCGACGCGCGGCGGACCCGGACGAACCTGGACGAGCGCTTTGTCCCCGGCGGCGGAGTGGGCGGCGGCTCCGAGTTTGGCTTCGGCGACGGCCGGCTCGTCGAAGACGCACAGAGCAGCCTCATCATGGCCGCCCTGACGGAGGACGAGCGCAAGGAGGCCGACAAGAATGTGCTGCGGCGGCTGCTGGTCGACGGCCTGCTCATCGGGCTGTGGTACTTGTTCTCGCTGAGCATTTCGCTGTACAACAAGTGGATGTTTGGCAGCAACTTCCCCTTCCCGCTGTTTACCACGTCGGTCCACATGCTGGTGCAGTTCTTCTTGTCGTGTCTGGTGCTGTACTTTGTGCCGACGCTGCGGCCGAGCCACGGCCGGGACAATGGGAGCGGGCATCGCCCAGTCGCTCGCGACGAGGGTGCGGACGAGGACGAGAACGATGGCGACGTCGACGTCGACGTCGGCGGCCAGGATGCCTATAAGGAGGCCAACGGCAAAGCCGACAGGCCGCTCGAGCCGGCCATGACCAAGTGGTTCTACCTCACGCGCATCGGGCCGTGCGGAGCTGCGACCGGTCTGGACATCGGCCTGGGCAACGCCTCGCTCAAGCTGATTACCCTGACATTTTACAGTGAGTCCCGGCGCGACAGCAAGCGTGTTGTTTGAAACCCGAAATACTGCATACTAACACCTGGCCTTTTTTTTTCCTCTTTTTTCCTCTCTCCTCTTTCCCAGCCATGTGCAAGTCCTCGTCTCTCGCCTTCGTGCTGCTCTTCGCGTTTGCCTTTGGCCTGGAGAAGCCGACGCTGCGCCTCGTCGCCATCATCGCCACCATGACCGTCGGCGTCGTTATGATGGTCGCCGGCGAAGTCAAGTTCGACCCCTTTGGCTTCTTTCTCGTCATCACCGCCGCCTTCTTCTCGGGCTTCCGCTGGGGCCTGACGCAGATCATGCTGCTGCGCAACCCGGCCACGTCCAACCCGTTTTCGAGCATCTTCTACCTCGCCCCGGTCATGTTTGTCACCCTCTTCGCCCTGGCCATCCCCATGGAGGGCGTCCCCGAGCTCCTCCAGGGCCTCCGCGAGCTGAGCGACAAGTTTGGCGGCCTGCGCGCGCCGCTGCTGGTCCTCTTCCCCGGCACCATTGCGTTTTTGATGACGGCCTCCGAGTTTGCCCTGCTGCAGCGCACCTCCGTCGTCACCCTGTCCATTGCCGGCATCTTCAAGGAGGTCGTCACCATCGTCACGGCCACGCTCGTCTTCCACGACAGGCTGACGCTCGTCAACTTTCTGGGCCTCGTCGTCACCCTCGCCGCCATTGTCGTCTACAACTACATCAAAATCACCAAGATGCGCCAGCAGGCCCAGATCGACGTCCACAAGGAGCACTCCGCCGCCCGGCAGCACCCGATGCAAACGTTTTCGGGGCCGGCCGAGTACGGGCCCGGGCTGGGCCCCTCGTCCTCCCCGTCTGGGTCTGGGGTTGGTCGGAACGCCCACGCCAACCGTCCACCGCGCCTCGACGGCGACCACGACAGCGACCCTGACGGCGACGACGACGCAGAAGATGCCGGCCTGCTGCGGAAATAGACTCGTCCTCTCCGTCGATTACCTTGATCGATGACTGCCCACCTTTCTGTACATGATCACTCATATAAAAGGCTCGGCCACCTTGTGTTCTGCTCGGTAGCGAATAATAAAGAGGATACCACCTGTGGGGCGTTCTGGTATTTTTTTTTTTTTTTTGGTTTGCGGCCACTGCATTCATTATCATAGTTGGAAAGGAAATGCATTTCTAGATAGCATCTCGAATGTGAGCTCATGGCTCTTTTGTATGCAATCGTGGTCTATCGACAAAGTTGCGTGTGTGCCATTGCGTGTTAAGTTAGCGATAAACAGGTATCCAGAGACCACTGTAACTTTGTGCCTGCTGCCTACCAAAAAAGCTATTGTGGGGCCTTGTCACGTGCAGTCTTAAAGAATTTCCTCAGCCTTCTCTCACGGACGTTTTTCGACCTCTTCTGCGTTTCTGCCACCTGCTCACCACAGGACACTCTTTTCGAATCAACACATTTTGGCCCATATCACACACTATGGCAGACTCTAGCTACCGACGGAACCGCCGGCCGGACGGCGACCGAGAACGCGGGAGTGGCGGCAGCAACCGCAACCGCGATCACAACGACCGCAACAACCGCAACGACCGCGACTACGATCGGGACCGTGGTGGCCGTGGACGTGATGACCGTGGGCGTGATGGCCGTGGCGGTGACCGCCATCGCCGCTATCGGTCGCGCTCACGCGACGGCAGAGACTACCGCGACCGCGACCGGCGTGACAATCGCCACAACGACCGCAGCGATCGGGGCGACCGCGAGGACCGCCGCCGGTCCGCCTCCCCGGGCCGCCGCAGCGGCAGCCCCCCGTCGCTCTCCTCGTCTCGACTCACACCACCACCGCCTCCTCCTCCGCCACCCTCTCGCCGCGCGGCTGGCGGCGGCCCCAACAAGACCACCGCCGGGCACCGAATGGAAGAAGGGCCGACGACGACGACGACGACGACGACGACGACGACGACGACGACGACGACGACGACGACGAGCAGGGCGGCCTCCTGCGCAACAGCGCCTCGGCAGGCCTGCCGAATAGAACGCGTGCGCGGCCCGGCGAGAGCGGCGGGTCGGCGTCCATGTCCACGTCCACGCCCACGACGTCTGCATCTGCGTCTGCATCGGCCGTCGCCCCCATGTCCTTCCGTGTCGGTGGGGGCCACAACAGCAGCAGCAGAAGCAGCAGACACTACGACGACGCTGGATATGGAGAGATCGACGGCTACGACGATGCGGACGGCCGAGACGACGGCGAGGCCGACATGGAGGGCGGTGGCAGTGGCGGCCATGTCGACGGCGACGACGACGACGATGTCGAGGTCGACGACGATGGCATGGATGCCATGCAGGCCATGATGGGCTTCAGCGGCTTCTCGTCCACCAAAGGCACCAAGGTGGCGGGCAACAATGCAGGCGCCGTCCGCAAGGCCAAGCGCACCCAGTACCGCCAGTACATGAACCGGCAAGGCGGCTTCAACCGGCCGCTCAGTCCGTCGCGGTAAGGAGGGGGGTGTGCGGCGTGTGTGGAAATCGCAAGGAAAGCGGAAAATGACAATGTTGGCGTATTGGGCTTTGCGATTGCTTCTTGAGACTTAGACTAGCGATTCATAGACGAGTGAATACACAGTGATACCCTGCCTGATCCTCTCTGTTCCTCCCTATTCCCTGTTCTGGTCGCTTTCATTTGTGCCACTACGAAGCACCAACCCGCAAAACACAATGATACACGTCCAGGCAAACAGCACAACCCATTCACACAACAACATACGGCTCGCCGGGCTCGTCGGACTCGTCGAGCGAATCAGAGCCTTCCGGAGGAATGACAATCTTTGTCCTCGGCGTTTTGGGCATCGTCGCCTCGCCCGGGTGTGGTGTCAGTGCAAAGGTCATGACCAGCCCCGCGTGGTCGCTCCAGGGAATCTGGATGGGCTCGTCGGCCGGATCGGCCGGATCGGCCGGATCGGCCGGATCGTGTGGCATCGCGTCGCCCTCGGCGTCCACAAGCGCCGCTGGAACTCGCAGGGAAACGGTGCCCGGCTGCAGAATCTCCATCGTCTTGGGCGTCAGTCCCCACACGGCAATCTTGTCGAGACGAGCGGGCGGAAAGACGTGCGACCCCGGGCCGTGCATGCTCCAGGTGTGGCCTGGGAACTCGGCAGCATCACCGCGCAGCCGGGTCCAGCAGTCGACCAGCCCGTGTTCCTCGGCCAGGTTCTGGTCTTGGTCGTCGGCCAAAAACGGGTTGAAGCCGCCGGCCACCAGCCCGCCGTACACGTCGGGCGCATGCAGCAGCTCAGACACGATGCCCAGCTGGCGGCGTCGGTAGCTGGGCGCGGCCGCGAGCGAATCAAAGTGGACATTGGCAAGCCGGATGGTCTTGCCGGTCCCGTCTGGCGTGGCCGTCGGGGCGCCAATGTCGCAGCAGAGGGCGTAGCGGTTGAGCTGGCTGGGGTACCAGACGGCCCAGACAGCACCGAGCGAGGGAAACGTGGAGCACGAGCCGCGGGCAAACCGGAGGCGTGACATCAAAATGGCGCTGTAAAACTCCTGTTTGTTGTCGGCCAACATCCATTCGAGACCGGCGATGTAGTAGTTGGCGCGGACAAAGGAAAGCTCGGCCAAGGTGTGCTTGGCGATGCCCGACAGCTCTTGCAGAAAGACGACGTCCGGGCAGCCCTCGACGTCCGCATCCTGGACGCCGTCGATGAGACTGGCCAGACGCTCGGCGCGCCCGTTCCGGCCGTGGCCCACGTTCCACGTCACGATGGTCATGTCTTTGGGGCCCAGGTCCGGCGGCCCCGGCAAGGGGGCGACATAGTGGCCCAGAGCAATGGGCGGAGGAGAGATGACCCATTTGTCTTGGGCATGATCAAAAATATACCAGGGAAACGTCACAATCCGGGTATCGGTCGTGTCCAGCAAAGGGGGCGTGATGCCCGCAGTGACCGCCGAGGCGAGCGAGACTGGGAGAGGGTCGAGGAGGCTGCCGCCGGGCGGATTCGCATTGGTGAATGGATTCTCGTGGTCCTCATCCGCAGCAACGATGGGCTTTTCATGCGGAGCACCAATTGTAGGCGGGTCCTCGTCCGAGGCCGTCATGGTAGCGGTGTGAGCACGGCGTTTTGAATGGGCGCAGACAAGCGTCTGTGGGGTGGCAATGCGTTGATGTGAGGTGTTTGATGGATGCTCAGTCATTGATCCTTGGTGGGAAACGGGAGGAGGAGACTGAACGAGATGTGATGAGTGATTTGATCAATTTGATCGATGTGATCCTGCGCCGTCCCAACGCAGCAACGGAAGGAACAACAAACAACATACTGTGTGGTGCGGTTCGCGTCTGTTCTTGCCCTGTCAGTGCCGGGTTGCTCTTTCCGCACTCTGTTCATGGCGACTGACCCGTCAACAACACCAGAGCAGGCAGGAGCAGGCAATGCAGCCATTCGTCACAGCGGAAGGAGCATACTGACACACGGCTGCCCTATGTGAGAGAAAGCCACGCCTGTCGTGGCTGTACACGGCGGAGGCGGTCGTCTGTCATCGGTGCCCTCTCAGACGTCGTGCCGTGGCTGTCGAATCATGTGCTCTTGCTGTCGTGCCACCCCCGGCCGGTCCTGTTCTCGTCTGTCCGGCTTGATGAGATAGTGACCGGGCGGCGATGTGTCGCTCGTCTTTCCATGGGCCGTTATGTTTGCTGGACCCTTTTCGGTCGCCGTCTCTTGGGCCGCTTGTGCGTCCTTCCATCCCGTGACGCGGTACCGCAGCTGCTCGGGGTTCAGCAGATGCCGGAACCCGATGCAGTCGAGCGGGTAGGTTTCGTTGACGAGGATGGGCCACGCCGCAGCCGCAGCCGCAGGCTCCGTCGACGACGCGGTGGCCAGCTCGTCACGTATGTGCGCCTCCACGTCGGCCCACCGCAGCTGCTTGTCGACAACGACGTGTGTCGCCTCGCGCAGACTGTGCACCCACCGGGCGCCGTGCTGCCGGGCCTTGTTGATGCGCAGCTTCCGGGCGCCAAAGGCACCATTGGGGAGGTAGCAAAAGGACAGCCCAGCAAAGATGCGCTGCCCCTCGGGGACGAGGGGAGGCGACATGTCGCGGGCGTTCTTTTTGGTGGTCATCCTCGTCTTGGCAGGGCGTCCCGGTTTCCGCGCGGCCGTGGCTCTGTCGAGAGCCTCCTCTCGCTTTCTCTTCGGCCCTCGTCGGTCCGGCAGCGGATTGGACGACGTGCGGCGAAGTGTGGTCGACGATGATGCACGAACAGGCGCAGCAACGGTCGAGGCGGTACGGCGCGGCGGGTGTGGTGGTTTATGCGGTGGCCGAGGTGATTTTGGCTCTGGCTGTGTCAAGTCGATGACTTCGACAACGTCGTCGTTGTCACAGCCGCCGTGTTTCTCGCTCCCGTGGTCGGCCATAAGTGCAGCCTCGTCTGCTCTGGCCTTCTCAGCGGCCGTCTCAGCCACCCTTTCTCCCGCTGCTTTGGCTGCAGCCGCAAAAGCCTTGCTCTTGCGCCGGTGCTCGCGCTCACGCTCGGTCCACGGCGAGTCCGGCTTCTCGACGGTGCCCAAGCCGGTCACTGGCTGGCTGTCGTCCGTATCGGACAGTCCCCAGTCTGTGAACAGCAGTTCCTTCTCATGCAGTGGCAGTGGCGGCGTCAGCGACAGGGTCGGTGACGAAGCCAGCGGGCTTGAATCCATGCCGGTCGCCAAGGGTCAAGGCTGTCTCGGGTGTTTTGGGTGTTTTGGGTGATTCCGAAGCTCAGATGGCCTGTTGCCGGGCGAAGAACTGCAATGCATGGTCCTTTGGGTGCTTTCGTGTCTCATCTGGCCTGGAGTAACGAATGGAGGCGATGCCTCTGCGTAGAGCAAGACCAGTGTCCGGTGTCACACAAGCAAGACAGTCGTGGTAAAGGACGCACACAAACGTCGACATGGAGATGCCCCACTTCCAGAATTAATTAACACGATTTCACAACTGGACGTCCGCCGTGTGTTAGCGCCCTCGAATGTCCAAAATAGGCAACAACGACACCACCTGCCTGTTCACTATCGAGGCTGACTGGTACGTCCTCATTTCCTGCCAACGCATAAAGAGGAAAGCTGCAATCCTAGAGTGCGAAACAATTATGCAGTAATTGCACTTTTGTATTACGTTCGATTTTTGGTATGTTATTTTTTTTTTTTTTTTAGTTACAAAAAAAGGCTTAAAAAGTGTTAACAAGAGAAATATATATATATAATATAAAAAGAAAAAAAAAGAAAAAAAATTAATAAAAGGTGTTGGTCTTTTGCCAAAAATGGGTACATTTTATTTTCATCACACTTTGCCCATCCGACTCGGGCGTCCATGCATTCAGCCGTCTAAGATTGATTACCTCGCAAAAGCACTTACATATATAGTTTGGGTGTACCCAATGGGACGGGCCTTGGGCGGCAAGGATGTAAGACATGCAGGTCGGGCTGCATTTGCCAAGTACACCGTACGGTCTGTCTCAATCGAGGACCTTCGTCTGGGAAAACAGGACTCGGTGTATGGACGTTTTTTTTCTCAGTGCTGATAGTATCTCAAATTCTTTTTTGTCGTAATGTTCTGTCGTTATGAAACGGAATACAATGTGAACATCTCGGTTTATATAATATTAAAGATGCACGGGGAAGAAATTGGCAGACTCCAAGAGAAGAGAGAGAGAGAGACGAATCTCGAAATAGGCTCATTAAGACCACTGCACTGAACGCTTTCAACAACACCTCGTTCGTAACGAGAGGCGAGCTCCGACTTAAACCCTGCAACCGCATGCACGTCGGCTCCGTTTGTATGCAGCAGCTGGACGAGCATGGCCCAGGATCCCAGGATCATGGCTGCCACCTATGTCTGCGCGGTCACAGTTTCCAAAAACCCTTGACGGTCCAGGTGAGGACAAGAGCGTTATGTCCGTAGGCCCAAGACCAGCACGATGATGGTTTCGTTGCCATCGCATCATCGTCGACTCGAGAGACGTTTCCTTCACGGACGAGATCGTCTCGCCCGTAGTCTTTGGATGTCGCCCCGGCGGACGAGCAGACAGAGGACAAACGACACAACCAGCAGGACGCCCTGGAAGATGACACTGCATCGTGCACTGGTCTTTTCGATAAGAGCCTGACTGACCGGGTTGCCGATGAGGGTTGCAATGCTGACAATGGCATAACAAGAACCTAGCCACTTTCCAAAGCCGCGGCCATGGCAAAGGCGGCTTATGCATGTGGCTACAACGGGACACGAAGGGGAAAGAAAAAGAAAAAAGGTCAGCTGTGTGTCTCAAATTGCAATGGGACAATTGGAGAAGTTGAGCAGAGGCAAAGACAAAAGGAAAAGGAAAAAGAAAAAGAAAATAAATACGAGAAGGCGGCCAACAATGGCATGAAGGCCGCCTCCGCTGAGAACTCACCAGCCAAGGGCACAAATGAACCGGTTCCTACGCCCATGAAAAACGCCACCAGATACAGGGCGGCTGTGCTGTGGTCACCAAAGGGAACCCAAACCACAAAGATGGTGAGGATTGTGAGGGCTGTCATGGCAAGCGTCATGTTGAATGGGCCAAATCGGGTGGCCAGCCAGGAGGGAATGGTGCGGCCGGGGAGGGCGCCGCTGGTTACGTTAGTGAGGCAATGTATAAAGCACCAGACAAAGTGCATCTGTGACTGACATGTTGTAGACCATTTGGAAGTAGAAGACGTCTCCCAGGCCTGTTCTTGCGGCAAAGTAAGGCAAGGAGCCCCACTGCGTGAAGAGGACGAATTCGTATACTGGGCCAAGCGAGGCGTGAATGTTAGCTAGTGGGCAAAGAGAGAACGGTAGAGATGGAGAGCCGAAGAGAGAGTAGTGACTATTGTCCGTCGTGACACAAGTCTCTGCATCTCTGCAGTTTTCATGCACATAGACGCACAGCGTCTGCATCTGCATGTGCGAGGGGAGCGGTAAACTACCAACCAAAAACACATATGGTAAAGAGCCAAAAGCCTCGGTCGGTAAAATGGCTCAAGGAGCCGTTGTCTGCGTCCCAGAGAGCTGCATTGGCATACCAGGGAGTCGTATGCACAGGTGACTGTGACTGTGTCTGTGTCTGTGTCTGTGTCTGAGTTTGCATATCGGGCGGGTGGACCGTGACGCAACTGCGTCGGAGAGGCAGGCCAGACCGTTCAAGGCGGTCTGCCTGTTCAATGGTCGTCGTTTCTGTCACAGTCATCTTGATCTCCATCGGCGGTGTTTGGAGAGGGCTTTTGTGTCTGAGCACCTGCTTTTTGAGTCCATCAGGTCCATTTGCGTCTTTCTCGGTCGCTGACTGGTGTGGTGACGAAGACGAAGGCCGTCGGCTTCCCCACACGACCAGGACGCATGCAATGAGCTCCATGACACCGATGACGGACGATAGACAGAACATGGACACTTGCCAAGCGCTGGGCGCCGTCCGGGCCAGCAGCGCCCGCAGCATGAGCGAGAAAAGAAGGCCGCCGAGCGGAGCACCTGTCGAGACGACCCCTGTTGCGGCTGCGCTGTGCTTGAGGGTGGGGGACGTTTCGAAAATGTGGTCGACGACCGTAAACGCGGCGACCGACGGCAGGGCGGAGGCAATTCCGGCGACCACCATGCACGCCATGAACTGGCCATAGGTCGAGCACCACGCGAGAGCCAAGAAGGAAGCCCAGTACACAACACAATGCGGGGCGAGCAAAAACAGCAAGCCTCTGGTGGAAGACGACGACGAGGACACCCGGTCCAGGAGGATGCCGCTGAACAGGCCGAAAAAGCAGTTGAGAAAGCCCAGCAGCGAGCTGATCCAGGCAATGGCAGCATCGCTGTTTCCACCGTTGTAGTCTGCCAGCTGATGGGTTTCCCAGTAGACCTGGAAAAGGCCAAAGGCCGACATGAGGCCATACGTGGGCATGGTCAAACAGACACATCCGACCACAGCCATCCAAGCAGACCAAGCTGAGTAGCTTGTAGAGGGGACAGAAGCAGAAGCTGCCATTTGCAGGGGACGAACCCCCTGAGCTGAATCATGGTCATTCAGCTTGCCATGTAGTGGATGGAGTGCCGGGTTGCCGAGAGGGCATGGCAGGTGAGGATCGGTGACGGCAACTGTCTGGTCCGTGTCGGTGGTTGTGTGCTCAGAGGCGCCTTGAGGCCTAGAAAAAGGTTGTCAGTGGATGGTGAGAACAGTGGGCGAAAAAAGAAAGCAAGATGCAGCTGTTTCATTTGGACGCATCCGCGCAGCACCAAAGCAGCGCCTTCGTGTGTCTATTATGGAATGCACCATCATTTATCCAGGCCTCACACCCTCCTCTCCTCCTATCCATCTGTGCTCTAGTAGTCTTATCCATTGGTATTATTCCCGCCCGTGGTAGTGGAACAGCAAGCCTGCTAGGAGCGCATAAAACGGAGAAAAACAAACGAAACCTACCTGATGATGGTCAGGCCATCCTCGCCCGTAGACGACGAAGAGACCACCATGGCGGTCATGGTCCCGTGTAGTTGGGGGACCCTCTCTGGAGCTCGAGGAGAGAAAAGAAAAAGAATTCCCAGCGCGATGCTAGGAGAAGAGATGCCGTGTGGTGATGGGCAGATTGGCGTTGACCTCGGAAAGCAATCAGATAGTATAAAGTGAGTCCTTGTAGATACGTGGGCAGAGACAAAAGAAGAGTCAACACTCGCTGTGTTTTGTCCAAGTCCTGGTCGAGTCGTGTCAAAATACCGCTGAGTACGTTTCCTATTTTCTGGCCTTTTTTGCCTCTTCTTTTTTGTCTCCTACCTCGAGACGCCCGTTTAGGAAGTCAACATACGCACACTATCAATGCCTCGAGCAGCCCACTTCTGTTCCCCATCGCACCTTCCCTTTGCACTGCTGCTTCTTTCCTTGTGTAACCAAGCCCACCATCGCCGCGTCCGGCCCCGAAACTGCTCCTCCTCGCTGCTTCCCTTTTCTGCCGAGTATACTGCCTCTTCCCTCCTTCCTCCTGCGTTTGCGTATGTCGAGGACCAACGGCATCTGCACGACGAAGATCACGACCAATGATATCTGTGTCTACAGTCTCTCTCGTCTCCCTCTCTGCATTCGTCTCGGCACGTTTCCTCCTATTCGTTTCCCGTTTTGGCCCGGACGTCGTGGACCGTGCTTGGCTTCTGTTGGCCGGGGTTTCCTGTCCGAGAGAGACATGGGCTAGATGCGAGAAAAATAGGAAGAGAGACAGGGGTGTATTCGGGTGATAGCTTGCGTTGGCAGTGGTTTGACAGACATACTTCCGTCTGCGTACATTGTTTTGTCTGAGGCCCAAATTCTCTTTGTCAAGTTTACCCTCTGCTGAGCGTTCTCGACCATCTCTGAACCCCCAAAGAGTGTGAATCGAGGCGAAGTAAATAGATATGTCGACAGTCAGTCGTCACACAACGTCTCCGTTGACCGGTTCAACTATTCGTTGGGGCCAATATAGGCGCCAACGTGTGAACATTTCACCATGCAAGCTTGCGTTCCAATCCCCTTCCGTCGATTTTTGCTTCTGCCATCATTTGTAGGTGCAATTGCAATTGCAATTGCATCTGCATCTGCATCTGCATCCCACCCAACCACCGTCTGTTGGTTCGACGTGGCAGGTCAATGATTCACACTGTGACCGCACCCCGGTCCTTTTGACACGTTGCTCGTCGTTCCGTTGTTCCCCGGACTGAGCCCCCGAGCTGTTGACTTGCTTGGCCTTTTAAAACTTTTGTCTGTTTCTTTTTTTATTAATTTTATTCTTTTTGCCTCCTGTTGTTCACCTTTCACGTCGCACAACGTAGGCAAACATGTCCAATACTGCCCAGCAGAAGTGGAGATGTTGTGCGCGCACCAACAGAGAAAACCCGCAGGACTGGGGACGTCACGCAACGCAACTTGCAGGCCACGCAAAACGTCTTCCTGGATTTTGCGAACCCAACGTCTTGCGTTTTTTTCTTCTCTCGGATACTCGTACGATTGGAGGTTGCACTCGGGATTTCTGCGTACATTTGGCCGCATCATGGTGTTCATCACGGGATTGCCCCCGACTGCATCTAGACCAAATGGCAAAGCCCCGTTTGCAAATGACGGAGCGGCAGTGGCTCTATACTATGGTTTCCGTTTTCTGCCATTCTATGCACGACGTAGTCTCTGCCAGGAGCGTCACGAACGCCCGTGTACCTTTGGCATTCATATGCCCCCCTCATGTTGCCTCGCCCAGAAACCTGCATTTCGTATACAGACTGCAGCCGAGAAACAAAGAGTATTGGGAGAGGGGCATATAATGCTGCACAATGGCAAGTGAATGAAAACTAAAGAGGTAAAAAGAAAAGTGTCTTGCAGTGAATTGTAGCCAATATTGAACAAAAAAAGCAGCTATGGAAATGAGGAGTACCGACCAATGGCAAGCGACCAACGACGACCAACAACCGACGATTCACCATCCACCGCGATTGGACATTCAGCTCCGGCCAAGCACGACAACATGCACAAATGTACGTACGAAGCCACGCAGTCCATACAGTCCATAAAGTCCATGAAGCTATGCAAGATCAAATATCGCGGCATGTTCTCACCCTGTTCAGACTACCTGCGAGAGCAGAGGGGCAAGAGAAACATACAAACATGCATGGGCGGCGAGAGTGACGTGCAAACGTTGCAGACAGTACACCACATCCTCAGCATGTCACCTTTCTGTGACGTCCCCCCATGCTCCCACGTCCCCAGTCCCCATGCCCGAGGATGCAGTCTGCCATGTAGGCGAGTAGAAAAAAGGCACAAAAAAGAAGCCGGGAACGTCGAGGATCGACAACTAGACCTGAACGGCTGTCCTTTGCAGCGGCGGCTCTGTAGTTGAAGCTGTCCGTCATCGTAGAGTGCTAGGCGAGACTTTGTTGATGCCCGCACACTCCCTTGTCCTCGCCCTCGACTTCGACCTCGACATAGCACGTCTCTCTCTGACCGTGCATCTCTGGTCTACTCTCACCTCCTTGTCGCTTTTGTCTCACTTTTCTTTCCTTCTCTCAGGCAGCAGTTTGGTGGAGGCTTTGGTGCACGTTTGCAGGTCCGTCGAGGAAGGTAGACTGTTTACACCCGAAGCGATCAAGAACAGGAAGGAGCGATGCACAGAATAAATGTCGCCGTCCAGATGCTCCAGCAACCAAAACATTGCAAAGCCATATGTGACGGTAGCTCCTGCCCTGTCCGTCCCTCCCTCTCTACCCTCTCCTTCCTCTTCTGATTTCTGTTGCTTCTTGCCTATTCTTCCCTGTTTTCTATTTCTTGCCCTCTTCCTTTTTTGTCTTCCAAACTGTTCTCTCTGTCTATATTCCTTCTTCTTAATCTTTTTTCTTGTTTTCTCTGCTTTGCCTCCCCTCCCATCAGCACGTTCTCTCTACATCTCTACATCTACTCAACATCGTTACCCAGCGTCATTACGCATCATCGTTATATATCCTTTCTCTTTCGTATCTCTCTTTCATCGTTCACCATGCTCACCGTCAATTTGAACAGCTCCCGGCTGTTTTCTGGACGCATGGCCGCACCCGTGAAGAGCATCACGATCGCACGTACTGTTGCCACACTGCCTCCTCGCATGGCACCCATGGCACCCGCTGCGGCTGCTCAGCAGACCCAGGACGAGGACAAGGACACGCCCATTGTTCAGGAGGCCGGCATGGGTCCCGTCGATGCCAATGCCACGCCCTCTCGGGACCAGTTCTGGCGCAAGATTCCCGTCTGGAAGGACGTGTCCACGGACGAGTTCCTCTCGTACAAGTGGGGAGTCCGTGTACCCTCCCTGTTTTGTTTTCTGTTGCTGTACCTCCTTGTTCTGCACACACACTGACTTCCCTACGACTCCCACAGATCAAGAACACGGTCCAGGGTGAGCTCAAGCTCGCTCGCTTCCTCGAGCAGGTGCTCCCCGACGAGATCCCCATGACCGACGTGGCCAATGGCGGCTCTGGCAAGCTCGTTCAGACCCGCGAGGCGCTGGTCACGGACGTCGTCGACGGCATCAAGACGGCGACCATGTCGACGCGCATGACGCCTTATATTCTCAGCCGCATCAACTGGGCCGATCCGCGCAATGACCCCGTGTTCCGTCAGTTCATTCCCGTCAAATCCCGCATGCTGCCTGACCACCCCAAGCTGGCTCTGGACTCGCTGCACGAGCATGCCGACTCGCCCGTGAGCGGCCTCGTTCATCGTTACAACGACAAGGCTCTGTTCCTTCGTAAGATGTCCCTTATTCACTTACATGTCCTCACCCTTGTGCACGACGCTGACCAACAGCCACGTCGGTCTGCCCGACTTACTGCATGTTCTGCACGCGCTCCTATGCCGTGGGTGCCGACACGGACTCGGTGAAGAAGGCGTCCATGAAGCCCACCAAGACGCGCTGGGAAGAGGCTCTTGCTTATGTTGAGCGCACCCCTCAGCTTCAAGACATTGTCGTCTCCGGCGGCGATGCCTACTATCTGCAGCCTGAGCAGCTGGCCTACATTGGCCAGCGCCTGATTGCCATGCCCAACATCAAGCGCTTCCGCTTCGCGTCCAAGGGCTTGGCCGTCGCCCCAGCGCGCATCCTGGACGACCAAGACTCTTGGTTCCAGGCTCTCAAGTTCGTGGCCGACGAGGCCCGCAAGGCCGGCAAGGCCATGGCGCTGCACACCCACTTCAACCACCCTCACGAGATCTCCTGGGTGTCCGAGCTGGCGGCCCGCCGCCTCTTTGAATCCGGCATTATGGTCCGCAACCAGACCGTTCTTATGCGCGGCGTCAACGACGACACGGCCACCATGTCGGCGCTGATCCGCAACCTCGCCGACAGCAACATTTTCCCCTACTATGTCTACCAGTGTGACATGGTCGAGAAGGTCGAGCACCTCCGCACGCCGCTCCAGACCATCCTGGATCTCGAGGCTCAGATCCGCGGTTCCATTGCGGGCTTCGTGATGCCCCAGTTCGTCGTTGACCTGCCCGGCGGCGGTGGCAAGCGTCTGGCGTGCTCGCACCTCTCGTACGACCGCACCACGGGCGTGTCGCGCTTCATGGCCCCTGCCGTGACGGGCCGGGACAAGGAAAACAAAGTCTACGAGTACTACGACCCCGTGGACGCGGTTGTTGCGTCCAACGCTGGTGGCCAGTGACGACGAAGGACAGCCTCTACTATACCAACAACAGCAAGGGCACGTTCGCACACCAAAGGGAGCGAAAGAAGCCGAATTTGGATTTTTTGGGCCAGCACCATGGTATGGGGTATGTGAATGGATATGGAAAATTTAACGCAAGGAGCGAACTGCCCTTGGATGTATCTGAATCTGGATCGGGACATCTGGAAATCTGGCGGCATTGTATGGAGAGGAAAATATGTACGTACGAATGTACGATGGCTTTGCGAGTTAATGTTCGGGGCGTGGCATCACGGTCGAGAAAGATCATCATTGGGCTGGGAGGATATACACAGTAGCCTGAACAAAAACTAAAATCAAACCAGATGCAAAAGTCATAGTAAACAAAATCGTGACTTCAATTCGACGCAAGTATGTCGTGGATAGTTGAACACTTACGTCCCGGTAATACGTGATAATGTGTGATTGAATTCGAGAACACCAGTTCCTGAAAGCTGAGGACGTGTTACGTTATCGTCTAGTCTAATGAGTCGAGCAGGTAAGAGGCCCGGGAGCTGTGCGGCAAGGAAGAGAACGCCAACAGACAGATCTTGGTCAGGTTCACGGGCCGTTGTCAGTTTTAGAACTGAACAGAGTCTCAAGGACAATGTCGTACTTCGTAGTCGATGTCAAAAGCAAGGTCAAGATACCGCCGGAAATGGAGACTCTCCGACGACAAAAGGAGAAGCAACCTGAAAGACTGAAAGAAATATTAAGGAATGCACCAAAAGAACAATACAAGAATAGAAAATCATCAGTGCGTGCAGGCGCAGTGGTGCAACGTGCTCATACACGTAGTGTACATCTCTCTCTCTCTAATAAAAATAAAATAAAATAAAACCACCAGCGCCCCAAGCGCCTCTTCCCGTCCTGTGCACTCGCTAAGTAAGCTCCACCCGAACCAGACGATCCATACGATGGCGGTTGTACTGCTTGTTGCCGTGTACAAAGTGATCTCCCCGTCGATGAAATCGTTTCTATGCGACGACATGGGAGGCGGCATCGGACGCTTTCGACGGCTGTGTTGTATTAGCCGATCATTGTCGTCGCCGTCGGTAGGTGTGGTGTCATTGAGAAACGTGGGCTGCTCAATGTTGTACATGCTTGGGGAATGTAAACGTGTGTTTCTGGTTTTACGTATTTGATTTCGGCATCAAGCGGCTACCTCCTCTGGCCCCTGTCGGCTGAGTAGATTCTGTTATCTCTTTTCTCAAAATGAAATGACTTGGCAAGCCCAGAGCGGCTAGTTGGCATAGAACGCAACAAGGAACCCTGAAGGAGATACAGACACTTGATAGGATTACTACGAGTATTTGGGAACAGGAGTGGGAAAAGGCGAGAAAGCCGAGGGCAAGGAAGACAGGACGGTATTCAAGTGTGATAAAAATGATAGATGACAGTCGAAATCACATTGTGACAGTGTGAACAGAAAAAATCCGCAGCAGATCGTTGCCGTTCCCGGGAAAGATTGGCAGGTCACCGGGGGGGGGAGGGGGCCGGGGTTCCATCCTCGCCGTCCAGCGACCTCCATCGTACGGGCGGCGCCTGGCATTGTGATGCTGTTGCTACCGCCGTGTCCGCAATGTGCTCCCATCGGCAGTATCCAGGGGAATTGAAGAAATGAGGAGAAAAGGAAAAGAAAAAGAAGTAAAAAAGACGAAAGCGCGCGTGAAACGGGCGAGATGGGAGAATAAAACCAGACAAAGGTAACACGACGAGCGGAGGACTTCGTCCGCGAATCCTCGAGGTTGCAGTCGGCAGGGCCACAAGGCAGTCTGACCGTCTGGCGTCGTTCCTTGGCGCTTCCGACGAATTTTGTTGCCCACCGAGCCACCCTCTAGTTCTCGCACAGATGATCATAAAAGAGGGTCTTTTTGGCGTCGAGGGCGCTTCTGTGCCCGGCGGACGCGGGATGCTGACTTTGTTTCTATTTTCAACCGTCTGGTGCGGTTTCTCACTCGCCTCCCTTCTCCACGACACGGACTCGGCACGGTAGGTTGACGCTGAACACGCGTCGCACCACCGGACGACAATATGGACGACACTGTGTATGCACGTCTTCGGTATCGACGGACGGCCGAGACTGACGCGTTCCCGTTTGTTCCACCTCCTTCTTTTGCAACGTCCTCGGCTGGTACAGCGTCCATATGCACCTGCATTCACTATCCACAATCTTCACCATATGCATGCAGTGCTGGACCCGTGCTACAAAATGCAGGCCATGGACACGCAGCTCGACCGGCAGACGGGTTTGCGCGGCACAGAGCACTACGTGCAACGCCACTCAGCTCGGAAAAGAAGAAGCAAAGGGACGAAGAAAGAAGGAGAAGAAAAGGACGACGACGAAACTGTACGACATATGCAGTGCCCCCAGATGAAGTGTTTAACGTCTCGTACCAGCTCGAGTTGTGCTCTCGATACTGATCTCGCTACAAACCAAGACGATTTCCACATTCACATTGAAGCTATAAAAGTTGAGGCGGTTCCTACAACGTTCGACACCCTCCTGCTCCGCACAAACAGCTCGGATATGGCGGTGGACGACTTGTCATTAATAAAAAAGCAAGCGGGGATTTCTCTCAGGGCTCCATGGCAATTTTGCATCTCCCGCCTTTTGCTCGCGTCCGGAGCATTTTAACGTCGTATTTTACGGTTGCCATTCTGTTGAGAGGTTAATCCTGGCCAGAGACTAGCTAGGATGCTGTTCACATACGAAGGAATCGGTTGGCGCCCCAAATCCAAAAGTCAATAAGCAGCATTGCTTGCCGGGCATGGGGCCAGGCCTGTCAACAATATGCCTGCAAGGTCCCACACAAAATACAACACTGTAAATTTGTTAATATATCGCTGGGGCGAAGAGAAAACGAGCCCGGCCAAAATAAAACGGTATTCATTGGACGTCTTACTCGTTTGAAGACGCAAATACTGTGTAAAGACACGAAATTGAAGGCACGGCGAGACGACGATCATGTCAAAAGAGGCAAAAAGGACGGGCACCAGGATGGGCCAACCGGACGTGACCAGGCAGACTCGCAGACAACAGTGTTCACTGAGCAGTGAGAGTTGACCGGTTTGAGACGAGTCAGACAAGGGCAAACCGCGTACCGGGGCCCTGGCAGTCCCAGAAAAGCTCATCTGCCCGGTAATCAACCAGCTGCCGATCGTGGTGCATATGAGGAAAGGCTTTCTGTCTGGGGTATGAAAAGAGGCGGAGGCCGGGGCAGGCGAAAGCAAAAAGTGTAGAGAGTGGAGAGGAGAATACACGACAATGGACGAGACAAATGAAAGCCAAGACGTCCACCGGCTGCCAATGCAAAGCGCAGGTCACGTTGCTTAATGTTTTTTTTGTTTTTTTTTTTTTTTTTTTTTTTTTTTTTTTTTTTTTTTTTTTTTTTTTTCTTCTTCTCACGACGTACGGAGTATGTTTTCTGTACGATGGATGTCGTATGTCGTATGCGTATGTCGTATGTCGTACATTGTGTTTTGGGGACAGACGCAGCGAGACAAGAAGGTAGAAAATCAAAAATAGACAGCTCGTTTCAGATTGGCTCTGCCGAGACCACGTCGAAGAGCTAAATTAGATTAACACCAGAGGGCGGGACCGCGACTTTGTAATAATACTTTGTACGTGCACACGCTTAGAAGCTCCTGTAGCATTTAGCTTGTCGTGGCTTTCAGAACAACTTACCAAAAACACACAAAAAAAGAAAAGAAACGCAGATCGTTCACCGGTTAGGCAATGGCTTCATACTTGTGAATAGGAGAAGTGGAAGAAGCAGTCTCCGGCTGATACGAGCAGGGAGACCTTTTTCCCAGATATCCTGGGGTAATTGCTTTTCAATGTCTCGCTCTCACACATGGTCATTTCCGGAGTTTGTTTTTTTGTTCCACCGTCTCACATGTGTCCTGCGTGTCTCGTCTTGGCCCTCGTGGATGTGTCTCGCTATCGTGTCTTAGTTTGCGTTTTTTTTTCCTTTTTTTTTTTTTTTTTTTTTTTTTTTTTTTTTTTTTTTTTTTTTCAGCTGTTGCTTTTCTTTAGGTTCTTCCTTTTCTTCCCCTTTCTTGACCCATATACACGACTACAATTATGTGCAACCAACGACAGCCATATTCTCGAAAATGGAAAGTAAATAAACGTAGAAGAATACCAAAAGTAAAGAAAGGACGGCTCAGACGCCTTTTAGCAGCCACCACAATATAATTATGCAAATGGCCAATGCGCAGGCGCATAAAATGCTGTACAAGACTCTCAGCGGCCGCCGGATACCTACCGAGCTGCCGCCTTCCAGCAAAACAGGGTCATGGCGTCGTGGCTCAGTCGACAGCAGCGACATCGCATATTGCCATCCAAGGTGCACTCGCTTTGAACACTTTGTTAATAGATTGCATTGGCAGTTGTAGCGTTTTAATCTAGTGCTTTCCTTCACTCTCCTGTAGGCTCTTGCCGTATTTGTTGACTCTGTAGCAAGGAAGGTGCCATCTATGGTCGCTGCCGTTATTTATTGCTGGTGTCCGAGCGACGATAGCCAAACACGGCAGGAACGACGGCTTCGTGCGATCTGCTCTTGCCTCACGATATTCCACACTCTTCCTTCCCCTGCAAGTTGCAATGCTGCTCCTTCCCCTTCTCAGCGTATTACGGAGTACAGAGCACACGTGTATGGAGCGTGCCTTCCCTCGCTGTACACAGACACGTTGCACAACAGGAAAGAAAGAGAAGAACAAAATAGAGAGGGAAAAATCCTGGGACGCCCACAAAAACGGCGATCCCTCTCTCCTTGTCGAGAAAACAAGAGGCAACGAAGCAGACATCCTGGACCCAAGCAGATGGCCAGAAATGAAGAAGAAGGGCGACAAGAACGAAACAGATTAAAACCTCTGCGCCGCCCACGTTGCGCCCTCGTGTCTTGCTACCAAACTTTCCCCGTCTCTGGTTCACGTTTCTTCTCTTTTGCTTTTGCTTTCTCTTCTGTTCTTTTGTTCTTTTGTTCTTTTCTTCTTTAATCTTCATCGGTCGTCCATTCGCCCTGCAGGCCCACCGCCAATAACACGCACTGACAATACGACGTACGGACGCATCACCGACATGACCATCGACCAGACGACCATCCACGGATATCTTACTGCAAGCCACAATTGCCCCTGAGCAACAACGCAGAAAATACGCAGTGCCCCTGGACTTTGCTTCTACTGTTTACCAGCAGTGTCCCCAGCTGATCGTCGACGGTCGACGAAACAAAACGAAACAATACGACTGACGACGGGCAACAACAGACGAAGAACCCAAAAGGACGATTTTAGGATACTTCGCACGGGCAAACACAACCCACGCGAGAAGCTGCCTTCTGCGCACACCGAGCACCACCACGTCCACTGGGGCACTCCAGACCCTGGTCAGTTCCGCTGTTCGCTGCCGCTTGTTTTGCAGGCTGGCTCCATTTTTCACGAGGCGGTTAAGAAAAAGGGAGTTGGGGTAAAGAGCAGGGAGACGGGGCAGTTTGAAAGGCAAAGGGGATATTAATCACAACACTGCTAACGAACATGCCAAACCAGTAGATAACAGCAGCAGACAATTATGCCTGCGCTCGAGCACCACAACGGCCAGTTCGTTGTGTCTGATGTTAGCTGTTGTTCCGTGCTGAAGATGGGCGCCAATGCCGTTGAAGCCGTTGAAGCCGCCGAGGCCTTTGCCTCCATTAAAACGTCTACAAGCACCACCGGCACAGGCACCATCGCCAAGACCACCGGAGCGAGCAGGATTGCCGCTGACAGGATTCCCACTACGGGCACTGACAACAGCAGCAGGGCTGCCACTGCAACCTCAGCCGGAATCACAACCATCACCGCTGACACGCCAACCAGTGGCACTGGGGTTGACGCTGCCAAGGTCCAGGTTGAGGACCCTGGTAACAATTCTGGGCCCGCGCCAACCAACACCAAGACTTGTGGAGGCAACATTTGCAACACAAGCTCAAGCTCAAGCACAGCGACCGGGGATGCCTCGTTATGTTCATCTCCTGCTCTGGATTCTGCTTGTCCTGTGTCTGTAGCTTCTTTGCCCTCTTTGCCATTACCAATGCCATTGTCGCCTCTTGCTTCCCTTTCAACAACCGCTTCTGCTCCCCTTCTTCGTCCCACGTCAGCCTCCGCTTCCTCGTCTACCTTTACACTTTCCAAAGCGCCTCCACCAAAGAAATACGCACGTATTCCTCCTCCCATCGAGATCGGCGGCAAGCTTCGCAACAGTACTGCCTTTTTGCTGTCACCCTCGCCTCCTCAGTCTGCCCTCCTCTCTCCTCCCTCGGGTACGCTGTTTTCGACACCCTCCACATCCTCTCTTCAGTCGCCCTTCTCCTCTCTTTTCAACAACACGGTGTCTGCTCCAGATACACGGGCCTCTTCGCCTTCCTCACGCACACTCACGAAGACTGCCATCGGCTCTCACACTGACGACGACGGCACCAACAACAGCAGCAACAGCAGTAGCAGGACCAACAACGACGACACCGCCTCGACCTGCGTCCACGGAGCGTCCGAGTCGGTTTCAAACCCCACATCGCCAACTTTGACGGTTTGGCCTGGCTACAACGGCATCGGCGGCCACGACACCGACAGTGACAACCTCGCCAGCCAACTTATTGGGCCTGTCCGCTGTCGCTCTTTGTCCGCCGGTCATAGCAGCATGACTATGACGGCCACCGCTGCTACACGGAACGCAACTGCAAGCGACAACTGCGACCACAACCACGGCCACTTTCTCCGCGCCAGCTTCGACGGGACGGCTGCCGGGCGCATGAACACTGCCCGGACGAGTACCAGCAGCCACGGCAACGGCAATAGTAAGAGCAACAGCAGCAACAGCCGCTGGCGTCCGACCTCTGCAAAGAGTGCACGAAGCGCCGAACGGGTTCGTAGACGGTCGCCGAGCCCGCTGTTCAACCCGTTTGCCCGCGTTTCCCGCCACCGACACAACGACACCCGCGACAACAACAACAACGACAGCATGCTTGCCAGCACAAGCAACGGGCGCCAGCCCACTTACAACCGGCGGGGCTCCTTGTCCTCCGGTGCTGCACCGCCGCCATTGACTCGTGAAGAGTTTGAGGCTCTTCCCGTGGCCATTCAACGAAAGGTGAGTTGATGGTGCTGTTTTCCGCAGCTCGTTCAGATCGATCCGACGTAGCAAGCAAAGAAAGAAAGAAGCAAGTGCGAGACGAGAATCACAAACCATGAAAAGGCTGCACTCTCAGCCTTCAGCCCTTCAGCCTTCAGCCCTCCAGCCGTTCACATCGGGGTTGATGAGGCTCCACCCGCCCGTTTTCCTTTTTTCTGTTCTTTTTTTTTTCTCAAATTCCTTTTTTGTTCGTTTCCATCGCGTTCGTCCCTTCTCTGTTCGCGTCTCCGCATCTTCGCCATTGTTGTGACGCATCACATTGCACTGCTGGCAACGTTGGCGCCCTCCATCCCAATCCCATCCAATCCCATCCAATCAACACGCATCCCCGACTGCCCATTGGCCAGCTTTGGGGCGTTGCAAGCACTCGCTTGCACAGACATGGATCTCCATGGGGCACCTCATCACATCGCGCCTTTTTGGCCTTCCTTAATGTCCCCTCATTTTTGCTTGGTTCATTCCCTGTCAGCTGGGCGGCAATCGGGCAGTGCCACGATCCAATGAGAGTTTGTTGATAGCCCCCAACCACACTTGAACACTTTTGTGACTGCATAGCAAATGCATGCGTTATCACAGCTGGTGAGGAGCGAAATGAGTGTGAGAATTGCGGGTGAGAAAAAGACAGATGAGAAGCGAAAAGGGAAAGCACCAAAGAGACGGCAGGGCTGAAATGAAAGCCATCCCACGCTCTAGCCAATGTCAGTCGAGAAATAGACAGTTGGACGTCGGTCAACGGCGAGTCGAGATGAGACGAACGGTAGGAACACGGACAACACGACGACAAACCGGCAACGACAAGAGCTGTGCCCGAAACGGCAAATCCGGCTGGGGGCGTTACTCGCATTGTGCATGCGAAGCGCCACACAGCTGCCTGACTGGGACAGTTGGGGTTGCGAGAAAAGTGAAGAGAGACGAAAGAGGACATGGACGAGAAAAGAAGACTGAGAAGGTGGCCAGTGGCCGCTTGAAAGAGATGTCGTCTTTTCCCGGCCGCCTTTCCTTTTTCATCGATCTCGACATCCACGGCCGCCACGTCTCTGCACGAACGTGCCTCTTTGCTTTTCTGTTCTTCTGTCCGTTCCACCGCTGTATCTTTTCTTTTTCGTCCGTTCGGTCCTTTGTGTGTCCGGGGTCTCTCCATCCTGTTCATGTCTCGCAATTGCTTGCCCTGTGCGGCCTCTTGCGGGCCTTTTGCCTCCTCTGCTGCATGTCTCGCTCGGTCTGGCGCTATCTCGCGTCTTTTGTTCATCCCGCGCATCATCCATTGCACATCACATCCCATACTCTGCACTCGCGCTCTGCACTCGCACTCTGCACTCGCACTCTGCACTCGCACTCTGCACTCTGCACATCGTTTCCGTCCGCTGTATTGCCTGCTATGCGGTCACTTCTCCCTTGGGCGGAACTGAGAAAAGTCCAAATATGAGGGGGGGGAACCGAAAGAGTCTGGCGGTGTGTTGTTCGGGAACCGACGATCATTACCTGCCATCAACGACCAGCTTGACAAGGTATGCGCTGGCCTTGGGTTGCAAGCGTGTGTGACTTCAGCGAGCATTTCCTCTCTGGGATTTCTTTTCTTCTCTTCTGTCTTATGTTTTTTTTTTTTTTCTGCTTATTTTTTTCTTATTTTTATGTCTCGTTTTGTCACATCATTTGTCTCCCACACCACATGCAAGGTCCACGCAAATCACCCCCCAACGCACCGCTGAATGGCCTGGCCCAAGCAAGAATAGGTGCGTTAGGGCGTCTTGGGACCCAGCGACCTGCATATGCAGTGGTCGGGGTGATGCATTGGTGGGTGGCTTTTGGCGCAGCTAGGTGCAGCTTGGAGTTTGGTGCATTGCAGGCTCCGTCTGGGCTACCAGTGAAGCGCTGCAGCGCCTGTGCGTGCACTGCATCGCTCTAACTGTATGTGCCTGAGCTGCGCTGACAGGGACCTGACCACTGCCTGAACTGGCACCTGGCCCCTTGCCCCTTTTTGCTCACTGCCCCTTATCCGCGCTCCACTTTTTGCCCATTGTCCTTTTGCTCTTTTCCTCTTTGGCCAAAGCAAGCCAAGCTTCCTCTCCACATCGGCGACGTTGCTCTCCTTTCTGCGAGAGCTCTCTCTCGTTCCTTTCACTTGCTTTTGACCGTCCTTTTCCTCGTCCTTTTTCTTGTCACTCCATGCCAGCTCGCCTCCGACTCTCTCCTCTGGGCTTTCTTTTTATTGTCTTTTGTTCCGTGGAGGTTCCTTTCGTGTCGATCTCCCTCGCCTTTGCGGACATCATCATCACAAAATCTCTCGTCTTTCTCCTCGCTCCTAGTCTCCTCCTGTCTCTTCCTTTCTCTCTCCTTTACGCCCTCTCCACCGCTTGCTTTCCTTTTTCTATCCACTCCCCATATAGCACGCATATTCCCTCGGTCAGTTCTCGACGAAATTGCCTTCTCGTATCTTTCTCCAACCAACACCGGCCACACCGTCTCTGCCCACTCTTGTCCACTCTGGTCTCTTCTCGTTCCTGCATGACCACCAACCACCTTTGCTGCAACTTACCTGCCAGATACAGGTACGCCGCCGCAGCCAGAGTTCTCACGACTTTCCTGCCCACATAATACCTCGCCGATTCCCGCCGCGTCCCTACTAGCCGTTCGTGTTTTGATTTTGATTTTCATCTTCATATATTTTTCGGGGCCTTTCTCCTATTTCTGTGTCATATTATTCCCACGCCATCCAGCCGACGGCCTCTCGTTGGCGTTGTGTTTATTTGTCCCTAGATTCGTGCAAGTACGAAGTACACAACAGCTCCATATTACCATCCCTCTCGGCCATTCTCTCTCCCTCCATTCCATCGTCCCGTCGTCCCACTTGGACCTGATCACATACTTTCCAGCGTGCTTTCTGTCTTTTTTTTCTTCTTTTTTTCTTTTTCTTTCCTCTTTTGTTCTATCTGCTTGCTACTGTCGTCGATCTGCTTTACTACGTTATCATCCCGTCTGCCATTCCAAGCAAAACACTAAACGGTCCTTTTTCTCCCTTCTCAACAGTACTTCTCCACACTCGAACGTCTTCGCTTTGCACAGGGGTCTGGCGCCATCGACGGCATATATCAGCACTACGACGCCATCTCCGTGCAAAACATCCAGCGCCGCAGAGCTCGCCAGGACCGCATCGCCTCGGACAACATCACCACCCGTCTCCGCAAGCGTTCTCTGCGTCTCGAGTCGTCATCTCTGCTGTCCACCAACAGCTACTTCAGCGGCAACAAGAACGGCCCCTCGCCCGCCATTGGTGACGCCGTCGCAGACACCCTCTTCTACGCCAACTTGCCCGACAAGATCAAGAAGCGCGAGTTCTCCCGTGAGGAGCGGCTTGTCCTCGCCGGCCAGCTCCACGCCAGCGTCATCCTCGACGCCGCCGACGAGGCCATCTACAAGATTGGCCGCCGCGCGAGCATCACCCACCGCCTCATCGCCCCAGACATCACTGTGGACACGCCCACCGCCACCTCCTTCCGCCGCAGCATGGAGACTATGCGGTCCGCGGAGTCCATGCAGACCATGGAGGCCATGCACAGCACGAGCGATCCCCGGCTTGCTCCAGGCCGGCGAAACCCCCTCGGCCTCGACGACACCGCTGCCAAGCGTATCAGCGGCGTGCCCGAGTCCTTTTACGACAGCTTTCGCTGGCTGGAAGACGAGGACGACCTGGACCTGCGCCTCTTCCTCGACGACTACCACGCCAACCTGCGCGACGCACTGCCCTCGCCCAGCAAAGAGCGCCGCCCATCGCTTCGTCGCCACCTTTCCATTTCCAAGAAGGCCTTTGGCCGCCCGCTGCCCACGTCCGCCTCGACAGGCAGCAATCTTCTGGGCGCGGGTGTTGGGAAGGGCAGCAGCAGCAACATCAGCAACGGCCGCCCTGCCACAAAGGACGACGCTGCCTCGACGACGCGGACAGCCAGGTCGCCCAGCATGAGCAACAGCAACGGCATGACCACACCCTTCCCTACCATGCCCTCGAGCACGTTTTCCTCGCCCACCCGTCCTGGCTCGCACGTTCGCCGGAAATCACGGACGCTGTCCCTCATCACGCCCAGACAACACGCCGCCCACGACTCCATCTCCAGCATCGACCCAGGCGCCGCACACTACCAGGACCCCGAGGCCCGTCTCAAGCTGCGCGTCTACTTGGCCTCACCGCAAAAGTTTGACGAGGCCATTGAGTTTGGCTTCCCCTCGACCGATGTGCTGTCGTCGATGCCTTCCATGCCCAGCATGTCCATGGCCGGCGGCTCTCCGCCCCTGGGCTCGTCCTCCATCCTGTCGTCCACGTCCACCAAGGGCAATCGCGTTTCCACCGCTCCGACAGCCGTCGAGAAGCGGCATATGCGCCGGGGTACGCGGCAGAGCACCTCGGACGGCACCATGCGGACGTTCCTAGCCGATGAGGACGATGACGAAAACGACAACGCCAATGAGAACGAGAACGAGAACGGAAACACGGCCACTGAAGACGACGACATGACCAAGCTCGACAGCGACCAGGCATCCGTGCCCGACCCGGAATCCCCCAAGACGCCCAACCTGACGCACGACAGTGACCTTGTCGGCGGCATCGGCAGCCGGAAAACCTCGTCCTCGGCGTTCCGCCCGTACCGTATCTCCTCGTCCGCCGACGCGCCACAATCGGCCGGCCACCGGCCAACCGACAGCTACGCTCAGGTGCCTGCGTCGTCGCGCGAGATGACTCTGCGTATGACCCTGACGCGCCTGGATCTGCGCGCCGGCGAGGACGAAATTTATGGCTGGCAGCAGCAGAAGAAGCAGTACCACGTGCACCACCAGAGCAGCAGCCACAATCACCTGCAGGGCCCCAACCACCTCCGCAAATCGTCAAACGCCACGGCCCTCCCGGGCGCTGTGGGGCCGTATTACCCATCGGCGCGCAACGATTCCCTTCGTCTGCCGTCCTCCACTACGACGACAACGACGACGACCACCACCACCACAACCACGTCGACATCGACATCAACGTGCGACAACTCGATCACGTACCTCGGTGCCGGTGCGGTCAGCCGGCCCAAGGCGAGCATCGAGGACGTCTTTGCCGGCATCGACCATTGGGAGGCCGACCAGGACAAGGGCGTCATGAAGCGCTTTTGGAATCGGGTGCGGCGGTCTTAGAGACGCCTCCGCCGCCCATCGCCCTGGCCGAATCCCTTGCTTACTGTGGAGCAGCAGTTGCTTCCCACTCTATTCTGTATTTTCCGCTCTTCCGTCCCCTGCTCTATAGAGTGCGACATGGGTGCTTGCCATTCTTATTTTACGTGGATTTTGCTTCGTTTATCATTTTGTGTTGCATCATACCATTTCTTTGTATCTTTTTAGTCTTTCTTCGTCCAATTCGTGAGGGTCTCTTTGTATTTTTTTAGTATCATTTTTATTTCTTTTCTTTTCCCTTCGTTCAGATATCAACATTAGCCAGCGCTTGCATTTTGTTCATCCTTCTCTTTCATTTTACTCTCTGCACACTTATTTTCAGCTTACATACATTCATTACCAACTACTTTTACTACTACTCTCGTTTTTATTGGTTGTTTTTAGTTTTACCTGGCTTCTGGTTCTATATCACTTCTTTTATTGCCTTATCAGCATACTTCTTATTATTCGTCTGGGCCTTGCATGTAGCCCCTTTTTGAATATAAAACTATTCCTACGGACTTACCTGCACATACTGAGAAAAAGTGGCTTGCCCAGATTTGGTTTTGAAACGTGATTCTGGTATGGAGGATGATAAAATACAACATACTCTACTATGCGTCCAAATCACTGGCCGCTTTGTCTCGGTCCGGCGGAGTGTGTGCCTTTTCCTGTTCCTTGGGTCGCCATGTCTCACTGCGTTGCCCTCGACCAAAAATACGAGACGTTTGGAGCATTGTTTTTCCTTGTTTGGTTTCGTCTCGTCGTGCTCCAGCCGAAGCCGCAGTGACGTTGCGTGATTGGAGACGCCAAAAACGGGGGGCCCTGTCAATAACAAAGAAGCGAATATAGGGAGATGCTGTGCACGGCGACGACGGGATGGGTCCTGCCAGTTCCTGTCTGTGCCTGTCTGTGCCTGGGCTGTTTGTTGGTTTTTCCGCTCGCTTCCAATTAAGCTTGGACCGCTTATAATTGACGTCCATGTTCTTGGAGGCATACAGCAGGCCAAAAAGAAATGAATGTTGCAAAAAGCGAGGGGCAGAGACACACTCTATCCGCAATGTCTGTTGCGTTTTTCATTCTTTTCTTTTCTTCTGCTGGCAGAGCTTGTGAGATATGGGCTAATCTCGTACATAAACACAGGACAACGAACCTAAATGGACTTCTTTTCAACTGGCCGTCCTCTTTGCTCTGTCCATGCTCCTTGTCAGTCTGTGGCGACACTTACAAACTCGCCCTTTCGTCGATGACCTGTTCTCAACGCAGTCGAGTAAAACAAGTGAAACTAGTAGCGTTGCATCCACCAATGCGCGGGCCCTTTTTTGCATGTCGTACGACATCCCGATCGTTTTGGCAGTTTACGGCGTGCAGTTTTTTCAAGACTAGCCATGCACGATGGACGATGCGTGATGCAGGCGCTGTGGTTTTTTTATATACCTTTTTGCCTTTGCAAGAAAAAAGCAGAGAGCGCCTGCATTAGTGTGTATGAAAAAGAGGACCGGCCGGCCGCTTCCCCTCTTCGACTGTCTTGGATGTGCAGACTGCTTTTGGAATGGTGCCAGCGAGCAGTTGCCAGGTCGGTTTTGTCTTGCCGATGGACACAGAGCACTCCCAAGCGGCCAGGTCAGCAACGCACCCAGTGCAGCTCTACGAAAGAGGACAACAAACAACCTTTGCCTGTTGCAGTCGGACATCCAACACATGGAAAGGAACAAAGAGGGGCTCGGCTACCAAGGAAACATCCTAGTGCGCCCGCGAGATGTGGCGGCTAGTATAGCAAAGAGCAAGGAGCTAGGAGCCCGAGTTGGCGGTGGGAACAAGGAACCGGGAACCTAGAACCAGGAGAGGCGCTTTTCATGTGTAAAAAGGTAGGTCATGTACGACATACAGAATCCATCGCACGAAACGTCTTGCCGAAACAAGTGCACGATGCTACTCTGCTCACATCACCTCTAGAAACAATGCAAGGGGATGCGAAGCTCGGAGCGCTTTCGTCACGTCGCAGTTACGCTGACTTTGTTTGGCGCATTTCCTTTTTATTTCGTTGTTCTTTTTCTTTTGTTTCCCGCGGTTCCTCTCTCTTCGCCGGCATCGTGGTGTGATCGACCGCGACACGTCAGCTGAAAGTATGTCGTATGTCGTACGACGTACAAAGAGGCCGTTGAAAGTTGAAAAAGTTTGTCGAGGAACGCGGCCGAAGGAATGAAACGAGGGCGACGGTGCCGACAATCCACAGTCCAGAGAAAACGGCCGGCCGAGACAGCTCGAGGGACAAAAACGTATGGAGATCGGAGCACACAGCGCACCAAACAAAAGGCCGTCGACCTGTTGGCGCCTTTGGGCCGAGGTTGACACTCATCCCTTGCTTCGCCGTGTTCCGTTCCGGCACTTGTTTGTGATGTCGTACTTTGTGCCTTTCCGTGCCTGAGAACCATTCTTAGAGGCGGCACAAGCAAGCTGAACAGCATGCCACCCCACGAGGCAAGGGAGACACAATGCGAGACAGCGAGAGACAGAAGCCGGTAGAAAGACATACGGCACACGCAACGCAGGCATTTGTTTGTGCACTCATTTTAAGCATAGTTACCCGTCGGTGTGATGACTAAGCACGACACGTCAACTCGAGCACCTATTTTTCTATATTGTACAGTGTAGATTTGGAATTTGGTATTTGGTATTTGGTATTTTGATCGTTTGTGCTTTTGCAAGTTGTGTTTGTGCTTGGCGGGCTATATGCGAGAGGGTACAGGGGAGGCACAGCGAGGCATCTGCCTGATATCTCAAGGCAAAACAAGACGATAAAAACAGAAAAGTAAAAAGAAAAAAAAAGGAAATAGTAACCCATGAAAAGACTGTACAACTCGCCATCCAAAACATGGCAAAACAAATGGAAACGACTTTATCTACTCGTCAGCGAGCGTTGCTTTTGGCTCACGCGACCGCGGCCCAACCGCCTAGACGTCCTCGTCGCTGTCGTCGCCCAGCAGCTCGCCCTCGTCGTCGTCCACAATCGCATAGTCGCCCCGTCCGCGCGCAAAGCTGTCGCGCGTCGTGAACCGCCGCGACCCGCCGCCGCCCAGGCCCAGGCCCAGGCCCAGCCGGCTCCATGCGCCCCGCGCACCACCACCGCTGCTGCCGCCCGCGCGCCGCTCCAGGGCGCCGGTGGCCGTCCGCCAGAGCGCCGTCGCCAGCAGCGGCAGCGTGCCGACGACGGCCACGACGCCGGCGGCCGCCATGATGGGGTACTTGATGTAGGGCGCGTCGCTGTCGACGGTGAAGCGCGACGAGCCGCCCTCGCCCAGCCGGATCGCGCCAAACTTGCCCGTCCAGTTGCGGTACACGTACCACGCCACCGCCGCGGCCGCGCCCACCGACACCAGCACAATCACGGCAATCGCAAACGCGCCCGGCCCGCTGTGCTTGCGCGCAAACTCGTCCTCGTGGTCCTGGCACGGCTTCGGCTCCGACGTCTTGTCCGACTCGTCGCCGCCCTCGCACGTCGTCAGCGGGATGCGCCGGAAGCCCGTCGGCGGGTAGTACTCGACCGCGTCCGGGTGCTCGCTGCACCACTGCTTCTTGGACATGGGCGCCAGCCCGGGCACCAGCGAGCACTGCCCGTGGTTGTCGAGCTCAAAGTTGTAGTCGCACTCGTAGTCGCGCCGCGTGCACGTGCAGTTCTCCGTGTTGTACAGGTGCCGGATCTTGTACCCGTTGTAGCACGTGCGGTCCGTCTTCTTGCGCAGGTACCGCGACACGTGCCCAAACAGGCACGACGACTCCGGCAGCAGCGGGTGCGACGGCGACCACAGGTAGTAGTCCGACTTGCCCGCGTCCTTGTCGTCGTGCTCGCACGGCCGGTCCGTCAGCCCGGAAAAGTCCACGTTGATGGTAAACACGTGGTCCCGCCCCGGCGACCGGCACCACAGCAAGAAGTTGCGCGACGCGCCCGACCGCAGCGTCGTAATGTCCAGCACCTCCACCTCCTCGTCGCTGAACTGGTGGTCGCGGAACGTCGCGCCCTCGTCCGTCGTAAACGACACCGTCCGCGTCTTGGCGTTGCGCGGCACCAGCACCACAATCGAGCCCTGGTCGCCAAACTGCCACGTCCACGCGCCCTTCTTGACGTTGCGCCACGTCAGGCCCGCGTCCGTCGTCATAAACGTGTCGGCCTCGCCGATCGGGCCCAGCTGGTCGCCCACGTTGCCGACGCCAAACATCAGCCCCACCGCCCCCGACGACGAGAACGTCTTGCGGTGGTCCTCGCGCTCCGTGTACCCGTGGATGTGCAGCGCGCAGCTCTCGTCGCCGCCCTCGCGCGCGCCCTTGCGCGGCGTGCACCCGTAGTTGTTGTTGTCGACGTCCTTGGGCGGCGGCGGCAGAAACGCCCACTCGGCGCCGTCGTTGTGGCTGATCTTGGTCTGCAGCTTCTTGGCCGTCGCCTTGGCGTCGTCGCGGTTCGCCACCACGTTCACCACCACCACGCCCTCGAGGCCCAGCATCTTCTCAAAGTCCACGTAGTAGCGGTTGTCGCAGTTGACGCCCGCAATGCTCATCACGTACGACGTGCCGTTCGAGTTGCTCTTGAGAATCGTGCCGTAGCGCCTGTCCTTGCCCGTCTCCGTCGCCACAAACAGGTTGACCGCGTGCGTCGAGCTGTCCAGCACCGTGTACTCGTGCTGCTTGGGCACCGCAAAGTTGACGGGGAACCGCGCCTCCGCGTACGTCTCGCCGTCCAGGCTCGCCAGCGCCCGCAGGCTGCTCTTCTCCTTGTCCTCGGCCGCCACCACAATGAACTCGGCCATGGTCGCAAAGCCCTTGACGTTCGCCTCGTGCACCACCTTGGTCTCGAACCAGTCCGTGCTCGACACCAGCTGCAGCGGGTTCGCGTCGCCGTCGCCCTGCACGTCCTCCTCGCGCGCGTGCACCAGGCAGACGACCTCCTCCGGCTTGCGGTTCTTGTACGCGCTCGAGCCGATAAACTCGCACCGCTCCACGTACCGCAGGAGCGTCACCCAGTTGTCGCCGCGGTCCCGCGAAAACGACGCCTCCGTGTAGCACGCGCCCGTGCTCTCGCACTTCTTGCCGATCCAGATCAGCCAGTCCTTGTGGTCCGGGTGGAACAGCAGCGGCGACCGCTCGCTCTCCACGTCCGGCGGGTACGGCGCCTGGAACTCGTGGTACTGCTTGCCGTAGTCCACCGTGTACACGACGTGCTCCTTGGTCGTGACGAAGAACACCATTTCCTTAAAGTACTCGTGCGGGATGATGGCCCACACGCCCACATTGTCAAGCACCTCCGGGTGCGTCCACGTCTTGCCGTGGTCGTTGGTCACGTAGATGGGGCCGCCCTCGCCGCGCGCGCGCTGGATCGGCCGCATGATGATGGCCTCGCTGTCGGCCGTGTCCGAGCTCGAGTCGCCGCGCTCCAGGTAGTGCTTCTCAAAGTCGGTGAACTCGGACAGCTGAAAGTCGTAGGGCGTGTTGGCAATCTCGCCCGACGCCGGCGTGTTGGGTGCCGTGCCCGTCTCGCTGCACTTGTGCTCCACCAGGTCGTCCTTTTGCTTGCCGCCGGTGCGCCTGCACGTGTTGCCCGGGATCAGGCGCCAGCCCGACGAGCCCATAAACACGTCGTCCGGCTTGGCGTCCTTGCCGCTGCACACCTTGCTGCCCTCGGGCAGGACCAGCGGACCCACCCGCACGCACTCGGTGCCGCTCTCGCTGCGGCGGAAGTTGTAGTCGCACTCAAAGTCCAGGTCCGTGCAGTCGCAGTCGGTCGTCTCGACGACAGGGTCCTTGAACTCCTGCTTGAGGAAGCAGGCCGCGTCCTTCTTGCGGCGGTGGTACTTTTGCGTGTGGCCCATCAGGCACGTCGGCTGGCCCTTGTCGTCGACGCGCGCCCACCAGTCCTCGAGATCGCTGTCCTTGCACGTGGCCTCGTGCAGGCCCGCAAAGTCAATGGCGATGATGTGCCAGCGGTCCTTGGCCTCGCCCACCAAGACAAACTTGAGGCTCGTCGAGTCCTGCGTCGTCGTCAGGATGTACGGGCGCACCTGCAGGCCGTCGGGCAGCTTGGCCGCCGTCCAGGTCGTGCCGTGGTCCAGCGAGTAGGTGACCTCGTCGACGTCGGCGGCGTCGCGCACCGCCAGCAGGATCGAGCCCTGGTCGCCAAACTCGTACTTGTGCGGGCCCTTGGGGCCCTCGATCCAGGTCAGGCCGGCGTCGTCCGAGATGAAGAGGCTGCCGTCCTTGTAGTGGCCCAGGTAGTCGCCGGTGTTGCCGACGGCCATGACGAGGCCGGGGGCCGGGCTCGAAAAGACACGGCCCACGTTGCTGAGATCCGTGACCGAGTGCAGGTGCAGGCGCTCCTTGCCCTGGCCGCGCAGGCCGACCGGCGCAAAAGTGCGGCCGTCGTCAAAGGTGATCTCGCTGACAATCTTCTTGTCGACGCGGTCGTTCTTGACGGCCTCGCCGTTCTCGACGCGGTTCACCAGAAAGATGCCCTGGATGCCCGAGATCTTTTCAAAGTCGACGTGGCCGCGCTTGTTGCGGTTCGTGTAGTCGAGGTTCTGGGTAAAGAAGGTGCCGTTGGAGTTGCTCGTGAAGAGCACGCCGGTGGGGTCGGAGGGCCGGGCGTTCATGACGTCGATCTGGATGCTGTAGTTGGTGCTCTCGAGCACGGTGTACGACTCCTGGTTGATGCGGTGGTCGGCCGGGAAGACGGCGCGGTGCCAGCGCAGCGTGTCGTCGGTGACAAAGAGGGCCATCTCGTCCGTGTTCAGCGACGTGGTGGCCACCAGCAGGTACTTCTTGACGGCCGCAATGTTGACAATGCCCTGGACGGGGCGGTTGGTGTCGAGGTTGGGCTCAAACTCCTGGACGACGCCGTCGGCCTTGACGGCCTTGAAGTAGTTGTCGGACACGAGCAGGCGCTGGTCCTGCTTGAACGGCGACAGCGTGTCGCGCACGATGCAGAGGATGCGGCTGGCGTCGAGGTCGGCCGCGCCCGTAGTAAAGAGCTCGGAGCCCTTGGCCCACCAGCAGCCGGCGGTGTTGCCGCGCAAAAACTGGGCGTCGGTGCGGAAGCCGTCGGTGGTGTACATGGCGACCTCGCTGAACGAGGTGGCGTCGTAGTCCATGCCGTTGAAGATGATGCGGTCCGGGTCGGCGGCGTGGAAGGTCAGCACGTCGTACTGGAACATGCTGCTCTCGGCGTCGGTCAGAAACGACTGCCACGTCTTGCCGCGGTCCTCGGTGCGGTAGTGGGTGATGCCCTCGGTCAGGACAAACGCACGCTCGGGGTGGTACTCGTGCATGACAAGGCGCACCGCGGCCATGGCGGGGATGGCCGTGACCTTGTCCCAGTGCGCGCCGGCATCGGCCGAGCGGTAGATGAGGCCCTCGACAAAGTCGTGGAAGAGGATGACGTCCGAGTCCTCAAAGTAGTTGAGGTTGTCGGGCTGGTAGCCGAAGGCGCTGACGTGGAAGGTGGGCCCGTCGGCAGCGGCGGCGGCCGGCGAGATGGCCCAGAATAGAGCCCACAGGGGCGCGGCCAGCGCCGCCGCCGTGTGCAACGCGGAAGAGACCCTCATGGTCGGAGCGGCGCAGAAGCGGGTGTCATAGGCGGGGGAGCGACGCCGAGGGGAGAGAAGGGGAGCAGAGGGTGTGTGAATGGCCCCGGTCGAAGGAATGGACGGACGCAGGGAGGTGTGTGGTTCTCGTCGAGGAGGATGGAGGGGGTCGATTTGTCAAGATTCGACAAGACGCGATTCGAGGTCGACGACTATCCTCGCTGGTGAGGACGTCGGAGGCTCCAGATGCAGATCGGGGACTGGGCGTGGATGTTTTGGTCGCGGGTAGGCAGGTAAGCAGATGGTGCACCAGAAGAAGCCAACGAAGCTCAAGAATGGCAAAAGGGAGAGGTCGTGATGCGTTTTTGGCCGTTTTGAAGCACGTATTAAGGGGGGGGTGACGCCCTGTGCAAAGGGACAGACGGCGTCGAAACGAGGGAATGCGAAGCGAAGAAAAGAAAAGCAACAATGCCCAAAAAGAAATCAAGCCACGGCGGACGAGTGGCGGCGGTGCGGTGTGTTGGGCAAATCGCCAAAAGGAGAGCTGGAGAGTGGAGGAAGAAGAGAGGAAGACAACAAGAGACACGAAACGATGAGAAGCGGAAGGCTGAATCAATGCGTGGATGATGAACTGGCTGGACTGGGGCAAGAGCTTAGGAGGCAGCACGTAAGATAGTACGGCAGGCGCGCAGTTACGCCGTAGGGAAGGAGCCTCAGGGTGTCTCGGGCGCTGACTTGGAGCAGGAGCTCCCCAGTGCGGTGGATACTGTGCCTGCAGCTGCGCATCAGCAGTAGCGCGGGAAATAGCGCGCAAGAAGCTGCAGTTACTGCCTGGTCTGGGCCTTGGCAGGTGTGGCGCTGCCAGGCACCGGTTTGGGTTGTAGGAAGGGAAGGCGCGAACGCGACGCACCACCACTGCCGAAACGGGAGCCCTAAAGGCCTGTAGCGTGCCTCGTCGGGCAACTGTCTCACATGTGTCAGGCAGTCGCTGCACTCTACAATATACTGCATCCGCAGTATGACAAAGAATGGTCCGTTTCTCGCCGTCTTTTAACGTCAGGGCTATCATTTCAAAGTACCGTGCGACATAATACAGCGCGACTCTTTTCGTGCTCGTATTCACACGAGCAAAGCCAAATACACAATAACAAACCGTCCATCTATAATAATACACGTCGAGCGATACGTCGCAGTAGCTCGTTCTTTCTTTTGAACAAGAATACACCGAGTGCCCAGATCCTTATCCTTATCCAATTCCAATTCCAATTCCAATCCCACCAGGAACCCCTTAACCTCTGATCTGGCCAAAGCCAATGCGCCGAGAGCTTGCTGCGTCTCGTCTTTTGATCATCTCCTTTTGCACCGTTCTCTCGCTCTGTCCCCCTCTCGTCTTGTTCATCTTCATCCATCACCCCTTTTGACTGTTGTCCTCCAGTTCCTCCGTGTAGTAAGGTCCGTGAGTCTGTATTATGATAAAATCGACGGAGACAGGTCGCCGCCTGATCCCCGCACTGTCCTCCAAATACTCCGTTTCGGGGTGGAGACGAGGTTCCGATAGATTTCCGTAAAAGCAAGAGTGCCGTGACAATGGTGGGTCGTAGTTGTTGAGTTGTGGATGTATCAGGTGGCGTTGATGGCATCGAGATGTGGCAGTCCAGTCGGAAACGGGGTCGCAGATAAAAAACAAAACATATGGCCAGCGCCGCCCGGTAGATAACAAACAAATAAGGAATAAACAAACGCCGCACAAATTACCCCGTAAAGGATTTTAAAACATCATGTGAAAAGGTGAATATGCAAAACGCGGCAGATCAAGCGACGCCTCGGCGTCATCACTGCGCACTCGCAGCCTCGAGCTCTTGGCCCACGCGCTGCTCCAGCTGCTGCTCGATGTGCTCCTCCAGAGGGTGCTGCTCCAGCGGCTGGTCCTGTGGCTGGTCCTGTGGCTGCTCTTGAGGCTGCTCTTGAGGCTGCTCTTGAGGCTGCTCTTGAGGCTGCTCGTGTGCAGCCCGAGACACTTCCGTCTCGGGCGCCACGGCGGGTGACAGCGCCTTGGCCCCGGCGGCAGCAATGGCCGCCGCCGCAGCAGCGACCGTTTCCACGGACACTGGTGCGTCAGATACCTGCGCTTCCGCGGCGGGCGCTTCCGCGGGTGCTGCTGCGGGGGCCCCGGCCAGCGCCCGTTTGAGCGCGGCGACTTGTGCCTCGTAGGCCCGGTTGTCCGACTCGAGCCGGGCCACCCGCTCATCCTGTCGGCGCATCCGCTCGTCCTGCGCCTTGAGCTTGTCCTCGAGCGTCTGGACATACGCCCACATGCCCTGTTCGGACGAGAAAAAGTTGGCATTGTGGGCGGGCGAGCCGTTGCTGTTGGAGGCGGGCCGCAGCAGGACGTGATTGCCGACGGCGGGGCTCAACGGCTTCGGGCTCTCCGCGATGCCGTGCTGTGAGAAGAGGCCGGCCGCATGTGCGGCGTTGCTGCCCGCGCTGAGGGGCAGCACCATGGACGACGAGGAGATGCTGGTGCTGGGCGTGTGGGCGCTGCCGGACACGGTGGTGGCCGTGGCGGAGCTAGCGGTACCGGTGCGGTCGACGCTGGGCGGGTAGAGGCCACCCGACGACCTCGGCTGCTGGTGCGACTGGTGCGGCTGTTGGGACATGGGCGGGTAGGTGCGCGCGTGCTGTTGGGCGCCGCCGCCAAAGGAGTCTGGGCCGCCGGGCGTGCCGCGCGCATGGTCTGTCTTGATGCCCGGCAAGCTCAGGCGGCGGCGCTCTTCCTCGCCAGCGGCAGCACCAGCTGCCGCGCTGCTGTCGTACTCGATACCGGACATGACCGAGTCGTCGCCCCCGGCCGTCGTGTCCATGAGGCTCGAGTTGCCCTCAAAGCTGTCGTCGGCGCCACCCAAGGCGCCAAAGGTGTTGGAGCTCGAGCGGCGGCCGGCACAACCGCCAGCGCCTTTGCTGTGGCGGGCCAGGGCGTCGCCGCGGGCAAACTTGCGGTCGCAGCGAGGACAGATGTGGGGCTTTTCGCCGGTGTGCAGCTTGGAGTGGCGCTTGAGATCGTGGAGGCGGCGGAAGCGCATGTCGCAGCCCTGGCAGACATAGGGCTTCTCCTGGCTGTGGGTGAGCAGGTGGCTCTTCAAGTTATGATGGCGGGTGAACTCGGTGTCACAGTAGGGGCACTTGTGGCGCTTGGAGGTGGGCGACTTGGGGGCCAGCTCGGGAATGATGAGGTTCGACGGCGTCGGTGCGGTGGCCGAGGTCGGTGTCGGTTGGGCAGCAGTGGACGCAGCTGTGGGGCCGGGGTAGAATCGTGGTGAAGATGGACCTTGCTGCAGCTGTTGTTGCTGCAGCTGTTGGAGTCGTTGCTGGTGCTGCTCTTCTTCACGCGCAATCGCCGGATCAAGTTCCATGTGGTCCGTAGCTGGGACCGTGTTGGCCGGCGGCGCTCCAGACGACGCGGTAGCTGCAGCGGCGGCGGCGGCGGCTGCCGCTACTGCAACGCTGGCAGCTTTTGAGGCGGCAAGCTGGCTGGCAGCCGCCTCGGCCAGGGCAGTAGCAGCTGCAGCATCACCGGCGCCCGGCGCTTGTTGCGGGTCGTGCGGTGGTGTTGACTGCTGGGCTGTCGTCTCGTCTGTGTCGTTCCCATCCATCTCGGCGGCCGCGGCCTCGCCCCTGTCCGTGTCCGCGCCCGTATGTGCCGCGCTTCGTGTCGCTGCTTCAGCAGCTGCCGCGGCTTCGGCGGCCTCGGCCACGCGCTGGGACATGAGGGCTTCGGCGCCGCGCAGCACAGAGAGCGCGGTCTGTGCGGCATCGTGGTTGGCGATGTGGTCGGCAGTGCCAGCAGCACCGGCAGTGCCGGGCTGGGGATCTACGCCATCGACGGCTTCAGCGCCATCGACTGTTGCGCCGTGGTCGTCGAAGCGCGAGCCGCTGGCAAGACGCGCCAGTTTGCGTGGTGAGAGTTGGGGGTCTTCGAGCAGGCTGTGGTCGTGGTTCTGATGCCGATTGGCGTCGTCCTGGGGTATGTCATCGACGGCGGCAGACGACGGCGATCGCAGTCGCTTTGTTGCGGACCGCGCGGCAGCGGCGGCGGCGGCGGCAGATGCAGCTGCAGCGACGGCGGCTGCGGCGGCATCGGCTGTCTCGGCGTCGGTTACTGCTGCGACGGCAGTGTGTGCTGCTTGTGATGGGGAGGTCTCGATTGCAGGTGCTGTGGAATCGGCAGCAGCGGCTGTCGTGCGATCGGACTCGGGCACGAGGACTTGGCTGGACGCCGCCTCGACGGAGTCGGCGGGTTTCTCGACTGCCGCCATTGAAACGACGGGGAGGAAAGAGTGTAGTCGATACGTGGCGTTGATCGCGAGGAGGATGGAATCAATGTTGGTGTTGTGGTAGATGTGGATGTGGTCGCTGTTTTACGAGGCGACAAATCAATACTCGACAATCGACGAGCATCAATCAACAGCCGTCAATCGACACCAAACCAACCCGAATCGACGTCGTGAAAAGGAAGACGTGAAATAAAAAAGGGAAATCGATGGCAGCCAAAACACTGACTCGACAGAATCGACAGAATCGACAGAACCGCGTATCTCAAATCGAAATCAACGGGGTGTTCCCTCTCAACACGCAACGCGTCGATTCTCTGGGAGCATCGGAACCGCTGGCAATTGTCTTTGCAATTGTCCTTTGCTTCCGTCTGTTTGTTTGTATTTTTTTCTTTTTGATTTTCTGTTTTGGGGGGGTTTCTCCAGTTTCTGTTCCCGTTTTGTCTCTCAATTTCTTGCTGCTCCGAAAATGAGGGACGTCGGCGACACTCGCTCAACAACAGCCTTCCAAGAGCATAATCGATTTCGAAGGAGGGGGGGTGGAAGGCAATCGAAAAGCAGAGGAGCAATCGGTTGTCAACAGGGCTTTTTGGAGGCCAGCAGCGTGAGAAAAAAAGAGGAGTCGGGATGTGTGGCTGGAGAAACGTGGCGACAGCTCTGGGTTGATTTTGGTTTGGGGAAAAAAGAGAGAAGAGAGAAAAGAGAGCAGGGAATGGAGACTTGGAGCCGGGCGGCTGGAGAAGGAGAATGGAGAAAGGCAAGGGCGACGGACGTTTGACAGTGGGAAAATGGAAATGGGAAACGGCTAAACTAGGAAGGATTAGGTAATAGGGCGAATTGATACTGCCAAAGAGGCTGAAGGTCCAGAGAGGGAAGGAGAGCTTGTGGCGACTGTTGTTTTGTTGACAGCAATGAAAGCGAAAGGAAGGCACGACGGGAAAACGGGCAAAATGGCAAGAAGACAGGAAAGCGCATTGCGTGTCACGACGGAAATGGAAAGAGCAATTGCCGTCCGATGCGTGAAAGACTTGTTTGCTGGGCTGCTCCTTCCCTTGGACCACGCGAAGTACGAGGTGAGGAAAGAGCGACGGCGACTGGGCGTTCTGAGCAGCCAGAATGCTTGGCCAGGTGAGGCTGGTGAGCACCAAAGGGAAGTAGCGGGTCCTCTGCGCTCAGTGGCTTCCTACAGCGCGACAGCGGATACGGGACAGTGGAGAGCTGATAGGTGAAAGGTCCAATTAGCGGGCCGTGCGGTGTGTGCAGGACTGCTGTGTGGGCGCATTTGGTGGGACGCCTTGGGGAAGACAGCCACAACGGGGCGCCTTCATCCACTAAACCGTAGCGGCATCAACTAGGTCGCAGTGGGTAATGAGTGACAGAGGGTGCCTAAGCCACGAGGGCGCCCAAAACAGAGTGAGCCGGCAGTTTCTACGCAGTATGCCAGGGACTATCACAGAAAAGACCTCGCACGAGACACAAGACAGAAAGCAACACAACCAACCGAGACGACACGATACAAACTAGGGAAAGGGCCGCCACAGTCGTGTATGTCCGTGCTTCGGGCCATTGGGAGAGTGTGTCCTGTGTGTATGATTGCCTCAAGGTGGCTGTCTCGCATGTGGCGCGTTATCTGTTTTGTTGCGTCTGTGACTTCTTGGCTTTGCATTTGTTGGGTTGTGCTACCTCTTCTTGCATCTTACTTGCTTGTATCTCCTTGTCCCAGCGCTGCAATTGGATGCCATGTTGGGTTGCGCTCGGTTCCTTCACAGAGAAACAAGGTGGTGTCCCTATTCCTTTTGGGTGAATTTGCGTGTCGCGACGTCAGCTGAATGGCAGTACTCGCAGTGGTTCATTACCCCGTCGATAGCCAACGACAAGGACGAAAGAGACCAAAAGGATGCAAAGGCGAGGCGGGCCATCCGAGACGCTGGCTGGCTGGGCTCTGTTGGGCTGAGGACTGTCTGCAGAATACGAGGAGAGCGGAGGCCGCATGGTGGTGTGGAGAGAGTATTTCGTTCTAGGGGAGACATATCACAGTCAGATACTCCGTATTACTTGTTGACACAAGGCTCTTGTCCCTATTGGTAAGATATCTTACGTACTCCTGATTGTGACTTGTCAGATACGGAGTATTTCTCCATCACAATAGGACATGATGGGCGACGAGGAATCCATGAATCAGAGAGCCAATACTCCGTAATTACTGTGTAGACGCAGAAAGCTACGAAAGCCTAGCCGGCAGACCCGCTTTCAGCCAACACAACAACGGAGCTTGTGGCTGCAAGTGGGAGGCTCTGGCAGTGACAGCTGAGAGTGGGGATGGGAGATACGTAAATTGAGAGGCAGCCGCATATTTCGGACGGCTGGGGACGTTTGCCATTGGACTACGACGGTATTCCGTATTTGTACGAAATTTGTGCTTGCAGTGACGACTTGGTCTGTCAAGCCACGAGAGGCTAAAGTTTATTGCAGGTCAAGATGGACAGGGGCAGGCTGTGAGAGTATTGGGCTGTGCTGACTGGTGGTGAGCAGCCGGGACAATCGGGGCAGTCGGGGCAGTCGGGGCAGCGTGAACAGGTTTCATGTATTCCATACGCAGCACGTTTTATTTCATACGTATTCTGCGAGGTGAACTGTGTAAGATAGGTCCGCCGTAGCCTGGAGCACGGGGAATTTCAAAATGTATTTTAAGAACAGAGGATCTGTGCGCTGTTTAGGGGTTCACGGAGGTGTTATTACAAACGTACATGCACCCCAACTCGGCAAAGATTGCACGTAAGAGCCAGGAAGAGCAATGCCGGGCATCGGTTAATTTGGCAAAGGAAGCTCGGGCAGACGAGCTCCTGCAACCTCACCTGCGTCCAGACGCGTCATGTCTGTGTCAAGATCTGGGAGAGGTCGTGTCGAGTCGAGTCGTCTTGGGAGGCGGGACTCTAGTCAGGAACGAAAATGAGGAGACCAAAGTGGACCAGAGGAGGCCAAGACGGAGCCCTCTTCCCTCCGTCGACTCCGCTGTCCCTCCTGTCTCCATACAGTGTCCATTTTCGTGTTGTACCTGTGCTTCTCCGTCGACGGACCTGTGAAAAGGTTGTTGACTTTGTTAATCAACAGGTTTATAATTCACAACTCACATGATAGCAAGACCAATCTTACCTCCTGGAATCGCGGCTTGCCAGCATATACGATCTATTGTAGCTGTAAAAGTTTACCCGGTCTGGCTTTTATGGTAAAGTGAATACAAAGCAGAGGAAGCCCAGGTCAATATCAAAATGAAAAGACTGAAAATAGAACACAGGAAAGGAACCATTCAATGGCCGAGGCTAAAAATCAAGTTGACGAAATCAACAATCAACAAATCAACAATCAACAAATCAACAACCCAAAAGATACACGCCGCCAGACTATGTAGAGAAAAGGGGTAATTCACCCACGCAGTGCCTGCCGAAGGAGGGGACCAGCCGAGAGGATCCAGGCCCGCCAGACTGTGGCTGTGCTGCAGATGCGCGATGCAGAACGAATAACGCAAACACAGACCAGAAAGACAAGCTGCCAGCGAGCTGCCAACGACGCGACATGGAGCGGAGACTTGTTGTCCTCCGACCGCACTGGCACCAAGCCGACATGACGAGGTGTGCGTGACATCTCAGCTGACAGGTTGCCATGATTGTCCGATGGGAATGGCGATACGACACACAGAAGACAGCAGCATATGCCGCTGACAAAAACTTACCCACACGACAGTGGATATGCATAGGCAATAATTACTTCCTATCCCACCGACATCTTGCGGAGATTTAGGTGTTCTTTGCGTTTTATTTATCTCGGCATATATTTATTCATTTTGGCCATTTTCAGCTACCCCTTGGCTTGCTTGAGCTCCCATATACGATGGCAAGCTCCACTTGTCGGCATGTAACTGCACATCCGTCGAAATTGCTTTGTACACCACAGAAACGCCATGCAGCCACCCATGCCTGCGGAAGTTTGTTTCCTTTTGGCAGCCATAGACGCAGCCTACATGAAGAGCTTGAGAACAGTCTTCTTATGTGTGGTGGTGAATAACAGGATGCGCGGCCGTAGGCAAAGTCAGATTGGTGGTCGTTCGTGTCCAAGTACCGATATCAAATTCTTGAAAATAGGCTTCCGCATATTCGCATCGTCTTCTTTGATGGATACAAGTTTTATGGTTTATTCTACTTTTTCCGACTTCTGTTGATTTATGCGTTTCCAAGCAAGCCTATGTGCTTCGCTTGTTTTCGTGATGCACAATGCCTTATCAAAGGCCAAGATCTATCTGTCGTGGCATATAGATAATGGAAAGGGATTATATGATATTGCAGTCTGGTATGAAGTTGCACTTCGGCATCTCGGAAGGCGCCTAGTCTACGAACTCGTTGGCTGTAATCTAGAGGACGGTGTGTTTGTTTGGCAAGGCTGTAGCGAAGGATGCCTCAGAGGATATTTTGTTACATTTCGAATAGAAACATCACCGCTTTGTTTCGTGACCACATCATGCTCGATTTTCCTGCCGTTTGCTGCTTTCTTTTCTATAAAAACCAATCATAAATGAATAAAAATATCAGCCAAAACCATCTGTATCACCTTGACGAGGCTGTGGACAAAGACAACATCTCAATGCGCCTTACCCGTCGCCATACCCACAACTCACGAACCACGCGCCCGTGGTTTGTAAACAATACAAATCGACAGTGATCGTACGTATTGAATCCCTCGAAACTGGGCCTACAAGGACGAAGAAGTGAAAACACAACGTTCATCGACATGGCTACTTCGGTATGCGGCCGTTTGTTACCATCGCGGCTTATTTTGTCGAGATCGACCGTCAGATCGTGCATTCTTGCGGATTTGCGATGCGATTCAAAGTCCCTGGTACACGGACAGGACACGGACTCTGCTCGTCTTTCCCTTTTGTGTTTGTATTGTTTACAGTCTGCAGCCCTTTTCCGCGTCGACAATCTCAAACATCACGCGCCAAGCTGCACTCCCGACCACATTCCAATCACGCAGACCGCCCACACCACGGCCACGCTGTACCGAGGGATTGGCAGTCCTTTTACGGTCTGCCCCTATTATTTTGTACGCTGGATTGCGTTGGTAATTGAATTTGTCACTTGTTTCTGTCGACAAAGGACGCCTCGCGGCTGTTCATGATATCATCCACGGCCACACCATCATCGTCTTGTTAGACCATACACTCGCCTTGTCCTCAAGACGCTACTTTTTAACGTACTGGAATCGCAGTGGCATCCAAAGGCAGGTGGTTTGTTCACGTAGAGCGTGTTTTGGAAGCTTCCGTGTCCGCCAGCAACTTGACGTGCACGGGCATCGACGTTTGTGATGCTATTTGGGTGGCATGTCGAAGTGTATACACTCTACAGTACTTGGGACGCAGGTTACGTGCGAGTCCAGCGTACACGGCAGGATTCCTAGACCTTACTACATCCATTTCGGCTCGCAACCTATACTATTCAAATATTTCCGGACACGACGGATGTCATAACGATGTAATAATATGTTTGTATCGAATTTCTTCAGCCGGTGCAACGCTCTTGTCATCAGACAACAGAGGCAAACTCCCTAGATGGCCGTTCACAAAATTCATGATCCCTGGCCAGTTCACTTCCACTTGGTGGGAATGCCATCGCGAGAGATGAGGAGGAGAACAACTCTGCCGCTGCATAAGTCTGCCCGATGACAATGGAGACATCGACACCACGATAGATCACGAGACGCAATCACCGTCATCGTTTTCTTCCGTGCGTGTCTTCTGATTTGCCACAGGCAAGTTCCTTCGGCAAACCATGGAAAACGCGAAAACCGAAAACCGAACACTCGGGCCGGAGCCAATGGAGAAAGAGATGAGTGAAAATATAGACACAAACGGGGGGAAAATGGAAGAATAAGCCTCACGTTTTCACGTCACTAACGAGATAATTTTTTATCGTCAAACATATCGTCGCTTTTGGCATTGAAACCCTTTCAACGGCTTCTTTGTGCTTTTTTGTTTCTTTGTCTGTTCGTTCCACCAAGCCAATACCGCCGGCGGTTAACAGCGTCGGTCTATTGTCCATGTGGATCGCAGCAACGGTCGAGACCATGGTCCAGGTCAGAACCACGAAGAAAACATGCAGAGCGAGGAAACGAAGCTCATGGAGAGACCACAGATAGTAGAAATGCTTTCGCCACTAGGTGTTTAAAAGTCCATTTATTCTTTTTTGTCCTCTCTTTGGTCACATATCTCGTTCCATATCTCCAAAAGAAACAGCGTGAACTGACCAGAGCTTCATTTTATCCCGCAGCTTGTCAATTATCTCCTTGACCAAATAAAAAATCAACGGTTTCAGGTCCGTCGTTGGGTCTTGTGTGGTTTCTTTGTTCTCGCTCTTTGTTCTTTGGACTGTTGTGGTTTCACCATATCGACGGCGTCCTTTGTTCCTGGATCCAACCGGGTCGAGCCGGCAAAAAACGGTGCTGCCAGTCGTCGAAAGGTTACTTTCCCATGACAAAATACACAATATGCCGTAAGAGAGGGCTAAAAAATCCAGGGTCTCTTTTCAAAAGTCGCTGGTCGTCGAATTCCATCCGATCAACTCTGCCACTCGAGATGCGAGTTGCTGGAACGAGAACCAACTGGCGCACTTTATCTTGAACGTCGTTGGCCATGCAGCAATTTGTTCCCGCTGCTGTGTAAATTGCAATACATAGTCCTATTTAACAGATGCATACTTTGACCCGGATTGTGTATGCATGCTCTTTCACTCTCTTTCTCTCGTCGTCTTCATTAGCGCGTATGCGCAATTAATGGACGGGATAAATGTAGAGGAAGTAGCAAAAAAAAAAAAAAAAAACGAAGAAAGAAGAAAGAAGAAAGAAGAAAGAAGAAAGAAGAAAGAAAACAAAATCAAAGCAACAAGAAGACCTGACAACAGCCTCCGGGTGGACCGCCACGCCGACAGCATCCCTTTGTCGGCTCCGCATCTCTTTGTCGGCCAGTGGATCCAAGAAGAAGTCGATTGTCGTAGCCCACGTCTCAAAGAACCTTCGAAGACGGGATATTGTGACATGTCCGGGCTATTTTCTGGATAAGTTGGACAGATCAAGAAGTCAAGTGTATAGGGTACGTCGTACGTCGTATGTTCAAATGGCATATCCAAGTACCCCGTACGACATACTTTTGTATCCTTTTCCTGCGCTTGATGCGACACGAAATGAAATTGGGATACGATGTTGGGCGGATGGCGATACACCAAAATGCACCTGCTCCGTGCGACATGCATCGTATTCTCGTGACTGTCGTGTTTCTGATCGGTCACTTCGGTCACTTCAGCCTCGCGAGGTTGGCTGCTTGTTTTCTCGGCATTTATTATTATTATTATTTCTCTTTCCATTCGTCGACTCCACCAATCTCGCTGGAGTTAAGGAAGAACGAGGGACATTGGACTCTGGCTGGAACGAACGCCGAGTGTCTGCATAAAGTGGCCCACCAGATTTCACCAGCCAAGATCAATTGAGCCGTGGTCGTGCACAGGCCGTCGGAGACAGAAAGTGAGCGTGAGAGAGGAGGGAGGAGAAAGGCCAGAACACGAAATGTTGGCCGTAAAATCCAAAGCGGAGCAGATCATTGGGACGATCCCTATTCCAGGCAAGAGCCCAAATCAGGGTGCGGCGGGGCTAACCTAAACCTGGACTGGCGCAATGGCCAAATCAGGTCAAGTTCAGGAACAGGGGACGACCGACCAATCAGAAATGAAATTTCGACGAATTGGTGGGGCAGGAGCCAGGGACAAACAACAAGGGCCCAAGGGGCTCGACTTGGGATGGTGTGGGAGGCAGGCGCGCTGGAATAAGGGAGGAAAGAGGAAAGGGAGCAATGGAGAGGACAAGGAAGGACCGACCGACCAGCCCAGGAGCAGGGGTCAACAGAAAAGGGGCCATCGGAGGATTTCCTGCTTGTGCACAAACAAACTGCATGTCGACTGCGTCCCCTTTCATTCGTGTTTCCTTGTTTCTGAAACGGCCGCGCCCCAGCCAGTCCAGTCAAGCGGCGATGCGTCGTCCATCATTGTGGGCATGTTCCGTGGCCTGCTCGCCCGCTAGGTTTGTCTTGGCTTCTCACGGCGGCCCTCTTTTGATTCTGGCTTCGAACCCGAGTACACAAACGACGTACGGAGTGCGGAAATACAGAGCTATATTTCGTACAGAATACATCGTCCAGAATACTGTCGGGACCATGATTTCTCGTTTAAAGACTGCCCCTCGATCGCCCTGTGAGCGGTGCATTCCAGTCGCGTCTTGGTGGTATGAAGGGACAGACCGGCCAGCAAAACAAGGGCAAAGTGGAAGTGGAACGCGGAGGCAAAGGGACGGACTGGAAAAAGCCAGAAAGGCACAAAGGGTCCTCGGGTCTTTTCCTGTCTCGTGTGCGGTCGTTCGTCGCGTACGATGCAAGTCTTGTCTTCCCACCAGACAATCGACCTCGAGCTTCGTCAACGCCGCCTCTCACTCGCTCACGCTCACAGCCTCTCGCAATTTCTCACTCTCACCCACTGCCAATACACACACCCCTGTCGTCGCTCCACCAGGCGCCGTGTTGGCGATACCATCGTACAAGGGGCTGCTCCCCCATTCAGTTCAGACCAGAAAGAGACAGAGAGACCACCAAGATTACGGAGTACAGACCCCTGGTCCACTCCCACTTGCCACACCGTTTCTTGGTCTGCCCTCTTTTTCCTGTTCTCTTCAGACTTTTTTTCATTTCCACTTGTTTGGTCCTTCAATGGGGAATGCAATTTCGCCAAGCCCCGACCATCAAGGACGATCATTGGACGACGGCGTCGGTCACAGGCCCTCAGGCCCTTCAATCACGGGTTATTGCGACCTGCGCTCGCCGTCGTTAGTGGTTTACGGGCTTCTGTTTGTGCCTTTTCGTGCTTGTTTTGTGTCCGCATCTTGCTTGTGCCTCTCCGTCGTAGCCTGTATTTTATTTCTGTATCAGTGGGCGTGGACTGACTTTCAATCGTCGAACCCCCCCCCCCCCCCCCCCCCCTTCCAACCGATGCTCTTCATTTGGTGGCTCCTCTCCCACTCACTACAGATTAATTACCTTTCGCCCATTCCTAGACCGCCCACTCCCTTTTTGGTGTCTCTCCCTTTTCCTCTTACCTCTTTCGCTCGCTTCTCTCTTCTTTTGCCCTTCTTTCTTCCTTCTCCTTTTCTCCCTTTTTGCTTTCTCGTTTCTGCAAAACACAGCATCACGGTCGACATTCCGTCACCCCCTACGCTCGCTTCTCCATCCAACTGAGGATCTTGTTCCTCTATCACGCTCCTTTTGGAAGTTGTTTTATCGACCGTCAGAGTGAAGCCAAACAAACAGCATCGGACCTGAACCGCCGACTCGCACGAGTAATCAGAAGGTGGGTTGAACTACAAAGTGAGAGAAGACGGCGAAACCACGACGGGATAAACAAAGATACTCGACGAAAGTGAACAAACGACAAACGACAAGAAATGAAATCAGCGTAATCGATTGAGCGTGACAAACGCAAACGACGACACAATCGAAACAAAACAGTGATCGAAACAAAGAGGATCAACAATCACCGTCGGCATTGATATCGACAAGAGCGACATATTGAATTTGTACGGTTCGCGCATTGCACAGCATTGTTCGAAAATCACGGCGACATCACCTCAACGGCTTCGGAAACGACTTCAATTCAAGTTTTGCTATTTCTTGTTGTGTTGATCGCAAAAACACATTGCGCACATCACCAGATCGATCTACGCCAAGCCTTTTGAATACGGCGCATCATCACAAAACATCTCGTCAGAGTATACTAACACACGCTGTAGCAAAACACCAACCAATCGCCATAAACTTGTCACCATGAAGGGTTTCGTCCAGATTGCCGTCACGGCTGCGCTCGTGGCCGGCGCCTCCGCCGACATGGCCCACCAGCGTCACCAGCACATGCACCGCCACCGCGCCATGAACGTCGAGAAGCGCGAGGCCGCTGTCGAGGTCCCCGCCCAAGTCGAGAAGCGCGCCCCCGCCGTCGCCACCGCCGTCGACCCCGTCGAGACCAAGTACGTCTACTCGGACGGCGAGACTGTCAACGCCGCCGAGGCCAAGGCCTGCATCCAGAACGGCGAGTGCGTGGTGGTCGGCACGTCGACGCCCAAGTCGCCCCCCAAGCCCAAGCCCACCAAGCAGGCCGCCGAGTTCTTTGAGAGCAAGGCCTCGAGCACCAAGACCACGTCGTCGACGTCGTCCACCTCGACCTCGACCTCGACCTCGACCACCTCGTCCTCGACCTCGACGTCCACCTCGACCACCTCGTCGTCCACGTCCACCTCGTCGACCGCGTCGGCTGCGCCGGCCAGCAACAGCAACGTCACCGCCGCCGGCTCTGGCTCTGGCTCGACCGCCGAGTTCCCCAGCGGCAAGATCCCTTGCTCGCACTTCCCCTCCGACTACGGCGCGGTCCCGCTCAGCTGGATCGGCCTCGACGGCTGGGCCTCCATCCAGGCCACGGGCTCCTGGACGCCCGGCACCCTGATCTCCGACATTGTCGAGCCCACCAGCGGCGGCTGTGTTCCGGGGTCCTTCTGCTCGTACGCCTGCGCGGCCGGCCAGACCAAGACCCAGTGGCCCACCACGTCGCAGGGCGCCACCGGCCAGTCCATTGGCGGCCTCTGGTGCAACGCCAACGGCTTCCTGGAGCTGACCAACAGCAACTTCAACACGCTGTGCATGGACGGCCTCGGCGGCATCAGCGTCGTCAACGAGCTGTCGGACGTGGCCTGCGTCTGCGGCACCAACTACCCCGGCAACGAGATGATGAACATCCCCCTGGTCACGGAGCCCGGCAACACCTACACCCTGACCAACCTCGACGCCAAGGTCGCCTACCAGTGGCAGGGCAAGTACACCAGCGGCCAGTTCTACGTCAACAACGCCGGCGTCAGTGTCGAGCAGGCCTGCGTCTGGAACAGCCCCGAGTACCCCGACTCGGCCGGCAACTGGGCCCCCGTCAACATTGGCGCCGGCACCGACGTCAACGGCATCACCTACCTGTCCATCTTCCCCAACGCGCCCACCTCGACGGCCCAGCTCAACTTTGACATTGAGATCACCGGCGACATCACCGCCCCCTGCTACATCAAGGGCGGCTCCTACTACGGCGGCTCTAACGGCTGCACCACGGCCCTGCAGTCGGGCGGCTCGGCCAAGATTGTCTTCAAGGCCTCTGGCAGCTCGTAAGCGCGCCGGTGAGGGCAAGCCAAAAAAGGACATGTGTACATGGAGGAAATCAGGGACACAAGGAAACATGATACATAGTGAAGGGACAAAGGGACGCGAGAGCCGGGGGTGTCCTCCTTTTTCAGTTCTGATGGACGGTGCTTATTTCTGTGAAACGAGTTTTCACACCTTTGTTTATTTTGTGTGGCTGTTTGCCCTGTTTTGACTTTTTGGGTCACTCACTCGCTTACTTGTTTGTTGCCGAATCTCTTTGTCGTTTAATCTGCCTTTTTCGTGACCGATGCCCGTTTCCCGCCCCAATCTTTCTTCTTCTCTCCCCCATTTTCAGTCTTGCCTTTCTGCTGCATTGATTCACGTCACTTTCCCCTGTGTTTACTTTGTACTCTGCCGGTCGACGCACGTCTCCGCTGCAGACTGTTTTCAAGGGATCGACTCTCTTTTTCCCCTTCTTACGTGCCAATGTATGATCTTGTTTGTATACTCTCTCACAGTCTATAAAATACACTCATAAAACGGAGAAAATGTCGGGGGTCGTGATCATGAAACATATTAAACGCCACAAGTAGACTGGAAAGATAAAAGTACGTGCTGTGAGATGGTGTTTTCGAGGCCTGTTGGAACAGCACATCATGTTCACGTGACTTTATGACCTGTGCCAAGGCAACCCTCCAGCGTGCCGCCTAGCGCCTTCCCCAGCCACAAACGATACTGGCAACGTCATCAAGCATGTGCAAAGCCGCTAGACGTTGTCTTTCCGCGCCGAGCAAGAGGGGATGAGTACAGGGAGAAGGAACGACGCACGAAAGCGAAGCCAAAATCTGACGCCCGAGGCAAGCACGCCGCAGCATCCATAAACACAACAGGAGGCGTGTCTGTTTTTGGCTTTTTGACTGTTGGATACTTTCAGCCGTTGTCTTTGGGACGGGCGATTCTTTCAGCGAACATCAGCGCATCTCTCCTTGCGACGCGATAGCTGTCCAGGGATTTGGCATCGCTCAACGAACGATTACTTATTCTCCCTCACCTCGCGACGACTTGGGAGCGACGCTTTTCATAGCCCTGCATCAGAAACAGCTGTCCGATTGGGAAATCAGCGTTGCCGTATCCCTGTGATAGACGGAGAGACAGGTATTGCGCCCTCCAGGACACAGCCGGCTGTTGGTGGACGCAGCGATACTGACACCTCTTGTCCAGGCTGGCCCTCCCGACGACGGACACGGACGCAATGCCTGCCGTGACCCTCGACTACGAGCCGCCCAACAGAAGCAACAATAACATCTGCGTCGACGGTGTAAACGGTGTAAACGGTGTGCGGCAGCGGAACCGAGCACGGCCGAGCCGCAATCCCAAGACGAGCGGCGAGCCCGACAGCGATCACAGCGACGCGGAGACGCCGACCGGGCACATGCCGTCCGACCAGCAGCGGCCGCGCCAGCGGACTGCAAATGGCACCACAAATGGCACCACAAACGGCACCACAAACGGCACCACAAACGGCACAACTCCTACAGCAACAACGCAAGAGGCACACAAAGGCATCCGCTTTGCGCCGCTGCGGGTGCCGCTGCGGCGCCGCAAGCAGACGCTGGCCGTGCTCATCCACTGCTCGTGCCTCATGATGGCCATCCCGCTCTTCTTCTTCTGCTGCGCCGTGCCGCTGGCCTGGCCGCTCATCGTCCCCTACTTCCTCATGATTGTCGTCTCCAGCGCGTCCACCAACGGCCGCCTGCGCTGGCGCTCGGAGCGGTTCCGCAGCCTGCCCATCTGGACCTGGTTCGCCGACTACTTCCCGGCCCAGCTGCACAAGACGGCCGACCTGCCGGCCGACCGCAAGTACATTTTCGGCTACCACCCGCACGGCATCATCTCGCACGGCGCCTGGGTGGCCTTTGGCACCAACGCCCTCGGCTTCCGCGACAAGTACCCGGGCATCACCAACGCGCTGCTGACGCTCGACTCCAACTTCAACATTCCCTTTTACCGCGAGTACCTGCTGATGGCCGGCATGTGCTCCGTCGCGCGCGAGTCCATCATCAACCTCCTGAGCCGCGGCGGGCCCGACGGCCACGGCCAGGGCCGCGCCGTCACCATTGTCATTGGCGGCGCCCGCGAGTCGCTGCAGGCGAACCCCGGCACGCTGCGGCTCGTCCTGCACGGCCGCGCGGGCTTCATCAAGGTGGCCATGGCGACGGGCGCCGACCTGGTGCCCGTGCTGGGCTTCGGCGAGGTCGACCTGTACACGCAGCTGCAGGGCGACGACCACCCGCTGCTGCACCGCTTCCAGATGCACGTGCTCAAGGTCTGGAAGTTTACGCTGCCCTTTATGCGCGGCCGCGGCATCTTCAACTACGACTACGGCCTGATGCCGTACCGGCACCCGCTCAACATTGTGGTCGGCCGGCCGATCCCCGTGACCAAGGCCGCCAGCGACACGCTCGACCCGGCCGAGGTCGACCGCCTGCACGGCCTGTACTGCGACGAGCTGCAGCGCCTCTGGGACACCTACAAGGACGAGTATGCCAAGGACCGCGTCGAGGAGATGCAGATCCTGCCATAGTGGGCCGCTGCTGTAGCGGGCGCGGAGAAGCAGATGCATGCGGAAACGAACGTGAAACGGAACGACGGACAGGCAACAAAGCGGGCGGCACGTTCGTGGACATGGCTACGGCGGCACAAACGGCCGACGGGGACTTGGAGCTGCCGAAGCTCCTGAGGTCTGTCTCGCCCATGGGCGGTCTCATTTGGTTCTTGTATACTTTGGATGCGGTGTATTATTGAAGTTTTGCAAGGCAACATTGCGGGTAACACGAGAAAACACGAATCAGGATTGGTTTTGCATGGACCTGCACCGTTGAAAGTAAAACGTATGTTTCCATTGTACGCATGCACGATGACTTTGATAACTGGAACGTTACGCCTCTCCGTAGACCGTCTGCACGACGACAGCGGCTAGACGTTCGCCGCGGGCGTTCCATAGCGAGGCACACGGCACGATGGGCGATGTGGACGTGTGCGCCTTGGAGATCTGGCAGAGGTTCCTGTCGGCATAGACCACGTCGACGTTGTCGGCCAGAACGGCGTCTGGCAGGACCACTTTTGCTGATGGTTTGTCTGCTGGACAGGCCCATGCTGTTGTCTTCTGCACGACAACGCGGCTGCTGCTTCGTGGTGCTGCCGCCGGGCGGCAAACCTTGTTGTCGTCCTCGCTGCCACTGTCCTCGTCGGTGTCGCCAATCCGCGGCCGTAGCGTCTTGAGTATCGTCTGGTGCGACCATGTCTTGTTGGCCGCACCGTCCGTTCCCACCCACGTCCGGAGCTGGACGCTGCTGTTGCTGCCACCGGCGTGAAGGCGACCAAACCCGGCCTGTGCGTGCCACTCGACCGGCGCCGCCCGCGGCAGCTCGTGCACCTCGGCCAAGAAGACGGGCGGCACAGCACGTGCAGGTTGCAGAGCACTGCCGTCGAGCACGCGCCAGTCTGGCAGCTGTGGTGTGTTCTCGTCGCTGCTGCCGCCGCCACCCGCGCCATACCTGGCATACCGGGCGTCAAACGCGCGGTCCCACAGGTCGGGGCCATCGACGTCGTCCTCCTCGTCGTCTGTACTGTCCTCGGCTTTTGGCCGCCATTCATGTGCTGTCTGCCATGCGCGGGCCACCAGCCGAGCTTTGCTCGACAACGAAGGCTCCGCACGCCCGTCTGTCTGCCGCGGCACATAGGCCACGGTGCTCCCCCACCACTGCACGTCCTGGTCGATGCCGATGCGCCACAGATGCTGCAGCGCAAGCGTGGCCTGGAAGGCGAACGAGGCCGGCGAGGGACAAGGCGCGTTTGGCATGCGAGCAAGCCCTGCGTGTGCCGCCTCCACGGCCTGGTCGGGCAGGTCCATGGTGGCCGGCACCAGCGGGATCTGGCCCGCGATGGAGACCACGCGCGGGCCGCTGGCGTCGTTGCCGTCGTCGGCGTCGGCGTCGGCGTCGGCGTGGGCCAGCACCGACACGGCCTGGCTGTAGGGGCCAATGTTGGCCGGCGCCCAGTACGAGCGCGACTGCACGTGGAGGCCCTGGCGGCGGGCGGCGTCAATCTTGGCCGCGTCGTCCAAGACGGACAAAAAGACGGCGACGTCGACGTCCGCGGGCAGCGCCTCGCCGCAGGCAATGGTGACGCGGGACGGCGGGTTGGGCGCGCCGGTGAACAGGGTGCCATAGACGGCGTTGAAGGCTGGAAAGTCGGCCATGCGCCGGAGGACAACCAGTGTGCGGATGACGCTGTGGGTGGGCGACAGGTGGCTTGGGCGGTGGCGGAGATGCTGGCGGACCTGAGCGACAATGGACCGCGTGGCGTCGGCCATCGAGGGCGAGGGAGGCATGGAGGCGAGGTCAGGGACAACAGCCAAGGTCGTGACGGCAGAGGTCACTGTGCTTGGAGAGAGAGCGAACGGCGCCTCGTCGGCCAGGGAGAGGGCTGCAGCCATTGTTTGCGCAGCATCGGAGGCGGTCTCAGTCCCTGTTTCTGACTCTGTCCCTGTCCCTGTCCCCAGCCGTGCCAGAACAGCGGCAAACCGTGCGTCCAGCAACCCCGGCTGCCGCACGCTGACCAGGCTGGCCTCTGGCACGTTTGTCAGTCCTGTCGGCGCCTCTCTCGGCTCCACCGTCGCCGCCCGGATCTGCAGCCAGGACGTCCCGCCGCCTTCGTGGACCACGCGCCGGTCGGCGTCCGCCACAGAAAGCGACCCCTGTCGGAACAGCGCCCGCGGTCCGTCCACGACGAGCGTCTCGTACTCGCCGCCCTCGCCCAGCATGCTGCCGGGTCCGTCGTCGGCCAGGCCCAGGCGCCGCAAGGCCCGCTGCAGGCGCGCCCGACCGGCCGCGCTGGCCACGTTGGTCCACAGCAACGAGTCGTCGAGGCCGCCGCTGGCGACCTTGACAATGCGGGCATCGAACCCGGCGACAGCCAGGTCGTCGAGGTAGTCGGTCGTGGCGGCCGACGAGGACGAAACGGCCGGCAGGAGGGGATACTGCCACAGATAGGCAAGCGACGCAAGTCCCAGGCGCACGGCGACCGACTCGACGCGTGTGCGCTGGTAGGTGCTCAGCAGGGCGCCCGCGCAGACGGCATTGGCCTCGGGGAGGTCGGCGAGCACCCGGCGGAGCAGCCGCGTCATGGACTCTGTTTCGTCTTCGTCTTCGCCGTCGTTGGGTTGGTACTCGCACCCCGACTGGACGGCACGGCCGAGGATGGGCTGACGGTAGAGCGGTAGGCCGGTGGCGGCGGCGTACAGCGGCAGAACCGGGTGGCCGACGGTCTGGTACATGAAGCTGTTGAGATCTGCTTCGTCGGCGTCGGCGTCGCCGTTTGCATTTCCATTTCTGCTGCTACCGCCGTCATTGTCCTCCGTGTGCGGCGGGTGCAGATTCGCCAGGGCCACGACGCGGTGGCCGTGGGCCATGCAGTGCAGCAGGCTGAAAAAGCTGTCTTTGCCGCCCGAGATGAGCGCAATGACGTTGAGGGCCATGGCGGCGGATTGTGATGGCGGTGGTGATGGGCGGTGGTGATGGGCGGTTGGCAGTGTGTGTGAACCACACGCCCCTACCAAGTCAGGGGGTCAGCCTGGCGCACCTGCCGTCTCGTGTGATCGTGTTCTTGCCTGTTTTTCCGATGCACACCTCGGGTGGTTCTTTCCTCTTTGGGGCTGTTCAATCTCGGTTGTTTGCTCTTTCCCTTTGCCTTTGAGTCTCTTTCCTAATCTTGTGGGCTTTTCTTCCCCTCCCAACGTGCCTTCCTTTCTCGTCCGTCAATGTGTGACGTGTGATTGTCTGTTGGGCGCACTGCGCCGCAGTCAACCCAATTTCTATCGGCTTTGATATCGTCAAATTTCCGTCGCCTTTTTTGCATGGCCGTTGGCTGAAGAACAAGAACAAAGAAAGACAAACTGTTGGTGGGTTGGCGAGGCTGGCCTTTGCGCTTTGCTGCCGCCTTCTTTGGCGCTAATTTGCTAGTGCATAATCCCGCTGTTGGCTGTTGTGCAGTCGCCCAATCGCTGTAAAAGGCAAGTTCAGGCTTAAAAGACGTGTCCGTCTCGGCATACTGCAACGACACACAATGACGACAGCACATCATCACGATCCTCACGCCTCCGAACGCACAGATCACCCGAAATGACAACACGACGACCATTTGTTCGACCGCCTTTCTGGGGGTGTACAAGGCACGAGGGCCAAAACGGGAGATCAAGAAAAAGCCTTGTCGGCACGGATGCGGGTAGGTGAGATGGTCAACACTTACTGCGGGTAGGGTGGTGTCGACGGGTGACGCAAAGCTTCGACGAGAGATGGCCGAGACGGTGTTTGAAAAAGGCACGGTCGGGCTTGCTTTTGCAGTGCTCAGAACGTCAGAGCTTTTCGTTCTCGTCTTCGTCCCATTGCGTGATGTTGCTATATGCATTATTCCTTCCACGCGTCCGCCGAACTTGGTTTTGTTTCGTATGTTATGTTTTTGCCTAGTCTACGGGGGTCACTGCGTATCGAGACACAGGACGGCAGCCGACAATGGACGAGACAAAGAGACTGCCTGTCCGAAGTGTGTTGGTGGAACAGGATGCAGTTGGCCGTTGCCACGGTGGAAGGGCCACTTGGAGGCACGGCATGGGACGATAATAGACGCCGTAGGACAGCCATATGGCAGCATAGGACGACACAGGATGATGCGGTCCTCCGAAATGGCGGTGGAGGCAAAAATAGACATTCTATGGGTTGCACAGAGCACAGAGCACAGAGCACAGAGCACGGAGCACGAAGCTTGGGCATGGTGTACAGCATCGCACCCTCGCACAAAGATCAGAGGAAACTATTGGCTTCGGTCGAGGACTGAAGGGAGCGCAACAAGAGGTGTCCTCGGGCGTGTCTTTGAGTGTGTCTTGGAGCGCCTTTTTTCTAGCGTGGCGGTGAGGAAAAGACGACAAGACCGTCCTCGGACCTCACTACTGTTTCCTTTCTTCGTTTGCTCGACAGTTTTTGTTATAGTCTGGTCCGCCAGAGCCGTGTCGAGTCACCATTGCCGTCGCCTCTCTGTCCTGCAGATGCAAGCGAGCGACTGCAGAATCGGCCTGCTTATGACAGAGTACAGTCGCCCGTCTGCAGATGCACCCCATCTGGCGTGCAGTGTTGTCAGCACGGCATGCCACCCAAATCACGACTACGCGTGTATTCCGTACCTTGCAGAATAGTTATGCAGGTACAGCCGCTGATTCTGTTGCTCTAGGCTTCGTTCTTACAGTGCGCCTCAATCATCCCATCTTGCCACGGCTCGGTCATCCAGCCGAGAGACTTTGCAATCTAATAGAATCTATGTGCGGAATTAATAGTCCGATTCCATTATTGCGTTTCTGGCCGACATACGCCGTAATATTGGGTAAATTGCTATTCATACTTGGATACGGAGTACATTACTTCGTACTTTTGCACCCTATATTCATATTGCAAGAGTTCTGTTGTTTCTAGAAAGAACTACAGACTAATTGTGCCGTACGGTGTGGGCAGTCGTCAAAAGAAGGCCCGGTAGGCCAGAACCAAAGAGCCACCCATTTGCGGATGCGCGGCGGAAGCGGGAGGAACAAGCCAGCGGCCGAGGGCCCACAAGACAAGACCAGGCCAGGCAGGGCCCAGAGCTCCAGGCAAGACGACGAAAGGACAGTCGTGCTCCGTCCGGACTACTTTGTACAACGCAAAGAGCTGAGCGTCGAAAATTGCACTGTTCTGGCCATTGACCTCGCCGACTGCCCATTGGAAGTCTCCCGGCGGCAAGAGACGTCTTTTTCCTTGTTAGTCGCTGTCCATTTTGTTTTGTTTGGGGGTTTTGCTTTTTCCTTTTCGTCCCCCTTCCCGTCCCGGGCTCGGCTGTTACCTGTATTTATTTAAGATGAGCCTGTCATTCAGCCCACACTCATCAACTCCTACAGATTCACGCCCCTCTCCCGTCTATCAATCCTCCATTCGCGCTCGTGCCTACCCGCGCGCCCGGGGAAGCCGTCCCGTGCGCGGTTCCTTTCCTTGTAAGAGAATTGTTCTGTAAAAGAAATGGTTTGGGGCAGATTGACTCTGACAAGAAGACAAGAAGGGGAAAGCAAAAGCAAATGGCAAAGACAAATAATAGGAAAGAGGTTGGATCGTCAAGACATTGTCAACGTCCAAGAAAGAATAGCTACACACCCTCTGTCCACTTTCACTTCCACTTTCACTTTCTTATGAAAATGGCCATACACGTGTCTGGTACCTTTTTGCTCATTTCAGGGTCCACTCCACATTTTCACACACCCTGGACGAAAAACACGAAAAGAGAGTAGTCGAGTACTCGAGTAGTCGAGATTATGCACCTCTCTCTCGTCTACGGAGCACCGGGTATGAGGGCTCCATTCGCCTAGGCTAAGCAGAGCAAGACGGAAGACGATCGAAGCTCGCTAGAAGAGCGGACAATTTCAATTGCGGTTTCCAAGGCGTGGGGAGACGTCGTACATCAGAGAGGGAAAAGGTGAGAGCAAACGAGCGTTGCTGTACGAAGTACATTAGAGAGGTGTGGGGCAGGTAATCTTGAGTCGTTCTTTGTAATCTTGTCATAAGCTACGTTGGCTTTGTTGGCCATTTGTTTTCCCACGGCGTTGGCCATACATCGTACTTGACTGAAACAAACACGAAAGCACTGGGTGGAAAGATGAAAGAGGAAGCATGTAATTGGTTTTTGAAATTCGAGCTGGCTATGCTAAACAATTGAGCACGCATGTTCGGTAGAAGATTTTGTTGGCGTCGTTTGTGAAGCTTATTTTCTTCGTCTGCTGCTCTTCAGCCCCGGTAAGCGACGTCAAGCGATATTGTGAACCAGCACACCCTGTAGATCGCGTCGGGCGAATGAGAGGACCGAGGAATGAAAAAAGAAAAGAAAGTACAAAAAAAACCCAATGAAAGGTACAGTTGGGGGGCCAAAACAAGAAACAAAAAGAGAAAAGATGTTCGCCGTTATGAACTTGCATCCCACCGGGAGACACCCGGCGAACAGTTTTGACTATGAGACATTGAAGGAGAAAAAGAGCCGGTAGCAAAGATCAACAGATGGGAGCTGTCAGAAAAAAAAGAAAGCAAAACCGAGCCAAGCGACAGTCGGCAAGACGAAAAAAAGAAACAAAAAGAAAACAATTAGAAATGACATGGGTAAATTGATCCGCTCTCCACCCCGACTTGACGCCTTCGCTTAAACACTGGTGTCCTCTCACTTGGAGCTCGCTTGTCATGAATTGCGACAATTGTTGCCCATTTGATATTCAGCCGTCAAATCGCACATGTCGTACACTGGCAGCACACATACAGGGCATAGAGATACAGGGCATAGAAATACAAATGGCATCAAGCAGAACTCCTCATCTCGAATTTTTCAAATAGCGGTCATCCTAATAAACACGCTTCTCTTTTCTGTAGTCAGAAAAGGGAGAAATGTAATAATTAAAAAACACAATCGAGAACAACCTAAAGCGACAGCACGAAAAAAGAAAACAAAGACAAGACAAGCAAGGTAGGATGGCAAAAATGAGAGGAACAAGCTTTGAAAATGGAAAAGTCTTTGACAAATAGAAGCGAAATAAAAATATGATTCTTTGGGGAGGTGGTGGTACATTGAAGAAGGCTAAAAAGGTTTATGTGTGGAAGAGTGTGAGGGAGAATCGAAGTTGAACAAAAAGACTTTTTTTTTCTGTTTCCTGCGAAAATGTTTCTGACCATAGTGTTGGTTGTATGTCCTGTAGTGTCCTGTTTCTTTTTCTTTTTGTTTGTGCACAGCCGAAGCAAAAGCAGACAAAAAAAAAGCAAGCAAGCCAGGGCAAACAACCATTGCCTGAAAACACCGCAGAGCCAACAACCCTAGGGGGGCCGAACCGCGTAAAACAGGTAGCGGGGTAGGCCTGAAAGAAGAATGTGTTTCGTGATATTCGTGTCGGGGCATACAAAAGGGGCGCTGGGGGGGAAGAACAACAAACAGCGCGCCTTTTGGTCGTAGGTAACAAAGTAACAAAAGAAAAAGAACGGAAACAGTGCAGAAAATGACGAAGCGCGCGTGGGTACCACGCTTAGTCCGTCCGCTTCCGCTTCTTCTTCTGGCCCTCGCTGCTGTCGTCCGAAGAGTGCTCGCTGGCGCTGCCCGGGACCTCCGAAGCGACCTGGAAGAGCACGCGGCCCATGCCAGAGTAGTCGTCGCCGCCCATGGCCGCCGGGTGGCCAGGGTACATCATGTGCGGCATGTAGCCGCCGGCAACAGCAGCGACCATGTCTGCCTCGTCAAAGACGTTCATGACCATGGCACCAGCGCCATGCGTGCGCGCATGCTGGGCAAGGTTATCAGAGCGAGAGAACTTCTTACCGCACTCGTGGCAGTTGAACGGCTTGTCATGGGTGTGCAGCGAACGGTAGTGGCGCTTCAGGTGCTCCTGGCGACGGAAACGGCGGTTGCACAGGTCGCACGCGAAGATCTTGGACGGGTCCTCCGTCAGCGACTGCTTGCGGCCACGGCGGTTGGTGGGGACCGGGGCGGCGACGCTCTCCGTGCTCTCTTCTTCTTCCGGCGTAGCCGACTCGCCAGAAGCAGCGACGGCCTCGCCGGCGGGGGCTTCGGCTTCCTTGGGCTCGTGCGCCTCTGTGGCAGCGGCCTCGGTGGTGTCAGAGGCGGCAGCAGCAGACTCTGCGTCCGACTCGGGAACAGTGGACATGGCGAGGAAGCTGCCGGACGAAGTCCGCTGGCGCTTGCTGGGGTGCGACTCGGAGCTATCAAAGGAGGTGCTCTCCCACGAGTCGAAGAACTCAATCTCAGAGTGCGCAGTAACAGACGAGCTGGCACGCGAGCGCAGGCTCAGGTCGGCCGAGGCAATGCTGGAGGCAGAGGAAAACTCTGTGCCCAGGTTGACCAGCGTGTTGACGAAGTCGTCCTCCGACTCAAGGTCAGGGAACTCCTCGAGAACCGACAGGTTGCTCGGGATGAAGTCAGCAGCAACGGGTGCAGGCGTGGCGGCCAGAGGAGAAGACGGCGCGTGCTCCTGCTTCAGGTTGAAATCGTCCTCGGCGTCCGCAGCAGGGCTCAGCGAGGTCTGGATGGCAGAGAACGTGGGCGAGAGGCTGCCCTCGCTGCCACTGACCGTCAGGTTGCGGGGGTCGCAGAAGTCGTTGCCCTGCTCAGACGCGACAGAGCGAGCGTAGGGCGACGGGGAGGGAGACAGGGACGGGCAAGCTGAGACAGACAGCAGGTCGCTGGTCAGCGCCGCAGGCGTGGCAAGGCCGCCAGTGGGCGCAAGGCCCTTGACGGATTGTGACTGGCCCTGGACGAAAACTAACGCAAGGAGAGAGAAAAAAAGCCAAATGTTAGCATTGATGATGCCGCAAAAAAACAAAGGAATGCGGTGAGCTTCAACGTGTTGACTGAAATAAGGGAGACAGGATTTGGTGCCAAAAAGGTGAAGCAAGGGAGAGGAATTGGGGCCACCAAAATCCCAGACCAGGCTCAAAAGAACCCCGCTTTATCGCCTTATCGGTGTGGCCAGCTCCCTCGTTCCGCCGCACTTGTTGGGCGGCGGGGCCAGGAAACAACAGAGCACACACCAAACAGGCAGCCCAACAAACACAATGCATCAAAAAGTCAATAAGCACCGCAAAAGTGCGCATATACACAACGACGTACCAGGTGTGAAGGGCGGCGATGCGCAGGTGGACCAAGCAGCGGCGTTGAACTGCTCAGCAGCAACGTCGACCGCGTTGGCGGTGTCCTTGGCAGCCTCGAAGCTGTCGAGGCCCGAGAACATGGGGTTCAGAGGCGTGGCCAGCATGTCGCACGCACTGGGGCTGCCAATGGCGCTCGAGGCAGTCGAGGACAGCGGCGGCGTGGAGGGCAGCCGCAAGCCGTGGCCGTCGACATCAAAGTCCGTCTCCAGCATGATCGTGGGCTTGCCGGTAGGCCCAGCGACCGAGCGACGGGCGTTGCTGCCGACGATGAAGGCAGCGGCCGGGAAGGGCGCGGCAGCGCCGTGCGGGAACGACTTGGGCGCCTGCGGCTGCGACATGAGCACCTGCTGCGGCTGGGGCTGGGGCTGCTGCTGCTGCGACGAAGACGAGTTCGGCCGCGAGTATGTGGGCGTCGCGGGCATCATGTAGTAGTAGGCAGCCTGCGGCTGCTGCTGCGGCTGCTGGGGGATGAAGGCACCGTGGCGGCGAGCGTCGGTCTGCTCAGGCGTGTAGATGTAGTAGGCAGCCGGGGCCATGGGTTTGGCGATGACGGATTCCATTGTTATCTGGCGGCTGTTAGAGCGGAACGGAACGTCCAAGGACCTGGGTCTCTCGGAGAAACGGGGAAAACCACTCACCAAAAAGTTCTCGTGCGTGGTTGTGTTTTTTAATTATTAAAGTATACTGGATGAAGAGAATTCGGTAGATGGTCGTATTTGGTGAAGATTGTATTGTAGTACACAAGTGTCGCGGCGTCGGCCAAAAGATGGTGGGTCGTGTTGAGAGTGCGTGTGGTGATGTCGTCAAGTTGCAAAAATGACGTCTCGAGTGTCGATAACGAGTGGACGGCAGTCTTGAGTCGGGCTGGGAAGAGCTGTCTGAGAAGAGCTGTCTGGGGTGAATCACAAAGATGCTGGAAGGATGTTGTACATTGGCGGAGGGCAGGCAAGATGCTCGTCGAGAGATCAGTCGCTCTTTCCGTTGGTGGTAAGAAGGATAGATATACAAGTGAAGAAAGGAAGGAGCAAGAGAGCTCTGGAGTATATGAGGATGCAGGATGCAGGGAAAGAGCAGAAGACTGTGTGCAATGAACGAGGAAGGAGCAACAAGTGATGATATGTATAAAGAAGGGCAGGAACGAGTTCCAAAAGTTCGAGATATCCAAAAGAGGGAATAAGGAAGCTGGGGGAGAAGAAGAGAAGATAATAAAACAGGTAGCAACACGGCACGAGAACAAAAACACGGAGAATGAGAATGAAGTTCCGTGATAAGGAAGGTGACGAAGAGCAGGAAAGAAATACCAGAAAGCGAAGGACGAGGGTCGGATGGAGGTTTGGGAGACGGGGGGAAGCACGAGGATAAGTAGTCTTGAGTCTTGAGTGCGTGCGTGCGCGACAAGAGGATGGCACAAAAGACAGAAAGAGGAAAGAGCAGTCTTGCGAACCACACGAATAAAACGACTAAACGAGTGAAGAGAAAAAAGCGGGAAAAGGTGACCAGAGAGAGGGAACGAACCAGCCCACACACACTCCCTGTCTCCCCAGTCGCACCTGCTCGTCTTGACGGCCGTTCCCTGCCACACCTCTTCCTGCGATCAACGAGAGGCAAGAAGACGCCAGACCATGAAGTGAGCATGGATACATTGATAGGCAAAAGAGTGGGGCCGACCCAGTGTGTCGAGAAGGAAAGACCCAGAGGAAGCAGAGAGACCAGAGAGACCAGAAGCGACACTGCGAGGTGAGAAACGAGGAAAGAGGCATCGTCGGCGGACGGTTGGGGACCCACCAGCACACCACCACTGTGGGTGGGTTGGGACGGGGGGCGTGTGTGGATGCAGTCAACGGGCTGCCCCCCAAGTCCACCAGTAGCCCACCCTCCCTCACTTTCTCTCCTCCAACCAAGCACCCATGTCTCACCAAGAACAGAGAGAAAAAGCTGACATGGGAGACCAACCGACCAACCAAGTCGAAGGGGGCGTGGGCGTTGGCTCGCGCAGAGGATTTGGGACAGGGGTGGACCACTGCAAAAAGAGACACCAAAAGAAGAATAGTCAGGGGAAGGAGCGACAGAGGGGCGTACAGGTAGCGAGTGGTCGATGGAAGTCGGCCGTGGGAGGAAAGGACACCCCCTCCCTGTTCTGTTCTCTTCGCGCTGGCTCACTCTGCTCTTGCCTTCTCGAGCCTCTCTCCCAACGGTGAGGACAACTCCCATGCATAGTCCCTGGCCGGTGTCCGCTCTTTCCTCGCCTCCGGCCTTGTGCTCTTTCCTCGTCATGTTTGGGGCGAAAATACGAAAAGAAAAGAAAAAAAAAAAAAAAAAAAAAAAAAAAAAAAAAAAAAAGAAAAAAAAGGACAGGGACGACCGAGAGACTGGAGAGGCAAAACGTTTGTTGGTGGGCCGTTCCATGCACCGGATGCTCAGTGTGACCGTTCTGTTGCAATGTGGTCGTATCTTTTCTTTTCTTTTCTTCTTTTCTTCTTTTTTTCAGTGTGCGTAGGGCCTCCATGTGCATGTGTGTGGGAGACAAAAGAAGGCGCAGCACATCACGCTAGCCATTGGGGTTGCGCTGGCCACACCATATTATGCAGAACAACAGCAGGTGCGCGCCTGCCACAGCGGACACCTCTTTCCTGTAATTCGCTGTCACTTAGTTGCTTTAGTGCCATTCGTAGCCTCCCGTGTCGTCGACTTATTTCTAATTCGGGACACGGAGCCCGTGGCTCGACTTCGCTATTGGCTGGAGGGATACACCCGCAGGACCACGCTGTAAGGACAGAGGGAGCCCTGTAATTGACCTGTGGAAGGTTCGGCCCTGGCGAGAGGTATCCCACGGGGACGGCGACAAACTGCCCTGTAGTGCAGAGACGTGCATCGCATTCAGCCGGTGCGGACAGGCAGACTCAGCGGTCGTTCTTTAAACAGACGTATCGCTCAAGAAAGGAAAAAAAGCCGGGAAAAGGGATGCGAGCCAGGGCGAAAATGACGACACAGACACACACCACCAAAAAAAAAAAAACGATCACATACCAAAGCACAACACTACCAAGAAGAACCAACAAGACGCAAGGCACGACTTGGTCCTTTCTAGTTCTTAAGTTGGCCGCTTTGACTGGGGCCGTTCTACCAGATTGGCGCAATCGCCGGTCTCTGATACATGCCCTGATGCCCTGTGCAAAACGCGGCGTCGTTCACAAGGCGGAAAAAGAGCCAAAGAGCCACCGTGCGACGGCTTGCTTGTGCTCGTGCTTCGTTCCGACGTTTGTCCTTTTTTTGTGTATTGTCGTTCCCTGTTTCTGGCCACATCCTGTATCCTTTGTGGCACATTGAAAATACAGGTCCAGGCGTTTTGACGCGAGAGCGCGCGACATGCAGGACTTTTTCGTTTGGGTTTTTTTTCCTCGATTATTTTTTTTTTTTTTTAAAAAAAAAAGACCATTTATTCCTCTGCCTCGATCTTCCTCGCTATTGTCGCCGCCAAACGTGCATATGCAGTCTCCAGTCTGCTGCCGCCGGCGCGCAGTCCCCTGTCCTGCTGGGACCTGCAGGCCTGCAGGACACTTTTGGCTGTTTCTCGTGTGCTCCGTACGAATCAGAGCCGAATGTCTTTTTCTTACTCTCGCGCTTGCTTTGCGCCTTGCGTCGTCTTGGGTCAATTATTTGGTCGCTTTAGTCGCTTCTGCGCTTCAAAAAGAAGAGAAGAGAAAAACACTACACGTCAACTGTCTCGCACCCCATCTCCATCCTACCCACTCCCCCACACGAGCCATTTATGTTACCTCTTAAGTCGCTTTTTATCCTGCTTTCTGGCTGCCTCGCAGTTGGGTGCAGGAGTTAGCGTGAATTGATCGACGAGCCAGACAGCATGGTCGTGTTGGTCCTGGGCGATTGGACGACTGGGCGGGTGCGCAGACATGTGGACAAAAGTTAAACTCTGTGAGTGACGTTCAAGAACTCAGGGTTGGCTCGTTCCGTGGGTCTAAACGATGACACAAGGAAAGAGAACAATCGAAAAATCGAAAATGGGAAAAGGAATATGAACGAGTGAGCCAGAAACCTCGTATCTGCGTATCTCACCCGCCCCCCTCCACGTAGAAGATGATAAGTATCATTAAATAAAACAAGAAGATTTTTTTTAAAAAAAATAACATAGACACGATGGAATACGAGAGACGGTTGAAAACGAGAACAAAAATGTGGCAATGGCAAATGAGATATGGTGATGTGCATCAACTGACAAACCGCATGTACGTATAAGCGCTCGAGCGTTTTTTGTTTTGAGAAAAAAAAAAGAAAAAAAAATAACATAGAATAAAATTAAATTAAATAAAGTAAAAAAGCTTTGTATACGGAGTGTGATGAATCCTAAGGCTGTGATAGTTCTGTGACTTGTTGAAACACACTTTTTCAAAATGCGCAAACGGGAATCAGCCATGTGATAGGCCGGGGAGAGGCGCATCGTCGCCCGCTATCACCATGTCATGGTGTCCAGCATTGGCCAGTGAAAGGCGGTCTCTCAGAGCAAGAACCAGGCGGGCAGCTTTGAGAAAGCCGGTGTCCGCCAATGAAAGGGCAGCTAGTTCGTGTGAGGTAAGACGTGCCATCACATGTACACACGAACCAAAAAAATAGTCTGTAAATTGGACAGACAACGGGAAAACGGGGTTTTGGGTTGCCCCAGAATTGTAGTTGGTGTCTACGTAACATAGTTTACAACATTGTTACTAGGAAAGGGTGAACGTGGATACAGGAGCCCTTTGAAAAACACAATCTTGAGAACGGACCCGGCGTCGATGTGGATAGATCACGAAGTGGCGTGAGGATGTGAAAGCAGAGGCGACGGGTGCGGTGGTATCGAGACATGACGGGTATTGAGTCAATACTTTTTTGCCATCCTTTTTCGAGTTGATAAAGTGGTAGTTGATAAAGTAGTTGGTGTTGTCACGTCACTTTTGGCGTTAGTTTGCAGACCGTTGTGATGTCGATCCGTTTGGGCGTTTCGCCCAAACGGACTGGACAGAACAAGAAAGATGTGGTTTCAGCCAAGAACCAATGCAGCTGAGGTGGGTGCATGTTGATTTGCTGCTGCGTAGAAAATGGTAAACCAAATAAAGGGAAGGCCGTGTAGTTACTTTTTTTTTTTTTTTTTTTTTAAAAAAAAATTTTTTTTATAGAAAAACATGAAGTACGAAATATGATTAGTGACATATAAATAAAATAAAAATGAAATTCAACCTTTTTTTACTACAAAAACCGCGGTAAAAAAAACGTAGACAACCACACATAAACACACCCTACGAATCACTGTACCCCAAGACTAATGTTCTCATCCCACAACTGAACCAGTCAAGCGACGACGTTGCTTGCACACCTTTTTACATGTGTTCTGTGAGGGACAGTTGCTGACGCCGCAACCACAGCACCACATCCTCGACACAGATCATAGGATCTCCCAGGTATGATAGGATAGCAATAGCATGGACGAGAGCGGTGGAAACCGGGGTCGACTGCCTTGCAAAGCGGGACGGGAAGTTATTAATGATGTACGAAGTAGGATATATCGGGGTAGAGTGACGTCTGTAATAAGATATGTTCCGTAGCAACAAGTTGAAACCAGGATAGGGCGTTGTGTGGGGCTCTCCAGTCACTGGGCTTGGAACCAAGGGACTTCGGATGGTGCTGTTTGGGGCTTGGTAACAGGCGGTAGTCCTGCGCACATTGTAAACACTTTATCCACCAAGCATAAGATATCTTACCAATAGACAGCACAGCCAGCCAACCCAAGAAGCCTCTCAGATGAGGGAACCAGACATGGGGTGTCACAGATGCCATGGCATAAAATTGGCCTCTATGCAGGCGGGATTGCACTGCAGACGACAGCTTTAGCATACTCCGTACCCTGTATTTCGTAGTATCCTATTATTCAGGTACCGTCCCACGCGAAATGCGGTGAAAGGCAACACGCACGACGCAACAATCTCTTGCGCTGTGCGATCAATATTTGGGGGGGTTGTCACCACCGAGTCAGCCAACAAAAGACGGGCGATGGTCTCGTGTGCTGCGTGTGTGTCTGGCCTCTGGCTGCGCTGTCTCTGATTGCTTGGCCTCTTCCAACCAACAAGGCCGCGCTGGCCAATGCGCATGCAAAGCACGCCTCCACAAAGGATTGCGTCTGCTGAACACGGGAAGGGGACGAGGCACGAAAGAGGTGAGCATGGACCTTGCTGCACCACGTCCCACGTCCGACAGCAAGAGGCATCATAAGATACCGCATGTATGCATGCTCTTTGACCTACTGCCGCCCGTTCTCCAGTCTCTGGCCTCCCATTCGAAGACCAAAGGATCAAAAGAAGAATTGCAGTGCTACCAGTAGCCCCGGGCCAGAGCGCGCGCTTTGAGCCACAGGCGGCAGTGCGGCGGCCTGTGCCTTGCAAAGTCTTCGTTGGCGGCTTGCCGCTGGCCAATCCGGGGTGTCGTCCACGCTGACTGGCTGGAGGAAAGCGAAAAGGTGGTGTGGGAGGATCCGAAGCGCAGCGACTGAGAGGACCGACATGTCTTCTCACTTGAGTAGTTACGTAGTCGGGCAAACGGCGGCGAGGCGGACTCCCTTTGACGGCGGCAAATCTGAAACGCGACGACACCCACACCCAAAAGGCAGAATACATCGATATATTCTGTAGTGTCTGAGGTGGGCTTGCGGCGAACTTGTTTGCCGACAGAAACAAAGTGTAGACATCACAGGGTAATCAAGACAAAACAACATATACGATGCAAACGCCATGAGTGACCCATCGCCATGGACCTTTGGCGAATTCTATTTGGCTAGGGGAATAATCACACGCCACAGACGTCGGACGGGATTGCACCTTCCACGCCTTCCATCGAACCTTCCAACTTTCCACATCAATTCGTTTTTAATATGTGCAGCATTTGACCCGTCGGCGTTGGTACCATTTTCGTGCCTGCCCATATTACCCACTGCTGCTGCTAGATTGCGTCGTCGCAGGGAAATCACGACCTGCATTTTCATACTTTACAAGGCACATACGGTAGAATTACTCCGTCACGCATGTCGTATCCCCTCAAACCTTCCTTTCTCGGCCATAGGGGCAAATCGTTATCGACGACCCAAACGATGAACCAGACCCAGTATGTAACAACGACCAAAAAAGGGCGACAGACCAATGCGGCCCACAGCTGCCTCGTCTGCGCGCGTGTTCCCCACTGGTGCTGCTTTCCTTTTCGCCTTTCTACCCACGCCTGCGCCAGTCTGACCGGCGTGTACGAATGTATGTTGGTGGTGTTGGTGGTGTTGGTGCTCGTGTTGCTTCGTTCCTTCCTGAAATGGATCATTTGCCGACCCAAAGGCGGCCGAGCAGATTGTCTCGACTCTTTCCCTCTATTCCATGCTTCCCCGTTGCGCTTTCCTTTTGTGCTCTTTCCACTCCAATGACTTTTACGTTGGCTAGCATTGGCCCGCATGGCAAGAGCAGCCCTAGCCTCTGCGGTGGGGAAGGAAGGAACCAGATGCAGCGTCAGGTCCACAGGGGCACGCACCAAAAAGACAGGAGATGGGAAACAAAAGTGATCTGTCAAGACTGCCTTCTGCCATCGCCATTGGGTGCAGCGTCTAGCATCCCCTCGCCGCCACCGCCACATATCCACCTAATATTGAATCCGTGTGCCTCTGGTCCTCAATTCCTTTGCTTCCCATTTGCCAATGCCGCCAGAGCTGACAGAAGCGGTGCACAGAGTGCCGACATGGGCGACATTTGTGAGAGGCAGCGATCAACAAACGTCTGGCCAATCTGGGGGCCTCTTGTCTCGCCACCACGATCCACGGCGACGCTCGACTGTGTCCAGAGGTCGGACGACGGCAGTCACAAAAATTGAAAACCACACACCAACATGGACAGAGTAGATACCACGCACATGCAGCAAAAATGACGTCTGGTCGCTGTGTCACTCCGGGGAACCACCTGTCCACTCGGTAGGTTTTCTTTGCGTAATGGCGTTTTCTGGGCTCTGGCTTCCTTTTCTTGCTTCCTTTTCTTGCTTCCTTTTCTTGCTTCCTTTTTCTCGTTTCGTCCTGCTGTGTGTTTTACCCGTGTCCTCCCTCGCGGTCACCGGTAACAGTCGTCTTTTGAGCATACGACGTACGGACTGCCCGGGGCCGCGTAGTCCGCAATACGGGGAACGCGTGTGCCAAAAAGAGAGCCTTCCATCATAGCTGAGCTGACCCTATCTCTCGGCAAGATACGAAACGAGTCTTCGGACTGCCAAAAAGCCCACAGGCCAACGAGAAATACGACAAGTCAAATTTTACGATACGACTCCGAGAAGTAGTCCTGCTACTCTCACTCCCTTCGTTCCCGACAGCGGTAGTTGGCCGTCACCTCTGCCAAAAGTCCCCCTCGCGTGTGTTTCACTGGGATGGGTCCCCGAGTGGGCTGGCTACGTCTGGACTAGCGAACAGTTTTCTTTCAATTGTCGCATTTTTGGCGTTCTTCTCAGAGCGGTTGCGTTGAACACCTCAGAATTGTGAGCTGGAAAGTCTTCGCCACTGGCTCTGAGCTTCTGCTACGACGGGCCACTTAGGGTCGTCCTGCAAAAATGCCTGGCTCGGCCAGGCCAGGCACACGACGGCGGACACTACGGGACCCATCCGGACTGCAAGGTTGCATTGAAAGACCGACAAAGCAACTGCTCTGCGAAATTCCCAGGGCTGTTGCATTGCCTCCCAACAGCTCAACTCGTCCAGTTCTCGTTTTCTTACCTGCCCTGCTGCCATACCAGAGGCAAAACAAAAGCCCTTGCAACAGCTACACTACACTGTAGCTCTGGATGGACTGGAGAGCCCGAGATCCCGGCAGCAAAGTCTTGTGCTCACTATTACAGACGGGCTGCTATTTATGGAGTTTGCTTCGCTGTAAGCGGAGCAATCTTGAGGCTTGGTGTGTTTCCGAGACCAGCTTGTCAGAGCATTTGAACGCAGAGGTGAGATAAGTGACTTTGTAGGGCCAGGCCAGATCAGCAACGGCGGCTATCTGAAGCGAAGAAGTCTTGTTTCCCCTCGAGCTTCCAGGCGACTGTATCTCTGCCCACTGTCCCCGCTACGCTACCGACCTAGAAACATCCACAACTAGCTGCAAAGCCTCAGCTCTGGCCTCTCCCAGAGTCTAACTAGACGACACCGTCAGAAAAAAAGTGACACACCATCCTTGGCAAGAAGTTAAGGCCCAGCACCAAAAGAGCTTTTCTCTCGTCACTCCTCCTTGCACTGACGTGTGTGATGTGAGCGACCGCGTCATACAAACAGGGCTCCTTCCCCTCATCCTTGCATTAGTTATCAAAAGCGCGCATGAAAAGGTTCACAAGGTTGTGCCGGGTCCCCTCGACATGCATAACTGCACTAAGATGCATCGTCTATGCTCTTCCTCCACCCAGCTCTGATGCTCTGCTGCTCTGCTGCCTGCTGCTCTGCTGCTCTGCTGCTCTGCATATTGGATACGAATACGGCGAACGTCGCCCTCGACTTGGCTAAGCTCATACCTGCACTGGCTGGCTCCTCCTGGGAAATATCGAAACGACAGGACACAAGTGTTTCTGAGCTCAGAGCTCACATAAAAGGCAACATCCAACGGAACGGCGACCTGAATCACAAGAAACGTGACCATTTCGAAACGCAGATCCCCATGCAGAAACAAAGCGGTCTCGGAAACGAGGCCGCCTTCCGGCCGACTGGACAGGGCGGCCGGAAATAGGAAGCAAGGACAACAGCAGTGTCTGGGCTACCGGGGCAAAAACATGTGCAGGCCATCTTGTTGGAACCTGCAAGAACCATGCAAGGTACGGAGTACAGAAAACAAAAGAGAGAGAAATAGCACCGAACTCTCAGCATACACGCCCAGACGGACGGCGAGACATGGGCAAGAAAAACCATGGTTGTCCAGTCTGCCCACACAACCTGCGATAAGCCGTGCCGCGAAATCATCCGCGCAAAAGTATCTTGTATCTTTGAATGTCGCATAATCCTTCCACCTCAAGTCGCCTCGACTCACCTCACTTTTTCGGCTTGTCCAATTTTGCCTGCCTCTGGTTTTTGTTGGGCGAACAAGATATCCAAATCAGCGCAATATCCCAGCGTTGTTTTTTGAATATTCGCTTCCCTGTTCTTTTGCATTCTGGTCTTCACTTGTCACTTATCACTTCCCAAATCCTCAACCTCGCTCTGCAAATTTCTCCGCTGGACGGTACCCTGGCCACGGTATCGTACTCCGTAGCCTTTTTGAGGTCCATATGGATATGATAACCCACTACGAAGGCAGCCTGCCGGAGAAGAGGAGAAGACAGAGAAGACAGAAAAGAAGACAAAATTGACAGTGGTGGCATCAAGAACACAGGTGGCGGTCTTCGAATGGAGCTGATTGGAATCAACTGGAGTAGCAGAAAGACTGGACATGGGGAGGCGTGCAACTCTCGAAAGAACTGACCCATCCCCCCATCGCATTATCACGGATCCAACTCCCGGAGCATGGGTTGTGAGTGGATGCTGCCAAATTGGGGAGGTACTTACTGGGCTTAACGACAGGCCATTTCGGAGACCTGGTCTGTCCATCCATCAACAGAAATGGAGAAGGCAGGACTACGAAGTACACAGAAATGTCAGCCATGATCCTGACAACAGTCCATTGACGAGTAGCGCACCCATTCGGGAATAGCTCAGCAGCAAAACCCCTGCTCGTCTGGGTCCCCAACTTGAACGTCCACAACGGGGGCCATCTCACATTCAGTTGTATCAAACTGAAGGCGACATACGACCTGGTCCCTCTTTCGGGTAAGCCAACTTCTCACGGTCTGGCGGGCCCCTGGCCGTCCGTTCCGCCTCGAAGGCCCGAGAGCTACACTGACACACTGACTGTGAAATAGCAAAAGAGCCAGGAACAAAAAATAGTCCAACGATGATGCTCGCCACGGAGTTGGGTTCGCAGGATTCTCACCCCAGCGATCGAAAGCAAGTCCCCTCTTTCCGCTGTCTGACAAGGTCCACTGCCCGGAAACTTTCTTGACTTGACGAGATCCGAGCAATACTTTAAAGTGAGAACGAAGAGACAGTAAGAGGCACCTGTGGTCTGGGGCAAGTGTTGTTTTTCTCGGTTTCTTCGGTTGGCGTCGTCTTACTTTTACAACAAGAAATGTTACGCGTTGAAAAACGTCCTCGTCGAGACTTACAATTCACAATTCGGCGGTCGGCACCTCTGCCAACACGGTATGTTTCACTCTCACCAACGAGCCCCCATATCGTAGTCGTCGACCCCCCACTGGTTCGGAGCAAAACGAGAAAAAAAAAGGTGTAAATGGAGCAACGGTGGTTGCTCAAATGAGATCTGCATTGTCGGGACCTCTTTGGCACCCCCAAACGCCATTCATAGTTGGGCCAGATATCGACAAAGATAATGCCTCATAGTCAGTATCTTTTTTTGGTGTCCCATTCATTTTGGGGGAGGGGGAAAAACAGATAATCATGGACAGTGCAGCGCTGACCACACATCTCACAGCTCTGGTTGGAAAACACGCTCCGCGTCGGCGCTGCGGGAAGGCTGTGTTTGTTCATGCACACCCATTCTCAGCCAATCTTGAGCACAACAGCAGGAGGAAACCAGGTTGTCGTGGTTTGATCTTCCCAGTTGTCAGTGGTTCTCTGGCGATTATGTTCTTGGGGACCCGCCAAACAAAGAAACGACAGTGGTAAGATACGTTTCGCCCATCGGCCAGGCTGACAAGCGAATGGTCAGACGGCAGGCTATGCCCAGACTGGATGGGTTTTGTAACCCGCTAACAAGGGCCGTCTATGGCGAAGCACTCGTCCCTGAGCGGGCCGCAGCCGTCGTTGTCGTCGCGGGAAACGTTGCCAGCATCACACAAAGAGAAAGGAGCAGGAGGCGCAAACGCTAATGACGTTCTTTTTGTAAATGCTAACCGTCTGTTGCAAGAACGGGCTCAGTGTCGGATACTTTTTCCACTTGCCTTTTGCTCCTCTGCCTTTTAACCTCAGCCATCTTCACTTACACGGATGTATTTTCAGCGGTGGTATGTTGGCCGTTGCTGGCATACTCGTTCCCTGCATCTTAACATTTGCTGCTTCCATGCTCCCACTGCAAATGATAGGCAGTTACATTTACTTTAATGTCTTGTCGTCGCTTACAACCATCTAGTGCTTCTGCCCGCTGCTCTCAGTGAGCATCCTCGAATTTTCATACTGTATCCGCCATTGGGACAAAAATAGCTGCAAAATTGCAACAGGGCCATACCGTATTCAAACAAGACAAGCCAGGAACAAGCACGACCGCTCTGACAGGGATGCAGCACTCCTTGTGGTCAGCCATGCAGGACCTTTTCCAATGAACCAGGCAAGGTGCAGAAAAACAGACAGTTGGGTACTCATTCGCAGAAGACCATGCCGTTCGCAGACTAGCTGACGACGCTGTTCCTCCAAAAAGCTTCCACTCACACCTTTTACGCGTCCTCAGACACCTCAGCTTTCCAGTCGAGAAAACGTCTTGCCGAAGGGGTACCCAGGGAGCCAGGTACTGCTTCGTAGGATATTCTGGAACCATCCACCGTCAGCTCCAAAATAATTGCCTGCCCCAGCCCTGTCATTCCTTGCTACCGACTGGCAGCCTGGGTCCAGAAAGCCCCGTGTTCCCCGTTTCTCCGTGCGCTATGTGACAGAACTTGGGACCACACAAGGTGGAGGTGGCTGGGGATGTTTGGGAAAAGAAAGAGGTATGGAGAAAATTTTGTTCTTTCCGTGCCCTGGTCTGTTTGGCTGTGCTCTTTGGGAAACCTTTTGTGTCTCTCCAGAGTTGCATTGCATGCTCTCCGTTACCCCATCCGGGATGCTCTCGGTGAGTTACAAACAGACAGGTATCTTTGTTTTTGATATTTCCGTCAGATCAAGGTGGTGAGTATGCATCAATTACAGTGCATGCAGGTTTATGCGGCGCAAGCAAAGTACTTCGGTCAAAAGCCCCCATCCCCTGCTGGTGTCTTCATTCCAGCGTCCCCGCATGCTCGATAGCGCCAAGTCCACCGAGATGTGTTTTCATTATGCACCCAACGCCTCAGGGCCTGACCACTGGGCAAATGACACCTAGAATCAAAAAAAAAAAGAAGCAGCACAGGAAAAGACTCGACAGCACCAGAGGCGGCCGCCAGTCCAGAATCATCTCCTCCGCAGTTCCCGCTTAGGGTCAGGTCTCGACGTTAGTGCGACTGCTAGCAACATTGGGGGGAAGAGATAAGGGACCAGCAACAAGAGCATTCGCCATGAATGCTTCTAGTGGCGCCCGCAATCAGTCTACGGTGTCGCTCCAGTTGGTTGTTCTTCTCCCGCTGTCGACCTTGAACTTGCCGCCAAAAAGTTATGGAGATATGGAGCCGATTTGATGAAGGAACCAGCAACAACCCCAGCCAAAAGTCAACTGTGCAACCGGCCCTGGCCGACGCCAAACTTGGATAAGAGTTCTTTGCAGGGGCTGGGGGCCGGGGGTTGCTTTTTTTCATATGGGCCTTCTCCATCTGGTTCGCTCATCGCTGGATGGCGACCATCTGGTTGTGGCCAGGGCCAGCAATAGGTCTGTTGGCCAGGCCAGAGGGAGGGCCCGAGGTTGGGTGGCCCGGAAGGATTCTGGAGAGAGACGTGGACAGCAATTGGCCAAAGAGCGGCGCCGATGAGCACAAGCTCAATCGCAAACACAAAAACAGAAATGATGGGCACAACAAAACCACAAGAAAACGACCCCCAGCCCGGTTAACAAAAAAAATATAGGCCGTGATCGAGGCCGGACTACGAATACTTCGTTGACTCTCACCGTGCTTGCCAGAGGGCGATCTCATCGTTCATGGGGAATGCGGACGAGGTTGAGATAGCCTGTGCCACTATCAGTGGGCGATTGTGGGTTAGCACACCAACCGGAGATGTTTGTGTCGACTTCTCTCGCATCAAACCCGACAGCAGCTATCGCTTGTCGCTTGGACGTTTATCGTTTGGCGGAGTCAAATTGCCGGCTATCTCTCTTATCTTTATGATAATGGATTTTGCAGTTCGTGTCTTTGGTCCCAATCCGTCAAAGTGACTGTTTGGCAGCCTGCATGTTCCTGCAGGAAGACTCGTAGGCTGCAGGGTACGAGTTGGCGTTGGACGCTCAAGCACATGAAAAATTGAGCCAACTTGCAGACGAAACAACTCAAAAAATGCACCAAGACCCTGGTCCTGCATGACGCTAGTGCAGGAACGGGACAGAGAAAGAAGGCAAGAAAACGAAGAGAGTCGCTGTGGGAGAGGAGACAGAAGGACGGGCGTCCTGACCAATTGGGGCCGTTTCCGTCAATGATGGGAAAAGAAAACAAAAGTCACAGACAAGACAGTGCCCGTTGGAGGGCCTTCCAACGTTTCCAACGGTACGACCAATAATGGTAGCACTTTTCCAGTGTCCGTCACATCATGTCTGCCCTATCGCGTTGTTTCTCTTGAACAGGTGGAGCCGACCAGTTGCAGCTTCATTTTTCCCTCTGTTTTGTCTCTTTCTCCCACTCATTCTCTCTCACTCACTCTCTCTGACTCACTCTCTTTGCTTTGATCTCATTCTCCCACAGGGAGCAGCATCCTACCAAGACGAACAGTCATCTGTGTGGCCCCTACCACACGCTCGTTGGGACACTGTGGCGAATTCGGCCCCATATCAAGAAAAGAATACGACTCACAAAAAGGGCGAAAGCAAACCGTCCAAAAATAACGACATCCAGAAGCCAGAGACAAAAAAGTGGGCTGGGCCCAATTTCCGATATTTATTGCGGACCACGGAGGAGACTGCCTCACTGCCTGAGTATCAATGCTCAATGATCTCTATTTTCTTTCCGGGGTGGATGCAAGAACGAATGAACCTAGTGGCGACGAGAGCGCGCGGGGTCATGCCGTTTACGAACCAGCTTCGTTTTTGTTGTCGCCTCGTCGCTGCAGTGTTTCGAACTGGGCTCGCTGGGCTTAGATTGTTTACTTTTTGTCATTTGCTTTGCAATTTGCCATCGTCTCCCTTCCTTGGGGTTGCGTTCCACTTACTGGGGGTTTACGACAGCTTCCATCATCTCGGCATATGTCCTTTCTGTTTCGTTTGCACGACTTGCTTCACACGCCCCCCTGGCCATTTTAAGGGAAAGGAAAAGAAATGCCACAGAACAGCCGGGCGCTTGAAATCGGCGAGATGCTGCACGAATAATTGCGAACTGTCCCAAAAGTGGGGATAGAACAAAAGGAAGAAAAACATGAATACGGCAATGGCTTCGTGAATGGAAAGTTGCCAACCACATTGACCTCCGAGGATATTTCAACATTGGGTCAGGAACATTTGGTCAGGATCCGGCAATAATGGAAACGAGTTGCGCCATAGCGACATCCACGAAAACCGAAGAATCCAAAAGACCAGGCAAGATGTCGATTTTCGCCTGAACAGTCTTGGCCAGGTACCTAAACTACTTTGTAAATGGGTTGAAAGAGGTGCGAGGAACCTTTTAGGATTACTTGTCGGCTTTTTTCTACTGTTTTGTCTCAAGGAACAGGAGCAATAAAGACAGCCCGCGCTCGTCCCAATGACGCCTTCCCCTCAATCGTCCTTGGTAAACGGATTTTGAAGCATGTGCATTGTCTGGAAATTCCGTACCTTGTCAAACATGTGTTTTCCGTGCTTTCCTTCAGACCTCTTGGCCTCGTTGTCGGCATTTTTGTCTCGCCGTTCATATCCTTGACTGATTGACAGGTTTCGCGGGTTTCGCAGCTTTGGCAGGTTGTCAGATCATATCACCTTCCGCAAGCAGCAAAATGTGGATTCTGCAATGCATTCCCTCGTGAAGAAGGGCCGTTGCTACGGAAGGTAGTCTACTCTCGAATGTTCTGGGGAGATGATATGGTAACGATACTACGATACCAAAGATGAGAGGTACCAGCCTTCTAGAATCTCTTGCTGACACGCCAGGACGAAACGACGCCGGCCATGAAAGATTTATCTGGTCTGCGCTCCGTTCTCCATTTTCCGTATTTTCATTCACACTCTTCCACACGATCTTTCTTCTCACGCCCCAATTTACAACGATATGGAGCATTAGCGTCTTCCTTGAGACGAGTGTGTACAAGGGTCCTCTTTTCTCATCGCTCTCTTTCTTCACTCTTGTTCTTCCCTGCTAGTCCGAGAAGCCAGGAACAGGAACCCAAGAAAATGCGGAGAAGGCCGCCGGGAATTTCACCGAACGGGCCACCCCAAGCCTTTTGCAGACTTGGGGGCGGACAACTGAAAATCTGAGAACGGAGAAAGAGACGAAGCGACGAGTTGAAGTCTACGGAAAACGGGTTAAGACGAAAAGGGAAAGAAAAGGCGCCCAAACGAAATAGTTTAAAAAAGAGTTCGACGGGCTCGGTGGAGACAAGCGATGGAGACAAGAAACGAAGCAAAAGGAAAGAAAAAAAAGAGAAAGAACAAAAATAATCCATGGCGACAATCAGGCGTCTTGGCTGGCCAAAACAGCCGTCTTCTTCCCACGTGGGCCAGAGAGACAAGATGGAGAGGTTAAAGAAAACAATTGCAGCGCAGGAGCAAACAAAGTGGAAAACCACATCAGTCTAAGAACGTCGGACAGGTACTGTTTTGCTTGACCGAGCAGACGGGAACCATGCAGTCCCATGTCCCTTCTACATGTACCCAGAACCACAGCACTGGGGGCCGGCAGATGGCAAGTGCAGATGGGGAACGAGGTGTGGGTGTTGAGAAAGTACGACGGGACGACATACAGAACGACAGGCGAAAGAAAGAGGAGACGAGAATAATAAGAAGACGTGAGAAATCATTGCTCCCCTGCCATGCAGATTGCGCATTTTGAAGACGGAAACGGGCCCCAAAATAACGATGCCTACACCTGCTCATGGTCCTGGAAATGCAGGAGTCCTGAGTGGGCCTTTTTTCTTTACGTAAGTTTTGCGATTGCGACGAAAAGGCCTTAAAGCACGTGTTGCAGAGAAGGCGACAAAATGGCTGGGTAGCGTTCTCATGTCTGCGGCGACACAATTTTGTGTGTGGTCTTGGCAGGCTCCGTACTACAAGTAAGGTTGGATGAAACGCAGCGAAATTGAACGACAAAGAGATTTCATGACAAAAATGAACATGTTTTTCTTGTTACAAGAGAATTTCCAGATGAGAAGAGGTGCCAGAGGGAGGAGACTCTGACTGGAATGGAAGGAACGGGTGGCAGGGGATGGCTCTGGATAGAAGGAGAAGGCATGGAAGGGGAAGGGAGCGGGCGGCGGGACGCTCCCGCTCCGCTACAGCTTAGGACCCTTTGGAGCAGGCCAGCCGTATCAGCCGTTGATAACGGCAAGAGCAACTGAGACAAAAATGGAAGGAAAGAACAACCCGACCTGTCTTCCATGCCAGCTAGTGCGAAGACAAGCAAAATCAAAAAGTACCTGAGGTACCACATGAGGACCGGGCACGAAAGAACAGCCATTCTGGCTGTCCTTTTTAATGTTCCTTATTTTGACTCACTTCGTTTTCTCTTCTCGTCTTATGATTTTGCCTCCCAATGTGGCGTAAGAACTTTTCTCATTGCGATGAAGTGCTGTGCACAGATCAACGGACGCGAATGGATGCGTACGGACACAGAGTGGAAAGGAGACGGATTAAGAAGGTAAGCGTGCCGGCCCGGCAAAGTCTGGTAAAGTTGGCCGAAATATGCGATAGGAACCTGATACAACAGACATCCGGCACGACAATGAAAACAAAACACTGGACTTTGAAGCTGGTGAATTGGACAGCAGTGCACGGACGCGGGCCAGAAAACAGCACGACGAGCTGAAAATCATGATCTTCTAAAGGCAGCGTCCAAAAATGACAAGCTGCACCAAAAGGGACGGCGATGAAGACCCATTGGCCTCGTTGACCTCGAGGGTGTGTGTTTAGATGAACCATCTATCCAAGCCCAGGAGTCCATGCACGATGCCAATATGCCCATGTTTGGCCATGAAGCTGTATATGCGGAGTACGTCGGCTGCTTTGACGAAGACGCCTTTCCTCTTCCACGACATCGGCGGCGTCGCCATCTCTTTCCTGATCGTTTTCTCATTTGTCTGCTCATTTGGGACTGCTGCAGAGAGTCTCTTAGCGTCTTTCTAGCGTCCCTTCTGTCCTGTCCAAGCAACAAGCGTCGAAAGTGAAATGGTGTTCTCTTGGCCGGCAGCCACCTCTTCCGATCTCTGTCAACCTCCGACGTGGCCAGTCATCGAATCTGTCCGTAGCTGAAGTCGTCTGTGTGCAGAGCGCTGACGCTGCTCTATTCTTGCTTTTTTTAGTGACTTTTACGATTGCATCCGGTTGGTTGCGCGCGCACAGGAAACTAAGGTTCAATGGGGAAACGTGAGCCTGGGATAAGACGAGCTGGACGAGGATGGACGATGTTTTGAAAAACTCAAATCAAGCTGCATCTTCTATGATCGCCTTGCCCATGTGCCCTGGTCGCTGCCCAAATTGGGGCCAAAATCGTGTTATGGAGACTCACTACGATCTGCTCGCTCACTCTGGGCTCTGTGTGGCTCTGTTTGGCTCTCTCTGGCCTGCAAATAATGCCCCGAGAACCATATCCTGTCGCGGATCTGCAGCATCGTTCAGCTTGGTTAAGTCGTGTGGGTTTGTTAGATCTTAGCTAGAGCGAGGCCACTCGTGTCTTTTTTTGTCCTCCTCCGTCTCCTTGTCGATGGGGCCACGGCTGTTTCACAATCGCATTAGGCGCAGTTGGCGTCCTGCTCAGCAGCTCAGCTGGCAGATACCATCTCACACCATCTCCATCATGGAACGTTCTGTCTTCCATTCCAGCCGGCACATCCCTGTCTTGGAGCTAACACTATCTCATAGTGTTATGCGGGCGAGAGAAAAGGGAAAAGAGCAAGGCGACGAAAGGGAATAGCGGCAACGAAAGACGTACTGAAGTACGACGAAAGTCCGTTCTCCATGTGTTTTGTAAATTATTCAGTAGAAAACGCCGACGTCTACGGCTGTATTACTCTTTTGGCCCAATAATCCGGTGCTTTCGACATTTCCGGTACTGCCACCGTTCTTCCATGGGCCTTCTCGAAGGACGAAACGACCCAACCTCCAAGACTGGCCTGTTCCGTGCGCATCGGCGACATGAGACACAGTGGAGAGCTGTCGATAAAGTACGAGACTGGCTACGAGACTCTGCTTCTTCTCATTTCATTTCGCGTTCTCTATTTTTTTTTCTTAAAAAATGCCATTGTTTCATTTGCCACTCGTTGGAAAAACGAGCAAGAAAGCGGAAAAACGAAGAGAAAACGGCCTTCGGTCGTGATGGGGGCGGCAATATTCAGATGGACGACCGAGCGATGGACATTTGGGCAGATTGGATGGCGGCCGAAAAGATGGGCGATGAGCATGGACGCACACTGAATCGGAAAGGCCGAGGTGGGCGGCTTGTGAGGTGACTGCGAACGACACGAAAGATTGTCGAGTGGGATGAGCGAAAAAGAGCATGTTATCACGACCGATTGTCGTTTTTTGGTCGATACCGACGATAAACGCCCACGCCCCCCACCCCATGGACGACGGAAGACAATCGTTATCACGGGGGAGAAAGGCAAAACCCAAAAAATGAGGACAAATGAGTTGCAGTCGTCGGTGACGACAGTGGGGGCCACAACTGCCGACAGCACTGCGCGTGTGGACGTTGTTGGCCAAGATGGTTCTACAGTCTTGTTCCAAGCGCAAAAAAAGAAAAAGGTTGTCTAGATTCTTCGGCAAAAAAAAACGAAGAAAGGACAACCCCCCCACAGTATTACGTTGTGGTATTCCACGGATGTGCACAAAAGGAAGCAAGAGGAATACTACTTGGCGACAGAGTATACTGAGTACATGAAGAAAACCAGTATCGGTGGCCATGTCGGTGACAAGACAAGTATAATCGGAGAACAGACGGCAGGCAGTGGGAGGGCATGGGCAGATGGCGCAAGATAACTCGCTCGTTATCTCATCCGCCGAAGCGCACCCACAAAAAGACCCCCGCGCGTGGGTTCTCTAGTCAGGCACCAGACATACGAGTAACGAAAGATACGTCGCAGTGAGACGCACACAATAAAAAAAGGGCGAAAATCGGCTATTGCCGTTGGGTTGCATCGCTCTGTGGAGGGAAGGGCTGCTTACTCTGTCCAAGTTCAGTGGAGGACACGAAGACACGAAAGAGAAAAACCCACACTGAGAGACAGTGGTATCTCAATCTGGAAGGACGGTATTGGAAAATGCCGCCTTCACGCCGTACTAACGTATTTTACAGAGATCTACTGGAGTTGACGATCCGCGTTTGCGTGATAGCACATGTTCCACTCCGTTTACGGCGAAGCCGTTTCGTTTGAAAAGTGCTCTGTTGCGTCAAGATATAAGCCGTGGTGGTGAAGCAGAGTAATACGGGGCAAAAGACGAAAATGAGCCCAGCTGTGTAAGGCGAATGCTAACCCTTCAGCCGTTCCCAGGAACCAGGGACCAGGGACCGAGCAACCCGGCTACCAGGAAACACAAGGAGCGATACATTCGTACAGAATATAGGCTAAAAAGATGGAGGAAATCAAACTGATAACAAGACAAGAACAAAGGACTTAATAACACTGTGCACAAATGCACAAATGCACAGACGCGTTGTCAACTCGGGAAACAAGAAAGAAAGGGAAATCCGTACGGCACACAGCGACCAAGGCTGCGCTTTGACAGTAGTCGTACGTCTTTGTCGTAATATAGTTTTCTGTACAATTCGATGAAAAAATATCAAAAGGGCTAAAAACGCAAAGTGCGAAAAAGACCCAAAAAGCCAAAAGAACTACCATCGCCTCGGGCGGCTTTCTTTTCTATTTTTACAACAGTATCCTCTCACGCCGAAACAGACGCCATGCGGTAGCTCTGGTTGTGAGAACAAAGAAACAGACAACATACGGCAAATAAAAGCTGGAAACGCGGCAGGGCATTCCCGCGCATAGACGGCACTAAAGCTGTTGGGAGTTGTTCAGGGTCGTACGCCTTAGCATTAAGCCTTGAGCTTTCAGCTTAAGCCTGAAGGGGACTTCTAAACTCGGCGAACTGGAAGTTAGTTGACAATACCTGACGACACTTTGACAACGCTATGTTGTTCACAAACGGGAGCGGGCCAGGGACCTCTAGTGCTAACCAGCTGAAGGCCTCTGTATCTTCAGTGCGACAAAACACCAGCTGAAACGCCCTAAAGCAACGCATATAGCGCACGTAAGAGCTGTACTGGGACTTTTTTGCCACCCGGCTCCGGGTTCTTCCAGCGGGCTTTTTAGCGCTTTTTAGCGGCTTCTTAGCCAACAACGCAGATCACGGCACACTAACCGCCCGGTAAGGTGGCTCGGTGGTCGGCAGCATTTTTTACAGCCCAGAAAACCAGGGCCAGAGGCCTAGCAGGCACTAAAAGTGTAATATCATGTGCTCGACGGCGAGTCTGTGACCCAAAACACCCCCCAAATCCTCCAAGAAAGGCCTAACGTTTAGCGAGTCGCACCAAACTGGCATATCTGGTTAGAATGTCCGGAGCGTCCAAGAGCGAGAGCAAGGAGCCGATGGAGGTCAGAGAGCTACATAGAGAGTCAAGATATGGCCTCGAAACGGACGCATTGGGCATTGAGATTGGCCAAGAGCCAAGAGCCCGTGAACAGACGATTCTGGAGGACGACGGAGTATTGGTCGATCAACAATGATAACGCATGAGGGTGAGCATCGATGAGCATACGAGCACATGGATGAGCATATGGATGAGCATAGACGAGCATGATGTCGAGGCCGAGGAACGATCGTCGTGGCCTGGTGCATTGCCGGCAGTTTCTTGGATGTGCTAGCCTGGGGGCCTGAGAGCAGACGGTTTGCTGCGCCCTGACGGATTGCATCATTGCGTGTCTGGTATGGCTGAGCACTTTGCTCGTGTGAAACGACGAGATCCACGGCCCAGACAGGAAACAGGATGCGCAGAAATGCTGCCGAGAGGCAAACTTGTCGACGATCAACGCATAAACATTCAAGGACGCGCATCTCGGAGGGATCAGAAGATCAAGGACCAAGGACAGAGGGATCCACGGCAGGACCACTGGAACCAAGATGGACGGACAGCAGAGGACAAGCCGTGGCATACTAGCAGACTGGCAAAGGTTTCTTGGTTCTAGGTTCTTGGTTCTCGGTGGCAGGGTCTAGAGGGGACAGGATCGCTCAGCCACGGCCGTTATTTATGCGCAGGAAGAAACGTGTCCCACGAGAGAGGAGGCTGGGGGCGCAAGGGGAGGGCGTGTGTGTTTGAGGTTTGGGAAGATGAAGGCGATCGAGGCCGTCTTGTACATGTACTGCTGTACGCCGGAACACATAGGGTTGCATTCCCAGGAACGAGGGGGGTCCTTGTTCTCTGTGGATGAAAGAGGAGCCAAGTGAGGTCGACACTTCAGACGAAACAAGGGCCTTAGACGGCCACGACGAGTGAATGAAAACGGGTCCAAGGTTACGTATGGATGCCGTAAGAGAAGGAAAACAAGAAGGTGAAGAATGGAAGAAAAGAAGCGAGGGAGGCCGCGGACAGGAGGACAAAAGGACAAGAAGGAGGCATTGGAGATGGACACACCGTCGGTGAGGCTGGGGGTCGGCAGGACGAAACGACAGGCCGTCGACGACCGCGGAAAAATCGACACCATTCTGACAGCAATAGCCACGGCGGCAGCATTTGTGAGGTTTTAGTGAGAAGCCAATTCGCTTGTCGTCTCTGTCATTCCTAGCACTGAGGTCGTCAAAGTTACGGCGCTCTTTAGGCCTGCACTCCATTTTGCAGCGACGACGGACCGTGTGCTTCGCATCTATACGAAATACTCCGTATGTGGTGCCTTGAATTGCTTGACTTCATGGCAGACTTGCAGCGGGAGCGCAAAAGACGCCGTTTCACCGGTCTCTGCCGTGTTTGAAGCCAAACCGCTCTCCAGCCGTTCACAAGCCGTTCGCCAGCCGTTCGCTAGCCACGCAAGTCTGTAAATCCATCGACACGCTCACGTCCCTTGCCCAAAGATTCTCGAGTTTTGGTTTCTGGTTTCTCGTTTCTAGTGTCTATTCTGGTTTCTACGACATTGCTTTGGTTCTGGTCCCAGCAACTCGATCCCGCGTCCGTGTGTCATGATTTACGTCCCTTGCCGTCCATTACCGCGTTTTGCGTTCTGTGGTTTATTTGTGTTTACTAGGTGTGTCGAAGAGACAAAAAAAAAAAAAAAAAAAAAAAAAAAAAAAAAAACCTCTGGTCCACACAAGCAGCGTCCTTGTTGAATGCGACTGCATTGCATGACAGCGTCCCTTGCATATGCATGCTGTAGTCCGCCGTCCACTGGGTTTGCACTTTGAAAAGTAAAAAAAATGGGGCCAGGCTCTCTCTAAATGGCCAATATCACTATCACCAGCACATAAAACAGACGCGTATCATATCACTGGAAGCATTATTATATCACAGTCACAGTCACAGCAACTGCGGTCACTGCATAGTCACTACGCAGTGACTTCATAATCACAATCACTGCTGAGGAAAAGTCAAACGATCTCACAACCTCACAAAAGGTCGCCCAACACAGTGGACTGCCCCCTTGTACCTGCAGCTGAGAGAGAGAAAGAAAGATAAAGATGACGAAAAAGAACGCGAAAAAGAAATGGAAAACGCGCAAGATGTCAAACGCAAGCCGTGATGAGAACGAGTGATGACGAAAAAATGGCGCATGTTGGAGAAGAAGCGAGAAGCAGGTGTGATGGAGAAGGAAGGGTTTGTTTTTAAAGTTTTTTTTTTTTTTTTTTTTTTTTTTTTTTTTTTTTTTTTTGAGACATTGCATGAGCTGAAAAGCCTCCTTCTCACCGTATTTTTACGTTTCTTTTTTCACCATCTTTCTTTTGGTGTTAACATAAAGACATGAAAAAGGAAAGGAAAAGAAATGGCTGCTGTATTTGGAAATTTCTGTTGTCTTATGTCGAGTTTTGTTCTTCCTTTTTTTCCCTCTCTTCTATCTCCCGTTTGATCACTTCCCATTCTCCCTCGCAATCTTCTTTGGCAACCAACCACCCGCAACACACGGGCTTTTCTGCGCGTAATATAGGTTACCCTCCTACAGCCTCTTCCGACCTTTGATTTCGTAGGGGTATGAAAGAGGAATGTCAAAGAGGATTTTGCGGTATTGTTTTTTTTTTTAAACCACCACAGATCCAAAGTAACGTTAAGCAACGGATCACTGTCGTGTACTCACACATGACAGCGTTCTTACCTTGCCGAGTAATACGCGTCTGCCTCGCCTAGTTACCATCGCCCATTGCCCTTTGTCTCCGGGCCGAGTCTACGAAGGTGGGTCGTATCGACGACTATCTCGCACATGTTTGCATCCTGCGTCGTGTACTTCGTATAGAGTATCTGAGTACGACGTATAGGCGTCGCCATCTTTTCTTCGCGATAATCACTGTCTCGACGGGCAGCATTCCGCGCGACCTCCACAGAGGAGAAGAGGGGAAGAGGGGAAGACGAAGACAAGTAGAGGTTAAAGAGAAGGAGAGAAAAAAAGAAAAAGAAAATCATTTCAAAAATGGCGCTACCCCGGAAAATTGTGACGTTGGATGGGGATGCTAATAGAAAGGTGCTAGTGGAGGATGAATTGAACGGCAAAAGGCATTGCTTGGGGGGGAATAGACCCGAATAAGGCCGAGACGGCGAGAGACGTTCTGATGTGAGAAGACCACGCAATGAAGGCTTATCTCACTGCACAGTACAACGCTCTCCGCAGGATACGCCGGGAAAGGCGCCGTTGTCTCCGTGGCTCCGTGGGACGCCAGGAAAAGAGGGTATCTCATGTCAGCCTGTGAAGATGAGGAGGAGAGGAGGGGAGAGGAGAAAATTTTCAAGCGCAGGCAGGCAAAAGGCAAAAGTAGTGAAAACTGGGGAAAACTATGGGGAACCTTCTGGGAGACTGGGGAATGGCACCGTCTGGATGGAGAACACTGGGGCAGGGTAATATCGTGCGGACGCTTTGTTTAGGCGAACAGGCAAGTCGGGAAAGCGTGTCTACTTTCCGGAGTCTGCATGTTGAGATGCCTTTTCTTTTCGTTTCTTCGGCATTCACTATTTTTTCCCCTCTTGAGAACTACTCATTATTTCCTTGTGATCCTGCACATTCCTTCTGATCATCGCGGCGCATATTGCGTCTGTTCTGGGCCCCAGATATGGCGGAGAAAGAAACTAGACGAGTCGGTCGAGAAATCACCAAGGAACGCTAAAAAAAAAAAAAAAAAAAAAAAAAAAAAAACAAAAACCGAAAGCATACTCCTCAAACTGGGGAACCCTGGAAAACTTGACACCTCTGGGGAAGGCAACTTCCAAAGAGATTCCCTGGCTTCCATGGCTTCTGTCTTTGCTCTTTCACAAACTCACACCCAGTAATACCACACAGCCTCTCTTGATTTAGCGACACGGATGGTCCCTGCCAAGACCGCATGGACGATGAACAGGTCCGTGGACCAAGCACAAACAATGTTGAGGGCCTTTGGACGAGTTCCGGAGCAATTCCTCTCTGCTGCATGCCATTTCTTTTCGTCGGGATCATGTCTCCAGCCCATGGCCGCGAAACGATTGCCCAACACAGACCAAGACGGGCGGACAACGCAGATGAATACGCCGTGCTACGCCGTACACAGCTCGGGCCACTTGCTGGCTGGTGTTGATGTTCAGTGTGGAAATGGTAAAGTGCGGGCTGTGAACAGACACTAAACCACGAGAGACACGCCAGGCACTCTGGCACTTTGCCAGGCATTCGATTCTCACCGGGCAGTAGTGTGCAGTAGCGCAAGTGGACGGAGTGCAAATTATGCACCTCGCCGTTGGCATCGAGTGCCTTGTCTCCAAACACAAAGTCGGGCGTCCTCCAAGCATGTGTCAATGTGGGGAGGGGGATCGACGTCGTCTGTCTTCCAAATCCGTGCGGTTCGCGCGACGGTGTCGTCGTGCTGGCACGAGCAGCGTCCGGCACCGGTAGAACACTTGCGACTACTTCGTACCATGGCGGCGGCGGCCGGTGGGTAATGTCTTGAAGGGCAGTTGCATGCATTCAATGGCATTGTAGCTGGCGGGAGGTCCGTCGTGAGGTCCGTCGAGTGTTGCACCCTTTGCTGATGCCGATCTGCGTTGAAATGAGGAAGTGATGCGCAGAGACAACGGTCTGCCGGCCGGCTGTTGTCTGTCGCCTGTCGCCTGTCGCCTGTCACCCGTCGCCTGTCGCCTGTCGCCTGCCAAGCTCGCCCGTTTGCCGTTGCGACCGAGCCTGGGGTCCCATTTCCCTTGCATGTGTCTGCATGTGCAATCCATGCATGCTGTCGTACGAAGTAGCCATGGAGCAGGGCCATCTGCACGATAAATTTCGACCGTCGTTGGGTAGTAGGCGTTGGATAACGGAAAAGCCGCAAGCCGTTTGAGCTGACAATGTGCGACGTAATACTGACCGTATGGTGCTCGTGAACCGTGGACTTTTGGGTTTGTCGACGTTATCTTTGTCGTTGTTGCTTTCTTTTTCTCATTCCTTTTGTTGGCCCTTCCTGTTGCCCCTATCGCTGCTCACATCTTGTCTTGGACGGTATCACGCTCCTGCAGCAGAGAGGCAGGCAAGTGTCCCGAAACATCTCGTCGCAGTGCTGTGCTGTGTTGAGCAGATCGCCATCGACGGCCGATGGAAAGAAGACAGGGAGAGAGAAAGAGACAGACAAAGAACAGATGGGTGGAAATGTCGTTCCGGCAAGACCAGAACGCTTTTACTACTCCGCAGGCCACGGGGCCGAGTAGAGACGATCTTGCTCGAGGCCGTTGATCTCTTTTGACTTTGTGTGTATTGTCTCACCGTCTCGATGGTTGCCGTGAAGGCCATTGGCCATGTACGTCGTTCGTTGTTCGTCATTCGTGTTTTGTTTTCTTTTGTTGTTTTCTTTTGTTTGCCATTACGCGGCCGGATCATGTCCTCCGGGCCGATATGCACATTGCTGGCTGTATCTGTCTGTCTTTCATGTGATACATCGCCGTTGAATGTTCCTTTCCTTTGCTCATTGTTTTGGAGGAGGACTGACGTTGTCTTTGGATAGGATGGCGGTGCTGCTCTCAATGTTGTATGCTGGTGTTCTGTATATTCTTATCAAATCAAATCCTGACGACAAATACCTAGTGCACTGTTAGATGACAGCGGTGATTGTAAGATAAGAGATGGGACACAAGCAGTGAGAGACTGTGAGATGCCAAGAAAATGCAGAGTATTGACTCTTGCTCCACAACCGCTCAATGCAATTGCTTTTTGGGATATGTATGCTCGGATTCTTACATCTTACTCGCATCTAAATCTCCTGATGCTTCGGCTTGTGCTTGAATGTAAATTTTGTGACGTTTGGCCTCGTTCCCTATTGCCTCTGCCGTCTTTCCTCGGCATCTTCCTCCACATCTTGTCCCCGACGGACGTCGACAGGCAGTGGGAAAAAAGCCGTTCGTCCTGCAAGGGAGGCCAGAAGACGTCACAGTGTCCGGGACAAGTAGCAAGCGGGCGACACCTCCGGATAGAGGATGTGATGGTACTCCATATGATGGATGTTGATGTGGTCGACCGCGTCAAACTCAACCGAGACAAGACAGAAAGCGGACAAAAGGCAAGTTGCTAGTTGGCGTTGACAGGCAGAAATGTCTTGCATCGTTCCGTATGTTAGAATGTCTCTGCTTGTCTCGCTTTAGAGGGAGATCTTTGGCATGGCTCGGTATGTCTGCAGCCTGTCTGCCTTTTTTCGACCTTTTCAACCTTTTCAACCTTTTCATCCCTTGCATCCAAGCCGCCCGGTCGGTCTTGCGCGGTCTGCCTTTGGGGCCTCGTCGAGATCTTGTCTGGCGTTCATACTTTGTAAATCCATCTGCAGGTCTCACCTGGCGTCTTCCGCTGACCTGTCGCCTCTCGCTTGTGTCTCACTTTGTCGCTTCCGTCCACGCCCCCTCTACCGCCCGCCTCCGCCGGTGTCGTTCCCACCCCCGCGCGCCCTCGCTTCGCTTCGCCTGCCGCGCCGTTGGTTCCCCCGCCCTGTCCGCCCTGTCCGCCCTGTCCGCGCCCGTGGTCTGAGTCGTGTGTCTCGGATTGCGAATTCGTGGATTGGGTTGGCGTTGGTCACCAATACCAATGGTGCGGCAGGGAGGGACCTTTGTCGGCCCTCGCTGGCACTGGCTCTCCCTTGCCTCTGTGCGTGCCTTGATGCATGCCTGTCTCAGTTCTTCTGGAGCGTTTCAAGTTTTGCTGTTTTCCTTTTTTCCTTCTTTTTTTGCTCTTTTTGGTTTTCGATTTTTTCGACTTTCGATTATTGACTCTCGATTTTCGACTCTCGCGACACCCTCTGCGACAAATAGCAGTTGGGTCAGGTTCCTTCCCCTCCCATCGTCGACAACGTGACACCATCCTCCTCCCTGCCTCCATCGACAATGCTCCACCATCCGACGATGTGCATCGTGCATGCCGGGAATGCACGCGCGACAGTGCCGTACGCTTGTAGTAGCAGTGCTTTGAAAGACAGGACTGCCATCCAGGGTTTGCCCGCCAAGTATCGTGCGGTGTGGGAGGGATGCAGACAAGATGGTCGGCGACCGCACCAGCAAGCACGACTGTGGATAGAGGGCTGAAGGCTGAAGGCCAGTGGTTGATGGCTGCCCTTGCTTTGAATCCCGCCGTAGCCTATCCCTCCCATGATGGTTTGCAATGGTTCGCGATGGTTGCGATGGTCGCAATGGTTCGCAATGGTTCTTGTGATGGCTTCCCCATTGGCTCTGTGATCATCAACTACTTGCTTTTGCCCCCCGCCACGACGTGGCTCCCTTCCTTGCGTGATTTAGTCGCCATTCATCGATCTGTTTGTTGACCGACTACATGATAGCCGTTGCCACTCGTCTCATGAAAGCAAGCCGCCGACTAATGGTAAAGAAAGACAAAATGGCCCAAGTTGAAGCTGAATGCCTACGTCGTATGCCAGATGGTGGACCGTGGGTGTTGGATTCGTCGGCTGCCTTCTGCCCATTACCCGCCCCCGAGCCCTCTTTAGTGTACATCCTGCCAGTGCCATGCAAGCTGAAAGGTGAAAGGACCGTACTTGTGTGCACAGAGAGGGGTCGGTTCTAGATGCATCAGCCGGCCAATTATTAGCGGCCAGGCACGTAGATCCAGACGCCGTCCCGTGAGAGTTGCCCGCGAGACCCGATTCCAGACGAGAGGGCCACTTTGGATGCAACTCGTCAGGCCAGCGCCGAAACTGATAGGCAATGAACCGTCATGTGCATCGTGGGGTGGTCAGTGGACATTGAGAAACGGAAGCTAGTCGACGAGACTCTCTATGCAAATAGACGATTGGTAGAGAGCAAGGAACAAGAACGCTCAGATAAAACGCAATGAACGCATTGAGCAAGATTTCCAACCGTGTGTCTAATGTTACATGGATATATGTCCAAGAGTATGTCCGAAATTGTTGCCAATGTAGCCAATGTAGACAATGTAGCCAATGTAGCCAATATGTGTCCCAAAAAACAGTAAATCAAATGCGACTTTCTCTCCTGGCATTCGCTATTGCTCTAGTCGATCTGCCAGGTCCAGCCAAACGCGGCACCGCGCCGACTGGTCGTCCGGCACCGTCTCCATGGCCTGGTGCCCGCCCGTGTAGACGACGAGTCGCTGGCGCCGGTCGGCGTCGGTGCGCTCCTCGGGACGTCCCCACGGCACCCAGTCGGCCGCGTGTGGGCTCTTGTGCGTGTTGGGATCGAGGGTGCGCACAAATGAGATGAAGTAGTCCATCATGACGGGCACCAAGCCGGGGTTGCCATTGCGGTCCTCCTCCGGCGACGTGGAGCCGTCGTCCGGACGGAAGTAGCTGGCGGGCGGACAGCAGATGACGTTGCGGGGCCCAAAGACGGCGGCGGCGTCCATCATGTGGACGGTGCCGAGGCCAGCGGCCATCAGGCCGGGGTCCTGCATGGCGTAGCGGTAGGCAAAGAGGGCCGGTCGAGGTGCCGCAGATTTGTTTGTCGTCGCCGCGGCCACGGCATCCAGGGTATTGACCGCGGGACAGACAAACGTCACCTCGCCGTACACGTGCGCAAGCGTCGGGAACCACGGCGCATGCTGCGGCACGGCCGGCGCCTGGGGGTAGTGCTGGGCAATGACAGAGGCGGCTGTTCCCGCCTCGCCGGCCGGGCCCAGACCGGGGTAGTTGCTGACGATGAAGCCAACGACGTCGTCTTGGCTGGCGGCGTTGGCCACCAACAATGTGCCTTCGTCCGAGGCCACGCCGTACAGCATGGGTACACGCACATAGCGTCCTTGCCGGAAGAGGACAGAGGGCCGGTCGACAAGCAGGTCGCCGTCCACGCAGGGGCCCCAATAGAAGCCTGCAATGCCGGGTCCCTCGGTCGATGCATTCCCGCGAAACTGGAACGACGACGGGACATTGGCACGCTGCTGGAGCAGCTCGACGGGCGTCTTGCGCAGGCACGCGAGAGCATCGCCGACGGCCTTGTCGTCGTCGTCGTCGTCGTCGTCTTTGCGGTCCGGGCACACGGCGTGGACGGCGCGCCAGAACTTGTAGGTGACGTCCGCACACGTCGGCAGCGTCGGCACAAACACAGACTGGGCGACGACGCCCACAAACAGGCCGTCGTCGCGGCCACCATAGGCGACTGTGTGCAGCGCCACCGACCCCGCACCGGCCGAGCCACCATGCACGACGACGTGCCGCGGGTCGCCGCCGAAGCGGTGGATGTGCTCCTGCACCCAGGCGAGCAGGGCGCGCTGGTCGAGCAGGCCGGCATTGGGCACGACGTCGGCGGCTGTGCCGGGCGCCGCCAGAAAGCCGTACAGGCCCACCCGGTAGCTGAAATTGACAAAGACAACGTGGCCGCCCGACCGTGCCACCACGTCGGCGCCGTCAATGTTGGGATTGCTATTGGCAACGTAGCCGCCGCCCTGGATAAAGACCCAGACGGGAACGCCTTTGGCGCTGGCCGTCTCGTCGGCTGCAGCTGCGTCGTCCATGGCCGACGCGGGCGCCCACACGTTGACAAACAGACAGTCCTCGGCCTGCCCGCTGCCCGGCGCTGGATCCGCACCCATGCCCAGGCAGATTGGCCGGAAGTCCGTGGCCGCCTGCGGGGCCGTTTCATTGTCCGGTGGCGCGGGTGCCTGCCAGCGTCGCGCGCCCACGGGCGGTGCAGCATAGCGCATGCCCAGGAACTTGTTCACGGCGATGGGGCTGGCACGCGTATCGTGATCGCTGCCTCCGTTGCTCGAGGGTGGATACACGTTTGGGAGCCGCGTGCCGGCGTAGTGCGCGTAGCCCAGGTTGACGCGAGGACCAACGCCGCCGCCGTCGTTGTCGCCGTTCTTGTGCCGGCGGTCGATGCCGGCCGCAATGGCCAGTGCAAAAAGGAGCACAAAGGTGATGACGCACAGGAGGCCGGCCGTGCGGCGTCGGCGGCGTCGGAGGTGCTCGTTCTGCTGGGCCCGTGTCGTGCCTGCGCCGGCACCGCCCCGCGCCAACGGACCGCGCTCGCTGCTGTGGCGACTGCTGCTGGCGTTGTCGCCGCCGCTGTCATCGAGGTAGCTGTCGCCGTCCGCATGCCCGTCTGCGCTGTCCAAGTTGCTGTCCAAGTTGCTGTCGACGTCGTCGTCAAACTCGCCTTCGTCGTGGTCGTCGTGGACATTGTCGCCGCCACGCCCGTTCGACGGACCGCGCGACAGCAGCCGAATCGTCTCGGCGGCGTGCGCGTCCGATTGATCCGCAGCGATGCGTTTTCGATCGGCCATGCCGTCTGGTCTGCGAGGCTGCTTTTTAGCCGCGTCAATTGTCATCCGCACAGGCCGTGCAAGCCCGTTGTTGGTCGAAATGCGGCATCAAGAGATCACGAGGCGCAGTTGCTGTTGGACATTCCAACGTCTCGATAAACACAAACTGTCGTGTGCATTAGAAGAATCCACACTAAGCATCCACGTCGATCTTGGGTGTGTGGAGTGGCCATGCTGCCCCTGACCCCCTATTCGCTCCTTCGTTCCTGCTGTTTTTGCAAACATCAGAGCAAGACATGGGAAAGGAAAGAGGAAATCCCATCAAGAAGGAAAGAGCAACTGTGCGACAGATTTCCAGGTCCTTTAAGCAAGTATCTATTGTATGAGAAGCAATGTGAATCCTATCACATGTCGTATAGCTCATTGATTGCCATTTTTTACTTTTATCTCACATTGGCTGGTCCTCGTATCAGGACGTCAGCGAGGTGGCAGTTCTGGTGCGGCGTCGGAGCATGCTGCTATACGATGTATTGTAAACCCGGATTTCCTAAACGTTCTTAATCTTTCGACTGGTTTTAATGTCTAGAGTCTGGTGTCCTCTGCCATGCTGGTTTTCGGGACGATTATTCAATGCCGCTTTTATCCAGCCCGTCCTGCGTCTGGGCTGTATCGACCGGATTACGTCGTAGCGAGAGAAACTGCGTTTTCCTGCTCTTTGTGAGAGCAAGGTTGCTATATTTTTTTGTCACATCTCGCCGTCTCTCGCGTTCATTGTTTTCGCTGATTTCGTATGGCATGGCTGGTATTTGTTGCACTGTGAACGAGTCTCGTGCCTCTTCATATCGTTACCTCCTTACAAGGTCGTGTTGACCACGGTACCTCAGACCTGTTCTCTAGCCTTGGTGTTAGAAGGCTCTCTATTTTGCTAGTCGGCTTACCGGTAGCGGTCGTTCCTATACGAAATAGGTGCTCGAGCCATCCAAGACTTGTGCCGATTCCATCACATGCCGCGCCCGCCCCGTCTTTGACAGTTTTCAAGCAGGGCTAGCCTGTAACAGACCCCGCCCTTGAGATAGTGCACCTGTCCAAGCTTCACTTCACCAAGCTTTGGCGCTTCTTGCAAGCTCCAAGCTCATTGTCGAATTCCGCTAATAAAATAGCCACCACGCTCGAATTTGCGCGTCCTTTCTTTCGTTTCCCTGTCGCCATTGACTCCGGACTGACGTGCTCCACGCTACTGTTCTGTGTTCTGCATCGTTTCTTATCGTTTCTTGTCGCTTTGTTCCTCCCAATCAACTGCAAGGCTGTCGACACTGCATTGCAGAGATACACAAGCCAAACCTCGATGAGATTCGCTCTTTCCTTGCGGCGTGTGCACCCCCTGCTACTGCACTTTCCGTCACGCCTTCCCGCCACGCGGACGTATCTTACGACATCCTCCGTACACATATCCACACTCGGACGGCAGGCGCTGGCCAACATCATTTGTCTGTGCTCAATCGCCCTTGCCCCGTCATTGTTCTCTCATTGTTGTCCTTCTTTCCCCGCCAGCCGCGTGCCTTGCGTGCTGGGCCTCCCCTGCCCTTTCCCTGGCTCGCACGTCCCGGTCTTTCCTTTTTCAGACTTTTCGCTTTTTTATTTTTTTATTTTTTTTTATTTATTTTTTTATGCTCCCGGCATAACGGCGTACTGTGTACTGTGTAATCCATTTTCCTTTCTCTCCCCCCATTTCCGCACATCTGTCGTGCTTTGTGTCGGGTGGGCAGGACTGCCGGCACCATTAACGGGAGAGAAAACTCGAACAGACCCGTATTTATACGACATATTGCAGCAGTACCCGAGTATTTCATGACCCGCCATGGCCACTGCTCCCACTGCTGCCACCGCTGATCCTCGTCTTGTCTCTGGTCCTCCACCGACGTCTTCTTCCTCGCAGCACGCAGAAGCTCAAGTTGAACCTCAAGGACATTCTTTGACCTCGATCCCGACCTCCACCTCGGCACACGACTCGTCGCAGAACCGACCAGACGAGCTCCCGTCGATCCCTCCCCCCGTCCTCTCGGCGCCCTCGTCACCAAGATCCGCCTCGGTTGTCTCGTCCGGCGAAGGCGCCTCACCCGCGTCACCTTCTTCGCCAACGACACGCCCAACACGCGGTGCGTCTACGTCCTCGTCCACCGGCTCTATTGGACGCTCCGGCCTCTTCAACCGCAGCTTGTCAGGCATCCGGCGAAAGGCCACTCAAGACCGTTTGGATGAGATTCTGGAGGCAGGTTTTCCTTTACTTTTTTTTTTTTTTTTTTTTTTTTACCGTTTTTCCTCTCGTCGCCCGCGACTTGCTCCGTTCATCCACACATCGTCTAACACACTGGGACAGACGGCCCGCAACCGCGCCGAAACCTATACTGCGGCAGCCCCATCTGCCACGTCACCCGACCGCAACCGACGCGCCACCTTCCGCATGGAACCGCTCCTCCGCAACCAGTCCGCACCGGGCGCGTTTGCCGGCATTGCCGAGCAGTACGAGAGCGAGAGCGCCGACGAGACAACGCGCATCAACCGGCGAGGCAGCCACGGCCTAAACTACCAGACGACGTCGGAGCCCGCGTCGCGGTCTTCCCACTCTGGCCCACGGGCGCGGAAACCAGGAGGGAACGAGAGCGGCCAGGGGGGCCAGGGGAGCCAGGGTGATGGCAGTGGCGGTGGGGTGCCAAGAGGAGGATCGCGCGCGGCGTCGGTGCGGAGCAGAAGCAGAACCACCAGCGCCGGCGCACCACCACCACCTCCGCCAAGCAGCCGCTGGACGGACTTTTGGGCCGGCTTCCAGTCCGTCGAGCTCGAGAACAAGGGCAGCGTCGCCCGCGACCACTTGGCCCTCGAGCGCACCTTTTTGGCGTGGCTGCGCACGTCGCTCGCCTTTACCTCCATTGGCATTGCCGTCACGCAGCTGTTTCGTCTCAACACGTCCACCGATAGCAACAACAACAACAACAACAACAACAACAGCGGCTTCCACCGGCTGCGCAATGTCGGCCGTCCGCTGGGCACCGCGTTTTTGGGAATCAGTGTGCTTATTCTGTTTTTGGGCTACCACCGCTACTACCAGAGCCAGCAGTGGATCCTAAAGGGCAAGTTCCCCGCGAGCCGTGGCACCATCCTGATTGTGTCGCTGGTCGCCTTTGCGCTCATGGTGACGTCGCTTGTCGTGGTGGTGGTCGTGCAGCCGACCTAGCGGCGCGTCTACGAAGCAGGGCGTGCGGGAGGCCTTGTCCTTGTTCTTATTCCTTGTTCTTGCTTGGATTGTACATATGTCGCGGCATTGTGCTTTGGAAGGGCAGCCTGTCCAAGGACAGATGCTCACTCGAGGCCGGCGTTCTTGTTGTGCATTTTCAGATGGATATCCTCGGGAGCTTGTAGCATCGCAATTGGCGCATCAGCGGCCACAGGTGGTCGTGGCTACAGAGTTCGACGGCTGTGTGGAACGCTTTCTTGTCTGTTTTGGTCGTTTTTGCTTAGCACGTATTTTTGGACAATTGCATTATCGACACTCTGGCATTTGCTCTTATCACTGCCTTTTGGTTACCACCGTTTCGAACCGAGCTGCATTCATCTGATGAGCTTTGGTCGATCTGTGATTATCGCTGCATCGTGCATACGTCGTGCATGAGCTGCGTGTTGATGCAGGCGTCAACGCCTTCGGCCAGTTCAGGCCAATCACGATCGACATTCACTTTTTGATGATGCCCCTAGACTGCGGCTTGCAGCCAGTCCAGGCGTTGCGCAGATGCACATGCAAACTCCGATGCTTTTGAGCCGCATCTCGAGAATACAGACGAGCCTGGCCCATTTGGCAGCTTGGTTTGACACGTGCGACGTGCGACCGAACGTGGAGGGTGCACGGGACACCGCCCAACTGGGTAACCGGCCTGGCCCTGCTGGCCGTATGGGGAAGCGGAATGGCGCAACGTGTGTGCCGGTCAGCCGGGCAGATGACAAGGAGGTTGCATTTAGCGACCGCGTCTAAATGGGAATATGCTTAAAGTGAGGGGCTTGCTTGCCAGGAGGCCCGGAATAATCTACCTTTTTTTTTTTTTCTTTTTTTTTTTTTTTTTTTTTTTTTTTTCGTTTTCCTGTTTTGTTTGAGTCCAGTTTACTTTTAATCGGAGGCATTGTTGGAGACATTTACTGTCTTTGTACGTCCTCTGCCGTCTGGTTCATATGTGCAGATCACAGCCAGGGGTCACTGTTGATGAAGGAACCAGGACGGGAAAAAGGAAAACGTGGGGTGTTTAATATTATCGTGAGGTTCAACAGCCAGGTCCGTCAGCATGAGTATGCAAAGGAGAGCTCGAAAAGGACACAAATCTGTCAACGGAGGAGGTATGTCGTCTTCATTTTTATATTCAAAAGGGATATCGGTCCAATACCACCTATCGCAGACAATTCATATTCGTTTTACAGCCACGATCAACTACGGTGAACTCCGCAGTTATTCTCTGTGGGATGACAATCTCATCGCCCCCGGCTCTCCTCGACTCCTGGAGCCTGACGCTGCAATGAGCATAGTTTCGGTCCCAGTCGAGCTTGGTGCATGACGTTGCCAACAGCCACTTTACTGGCCAATTTACTAGCCACGTTTTTCTCTTCCCCGTCCATGTCTGAGCACCAAAATGGTCACCGGGATCTACGGGAATGACGAATGGTCCCTCCTCCATTGGGATCGTGTTCTCATCATTAGGCCTCCGCCTCTGCCACTTGTCTTGCCTAATCGTCACTGTATGCATTTTGCACGTCGCCTTGCCTTGACTGTGTCGTCACGCGGGATGCGCTGGCTGTAGCCACAGTCAAGGATGTTGTACGTGTTGGTTGTACGTGTTGCCTGACCCCTCAAAACAGCCTTGGCTTTGCTGACGATTGAGTCTCGGTGACTGGGTCTTTCGCCAGCCTCTTACCTTCTGTACGTCCCAACTCGTGACAAGTCCCATCACCAAACGGGCCGAAGACATGCGGTCAGCATTTTATTTGTTGTAAAACACTCGAGACAAAAGCAAGACATTGTGCAAGAATATTGGATTGTGGGCATTTGCTCGACGCAAAAGGGGCGTCGTTGTGTCGTAATTCCACACGAATACGGAAGGCAAAGGCAGAATGTGGGACATCGAAGGACTTGTACGAAGCCCACCGTGAACGTGTTCAAGAAAATGCCAGTATTACTCGTATTACTGGGCGCTCCATGATCTTGGCTGGTGACGCATTCTGCTGGTAACTGATCTCGTTGCGGATTACTTGAACAGACAAAGGCGTTTGGGCGTATCAGTTCCCCGGCCAAGCCTGGCTAGGAATGTGGTATTTGGTCCCTCAATCAGCCCCCGGCGTTCGTGTCCGACACTTTGTTGGCCAAGCAGTCCCTGCGTCCTTTGTTTTCGGGGCAACGTGTGGACGCCTTTGTGGCCCAAGCGTTCCCCAACGTGGCGAGGATGGCACAGTCGTTCGTTCCCATGTCACTCGACGGTAGCCTATACTATAGTTGGCGTGAGCACACGCCTCTTCCGCACCTTAATCATCCTCCATCCCCTCCCTCCTTGGCTGGTTCTTTCAGGAACATCCCATATACCTTTCTGCACGGGAGGCTCTGTAGGCGTTTTTCATGTTCTTTTCGTGGGAATGCCTTTGGAATATTTCGTACAGTTGCGCCGTCGTTTTACGTCGTATTGTAGGGCGTAGTTTTCCTCACTTTGGACAGGACTCCTGCTCGCCCGAATCTATCCTAGTTTCCATTGATTGTTTCACAGTTCTTTACCAGGCTCCTCTTTCTTGATATTCGCCCTCTTGCTTGTTCCTTCCCGTTTGTTTGTTTCAACATTCCTTCCCTTTTTGTTTCCCTTTGTGCTATTCTTGTGCATCGCTCTTTCTCGCCCCCCCTCTTGCCCTTCCAACCAGTCCTTGTTTACGTTTTCTCGTTCTTTCCGAGTTCCATTGCAACAATCTGCATCGTTCCTTCCCTCCACGGCAGGCCATACTGGATTAGGACTGGCGAACCGGGTAGCAACCAACCCGCCGCACTTGCCCTCCTTTCTTTCTCAAATATCTCTCCTTCGTCCGCCTTACATCAATTTTGTTCTCGTCACTTTCGCCTCTCCAGTTTCTCTCCAATTCAATTCGACCTCGGAATCCAGTACGACATACGCCAAGCATTCTGTCTGCTAGGACTCGGCAAACAAAGGTCCCGGCCGAGGGCGCTTAGCCATCACTCGCCCACTTCAGGCCGCTGCGCCCCTTTTGCTTTTCCCCCAGCAACAACGCCGACTTTCCTTTCTTTCTCGCCAACAACTCAATTTGTCTCAGTCCGAACTCAAACGCCCTTGCACCAGCCGTGTTTGCTCCTTGATCTCCCTTGAACCTGTCGACCATCGTTTCGTTCTCGCCCTCGACAACCATCCCCGGCGCTAACCAACATTTCTTCGGTATCCCTTGGATTGCCTTTCCCGCCTGTCTGGGTCCTCGAACGCGACGAGATCGACCCTCTCCTTGTCCCCACAGGCGCGAAGAATATATCTGTACGCATCGACTATCACAGCACGGGCACGGCCTATACGGTGTACGGCTACGCAACGCAGGAGCACCTGGACACAAATCGATTTTCGACCCGGCGAAGTAGGTTTCCCTGCAAGTGCCGTTGTGTCTGGGGACACGACAGACAACAGCGGGCAAAATCGACAAGCAGATTGGATTGAGCGGTCAGCATTCAGCATCAGCGTTTTGGCCCGTAGCACATTAACTCGCTCCTCGCTTCTCGCAGCCTTCACCTGGCTCTTGCAAAACCTTGACGCACCAAGCCGACGGCTCCAAAACATTTACACAAACGCTTCTCCTGGAGAGAAGACTGTTTTGTATACGACATACACAATACGATCCATTTCCGTGTGCGACACACATCTCGTTTGCGAAGGACTGACTCGCAGGTTTTTCGACAGTCGCCCAACCAGCGTTTCATTTCCTCTTAGAACTTTTGTCCCTCCATCTCCTTTCAGCCGCCATCCAGCCTTTTCATGCTTCCACGAAACATACACCTGCGTACCCGCTCGACCAGATTATTGAACGCTCTTTTTGGAGTCGTCCCTTAATTGAGGCTCTTTAGCGTTCCTGTCCCTGTCCCGCACAAGTTCGCTTTGCTGGGATCGACGTCAAATTACCCGGGCTGCTGGGCTGTGTCGTGTGCCGCTCTGTTGCTTTTTGGGGGGGACGTGTCAGGAGGCAGGGTAAACACGAGAGAGGGGGTGTACCGACAACCAACAACGACGGCGAATTGAAGACGACGGCCGTGATCTCGCTAGCCCTCGTCTTCCCTCGTCCTCTTCGTCCTCTTCGTCGACCCTGACCGACCCATTTCCGACGTCGTTACCCATCCGCCTTCTCACACGCATCCGCCACAATGGCGTTACCCGTAGCCATCCAGTCGGTCGTCTTCTACTACCTGGCATGCACGCCATGCATGTCCGCACGCACCCGGCATCGTGCCAAAAAGAAGTTCGACAAGGAGCGCAAGGAGCGCGCGGCGATGGAGGAAGACGAACCGCCAATCTACCGCCATCCCAGTCCCTTCAATGTCAACCCCTACTGGCAGGAAGAAATCATGATGGGGCCCAGTCTGCCGAAAAAGGGCCGTGCCGCCAAGCAGAACTCGAGCCAACGCAAACTCACCAGCGCCGGCAAAGATAGCAGCATTGCCACGCGTAGTAGTCTAGCGATTAGCAATCACGGAGGTGTGCCGACTAGCAGCGGTGGCAGCGGCGGCAGCGGCGGAATTCTACAAGGAGCCAACGGTGGCTCGGAGCCATTGCCAAAAGGAGCCGCAGCTGGCGCCGGTGATGCTACCGACGCAACAGCAGCCGGTGCCGCAGCCGACCGAAGAAGCGCCGACAACAGCGTGCCGGCCTCAAATAACTCCAGCGGCGCCAATGTCGCCAACAAATCACGCACGAGTGGCGGCCAGGCACCGGTCAGCCCAACATTCAACTCCGATGACGCTCGCAGCATGAGCATGCTCGAAGCCACAGCGACGGCCGCGACGGCCGCGACAGTCGGTACGACCACGACGACCAGCGCCGAGGGCTGGAACTACAAGCGGTACCAGCGCGAGGACGAGGAGCTGTGGGGCTCGGAGCCGTCTCGGACGCACAAGCTCATGGACGCCATTGTTAAGGCCGGGTCGTCTGCGGGCCGTCTGCTCGAGAGTACGCTGGGGACTAAGGAGCGCGGTTACTACAACGGTGGCAACCTCGCCGTCACCGACGAAGACCGTGCCAACTTTTACTCGCCGACCATCATCCACCCACCCGTCAACGACTACCACCCACCCGTTGTCGGCAGCAAGCCAGCCCACAAGGACGCGCTGCGCTGGATGCTGCAGCCGCCGCCGCCGGCCAAAGTGATGGAGGGCAAGGTCCCCGTCAGCCGCAGCACCAGTGTGACCAGCTCTATGAATGGAGGCAGCATGCGCCGGTCGACCACAGCCGTCGCCGGCTCCGAGGTGTCCCTCACGCGCAGAATGGCCCGCGAGGCGCGTCTGCGCCGTGGCGAGTCAGCCAACAGCGGCGCCACCGTCACGGGTCGCCCACGCGCTTCGTCTTCCACTTCGACGGAGGAAGACGATGCTGCAGCCGTTGCCGCGGCGGCGGCCACTGCCAACCTTAGCCGCACTGTTTCTCGCAAGTCTGCTACCACCGGAAACGAGATCCGTCCCAAGAGCCAGCAGCGACTCGGGTCGCGAGGTGCCGCCGCCGCCGCCGCCGCCGCTAGGAGCCGCAGCGGCAGCCTTGCATCGTCTGTCGAGGACCCAAACTGGTCGTCGGATGATGACGGCATGCTGCGCACAAAGTGGCGGTTCCCAAACTGTGCACCTCCGCCGGTCCCCGCCATGCCGTCGCTCCCCGCTACTGCCGTGCTGCCAGGCAGCAGCGGTGATGCCGGTGCCTCCTTTCCGACCTCCAGCCTCCAGCCACGGTCCTCGCTGCACGCGAACAGCCAGAACCCGAGCCGCACGAAGCTCGAGACGATCTTGAGCTCGGACGCCAGCGGCAAGATGGACATGAGCCGCAGCAGCAGCAGCAGCCGCGGACGAAAAGAAAACACGCGGCCCGGCGTCCTCAAGAGCGCCACGACGAGCACGAGCACGAGCACGAGCACAGGCGTTGCCGCGTCTCCCGGAAACGGCGATGCCACCAAGGCACCGCATGACCGCTCGGCCGGCTCGTCGCTGGACAGCGGCCTGGCTCTGTCTTCGTAGGCGACTGCCACGGGACTCGCCACGGGACTCGCCACAGGACTCGCCACGCGACTCTACCGCCTTACTTCTCTGTCACTCGCTTCCACGTTTCTTTATGTTTCTTTATTATCGCATTTGTCCCTCTTCAGCCACTACAAGTTTATGTTTTTTTTGGTCCATTTTGTCTTCTCAACCATCCTTCCGTTGCTTGTTATGCGCGGCGCATTTGGGCATTTGGGCATTGGGCATTGGGCATGTCAAAGAGCTTGTATTTTTTGTATTTTCTTTCGTTCCTTTTCATCTTCCTTGGCAAGCATTGTCCAACATTCTTGGGGCACAACACAGCATTGGAGCACACACACACCGGAGTTTTTGAATTTGTTGCAGTCATCCAAATTTTATTTTGTCACTTTTGTTATTTTTTATGGACACTATTTCGTCAGACTCTTAGAAAATCGTCTTCTTTTGTGTCCGTTTGTTATCAAATAAGGTGTTGTGGTTGCGTCGTTGATTTTCGGCAGCGCACCCTGACCTTTCCCTGTCAAACTATGTAGGACTTGATGCAGATTGGAACCATAATCGAGGCCGTTCTTCAATAAACCGTGCACAAAACACAATTGTGTCAGGAGGCGCTCCATGCACTGTGATGCAACTATCCGCCTTCTAATGACGTCTTTGCTATCTTGAGCGGCCTTGTGCTGCGCTATCGCTTTAGTGTCCCCTCTGGGAGTTACAATGTGGGGTAAAGACCACTATATTTCGGCGATAGCTCCCCCCAGTCTCACGCCAAAGTCCATGACAGCCACTGGAATCGCTGTCCTGATTGCCCTTTGTCGCTTCAGCCGAGCAGATTGCAAGGCACGAGACTGCCTTGCATAACAGACGATATGCATGGCGAGATGCCCAGTCGGACCTGGTTTCTGTTGATTCCTGTGGTGTATCTTGACCTCTGAAGTATTTCGACTGGTTTCCCGGCTGCTTCTGTCTTGCCTCTTCCCGTTGTCGTTTCTGTCTTATCCCCAGAGTCATTACGCCGGTCTTGTGTCACTCCCTCCTCTCCGTTTCTGTCATCACCTGTCATCACTTGTCATCTTATCCCTTGCGGCTCTCCTCATCGCCCCTAACCGGCCGTTTTCAACTGTCTCCCGCGAAACTAGGCGACCGGTTGTCCGTACTTTCGCCGCATCTTCTGCTTCTCTCCTGGCCATCACCGCTCCAGTCCTTCCCCCTCCAATTGCGTCCCTGAAGCGTCCCCTAGTACGCCCGTCCCGCCAGTGTCTCCGCAATGGGCTCCGTCCAAGACTCTCCCGTCGAGGAGTTTGAGGAGTTTACGGTCCTCGTCACCGGCTTTGACGTACGTGGTTCATCTTTGTCTGCAATGGAATAGTAGTGCGTCGCATGCTCACGGTTGCCTTTACCTGGCACAGGCGTTCAAGTCGGAATACCCTCAGAACCCCTCGTGGGAGATTGCCCGCCGGCTGCCCGACTACCTGCCGGCGCGGACAAAGACGGCATCCTCTACGACATCCTCTACGACGGCGGCTCCGCCGCCACCGTCTGCTCCCAGTGTACCGCCCGTGCGCATTGTCGTCTACCCAGGACCCGTCCGCGTCAACTACCAGGCTGTCCGCACGCTGGTGCCCACACTCTGGGACGGCACGCCGACCAAGGTGGGGGCGGGGCGTATGACGATGGCAAAGAGGGCAGAGAGGGCAGAGAAGGCAGAGAGGGCAGAGAGGGCACGGAATTTAAGCCCCCGAAAAAGATTGACCTCGTCCTCCACATTGGCATGGCCGGCCCCCGCCTCCACTACGCCCTCGAGCGCGTCGGCCGCCGCGACGGCTACACGTTGCGCGACGTCGACGACCAGCTGCTCGGCGACACCCCCGCCGACCGCGGCGACCCCCGCTGGCCCTGGTACGGCGTGCCGGCCGCCCTCGAGTCCCACATCGACCTGGACGACGTGCTGGCCCGGTGGCGCGCGCATGCGGCGCCCGGCGCGGACCTGCGCATCTCCGTGGACGCCGGGCGCTACCTCTGCGACTTTATCTACTTTAGCTCGCTGGCCCACCTGTACCGGCGCGACCAGGAAGCCGGCCACAAGGACGCGCGGTATGCGCGGCGCCGGGTGGCCTTTTTGCACGTGCCAGCGGCCGCCACGCCCGAGCGGGTGGAGGCCGGGCAGGCGCTCGTGGTGGCGCTGATCCGGTCGCTGGTGGAGTCGGAGGTGGTGGCCCGGGGGAGCGGCGACACGCCCAAGACGAAGGCGTCGGCGGCGGCGGCGGCTGCGGCGAGTGCGCCGGCGCCGGGGGCAGATACAGTGACGGGGAAGTGGTATCGCGACTAGGGGGGCGACCGGGACGGCGACAAGGGCACGGGAGAGGGCGAGTGAGCGGACGTGAGACTGCGTGAGAGCGAGCATGCATGAGCGACATGTGTGGCATAAGTCTAGCAATACCACCTTTTGGTTGATGACATGATTTCTAGACCCCACTGTTATGTACTATGTGTATTCGCCGTAGTGCCAGCTCGTATGCCCGATTCATGTGACATTGACCCATTGTTCTTCGCCCACGTCTCTTTCTTACCCCAGTCTCTCAACACAGCTACGTCTGTTGCTTACTATCGGCACGTCTTACGGCGCGGCAAAGCGGACGCCCGTCAGCAGTAGGCGCGTCTCGGCACATGCACGATTTGGATTGCATGTATGCATGTTGAATATGACGTCGAAATTGAGGCCAAGGGTGCAGGCTATATACAAAAACAAAAACAGATCCGCACAAACCCAGAATAACTGTCAAAACACGCTGTCTATGTATCTCTCTAATCGTCGAAGCAAACCGTAGTATCGTCTGATCGCCCCATCGTCTAGATCTTTGCGTCCGGCTTCCACAGGGCACGGCCGTACTGCGTCGGCCAGCTGATGGGCACACCCAGCTTGTGGGCCACGCGCCGCACAAACTCGGGTTCCTTGAGGAACTGGCGGGCCGCGAGGACCAGGTCGGCCTCGACGTCGCCGCCCTTTTGGACCGCGTCCTTGGCCAGCTCGGCATCCCGAACAAAGCCGACGGCGCCAAACTGGAGCGTGTCGGCGGCCTTGCTGCCCTGGGCGCGCAGGGCCTTCTTGATCGCGGGCACGAGGTCGATCTGGTAGCGGGGATGCAGCTGGATGGACTGGTCGCGGGAGTTGCCGCCGGACGAGACGTCGAGCAGGTCGACGCCCAAGGCGGGCAGCTGGTCGGCCAGCTTGACGGTGTCCTCGACGGTCCACGAGGGCGCGTCGGTGACGGTCTCGAGCCACTCGGTGGCCGACACGCGCAGGAACAGCGGCGTGCTGTCGGGGAGGACGGCCCGGACGTCCCGGACAATCTCCAGCACCAGGCGGGTGCGGTTCTCAAAGGAGCCGCCGTACTGGTCGGTGCGCTTGTTGGTGGTGGGCGACAGAAACTGCGTGAGGAGGTAGCCGTGGGCGGCGTGGATCTCAACGACGTCGACGCCGGCCGCCACGGCGCGCTTGGCCGCGGCCGCGAAGCTCGCCTTGATCTCCTGGATGTCGTCCAGCGTCACCTCGTGCGGCTGCAGCCAGTCGGGCGCATAGGGGATGGCCGAGGGCGCCCACGTGTTGTCGGGCCAGCCGCCCTCGCTCTCGAGGGCGAACAGCTTCTCGCCGCGCTGGGCCGCGTGCCACGGCGCCAGCGTGCTCGCCTTGCGGCCGGCGTGGCCCAGCTGGATGCCAATCTTGTTGCCCTGGCTGTGCACAAAGTCGGCAATGCGCTTGAGGGGCGCAATCTGGCTGTCCTGCCACAGACCCGAGTCCTCGGGCGAGATGCGGCCGTTGGGCAGGACCGCGGTGGCCTCGACAATGGTGAGGGCGGCGCCGTTCAGCGCAAACTGGCCGAGGTGGACCAGATGGAAGTCGGTCAAGTGGCCGTCGTCGGCCGAGTACATGCACATGGGCGAGACGACAAAGCGGTTGCTGAACTCGACGCCCCGGATCTTGTGCGGCGTGAAGAGGGTCGGAATGGGCTTGCCGTCAAACGTCGTCGACCGGGTGGCGGTGCCGGGCGGCGGTGTCTGGGCCGGCGTGTAGAAGGGCACACCAGCTGCGGGCAAGCTGGCGGTCTTTTTGCCGCGGTGGGTGATGCCCGTAGGACGTGTCATGGTGGCAATGAGGTGTGTCTGTGTCTTTGTGGAAGGTAGAGAGGATGTGGTGATGCTGAAATTGGGAGAGAGTGGAGAGAAGACGTGTTGGGATGAGAACAACAGATGGTGACGCGATCGAACTGAAGCGATCAATGTCATTGAGGTTGGATGGGATCGTGCCTTTTATACCGGGGGGGGAGGGGGGGTGGGGGACAGAAAAGGAGATAGAAAGAAAACAGAAAACAAGCAAAGACTGCGGAAAGCCAGAGAGGATCGAGGCCAAAGAAGCAAGAGGCAGCTGCACAAAAGTGGCTCTCCGGCAGCCAAGAACGAAAAAACGAAAAACGAAAAAAATGCGATTGCGTCTTGCCCGGCAGGAGCGATGGCCGTCTATACGCGGGGGTGGGCCCTGTGAGGGAAGGAATGCTCTCGACGAGGAAGAAGGCAGGTGCGGTCAGTGGATGGCGCCTGCTTAGCACGCAAGCAGAGCAAAACTTGCAGTTATTGAGCAGACTCGTTCGAAATCAAAATGGCAGCTGCCGAGATGCCGCTTAGGCCCGTATCGAGGGAAGGCGCGCCCTGCAAGCGAACGCGGCTCGGAAGCACTCCGAATCATGACATATCAAGGGCGCGCCACAGTGAATTACTCAGGGTCTTGCGTCTTATACGGGAGGAGGGGATCTTGAATTGCATTGCGGCCACCGGTGGCCGTATATTATTGGAGGGTTTTATTTGTGTGTTTAGTGGACCTTGGTCAAACATATTCCCGCGCGTGCTTTCTAATAAGGCAGGCTGCGTTTTGCGGCAGAATTTAGAGAGTGTGGGCACGCCCGTGACGCTAAAGGGAGAAGGAACGGGGGGATGTTCGGGGTGTCCATAGGGAAAGCGAGAAGAACGAGCCAGAAGAAGAGCCAGGAGAAGTCGATCGAATGAATAGAACCCGGACACGGCATTTACTTCCAAGGGGAGCATCTACGTCGTAAGTCGATGGAGCAAAATGATTCCCAATTCCTGCAGGCCCTTCAATGACCGCGTCGACCAACTCTACCATTATTAATGAGAATTTGACGTATGCTCAATACACCTGGCCGTTGGTGATGCATTCGCATCGACCTTGTACGTCCGTCTCCCACATCGTGGACGATACCGAGAAGGTCCCCGGAAGGCTAGCACTCGCCCGTTGGGCCGTTTTGGAGAGCCACAATGTCCGCGGCGTCAAAGGAATAAACAGTTGCAATTCGTTCGCCGCAAGGCAGTGTGAGGAGTCTGAATTCGGCTCGGAGCGCTACCAACAGCCAGGGGCTCAGGGCAGGAAGGCGCTAATGACGAAATCACGAAAGGGACCCACAGCGCCGTGCGTCGAGCCGCTTTGCTGACAAACCCAAGCGTTCCTCGTCGCGGCAGCCAGACGACCGAATTTTCGCAGCCATACATCATAAGACGTACGCACTTGTACTGGTATTTTTCATGACTACAACTAGACGATGGCAGTCTCGTCGTGCTCACTCGGACGGCTTCGAGTTGGTTCGGCAGCTGCCAACTGGGAGACTCGGCGTCGAGACTCGTTTTGTTATTCGTTATTCGTTATTCGTTTTTCTTTTGCTTTCCTGTTCAGGTCAATTGGATTTGTTGGCGGCCGTTTTTAGCTTTGCTTTTTGGTTCCTCAGCCTTACCTCGCGTCTCGCCTCGTCTCGCCTTTAGAAGCATCTTCGGTCCGCTTTTTCCTTCTATTATTCATCCAGTGGTTTTGTCAGCCAAAGAAAATTTCTTTTTGGGCGTTTACTTGTAACCTCGTCATTCTGAGCTGTTTTCCTGGATTCATAGAGAGATTTCTATTCTGTACATAGTATGTTGTATTTGGTCCACGATTGTCCCAAGCTTTTCCATTTGGGGGTCTTGAAGATCGCCAATCACTTTATTTGCCCGAGCGCTCAAAATACAGCACTCAGGAAGCGGCACATGACATGAGCCAATGACGACGCAATCAATACAGTATCACACGCAATTGGTGAGTGAAGGCCGTGTATGGAACACACAAATCACTGTACTACCACAGCTTTCTCGAAACGTTGTTTTGAAACGTCCTATCTTTTCTCCTTCTTCTATTTTTTGTGCAGGTGAAACGCATGATTATGAAACAGACGGAAACAGAACCCCGGCCAACCGCACGACGGCCGAGCTGTTAGGCCATGAAGAATACGAGATGATGAGGAGGAATAAAAGGAGTAAAGAAAAGGGGGACAAAAGGAAGTGATGAATGACGAAACCGAAGTCGAGGAAGTATGTGAAAAAAGAAAAAGTAAGAGAGGAAGAAAATGGTGTGTCGACTCCGCCTTGCATCCAATCCGATCACGGAACATCCCTCTTTCGACAACGGGCGGCGCTCTCCGCATCGTGTATGAGATGGACGGCAAGATGAGGGGAAAGAAACAAGTACGTCGTACGTCGTACGTCGTGCTTATCCTCATTAAAGTTTAGAGTTGGAGGAGAAGACACGGCGTGCAGAGCACGCCAACGACCCCAAACAGCTGGAAATAAGACCCCGGAAGCCACAAGACGGGCGTGCTCCGTGTCCGCACTGCTCGAGCGCATGGCTGTGCGCTGCAGCTTTCGATGCAATGAGCTTCAGTGCGTGCAGCTATGTATGTCATGCAAGCTCTCCATCGACAGCGTAATTTAACGTGCATAAAAAGACGAGGACGAAACGATTAGATGATGGCCAGGCACTTGACTTTGAAGTACGACGTACAATACGATTTCAACAGAGATGAAAGCAGCGTCCCGCAATGCTCTCTGTACACAAGTGGTCGGGAAAACGGGATTTCGAGAGCTGGGACTCGCAGCTTCGACATTGGCTGGGGCGCGTAGCTGTCTGCTGTGAGTTGTTCGCTGTCGGCGGGGCCAGAACCTGCCAAATGTTTCAGATGCGGCAGCCGAGGGCAGAGTCTATTTACACTGGTGGATTGGTGGATTGGCAAATGAGATCGACTTTCTTGTACTTTTTTGTCTGGGCCGTTCCATCCGCTTACACGAGAGACGAGAGACAGCGGTCCAGTGTTTGAGTGCCCTGTCCTGTGGCAAAATACAAGAAATAAAAAGGCCGAATTGGGCGAGCCTTCGACTCGTCCCTGGATCGTGCAGGTGTCAGTTGCGGGCATGTCAATAGCACAGGATGATGATTCTTTTGTACGAGGAGCTGAAAGTAAATTCAAATTAATAAATAAAATTCATACTGTGTGCGGAGTAGTCCATCTGACAGTCCACAGTTAAAGCAATCTCTGCTCATCTCGTCAACTTTGCATTAATTGATTTCCTTTTCCCCTCTTGAGCACAGACAAAGTAAAGTGAGTCGATGCTTCAGTACAAGAAGAGAAACCCCACTCTACGGAGTGCTGCATCTGTCCCTCGTGGCTCTCTGGCCTCTCCGAGCTAACAGGGGTCACTGGCAGGAAGCAGGCCAAAACTGACCAGACAGGGAACACAATGGAACAAGGCTCCGCTCGCCACGAAACCCTTTGAAACAGCAGAGTGGACGAAAAGGGTAAACGCCGGCAGAGGCGAAACGACGACACAGAGAAGGGCAGGCAGGACTGTTCAGCAATAAAGGGAAAGGGGAGACGGGAGCAGACAGAAGATACAGTAATACAGCGATGCTCCGCCCACGATAGCTCGCAGCGTAGCATGCGGGTGAACATCAACTCGGATCACTCTTTCGCGAAGTCGATCCATAAATGGGACGAGAAGTGCGTCGTGTGGGTAGGCACTTTAACAAATGGCTGGCCAGGATAAGGAGAAGATGAAGAAAATCGTTCAAAAAAGAAATCGTTCAAAACAGACGAGAAGGAAAGAAAGGGCTACGTAGACCAATCGACTAATAGTAACAAAGCATGTCATAAACCCAAGACGGCCATCGTCATCACCGTTCTGACATGGTATCCCAGACGTCCTACCCCTATCACAAACACTGGCAAGCCATGAAGCGTTGGTGGCACGAGAGACGAGTCCAAGGCCCCTCCTCCCTCCGATCACCCCCCCGGCACACCTCCGTGCACGCTCCATCTGTACATGTAGCCCCCCCCGTCTGTGGCACCCCCATCCGACCCTGGCTCAACATCGTGCCATGACAGGCCGGATGTGCCAGAGACTGGGCGCACTTGCACTTGCAGTCATAGTCGCCTGTCGTCGGAGACTGCATAAGAGTATCCGTCCCCTCTTATGTCGGCTTCGTTTGTCGTCCATCGACTGTCCTCATCATCGTCAACATCGACTCATTTGTCGTCACCGTCGTCCCACGTGTGTGGTTCGGTGCTTCTTGTCTCATCGATCGACCTTTTCTAACCAGCCATGGATTCGTAAGTTGTCCTCCTTGCATCACCTCGTACGACACCTTTCTTGCACTCGCCACTCACCACCCACTGCGCAGTGATCTCCTCCGCGTCCTCGTCGGTCAGGACCACCGCGAGTTTGTCGTCCACCGGGGCCTGCTCTGTGCCAGCAGTCCCTTTTTCCGCGACAGCATCGACGCCGTCCCGGAGGCCCTGACGCCGTCGTCTCCGGCGTCGACGCCACCTCCGTCGGCGCCCTCGCCGTCTCCGTCAACAAAACCCACCCTCATTTGGCTCTCCGGCGAGTCTGCCAATGTCTTTGAGCTGTTTGTGCTCTGGCTCTACCGCCGACACGCCTTCCGTGCGGTCGTCGAAGACGCCGTCACCATCCTCGCCCGTGAGGCCAGGCCTGATGAGGTTATTACTCTTTACCCCGAGCACGACTCGGACACGACCGACATATTGAACGACATATTGACCGACATATTGACCGACACATCGGCTGATACATTGGCGAATACATTGACCAACACATCGGCTGACTCATCGGCCTCGGCCAACTTGAGCGACCTCCATTGGCACCTGGTTCGCCTCCACCTCTTCGCCGCCTACATCGACATACCCGTCCTCCAGGACGCCGTCATGGACGCCCTGCAGGACCTGTACCTGCGCTTCGACTGGACCGCCACGCCGGCCCTCTTGACCTTTTTGTACGTCGAGGCCGACCCGCGGGCCGCCTGCCGTCTGCGCAAATGGAGTGTCGCCCTGTTGGCATGGACCCTCGCCAACAGCAACAGCAGCGGCGATGACCATGCAGAACCGGCCCGCCACGGCGGACTCGCCGAACACGCCGAACATGCCGAACACGCTCGGCTGCGCGCCCTCCTCCGCCTCATGGAACCCCTCGCCGACGAGTACGCCGCCCACATCAGCAAAATGACGGCCAGCCGCGCCGACACCCGCATCAAGAACCCCCAGCTGCGCATCCCCAGCAACCAGCTGCGCCGCGAGGACCGCCACTTTGGCTTCCGCCAGTGCTCGTTCCACAGCCACCGCCGCGCCGCCGGCGAGGGCCGCTGCCCGCACGAGCGCGCGCGGCGCCGCGGCGCCCTCGACCTCGTGTCGTCGCTGGCGCTGCCTCTGGGCTTGGGCAAAGACGTCAGGATGGACGTCAGGATGGACGTCAGGATGGATGTCAGGATGGACGTCAAAGATGCCAGCAAACCGGTCAGCGAGGCTGTCCACAACAACGTCCACAAAAACGTCAACAAAGCGGTCCACAACGTCAACAAAAACGCCAGCCATGCGCCTCGCCGGCCAAGCCAGCACTCGCCGTCGGCGTCCCTTTGCTCGCTCTCGTCCCTCTCCTCGACGTCCAGCGGCAGTGAGCCCCGGCGGGAAGACCTGCCCGTCTGGTCGCCGCTCTCTGTCACGACTCCAGGGTATGCGCCGCTGGGGATGGAGTCGACCATTTAAGCCGATTGCGTCATATTCTTCATTGGTGTCCTTTTCGTCTTCCTTCACCGTCTCCCTCCGTCTCCCTTCATCCTTGTCCATATCTCCCTCTACCCTTGTATTATGATGTATACGGCCTGCATTACGACTTTGTACACACATTGGTGTGTCACGGCCGATTGGGACGGCGTTTTATTGAATGGCTTGATGTACCGTGCTGTTATGTTTTTTTTTTTTTTTTTTTTTTTTTTTTTTTTTTTTTCATGATTTTTTATGTCGAATCGCATTCTCCTGCTTTACATCTATAGGCAAGCCTGATTGGAGGCTTATTTTATATGCACACTGCCTCTTCAGATCAAATTAATAACAGACGAAACCTTTTCGTGTCTCCTCTTTTGCCAGAAAAGGCGGAGAGACGAACACTAGGGAAGGTGAGACGGTGAGAATGAGTGTGCAGTGTGCAGGACCCGTGGTCTTGTAAATGGCCGTGTCCAGCACAGCCGACCCGTTTTATGCAAGGAACAAGTGTTGTGGAGAAGGAGAACGTATCGTGGAAGGCGTAAGAAGGATCGATGTCAGAGGTACAATTTACAAGAGGAAAACGTTCGGGTCAAAGTGCCAGGTAAGATGCACAAGGGCATGTCAGAGTCGGCTCTCTGCACAGGATTTCCAACAAATCGCAAAACAGGATTTGACGCCACACGGCTGAGCGTTTTCTCCTTGTCCGTCTTTCTGGTACTCCACACAGGGCGTCTAATTGTCGGATGTCTTTTGGCGGGTCCCATGTTTTTGTCTTGCTGTTTCTTCCCTCCTTTCCTTATTTCCTTCTCTCCTTTTTTCGTTCTTTCAACCAGTAAAGCAAGAGACGAATGGCAACCGACACGACAGGCGGTTAATAACAGCCGCCCCTCGCAAAGGCAAGATGACAAAGCGAGAGATACGCTCGGGCGGTAGTAAGATGCGTGGAAAGATTTGATCGTCACATTCCCATCTTCGCCAGTACATACAAGGAGCCCTATCTCGGCCTCGTGTTCGCGAATCCTTCATCCTCTTTGAACCACTCTTGCATCGTGTATGGCACCTAACGCGGTCATCTTCGGCCTCGGCCCTTTTCTGTTATTTTGAGATCTGCATGCAATCAAGTTGCACGCTGAGCAAAACGCAAAGTGTACGGAATAAGGCTTAGGAGTCTTACCACCTTGTCACCTCTACACTTTGTTCTTATTCTTATTCCTATTCCTTGTTCCTTGTTCCTTGTTCCCTATCTTTACGATGCTTGTTAACCTTGGGTCTCGTTTCAATTGGTTTGGGACGTTGGCGGATCGTGTCGCCTGTTGGCCGCCTCATTCAAACTATTGGATTTATTTATTTTTAACCACACGATCCATTTTCCATTTTGATTTCTAACAACCATGCTCTCGTCAATTTTGTGACTGGGCCAAGAACGTCGGTAGCGCCTGGGAAGCTGCAAATCAGGGACTGTGTTTCCTGCTCGTCCCACCGTCGTATGTTGCACCATTGGCACTGCCTTGTCCCTTTTCGTCCCCTTCCGACTATTTGGGATATTGTAATTCGTAGCTTGAAGTTGTTGTGCGTGTATTGCGACCCTACAAACGCCACTGCATAGAATACGCACGCTCTTTGGCGATCCTGTCTCTTTTGGTAGTCCCTCCAACCGACATGATATCCAAATGAAGGCTAGACCGACTTTCCACCAGGTGCACAAACCCATCCTCGACAATTTGTCAGTCTATGCCTGTCGCTGTAATTCGTAGCTTTTCTAAATCGTAGAGTCCTTCCATTCCGTATGCATTCTTCCTCCCCTCTTCCCATCCCCCTGCTCAGCCGAAATCAGGCTTAGATGCTCCAGAAATGCGCCGTTGCCTGGATCAAATATGCACGGAACGTGTGCTCGCAGAGGCGGCTGAACAGGGCCGCCCAACAGGGCCGAGAGGACCCATTTAAGAATGACAAAAACAGTGGCACACGTTTTGGGCAGCAAATCACAATGCGTCACCCCAGGTCACGACACAACGGTGAACAAGATAAGGCCCGGTGGTGACATTCTTTTTGTCATTCTGTTGCTGTTTGACTATTGCTTCTTGCGTCCGTTTTCTCATGGGGTGTTTTATTCATTTCTCTTTTTTTCCCCTTTTTTTCATTATTTTTTTTTTTTTTTCATTACGAATCTCGTCACTCGGGTCGCATCCCTGTCAGTAAGCCATCGGGAAGGGGCGGGTTTGATTGAAAGTAGAAATAATGTACGCGAAGTACGACGGTATTGTTAAGGTTTAGATCTTCCGCCAACATCCAAAAAGTATCATGACGACGACAGAAAGCAAAGAAAAATGAGTTAAAATAAGTATTCAACATAAACAATCGACGAAAGGAAAGACACAGCGTTCAAGAACCCACTTTTCCGTGCTAGTTGCCTAAACAGGAAATTTTGTCGACAAAAGAACAAAAGACCAGAGCTTCGCTTGTGAACGCCATCATCGCACAATCAGCTCTCCCCAGCGACTGGAAGCGGCAAAAGCATCGTCCAACAAAGATGCTCAGCGACATGTCTCGAGGTGTGTCGTACGGCGTGCGGACTAATGCGTCCCAGATTGTCGGAGAAGGTCCTCCGCCAGTGACGAGTTACGGCGGTGTTGCCTGCCGCTTCTCAGTCGTGCCTGCACGTCGCTCCTTCTGTGTACGGAGTACGTCGTTGTGTGCGACCTTCTTTCTCACCCCTCGCGTCGTCCGTCCCTTCCCAATTCGTGCATCGCGGGTTTTGGGTCCGTTCTTGCCCAATCTTGGGCCGCACTTTGCATACACTGCGCTTGCCACCTTTGCCCGTCGTACATCGTCGCTTCCTGTTAAGCACACCGCTCCTGTCGCTCTTTCCTACCCTGTCGTAAGCTCTTGCCGTCCTTGGTTTTGGGCTTAGTCCATGTGACGAATGCATGTGTGATGCCTCCTTTTCTTTCTCCTTGTCTTTCTCCTCGTTTCCCAGTTCTTTTTTCCCCTCGTCCTCATCAACCCGGCCAGCCCTCCCCCATGGCACCATCGAGCTCATCCACACCAAAGGGCTTCCAGCATCGCCCGAGCCCTTCAACATGTTTCGACGAGATCCTCCGTATGACAAGTGGGACATGCGGAATAGGAATGCGCGGATGCGACTTTTGCCTTGGACAGCAATGGAACCCTCGACAGGCCGAGACCTCTCACCTTTCCACTGCATCCGGGCTAACGGCTGGTACGCAGAAGCGTTTATTACGACGTTGGGGCCTCGAGCACACAGTGTCCCGCGCACAATGTCCCGGTCTGGTGGCCTCTCCTTGCATGCCTCTTGTCTTGAAAGCGATTGTCTCCGATGGGCTGACCTTTCTTGTTTCCGTTTTGTTGTGGCCCTACGGTTTTCAACCGGTGAGCGTCTCCCCTGCTCCTCTATTGGACCACCATTGGATCAACCCCCTTGGACATATTGACCTTCAGTCAAAATCACCGCCCACGTGAAGCCCATGCAGCCCAACCAGGACTCGCTCGACGACACCCTCTTTCGCAAGCTTGGTCGTCACTTCTTTCTTGCTTTTCTCGCTTTTGCTGCCTTTGGGCTTGCTTGTTTCTCGTTTCTCGTTTCTCGTTTCTCGTCTGAGCCGCGTGTCGTATTCTTCCTTGCCCTGTTTACCACGCGCCCCTCCGCATACGTCTCGGCATATGCCCCTTTTCGGTCTGTTTGCAAAACTAGCTGGGATGTCACGATGGGAAACCGAGAAACGCCAGGTCTAGACCTCGACACTAAACCTTTTGAGAGGTTGTCTCAATGTCAACAGCTAGCCGCGCCGGGACCTGGATGGCGATTGGCCCAATACCGGACTTTTTTTATTGACAGTATCATGTCGCGGTCGGGCAAACAAGGCGAAGCGCAGTCTGATAGAAAGACGCAGATAAGACAAAATGAATCGTTTGGTACGTGTGGCGTTGCCGGCCAGCTGTTGCGGTTTTACCAATTCGTCCTCACGAGCAGGGATTCGATCACATCAATTACTACGATGTACACTGCTAATACGCTCGCAACATTCTCCCGGCTCATCTGCGCGTGTTCCCATTTACCCTTCCGGAAGGGCCCTCCAAGAGAATGACAGTGCTGTCCATTGCCCCATGCCAGCATGCCTACATGCACGTGCACGCTTGTACATGTACGCTCCTCCGAGCTGCCGTGTCGAAGGATTCGTGGTGCATGGGCGCGACCACCCCTTTCCCTGCCAGTTCCATCCATGCGCCACGGCATCCGGAGCAACTTGTGTCCTGTCCCGTTTTACGTTTTGCCCTACGGCTCGAAGCGGACTGGACGTGTACGGTCTGGCCATGTGCCGAAACCCAGCAGGGCGTCTCATGTTCCAGAAACCTCGATATCATGCCAAGATATACATTTTTTATTTGTGTTCTTTCTATGCCCTTGGTCCTTAATAACGGCTCCAGATTCGCTCGCGAAAGGACAGCCACGGAATATGCCGTGGCCTTGTTACAGGATTGGAAGAAAAGAGTTGAAGTCAATACGACGAGCCCGCACTGCAAAAGACGAGGCCGTGCGTGGCTGTCTTTACTTTTCTTCCGGGTTACCATGTCATCAAACTCACCCCGCCTTTGCTCTTCAGCCTCTCCGTCACACTTCTAGACCCCTTGCTTGGGTGTCGACACCATCTCTGGCCGTGACCCAAGGCACTGAACGAAGTCGATCATATCGTCCCTCGCACAACTCTCTCTCTCTCTCTCTCTCTCTCTCTCTCTCTCTCTCTCACGTTACCTGCAGAACTGATGTAGGTTATCCTGCCCAGCTTGCGTTGATATGTTTCATTCCCAACGCCGTCCTACCGTCCCACCTCCGCTCTCCCAAAATAGCTGCACATTACTTGCCCACAGCTCTAACCAACGTGTGGTCGATATATAACGGTCGCAACCTCGCCACAGAGCAACCGTACTCTTTGTTCTGGGAGGCCATTTTGCATTTGCTATTGGTGGCCGCGTTCGTTTGACGCAAGCGCGTTCTTCTGCTGGGGTCTTGCGGCGTTTCTCTTCGTCTCTTCTTATTTGTAATTCTTTATTTTTTATACAGTCTCCTTTCCTCACCTTATGCGGTCGTTCAAGTCTCTTCCTTCTCGTTCATATACTTATTTTCACAATTCGACATGCTGTTCCTCATCTCTCGTTTTCAGTCTTGCATACACATCTCAAGAATCACTAGCTAATAATCAAATACGCCCCAATCACCTTCTAGCTCACCCACAATGGCTTCAGTCGACTCATCAGACATCCCACCCGGTTTCTTCTCCACCTTCTCCATCTCCGACCCACACAACCCAGCATCCGGGCACATCGTCAAGGCCCAGAAACGCAACCGGCGTGTCTTCGTCTGCATTCCCTGCCATCGCCGGAAGCTGAAGTGTGACAAGCTGCTTCCGTGCTCTCGGTGTACGGCAGCCGAAATGGCAGATGAATGCTCGTACATGCCACCGCCATTGCATGCTGCAAGCCGCTCGAAAAGGGGACAAGATCGGAAGGTTGTCGATCGTTACAAAGCCCCTAAGGATATCACCGAACCTACCAAGCTGCATGTAAAACGAGTATGCAGTCCATCTCTCTCTGCATCATCGGTATCGTCGCACCTGTCATCCTTGACGCCTTGTCCTTCGTCATCTCCGTCTCGGTCGCCTTCCCCGTTGCCTCCGAGCCCAATCAACCCAAAGCAAACGACAGCGTTTACGGACTCAAACGGCGAGACATATGAACAGACAAATTTCAGTGTGATCCAAAGCAACAGCAGCAGGGGTTCCAGACCATTGAATGGCGTGTCACACTGGAGCCGAATTGCATGCGAGGTGAGGCAAACCGCCCAGCACATTGCCAGATTTTGCCTTGTCGTCGCGGCAGCAAGGCTGTTCTCTTCTAACACACTTTAGTTCTCAGAGGCCCTCCCATATTTGTTTGGTACGGATTTACAGTGGCAACAGAGGTACTGCCAAATCAAGAGCCTCAAATACCTGTATCCCTGTTTCGACGACAACGTCAATTTCCCTTTTAGCAACGCAAACCCGGCTACCAAGGGCCAGATTCTCGCCTCTCTACCATCTGACGACGTTGTCGATACGCTCGTCAACCATTATCTCGACTCATTCGGTGCCACGCATTGCCTTTTCCACCCGGCACAGCTGCGGTACGAAGTCCAGCAGTTTTACGATGCGCGCTCCGAGGTGTCCGACGAATGGCTTGCCCAGCTTTGCATGATTCTCGCACTCGGTGCCGAATCCTTGCCTGACTCTCTCTTCAGTGGCTCGGGCCAGTCTTCCACAGAATGGTCAAACATCTTTCTTAACGCAGCCCAGGCCTCGTTTGGCCGCTCGTCCTATATGGTGGCGCCAACCCTCTGTACCGTTCGCACGCTCTGCATGATGCTTCTGGCCAAGTTGGTCGAAGCACAGGCCAGTGGTGGCAGCACCAGTGGAAACAATGGAGACATCGGGCGCGACAGTGCTACCACAGAAAGTAGCGACGGCATACCGTCTTTCACCAACGGCTACTCGCCTCTTGTATCTCTCATGGCGTTCACAATGAGCACAGCCAGATCTCTGCTTCTACACCGCTCAACGAAGGCTGGAATACAAGCGTTTCGCAGGTCAGATCACCCAGACGCGAGCAAGCATACAGCAGCAGACAGCGTCGAAACAGAAATGAAGCGTCGGATATGGGTCACGGTCCAACTTCTTGACCTCAAGACAGCTCTCCGAGCCGGTATGATCACAATGCAGAAGCCGGGAGACTATGATACTGAACTGCTACGGCCTCTACCGATCTCAAACGTATCGTGTAGTAGAAGTGACTGCAGTGCTATCTACGAAGGGTCGAGTTGTACCCATGTTGGTACGAAGGAAGTGTCTGGGTACTCGTATTTGAGATCAATTTCATCAAACGACTATGGCTTCCAAGCTACACACACAATGCCCATAAGCGCCGGAACCGACGACTTTCATGGTGACCCCGATGGTCTCTACCACCACAAACTAACAGCCTTCATGCCGCTGCTTGTCGCAATGGTAAACTCAGCCAACTCACCCACCACGTCCAGCCCGGGATACTCTCGAATCAAGTTATGGCATGCACGCACTCGCAAGCTTCTGGGCGAGGCCAAAGCGGCCCTTCTTCCTGGTCCAGGAGCAGGCCCGCATGCAATGGAAACCAGCGCCAGCGTTGGCTGGCAGCAGCTGGGCGTGGAGACGTTCGATCCAATCACTTCAGCCGGCCAAATGCAGCGAGCAAAAGTCCAATACCAGCATCTTGAGGCACTTGCCAATCGCGCCTTGCTTGCACTACACCACGACTCGTTCTGTCAGTCCCTGGTACGACCGGATGAGAGGATTCCAAGTCGAGAATCGTCAGAGATGTCCTCTCTGCATGAGCTGTCGAAGGCTGCTGTTGTCGAGATCTCGGTGGCCTTGCTCAATACCCACGGAGCATGGGCTGCGCCGATAACCGCGATTGTCGATCGCTGCCCGAGCATCTGCACGAATCTCACGACATCAGCAACAGCAACGGCCACAGTGGCAAGTGTGGATTCACCGTACTTGTCCTTGTTGCACCTGCCAACCGGCGGTGACCATATGATGGGACTAATCAAACCCACCGCCGCAGAGATGATGATCCAACAACAGCAGCAGCAACAACAGCAACAGCAACAGCAACAGCAACAGCAACAGCAACAGCAACAGCAACAGCAACAGCAACAGCAAGAACAGTATCGCCAACTGCAGCAGCTGCCCATCCCACTTTCGGGACGGTCCTCGCCAGCCATGTTCGGGTGTGGTGGCGACATAACGACCGTTGCTGGACTGCCAATATCCACGACAGCTGAAATGCCAACAGCAGCAGCGTGCAACACTGGGTGGCTGCTCGATCTCTGCCACGACGATTTTAGAGCGGCTTTGCTATACACGGTGCTCGTTCTGCGGGGTATCCATTGTCAGGGTCAGGGCCCTCTCCTTGGGAGCCCTCAAGAGGAAGCGTCAACCTTGACCACGGTCCGCCACAGCTACGAGACCATGCGTGACCGGTCGTACCGGTCCGTCGCCCATTTTGAGGAGTTCCTGAGCGTGGCCATCTTCTTTTCATGCTTCCGCGGCCTGCGGTCAGACGGCGACTTGCTCTCCCAGGTAGTCGATGCAACCAACGACCTCGAGCAGGTCGTCGTGACCGGGCGCAGGTACCTGCTGTGGGCAGCCGACAGCGTCACAGGCCCCGACGAGGCATCGGCCTTGATGGGGTTCAATGGGCCATTGATGGCATATGGCGGGCTGTAGACTGTTGTGCGGGATGCGAGTCGGCCGGCTCCACTCATTACACCCATTCTATGCCCTTTTCAGTCTACACCTCGCTCTTCGAGTCGCCCCAGTGGTGCTGGAAGGCGTTGACACCGTCAACAATCATGGCCTGGCGAGCAGTGCCAACATAGAGGTGGCTCGTCACCAGATGGACGCCGACGTGGTAGACGAGAGACAGGCCAAAGTAGCCACCGAACGCGAGCAGTATGGACAGTGGCGCGATGAGCGAAAACATGGTGAAGCCGGACGCAAAGGACTGGAAGGCAGAGCTCGCCGCGAGTCTGTCTGTCGTCAGCCCCGCCTGCAGGGAGCTCAATACAATGGCAATGTAGGCCATGAGAGAGGCCAACCAGCGCACATTCCCCTGGAAGAAACGCGCAAAGCGGTCCAGCCGGCCAATCAGCACAGGCACCAGCCCGCCGCGCTTCAGCTGGCTGATCTCGCGCAGGCGGTGCAGCATCATCTCGCCGTACAAGAACCGCTGGTGGAAGCGATGGGCCACGACGTCGGGCGACGTGACGACCTGCCGCGTGAGGAGTCGCCAGCTGTGCCAGGTGACCTCGGCTGGCAACAGCCCGTGTTCCTGTGCAATGCGGAAGTCACTCTCGTGGGCAACGAGCGCGGCATACGAGTACAGGAAGCCGAGGGCACAGTCCCAGAGGTGGCGCTTCTCGCAGGTGGACGATGCTGAGGAGGAGGTGGAGGCAGCCGACGCAGAGGACGTGACTGTCTTTTCTGATTGTGCCCGTTGCTGCCGCTGTTGCTGTTGCTGTCGCTGTTGCTGTTGCTGGGACTGTGGAGGCGGCTGCATCTGTGACTGGGAGCGCAGACTGCCAGGGGTGGACGACTGTGCGCTGGCATTGCTGTTGTTGTTGCCGCTTCGCCGGCTGACCCACGACCGCCGCCCGGACATGACGACAACGGTGTCGTCCCGCTTGCACTCGCACGCCAGCACCTGCTCCCAAAAGCGGGTGTCCAGCAGGAGACGCGGCAGCGGCTTGAGGTACAGCAGGTCTCGCTTGCCGCCACCGCCGCCGCGGCCGCCCTCGCTGCCCAGGCCCAGACCCAGGTGGCGGTCCATCCGCTCTGTCACGCAGATTGTGCGGCCCCGGTGGACACAGTCGTGCAGGGGCCGCGGCAGGGCGGGCGAGCCGAGCAGCCAGAACCAGTGGTGGCTGAACCCATCGAGGCGGCCGAGGCCGAGCTCGGTCACGAGGTAGGCGGCGGTCAAGGACGGGGTGGACAGCTGGGGAAGGCTCTCGTCGCGGTAGACGCCGGGCAGGTACGATTCGAGCGGCGGCGGCGGCGGTGGCGGCGATCGTGGGGGCGCCTTGGGTGAGGGGGGCAGATCAGAATTTGCATCTCCATCAGCGCCGGTCGGCCACAGGATGTTGATGGAAAAGGGCGGTGTGGGTTGGAGGGAACTGTAGGAGCCGTTCATGACGATGTATTTTTGCTGGTGGTGATCCAGCCGATGGTGTCGTGATGATTTATTCTTTTGTGTGTGTTTTTTTCTTCTTTCTTTGTTGCTCTGCGTATTAAGACGGTCAAACTCAGGTTTATTTGAATAGGTTTGGTCTTGGGTGCTGTACATTTGGTTTACCAACTTTTACGATGCTATGATATATCTCTCTTGCTATATATATACGGAACTATATACGGAACTTTGATTCTATTTTCATTTTCTCCCCATGGTCAGAATGCAAACAGGCGCGAGGCCGGTCTCAAAGGTGACCGTACCGCGTGAGTGCACCTTTGCAGCTATTTATGCTCTTGTGAGGCTCAATGAGGCCATTTTGGGGCCAGTCGTGTGGCTGCGCACCAACATCAGGATGTCGATGCTGGGCCATGTGGTCCTTTTGAGAGATGAAGGGAGGCAAAGGGCTGAAACAATCAGAACGGGACATGGCAGTTGCATGGTCAAAGCCAAAAGGCAAATAGGTAAAAATAGGTAGAGTAGGTGTGGCACAAAGATTGGGCGACAAAAGAACTTGCTGCGGCAAGGCTACAAAGACAGTAGGCGGCCTCGTGATTCGATCGAGCAACGGCAGGCACCCGACCGGCGATCGACAATAAGACAGGCGAAACCACCAGGAAATCACCAGGCGACAAGGCTGTGTCTGTGCCGGTTGACCATAAGGGGGGTCTCGTGCCCAATCAGAAGCCATGAGGGTGGCGATATCGCAAATGACGCCTGTTTCCAGTATGTCTTTATTTTCGACGCGTTGCGAATAAAATAAAATAAAATAATAGAAAACGAACCCAAATCGGCCTGGCAGATGTTCTCGTTCTCGTTACAGAGTTATTTTGTGATGGACAGTCTTTTACCTTGCTTGCCTGCCATGCGTCGACTGAGTTGTTCTTCAACGGGTGTCACATGAGAGCTGGATCATGTACTCAAAACCTCCAAGTCATGCGCCCGCCTCCCCTCATCTGCATCTGAGACAGAAATAATTCGTACAATGGGTGCCACACATCCACAGACTACTCCAGAATGATCACTTTTAAGGCAGCCATCAACCCGATGAAAGTAGGCCGTGCATCTGCGTTTCTTCAATTTTCTACGAGGCTGTATGTGGGTTCTGAAATGCGTATCCAGTTATTGTATATTTCTAATGTTCTCCCGCTGATATGAATTTAGTTAGATAATTTCAAAATATTTAATAATAACAAAGGCATGTTTTCATTTATTCAAATATTTCCTACTTTTATATTCACCGTTTGTTCCTAATAGCCCTCCACCTGTGCTTACCTTCATCGACGTTGTGAGGTCTCAATACGTATGATATCTTCACCCCTTCGTACTACCCAGCTGTGGTGATACATTTGGATTTCGTTCACACGGCTGCAAAATTGTATGCGTGGATAACATTGCTTCCTTCGCGCCGCATCGATGATTATCACAACGCCGGAAACATAAAAGGCAGAGCGGCCGTGGCATTTTCAATTTCTCGCTGCCAATCGTCAACCGCAAACTTTACACGTCCAGTGTCCACACGAAGACAGAAAGGTCCTGAACCTGCCATGCTGCAGAAATGAAAGGGTCCGTCAGAACAGGAATGAAAGACGAAGAGAATAACGGCAGTGTGAAAAATGAGGGGACCACACCCCGCGTATGAGGCACTAACGCCCTACCCGAGACACCAATTCGACGGGCCATACGCCACACCCGCGTCCAGCATATTTTGTGCCGCCTATGAACATGCCAGACATGTGTCGACAATGTGAGCTTTTGAATGAAAGAGTTCCCGGTTCCATGGCGAGCACACACTCCGCTTTGTCTGGCTCGGTACGTATCGAAAACAGGTCAGTACGACCAAACCAATGCCGTCTGGCATGCCGATGACTTGGAAGCACGTCGGCATGGACCCTGAGAGTGTCACTCCAGCTCAGCGCTGGCATGTTGCTGGACCCTTTGCCGTTTAACCATATTCTTTGTACGGAGCATGTGCGAAGTAATACAGAATACGTGGATGGGATTGTCGGATGGGCAATGAGGAACTGCGGCCATTTTCCAATGACTGGAGTGCGGCCTGGCGAGACTGTCTGGCCTGTGTCCATATTTTGCATTCCACCACCTACCCGAACCCAGAGCGCAAGCTTTCGTGTTCTCCCTGATCGCCGCGGGACCGTAAGAGTGTTTTCCTTGGTCGTCTTGGGCACGGGCGGGTTCGTGGTTTTCAATCAGGGAATATGACTCCGTAACAAAGAAAGTTACCGACAGTTTATTTTTGAAGAGGACAGCAAGATGGTACCAGGCTGGCATTTTGCAAAGACAAGCCATCAAGGCTCAACGGAGAGACACAGGGGCCAGTTTCGGCATGTTAACGGTCATCGGAATATTTGTGTCATGAGTCTGTCTCAATGAGAGGACCTGGTATTGGAATTGATGTAAATGGCACTACTAATTTGTAAAAATACTCTCTCTCTCCTCTCATTTTTTAATTTTATTTATTATTATTACTATTATTATTATTATTTTTGGTTGCACGGCTACGGCCTGCGAATCGCCGTGCATGACAGATAATTTGACGGCGACAGTGGGCAAGAAATAAGCGTAATAGAGCGATTCTATGCTCACTGCAAGACGCTGACCAGGACTTACGAAAGGGTCCATCAGGATGACAAAGAGCCGCCGGCAGCCACAGGGCCACAGGGCGTTACGCTTGGTTTACATGAACATCTGTACATCGTAAAGGACTGGAGGAGACGACTGGACGATATCTCGAGGAGGCTGGCCAGGAAGAGGCCAGACCACTTCGGCCCAGGGTCACTTGCCACGACATGGCCAATCCACAACGAACTGGACCCGCAAGCCCACTGTACTCTGCAATACGATGTAATCAGTCTGTAGCCCACTTTGACCGCCACATCTGTCTCCTCTTACCGCCTCAAACTGCCTCCACACGGAGTCGCAGCTCCACCAACTTGAGAACTCGGTAACAAAAGAGACAGCAAAAGGGACCACAGCCAGGGACACAAACTACGCAGCAGGCCCAAAAATAAAGAAGAACAGGGGAAAAGGGGCAAAGGGGACAAGTGGAAAAAAAAAAGGCAAAGACCGCTCCAGGCTGCACGGCGAGGGGATAGTGTCGTATCGCCAGCAGACCAGGGAGCAGGGAGGTGCACAAGAACAAACAGGCGATGACACTGGGATGGAGAGGCAGCTTCCCTGTCTCCTCCGCATCGACTGCTGCGAGCACTTTAGAGATAGCGCACGAGTTGGGCCGCCCTTACAGTAGTGTCAGCCCGTCTCTCAACCGTCTGGAGAGGAGAGGAGGTCGTGGGGCATAGAAGTGCTTTTCGGTATTCTGTACGATGTACGAAATATGTGGCGTTGAAGAAAGGAAGTTCGACAGCGTTGAGGGTGAGTCGACCGCCTCTTCTTTATCACCAGCAAGGGATACAGTGCATTCTGCAGATGCACGGCGTCGTGCATAAGCAGCATGCACGGAACTTTGCTTGCATAGGCGGATGTGCCGGCAATTGTGCTGGAGAATACGAAATATCTTGTGCACATGTACTGTGTAAACGAGAAAAGAGGCTTGTTCCTGTGCTAGTAGCAAATGGGATGACGATGTCGACCATTTTGCATGCACGATGTTGATCGCATTTCAAGTCGCTCTTTCCCAACGAGGTAAGATAGGAAGTGGCTGCCGATGGCTGCGAGCATCGCAACTTCCACCGGCGACTCTTTTTGCTTGCTGCAGTGCAATTTCCCATGTGCTCTCGCAGCTCCCAAAAGGGAAAGGGCGAACTGCCAAATTAAGAAAGTCGCGAAATGAGACCTCCTACAGTCCCCACTGGCAAAGTAGTTTGCCCATACAACAACGCGGCGACAGGTACGAAGTGCTTCACGGTGCGGCGCTAAGATACGAGCAGGGATGGAGGGAGCGCGCGACAAGGATTGCCCCTGGCCATTCTCCACGCCGCCAGCGCGTGCTGATTGGGCAGGAGCTGCTGGACCGTCAGGAACGGTCAGGAACGGTCAGGAACCAAGGCAGGAACCAAGCAGGAAACACGACCTGCTCCTGCTTTCTTCGGTCGCTGTTCTTTCCATTCGAGACTTCCTTCGCGTTCGAGGAAGCTGCGAGCGCGAGCTTTACAAAGTCAGAAAGTGCAACTGCTCGTCGAGTAGCGCCAGGGGCAAACATCCACTTTTCCTCTTCTTCCACTTTTGCCGCTTGCCCACGTCTCCTCGTCGCTCCAACGGCCCTCCAAACTATCGCCAGCTTACCAGTCGACTCGTCAACATGCCCGACCGCTCTCTTCTGGGTCCCTGCTTTGCTTAGTCGTCTCTCAGCGGGCCGTCCGAACCCCTGTGCATGCAGGCATATGCACCAGCAAGAATAGACCGAAAAAGAGCAGCAAACAAGATTTGCCACAGCAGAGGAAATGCAAAATGCCCAAAGAGAGACCGCGATGCTCCACAACTGCACGGCAAACAAACAAACAGACAAACACAGACCCAGAAGTACTTTTGTCTGGTCTTTTGAGGCCTGTTCTCATACAATAGTGCTGCCGCGCGCGACTCGCACGGTTCATGACGCGTCGCCCAATGGAATCCTCGAGGCTTCTTAACTTTGTCGAGCACCTTTGTCGTCTCGTCTTTGTTTGTCGACGACGTTTGTATTTTGTATTTTGTCAATGCGAACTGTCGTTTTTGTTGTCGTCCCATGTTCTGTATCTTTTTGTGCTGCTCGATTTCTCGACTTTTTTTCTCCCTTTTTCCTCTCCCTGTTGCCTCCTCCCTCGTTTCTTTTCGCCCATCCGTTCCATGTGGCTCCTCCTTTCGCACTATCCCACGCTGCTCATCTGCTCATCTGCTCATATGCTCATCGGCTCATCTCGAATCATTCTCAACTCGGCCAGGCCCAATTTCCCCAAATTGATTGGCAGCGCTTTTCCCCTTTTCTGTCCGTGCAATCTCTCTCAGCTCCCTTTCACGAGCTGCCTTTCGTGATCGCTTCCTGGTTGCTTCCTGTCTCCTTCGTCCCCTTCCTCTCCTCTCTTTTCTGTGTGTCTGTGTGTCTACACTCTTTTTGGAGAGTTTCCTCCGCTGCTACCCCCCCTCGAAGCTACATTGACAATGTGCGTGACCCTCTTGGCCGCCTGAATACACACCACCCCTGTCGTCTGTCATCTCTGTCTCTCCTCTCTTCTTCCGTTGATACGCCGTACCACGCCGTACACGGTTACGCTGTCAGGTACATCGTCGTATCCCACCACCACGATAGGCCAGCAGCGTCCAACAACAACGCCACACCGGCAGCCCTGTGACTCTGAGAGACAGCCGGCCGAACGAGCGAGCGGCAGATATCGTTCTCTCCTCCGTCACACCCCCCCTCACTTGGCACAATCTCATACTACCACAATAATATATGCGAGCGCCATACAAAACCATCACGGCCCCCATCATGTCGCTCGATACGTCCTCCGGAAGGAGGACCGATCTTCTCTTTCCAGTTCGCAACAACTACAACGGCCACGGACCATCTACCGCTGCCTCTGCTTCTCTCCCTCTCCCCCCCCTCCCCTCTCCTTCTCCCTCGCTAGTTTCGTCCACGTCCCCTTCTCCCTTTCCGACACCCATCCCTTTCTCAACTTCGGAATCGGCCTCCTCCCTTGTGTCGGCTTCCTCCAACTACTCCTCCATCTATCCAGCGTCCTCCCAGCACACGCCCGCCCTCGCCCTCTCCCCTCCCCGTCATCCAACTCCATTGGTGACACTCCTTCATCTGCTCTCGACGTCGACGCCTCCGTCACCGACCCGTCTTCTCTCTCTTCTCTCTTCTCGTCGCCCCTGCCACTGCCGGCGCCGCGAGAGTTAGATTTGTCCCGTCGATCCTCTGCCCGCCCCTCGCCTTTGCCGCTGAAGACGGCACAGGGCACTGCCGACGTCAACGACCACTTCGTCAGCAGCAGAGGCAACAGCATCTCCATCAACGAGAGGCGATCCCAGAACCTCGCGTCCGATTCTGCCGCGGACGTTACTGCACAGCCGACTTCGGACTCACCGACGCCGACCGCAAGTGCTCGCACAAGCGTTTCTGTCGCGTCGGCCGCGCCCATCCGACGGAAGCCAGTCGCCAGCAGCTCATCTGTCAACTCGTCGGTCAACTCGGTGTCTCTACCGACCATTGTTGACCGCACTGCTTCGAGACCCCCGCCGCACTTCACGCCGGAGTCTGAGCCTGCGGCTCATCCCGACAGCGAGAGCGGTCTCGACCTGTTTGACGAGTACGACCAGTACAGCCAATACGGCGACGACGCCTACCACGAGCAGGACTCGCAGGAACAGCCGCAACCGCAACCGCAACCGCAACCGCAACCGCAACCGCATCCGGACCCTGATCCTCAGCAGTTCGCCTTTGATCTGGAGAGCGCGCTCGACATTGACATTGACGACTTCTTACCCCGCCCCGACCAGCGCTTTACCCGCTCCGGCTCTGTCGACAGCCCAACGCTCTACGAGTTCCCCAAGACCCCGGCGCTCTTTGCTGCTGGCTCCTCTGCTTCGGCTGCGCCCGCTTCGTTGACACCATCTTCGCTTTCAAAGTCGTCTCTGCACTCGCACGTCTCGTCCTCGTCTTCCGACAAGACTGTTGAAGGCGTCTTTGGGAACATTGGGCTCGGACACGAGCAAGACGTCGAAGACGGCATTGTTGAAGAGAACGAAGATATCTTCCGAGACGACAAAGAGAGCGCCAAGGTCAAAGACGGAAACAAAGAGTGAGTGGTTTTCTTTTGATCGTTCTTTTCATGCGCGAGTGAAATGAATCCTAGTTGTTATTTTCTCCCACTTGCTTGCCTTTTTCCTGATTTCTTGCTCTCCTTCTTTTTCTCTCAGCCCCCACTCTACGCTTTGATGTTGTTTCATTCCCCGTTTTGGGCCGCCTTTGTTTTTGCGACCTACGTAGCACTTATGATCATTTTTCTTTGCTTTGTTTCCTTTCCCGCCTCTCTTCTCTCGTTTATGCCTATTCCCAATCATCGTTCATTAACCCGGTTGGTAGATCCTTTGCCGTCGCTCTAGACTTTCAAAGTACCGATTTTCAGGAATCCCGGGCAATCCAGGAATCCCGCGAATTCAAAGGTTCTGAGACTGGATTTCAGAGTGCTGCTGCAGGAATCGTGCCGTCTCGAAACAGCTCGGCCACCACCCCTGCAGCCCCTCAAACAGACCCAACCACTGTTTCGTCGCAACGTGAACAGGAGTTAACCACTGCAACCACTGTAACCTTGGGTAGCAGCGATCACATCCGCACGGAACAGTTGTTTTCTGAGCGTGAAAGCAGCAAAACGAGCGGCGATTCCAAGAGAGAGTCCCTGCAAGAGTCCGAGTCTCCCGTGCAAGACCGCGAGGCCAGCTACGATATAACACAGCGCAACTCTACCATGTCCCTCTTCACACGCAAGACTAGTCCACCACATCTACGTCTCGGCTCCATCAGCAACACAAATCCCAACGGCAACAGCAACCACACCACACTCAACGACAAAGAAGACAACGCACAAAGATCAGTGTCACCCGACGACCGAAATTCACTCTACTCGGTCTACGACGACGAAGAACTGCAAGACAAAAACATCCCCATTGCTCTCCCCACCATTTCTACATCCGTCGTCAACGTCGTCAACGTCGACAACAACACCTCTCCGAAGACCGGCAACAGTGAAACCATCACCACCATTGTCACCAACAATCACGTCAACGACGTCGACAGCCCCAATACTCTGAAACCAAACAACAAATCCCCCAGCTCTGCCTTCAAGCTTGGCAATTTCTTCGGCTGGCCTTCTGCGTCGCCGTCCACCACCGAATTCTCGGACCAGAGCTACTCGCCTCTGCCGTCCCCGTCTTCGCTGCAGCCCCCGCCCAGCACTACCTTTACCCATGCATCAACGCTGTCCACGCCCGGAACCAACTCACCTTCCCAAGCACAGGACGGCTTCACCGCATTTGGCAGCACCCACACAAACACCAACAAGAACAGAAACTTGCTCGGTATCATTGCCCCCGCAAAAACGAATTCTGCCGCGACCACGACCGGCGTCGAGTCTTCGGCATACTACGAGGACTACCTGCAGAACCTGCAGACACCCCCCATCTTGACCCCTGGGGCGCGTACTACCGCATCACCTGCATCCTCCACCCTCTCCCCCCACTCCCTGGCCCAGCAGCAAGAGCAGTTTGGGCAAATCGAAGAGATGGAGGACGAGCTCAAGGCCATCAGCGCCGAGCTGGCCGCGTCCATCCGGCGTGAGATGGACCTCGAAGACCTCGTTGACAGGTTACAAACAGAAGTCAACAACCCACAACCCACAGGCAGCAAGCGCACCAGCGACTACTTTTCCGACTCGGGCGCCATTTCCTCCAAGTTTGGCGACTACGATGCCGCCAAGGAGGAGATTGCGCAGGTGCAGCGCCGCGCCGAGCAGGAAAAGGCCCAGATCCGCCTCGAGCTCACCGAGAAGCTGACCGATGAGCGGTCCCGCCGCCGCGGGCTCGACCAGCAGATCAAGGAGCTCAGCGAGCGCGCATCGGGCCTGGATATGGACGTGCGCAACAACAACGACGCTAGCGGCCGCGTCAAGCAACTCGAAAGCACGTGCGAAGACCTGCGCCGCCGCCTCTCCGAGGAGCGCGGTGTCAAGGAGAACTTTGAGGATCTCCTGTCGGCTATGAAGACGGAGCTGCAAAACGCCTCCAACGAGCGCGACAACCTCCGCGACGAAGTCGTCCCGCAGCTGCGGGCCCGCGTCGAGGGCCTCGAGTCGCAGGCGGCGGAGCACGCGCGCCAGATATACGAGACCACCAAGATGCAACAGGAGCTGCAAAGTCTCAAGGACGAGAACTCAGGCCTGCGCTCGGCAGCCGCTTTCAGCGCCGATGCCGTTGCATCGGGCGCCGCCAGCCTGTCTAGGTCCAACACCGTCAAGGGCATGCCGGGCGGACCGCCGTCCAAGTCCGCCACACCAGCCAATGCCACGACCGAGTCCCGTGAGGCATTGGCCGAGCGTCTCAAGGACGTTGAGGCCCAGCGTGATGCTCTGCACAGCGCCCTCAAGAGCCTGCTGGAGCGCCAGGAGTTCCAGAACCGCGAAAACGACAAGAAGATCCGCGTCCTCGAGCTGGAGCGCCAGCGCCTGCTCACGGCGTCGCCCAAGAAGGCCGGCTACGAGCGCGACGTCGCAGGACTGCGGGACGAGGTCAGCGTCCTGCGGCGGCGGGCCGAGGAGGCGCTTGAGCAGAAGTGGCAGGTGGAGAAGGGCCTGAGTGGCCTCAAGATGGACCTGGACCGTGCCGAGGACGAGATTGCCCACCTGCGGACCCTGCTGCAGCAGCACGACATTCTCCTGCCCTCGAGCAGCTCCAGCCGCAGCGGCTCCAACACGTCCAGTGTCTACGACACCGACGACACCGCCGCCACCAGCATCGGCAGCCTCCGCGCCGGGCCCGTGACGTCGGCCTCGCTCGAGACTGCATACAAGAACCTGCAAAAGTCGTACGCGGAGGCACTGGAGCGCATCCGTGCCTTGGAGTCGTCGAGCGGTGCGCTGGGTTCGGTGATCCCGTCCGACGAGAAGACCACCCTCGCGCTGCAGCGGCTCGAGCGGTCGCTCTCGTCCACCATGGCCGAGCGCGATGCGGCACGCGACGAGGTGGCCACGCACCTGACACGCCTGGCCGACTCGGCCGGCTCGGAGAAGACCATGCTTGAGAACGAGCGCAGCCTGGCTGGCCAGCTGGACGCCTCGGCGCGCCGGGTCGAAGAGCTCGCGCAGCAGGTGCGCACACAGCTCGAGACCAACGCCAAGCTGCGCGACCGCCTCAGTCAGATGGTGGCGCGCGGCGATGCCGACCAGAAGGCGCACAAGAACCGCATCGCGGCTCTGGAGGCGCGCCTGCGCAGCCTCGAGGAGCAGCTCGTGGCGACGCAGACGGCCGCCGAGGACCGCGTGGCGCGCCACGAGGAGCAGGTCGCGGCGCTCAAGGAAGCGCACAACACGCAGCTGCAGCGCCTGCGCGACGCCTCGGGCGGCATCCGCGCGTCGTCGCCCAGCCGGTCGCCCGTCACGTCGCCGCGCATGCTCTCGTCCGCGCAGCTCGGCGGTCTGGGCAGCCTGGGCAGCCTCGGCGGCCCCGGCGGCGCCATCAAGTCGCCCATGTCGCCCATGTTCTCGGTGAACGGCAAGCTGGTGCCACCGCCGGCGGCGTCGTCGTCGCGGCCGAGCAGCCGTGGCAGCGTCATGAGCGGTGGCGGTGCGAGTGCGTCTGGCACCGCGGCCGCGGCGGCCGCCGCCGAGGAGCAGCAGGCGCAGGTGGCCACGCTCAAGGCGCGCGTCAGCGAGCTGGAGACGGCGCTGTCCAAGGCCGACTCGGATATGCAGGAGGTGGTTGGCCGTATGAACACGGCGCAGATTGAGGTGATGCAGCTCCAGGAGGACCTGGAGACGGCCGGCCGTGAGACGCGGCGGCTGCAGCGGCTGCTCGAGACCGAAAAGGTCAAGGGCTTTGAGGAGCGGTTCAAGCTGCTGAGCCGGACGACGACTGCCTAATGCTGTGGCGTGCGCAGTGTCGTGTAACGAACTACGACGTTTTGACTTTCTGACACTTTCTGCCTCTTTCTTTCTTCTTGTACAACTTGGCATATTTCACACAGCATATATTGGGTGCCTCGTCGGGGAGGCAACCCAATCTGAGGGCGTTTGGGTCTCTGCTTTTTTTTTGCTCGTCTTCCTACTTGTATAAACAGACACATTCATCACCAGGCCGCCTTCCAATAGATGGTTGAGACGGCCGGTTTGGCTTTTACACTTTATTGTTAATATTTTTATCTTAACTTTTAAACAAATTAAAGTCGGATGCAAAGAGGTATCCCTTGTTTCACACGACTGCCGTTCCATTCATTACTTTCGTTTGTGAAGTCGAAGCAAAAGTACGTGTCTACAGAACTGGCCTGACTTGCCCACTCTGTTATGGGGAACACAGAGTTCACCGCTATTTGTTCTTGGTTGAAGGACGGACTGGTCAATAGATGCAAGCAATTCAATTCCGGGCCGCCTTATTTTTTTTCCTTTTAGCTTTTTTCCACGCGTCTTTCTGGAAGAATGAAAGCAGGCAAGTCAAGGCGGATCCAAGATCGGAGACTTGAGGACCGATGAGCTGAATGCACGGGGTTGGTGTTTGTGCTAGTTCACTGGCAGCATCTTTCTCGCCATCGGCGACGCCGCGATGGGGGAAAAGGGGGACAAGCAAACGACGGGTCGTGCGTGGGGTGGGGCCGCGAATCGCGTGTTGTGTGCCAGTTGGAGCTGACGCTGGCGAACGACCAGCTGCTCGGGGGGCGCGCGGGGCTGAAATTGGAAACAGTACCGCTGTTGGGGGAGGACAAAATGAAAGATGGCACTCCTACAGGAAGGTAGAAAACACGAGACTATCACGCAAAGAGGCTGCCGTTGGGGCGGCCGTGGGCGGATGGAGCCGACTTATCCAGAAGAAGATGAGAGAGAAGGCCAACGTGCAGAGTCGAGTATATATGTGGGGTGTGCGTGTATGTTGTATGTTGTCTTTCGAGAGCATCACGAACGCTTTTAGACATGAGGTCGTGCCCCAGTTTGATTATTTAATTGCAACTGCCCTGCGTGGAACTTGTCAAAACCCCAATGTAAAACTCGGCTTGTTTCTCTTCCTTTGCATTGCGACAGACATTAGAAAGTGTGCAGTAGGCTGAATGGAGCTGTGAATCGATATTCTCTCTTATTATTGGCATATAGCTTTGACCATTCCGTGTCGTATCATCATTTCATCGTATCTTCTCGTACTCACATCTCTCATCTGTTTTGTCTCATTCTTTGGTTATTAGTAGGACCTTTGTCTGAAAGAACGGGTTCGACGTCCACTTATATATGCGTATTACATGAGCTGTAGCCAGGTATAGCTCTCTCGGCGTGGATAGTGATCTTCGAGAACAAAGAACGACCTGTTATAACTCACGAAATCAACCCTTGGGCGCCGCTCTCCCGTCCTTGGGCCTCGCCCCGAGTGACCGTTGGTGACAAGTACACAAAAGCCGTCCCACACATCCACTCATCCCCTGGTAGATGAGACCCTCATACAACTGACGTTCAGCCGGTACCTGATCCTTGTTCATAGGGCTTGTTCATAGCGTGATTGCTGTCTTTCCTTTGTCATTCTTGTCTTCCCCCGTCGATCTGTGACCAAGAGCTAGCTAAATCGACTCGATTGACGTTTTGACGAGTGACGTCTCGACCATGGTCGTGTCGAGAACATATCAAATAGTGGAAGCGAATACTTACTACAATATTGCCTTTGAAGAACCATATTTTTGTCGTACTTGGCGTGGCTTCCCCTGAATGTGTTTGTTGCACCGCCTTCACCGTTACGTGGTACTATCCAGTATTTATGCAGGTCCTATCGGTGACCTGCCGCCCGTTCTTGTTATTTTTTTTTTTTTTTTTTTTTTTTTTTTTTTTTTTTTTTTTTTGAGTGTGCATTGACGTCTGCGTCGCAATCATTGGACCCTACCATGGCACTGGAACGGTCGAGGCGAATAGACAATAGAAAGCAAGCGTTAAGTCTGATCTTAGCCACAGTGGTTGGGGATTTAAAGCATAGTATGGATTGCTTATTGCCACATAGTGTAGTCCGTATCTAACGTGGTTCGATCGATGGTCATTTTACGTCTCAACAATACCGGTTTATGGATCGTATGTTGAAATTCTTCTCATTTTCCTATTTCACTGGACAATCATTTCTCACGGTGATTGTCCTCTGTCCCTCCATTTTGGTGTGTGATCGAGCACAATTCCATGCAAGACAAAACAATAAAGGGTCCCGAAAAGAAGATGGAGGGTGGTATCCAGGAAAAAGAAACAAAGATAGAAGCAGAAACGGCACCTGGTCGAAGGCATATGTGCTGTGTAATACCGCTTAGTCTGGCTGGTTTGCAGGTCGTGCCTTCTCCAACTGGTTGCCCCCACCTGCACTTTCCCGGTTGGCAAAAGCATCATGCAGGCCGTTTTGCGGCTCCATGTCCTTCGAATGCGCCTTCCTCGAGACCACTCTGCGCGGGTGGCCGTCCTGCGCTCCTTCCTCCGCATGTCGTCGGGTCTGGCCAATGGCGGCCCGCAGCCGTCCTTATCTATTACACGACGCTGTTAGTGTTATCAATTTGTGGGTCCATTTCCGACAGGGGTTCGCACCGTCACTTAAGATACAAGTGCAAGCCACCGAGGCCACTTGCAGGGGATGCCCAATGCATCGGTGATACTCGACTCTCGAAGTGATATCTACCTCTTTGCTGGAGTCTCGACACGATGAAATATGTCTTGCTGATACGGTGGACCCACTTTTATATCGAATACAAGCCCTGCGTCGAAGGAAGAATCGGAGATGGCTTTCAGAAGTGTCTTTTTCGACAACATTGCGGTCTCTCTCGCCCTGTTTGTCATTTTCACACCTTAATTTCGCCCGCATGACGATGCCCAGCTGTTTCTAGTTGTCAAAAAGGACAAAAGACGACAAAAGACGACCGAATACCGTTGGCACCTTATTTTCTCCATTCGAATACTCCTATTTCTATCGTTTTGCCAAACCTGGGCGACTTGCCTTACCTCTCGTAATATTCCCTTCATGGAGTCGCCGTCCATCCAGTGTCGTTTTGTATTTTCTTATTTCCTGCTTCTGTTTTCCTCATAGATTTTAAATTTCGCTGCCGTTTAGGTTTCTTTTTCCGGGTTGCTGCCTCCTGGATGCACGTTGTAACATCCGCCTGATTCATAGACCATGACTTGTCGTTTTCTTTTCCTTTTCTTTTTGCTTTTCTTTCGTGTCAACGGAGTCGCAGATAAGCTCCAATGGACAGACGTTCCGCATCCTTCCACTCACATCCACCACTCATGCCACTTGCATCGGTCACACCCATCACCCACTCTTCTCCTCCACCTCCACTCTCCGCTGTATCCTTATCATCGAGCCGGACGGCTCCCACGTACATGGGGTTCTGCTTGGTCGATTTCCTTTTCACCCCCCTGTTCCAGTGTTTTGGTACACTGTAACAAGTACGGTGCAATACTCCGTACTTTGAATTCGATGTATTTTGCCTCATACTTTCCACTGCAAATCTAGACCACAGCCCGCAGCCGTGAGAATAGCAGCGGTATATTCTACGGAGTACTGCATGGCATAGTCTACATCACACTGGTCGACGCCTTCTTCATCTCCTCATCTCGTCTTGTGCTGGACTGTCTCTGGCCTTTATTTGATTCTGTCATTTCTTTATTTCTTTACTTATTTCCGTTTACTTCACTTTTCTTCACTTTAATGCGTATGCACCTACCAGCAGATCAAAAGACTCAAATTACCGTGAACCTTTGCTCTCCCGTTGTCTATCGTCATCTTTTTGAATAGTAAAGGATACCCTGCCCTGCTGCTTTGTTTCGTTTTCTCTCCTCGCCCCCAGTTCCTTCTTCCGTGTCTCAAACCGTCGTATTGTGATACTCCGTGTCTGCATACGACCTTCTCTCAGCATATCACACCAGCTGATACTCGTAGAGGTACCTTGTTTGCCTTTTCGAACTTTTGGCCTTTGTGTCGTTTGGCCTTTATTTTTTCGTCTCCTTGTCCCTCTGCTTCCCTGACGCCAATCCACATCCTCCGCTCCAAGCTCATCCGTGTATATACCCACTCGTATCCCACTCCCATCTCACATCCCGTCGTCATCTTTACACCTCAGAACCGGCAGTCTCTGCTCTTCAATTGTCCCTCTTTTCTTTTTCTTGTTCTTTTTTCTTGCCACTTTTCTCCTCCGACACCCCTCCACCGCTACAATGGCCACCATCGACGGCGTCGACCTTGACGACCTGCCGTACGTGCTCAAAGTGCCGTACAATGGCACCGGATCGACGGGCGGCGACGCCCTTACTGACAACCTCAACATCTGGTACGAGACGGGCGACATTGCATGGATGATCACGGCGACGGCGCTGGTGCTGCTGATGATCCCGGGCGTCGGGTTTTTCTACTCGGGCCTCGCGCGCCGCAAGTCGGCGCTCTCGCTGATCTGGCTGTCGGTCATGGCCACGGCCGTCACGACATTCCAGTGGTTCTTGTGGGGCTACTCGCTGACCTTTTCACACACGGCGGGGCCCTTTATCGGCGACCTGGCCAACATTGGCTTCAAGGACGTGCTGGCGCGGCCGTCCGTCGGCTCGCCGCGGATCCCGGACCTCATGTTTGCCGTCTACCAGGGCATGTTCTCGGCCATCACCGTGGCCCTCGCCACGGGCGCGGTCGCCGAGCGCGGCCGCATGCTGCCGTGCGTCCTCTTTATGTTTATCTGGGCCACGGTGATCTACGACCCGATTGCCTGCTGGACGTGGAACCCGTCGGGCTGGACGAGCCGGCTGGGCGGCCTGGACTTTGCGGGCGGCACGCCCGTGCACATTGCCAGCGGCACGGCGGCGCTGGCGTACTCGATGATGCTGGGCAAGCGCCGCGGCCACGGCACGCACGAGCTCAACTACCGGCCGCACAACGTGACGCACATCGTCATCGGCACCGTCTTCTTGTGGGTCGGCTGGTTCGGCTTCAACGCGGGCTCGGCGCTCTCGGCCAACCTGCGCGCCGTCATGGCCGCCGTGGTCACCAACCTGGCCGCCTGCGTCGGCGGCATCACCTGGTGCGTCCTCGACTACCGGCTGGAGCGCAAGTGGTCGACCGTCGGCTTCTGCTCGGGCGTCGTGGCGGGCCTCGTGGCCATTACGCCCGGCTCGGGCTATGTGCCGGCCTGGGCGGCCATCCCGTACGGCATCCTGGGCGCCGCGTTTGCCAACTACGCCACCAAGCTCAAGTTCTTGCTGCGCATCGACGACGCCCTCGACATTTTTGCCGTCCACGCCATTGGCGGCCTCGTCGGCAACGTCTGCACCGGCTTCTTTGCCGCCGACTACATTGCCCACCTCGACGGCGTCCAGGTCATCGCGGGCGGCTGGGTCAACCACCACTGGGCGCAGCTCGGCATCCAGCTCGCCGACAGCTTCTCGGGCGGCGCCTACTCGTTTGTCGGCACCTCCCTCATCTTGTTCGTCATGAACATGATCCCGGGCCTCCGCCTGCGCGCCAGCGAGGAAGCCGAGATCCTGGGCATCGACGACTCGGAGATTGGCGAGTTTGCCTATGACTATGTCGAGCTGACCCGCGAGGTGCTCAACGAAATTGACGGCAACAACGACAACGGCTCGCTGTATTCGCTCGACGGCCACGGCCACGGCCGCCATTCGGCCATGGGCGGCGCCGGCCATGGCGTCGGCGTCCACGGCGGCCCTGGCGGCGCTGTCCACGCGCACTCGGGCGGCATGCACGGCATCGGCATGGCCATGGCCCTTGGCGCCCACGAGAAGCTGAGCAGCAGCAGCAACAACGGCACCGTGTCCACGGGCGGCAGCGGCGTCACCGCCACGACCACGTCTGGGAACAACATCCCGCTCCAGAACGTGCGCATGTTTGGCGGTCCGGGCGGCAATCATACCCAATGACAACGACTGTCGGGCTGACGGGCCAGAACTGCGCGTGTCTGGTGATTCAACATGGGAGCTTGATACCCGTCAGTCTTTCGAGCGAGTGGCAAGCGGACGAGTGTAGGATACGTGTGGGAGTTGTGGGTGTTTCTGCCTTTTAGGCTGACGTTTCTTCTTCTTCTTTTTTTTTCTTATTTTTTCTCCTTTCTCGCTTTCTTTGTTTCCCTTCCTTTTCCTCCTTTTACGCACTCCTTCTTTTTCCTTGTCACTATACCTAATTATGATTTCAACGAGGTTGTCCACAGCCCATTCATGTACAAATACACACACATATACCATACACACATTTTACAAAAAGATACAAAGACTGAATACTTTGAGAGGCTTGACAGTGCTTAAGGAAAAGAAATGTTGATGTCGTATAATGAACAACGAAAACAATCGTTAAAAGGATGCCTTTTCATTTCGTGGTCGCTTGCTTTACAGTGCCTGGTGGCCCTTTCTTTCGTCTCCTGTATGCCCCACCCACCATACAGCTACTGTGAGAGGAACCATCTTGGCGCAGTTCTGAGTGATGAGCAGAAACAATACGATACTGCTCGCAAAGGGTAAATATATGAGAATGTGCCGTTCAACCAGCTGGTTGGTAGATGGTCGATCGTGCCTTCTCTCACTGCACAACTGCGCTTCAAGTTAATTACCCTGACTATCGCACGTGACCGTCGGGGCTCTTTCGCGTTGGGTGCATTTAATAGACGCGCTGTGGGTCGCGACTGCTGGATGCGGCCGCTAATTGCCTGCAGCTGACAATGTCAACAAACGGCCATTTTGTGTCCCTCCTTCCCCTCCTCCTGCCATTCCCTTGCTGTTGGATCTCCTGGCGACGATGCGACGTTGATATTGACGTTCTCGCACCCATCTCGCCATCGCTTCTCGTATCCGCCACCACAATCGACTATGGCGGGAGACGTCGTCATTCTCTTAAGCGACGACTCCAACTCGGACGGCGCCTTTGTCACGCCGCACCCGCCCACCGCATCGCCAGCTAACAATCGGACCAGTGCAGTTGCATCGTCACAAGAGGCGACGCTTCCGCCGCCACGGCTTAATCTACCGAAGCTGGCTCCAACGACGGCAGGGCGGAATGTGGGCGTCCATGCGGACGTCATCGAGATCTTCGATACCCCGGCGCCGTCCAAGCCAAGCCACCACTCGCCAGCAGCGCGGCTTTCTGCTCGACCTGGCGTCTCAAGTTTCCCCGTGGACGATTTTCTTACCTCTCCCTTCCCTGGTGCCTTTCCTACACCAAGACTGCCGGCTCTGAGCCGGACTCCGAGCCAACCACCGCTCTCCGCACACAGAAGCCCACCGCAGGAGTCGATGCGAGAGAAGGCTGCTGGGGCTGCCCTCGAGCGACTCCGAGCCAATGCTGCCGACAGCGATGACAGTACCGAGGCTGCGCAGGGCAGACCAGCGAAGCGCATACGGCTGTCTCCGTGTCTTGGCTCGCCGAGCGTGGCTCCCCGGCGTGCCATGCCGACCTCGCCTTTGGCCGGGACCACCGACAGCCCACCGCGGCACAACCTGCCTGTCCAGTTTTATTCACCCGCCGCGGATCCTAATGACCGCTTTGTGCACCTCGTTGACGATCTTGACGATTGTGACGTCTTTGACGACGCCCTCCCACCAACCGTACGCCCAACTCAAATCCCGCTGCCGAGTGCACCAAAGGACCATGCGGCATGCATTGACCTGCTGAGTTCTTCTGACTCGGAACGTGAACGGTCTCGGTCAACGACGCGGCCATCAACGATCGACTCTGACTTTGTCGACATTGACGACCTGCTTGCGAACCCGTCGCCCAGATCACGGCAGCAATCTCCAAAGCGACAGGAGCCACAACAGCCAGGAGCCGACCTCTGGCAAACCAATCAGCTCGGAGAAAAGCAAGCCGGACACCAAAGAGAACCCTGCGATGAAATCATTGTGTCTTCCAGTCCATCTGTCGTTTCGCCCGTTGCAAGGTCTAGGAAGGATCATCTTGGCGTACGTCCACCGACACACGCGCAGCCACACCGCGAGAGACAATTACGAAGAAGCCTTTCAGAGGGCCCGCCGTTGGTCTTTTCCGACGAAGAAGACGACGTGTATGACAAAGCGACCGCCGATGCGCTCCTGGCAGAGTGGAGGGAGAGCCGCAAGCTGATCGAATCGAAACTGCCAGTAAAATCACCCTTACAACCCTCAGCTCGACGAACCGCTCGGGCAGTGAAGAGGAGACCCTCGTTTGACGAGACTGTGGCGACAGACCGCCAGAAGAAGAAGCAACTCGACGCCTCTCTTCGGCGTCGAGCGAAGGAAGCCGAGAGGGAGCGTCGACAAAAAGAAAAGGAGGTTGAGAGAGAGCGGCGCAAGATTGCAGCCGACTTGGCCAAAGAAAAGAAAGCCAAAGAGAAGGCCGAGGCGGCCGCGTTTCACGACGCCAACAAGTCTCGTTTGACCAAGGCCGCGGCCGCACCCGAGATGGTCGTCCGGCTGCCCTCGACCCTGTCCCAGGCAACCAAGGAGACGACCCAAGAGAAGCTGGCCGCGGTCAAGGCCGCCCACGAAGAGTGGACAAGCCGCCCAGTCGACAACATTGTGACGTGGCGACGCAAGGTATCCAACGACTACAAACCGGACCTGGGCCACTGGGTGCCCGTCCCCACGCGTCTCGAGGACGAGAAGCATGCCCTTGTGGTATTGCGAGGCGACGAGTTTGTGCGGTTGGTTTTGGCGCGAGACGGCGACCCCGACACCCTGCATCAGACGGGCGGCCACGACCTCGACAGCCATGTGGCGGCCGTGAAGACCGCCTTTGCCGGCTACACGATTGTGTATCTGATTGAAGGGCTGAAGGACTGGCGGAGCAGAAACAAGACGATTCGAAACCGCCAGTTTGTGGCCGCCGTGCGGGGCGAGGCGGGCAGCGGGAGCGGGAGCGGTGCGCAAGCAGCGACCGCGCAGCAGGCAGCACGGCCATCACAGCGGCTCGGCCGACGGGGCCAGAAGCAAGCACCGCAGCACCTGGACGAGGCGCTCGTGGACGAGGCGCTTTTGGATCTGCAGATGGAGCACAGCGGCGGGGCCGACGGCGACGGCAGCGAAGGGCAAGGGCATGTGCTCGTCCACGAGACGAGTGGTGGCCTGGACACGGCGCATTGGATCAAGGTCTTTACGGAGCAGATTGCGCTTTCGCGCTACCGCCAGCAGCGTGACGACCTGTACGCGGCGGCGGCGGCGTCGTTCTGCATGGACAGCGGGCAGATTGCAACGGGCGAAGACGCCGCCGAATCGTACGTGCTGATGCTGCAGCAGGTGGCGCGGGTCACGGAGCCGATCGCCATGGGCGTGGCCGCGCGCTACGATACGGTGCCTGAGCTGCTGCGCGGGTTTGCCGACGAAGGACCGCTGGCCCTCGAAGCCTGCTTGCGGAGCCGGAACCGCAACGGCGCACCCTCTGACCGGACTGTCGGGCCGGCGCTGAGCCGGCGTCTCTACAAGGTGTTTACGGGCAGGGATCCGGAGAGTACGGATGTGTGAGCCCGTCAGCTTTGTGTTACGCTGGCATCTTTTTGACCGTTGTCTTTGTTTTGGGTATTCTTTTTTGGCGTCTTGTCCCCTTATTCTAGACACATTTGAGTTGTTTGTTATGATGATACGATATAAAATTGGCTACGTGGCGGACAGCGAACCTTTTTTATTGCCTTGCCGAAATACAACATACGAGATTTCAGTTTGAATGCATTGTTCATTTGCTCTGTTTGCCTGTTTGCCTGTCTGCTCACTGTCGTAAATGATCGACCGATCGTAGATGAAACCGGACGCCCGGACGAAGGAGGCGAGACCTCTATTTATTTTTACCTTATTTTTATAAATATCTTTTTGCATTTTTGTCCACTTCTTAAAATAGACAAAGAAGACCGATGCTGCGGCGTCTACGTGGAAGCCTCTGGCCTTGCACACCGGTCCTGGTTTTGAAACCACATTCTTGGAACAAACAGTCGTGTTGAACGACAGAATCGTGTTTACGTGTTTCACGTTTCTGCTTGCTGGGAGGATTACTGTCACACGCCCAACACACGAGAAACGATACTTCAATACCGGATATGACAGTCGTCTGGAACGACAAACCAGTATTAGTAAAGAGGGTAGCAGCACACACTCGGGGCTCTTTCTCAACTGCGAAGCTGCTTTGCAGGTACTCTACGAATCTCGATATACGACGCAAGGATATTGCAAATGCGGCACCCCGTAACTAACAGGTCCCGTAATTGCTTAGTATGGTTACGCTCTCGTCAGTCAATTCTGCCACAGAACAGCGGACAACTTATCACATTCAATAATGGCCGGTTGCCAAAGGAAAGGCACGCGCACTCCCATTGGATGACGCAGAAAAGCCCGACCGCACCTACGGCACACGGCATAGTCGCAATACTCTGTTCTTCCAGTCAAATGCCAGTCCCGGCAAACCGGCACACAATCGTCAGGATGTTTGCGTGTCGTTTTGAGCCTCCAGGCCCCGTTGATGTGAGGCTCATTGGCAGCCGTGTTCCGTTGGCGCCATGCTCCTTCCTCGCCTCTGGCATGACGGCGCCAAGACGGACAGACCCACTGTTTCTTCAATCTCCTTCCACGTATTTTTGCAACGGAGCAACACAGAGTCCAGTGCGACTTTTTCGCGCGAGAAAGGTTCAGTTTATGTGCGAGTGTGAGCGGACGTCCTTCGTGAGATGATAGACGCTGTCCACCGCGGTGCAATAAAAGCCACTCCGCGCTCCGTAAACTCAAATTGGGGCAAATACAAGCACACAAGCAACTGAGAGGAAGGAGTGAACGAAAAGGGAAGTGGTTTCGGAAAAGTGACAGGACGCGCGGCAAGCAGTCGTTAGCATAAAGTGGGCATTGGCAGGAGAGCCCGTCGCTCTTTCCCACAGACGGCTGCACCTTCCGTCAATTTGGCACAATTGCAATTTACAATGTACAGAGGAAAGGGAGAACTGCCCTTACCCTGGAGGAAGGAGCCGTTCAAGCGAGAGTCTGTCTGACGACTCTTCAAGGGAGACGCGGGACGACGCTTCACAAGAAGGCTCTATTCCGTGCTCCGTAACTGTGCCTGCCAATACCCGGGCAGAGGACACGCGACACAGGCCAGATACCAAGATACCGGCGTCCAAAGCAAGCTCTCACTGGCTTGGCGCAGACCCACCTGCCAAGAACTTGATTAAAGATTTTGGCGCCAAGATTTCCTCCAACTCGCCTTGCCGTGAGTCTATCGGCCGTTGTGTCGTGTGCTCGCCTGTCCAGTCCTCTTGTCCCTCCTTATTCCATCGTACTCCGTATACCATCTGTAACACCACGACTATTGCAACTCTTGTGTTGTTTTTGGCATTTGGCATTTTGCATTTTGCCAAAACGGCTGCACGGAGCCAAGAGCCAAGGCAACGCACCTTCCCGTTCCATTTGCATTGACCACAGTAGTGAACAGAACAAAAGATAGGAAGGCGCGTTTTGTTTTTGTCCCTTCCTTCCTTGGTCGCGTGCTTGCCAACTCTCCCAGGAACCCAAGTACTCCGTGTCCGCCGCCTGGCTTCGGCACGGTATGCATCTAGCGCCAAGACTTACGTATGCCTTTTTGCAAGGGTCTCGTCGCCTCCCAGTTTTGGCCTCTGCGAATCCACCGGGCTCCAGTGTGTGCTGCAGGTTTTGGCAGATGGTCCCTTGTCCGCGTGGCCTTTTGCCATTCAAGGAAAGACTCAGGTTCTCCGAGTCCTGTCCAAGTCCCGTCATCAGAACTCTGTTTTCAGAACCGATGGGCATTTGCTCGTCTGAAAAGTCTCTGTCAACTTCCTCGCACTGTGAGCTGTACTTCGCCAAGCATGCCTCTCCTTTCTTGCACTTTGAACGGGGTATGTGTACGTCTGCACCTTCCTGTCCATACACAACCCAAGACCGCCTTCCGCGTTGTCTTGGCCGCTCCTGCCATGCCTCGCAAGGGGCGGCGTAATAAGTGGTTATGTAGTTTGTCCCCATATGTCGTGTCCTTACTCTCGCTTCTTGATGCTCCGTCCCTGAGTTGAACGACCGATCATACTTCGTAGACGTACAAAGAACCAACCATCGCCCAGCCTCGGAGGCGGGTCGGGTTTGTTTTGTGTTCTCCTGTTTTTCACCTATTGTTTATTTTCGACACTCCTTGGCTTGCCTTTTTCTTTCTTTTCCATTCTATTGTCTTCTTGACTTCGTTTGTTGCTTGCCATTTCATCCTTTCAGTCACGGATTTCGGCTTGCGATTCGGCTTTGCAGATCCCCGACCCAGACGAGATCCAGCTGAGCAGAACACACACCAGCGTTTCCTCTACAGATTATATCGCGACTCTTTTGTGTCCCACGAGCCTGGACGACATATCTAGTGCGCCATTCATGTCTGCTTCCATGTTTCGTTGAACTGCGTTTCTCGCCTATACGTCGCCCACCATGACCTCCCTGCGGCATATCTTTCTACTGGTCGCCTCGTTCATGCTTTGCGGTGTGCTCGCGACAGCAGAGTCACCAGCACGCGTTGCTGCAGCTACTGTACCCGGCTCGACTTCAGCAGCCACCGCCGCCGCGAAGCAGCCATTGGCAAAGCCACCTGCATCACCACGCCTCGCAAAGAGACGGCCGCCCAACCGCCCCGTCAAAGGCGACAAGTACTTCCATGAGCCGGGCAGCGACAACGAGCTCGGCCACTACGACATTCGCTATTTCAAGGGCCTCGTCCCCTACGGCGAGCACCGCCCCGCCCTCCGCCATCTGATCCGCTCGTACCTGACCACGTTCCGTTCGCTCAACGTCGAGACCTGGCTGGCCCACGGCACGCTGCTCGGCTGGTGGTGGAACGGCCGGATCATGCCCTGGGACTACGACCTGGACGTCCAGGTGTCGGACGTGACGCTCTTTTACCTGGCCAAGCACTACAACCGCACCCTGCACACGTACCGCTACCGCGACGACGCCACGGGCGAGGACGTCGTCAAGGAGTACCTGCTGGACATCAACCCCAACCACGGCCTGCCCCGCGGCGACGGCCTCAACATCATCGACGCGCGCTGGATCGACACGTCCAACGGCATGTTCATCGACATCACCGGCCTGGCCGAGCGCGAGCCGAAGCGCAGCCCGGGCATCTGGAGCTGCAAAAACTTCCACCGCTATCGGACGCGCGAGCTGTACCCCATGCGCGAGACCGAGTTTGAAGGCGTGCCGGCCACGATCCCGTACAGCTTCGACAAGATCCTGACCGACGAATATGGCTCCAAGAGCCTCGTCGCTACGCAATGGGAGGGGTATGTGCCAGACACATAGACATACACACAGACATACACAAAACGCCAGATGCATCCTGCTAACCAACTAGACATACATGGAACCACGAGGCCAAGGAATGGGTCAAGAACCCCCCACACACGAAGCAGGCGCACATCGATGCCACGGCCGAGAAAGCCGCTTCGTCTGAAAAGGACGCCGCACAGACGAAGCGCGGATTCCACGGTGGCATTTTTAGCCACTGAGCATCGTTTACGCTCCATACATCATCGACCATCGACATAACAACCAACTGCGACCACGACCTGTTCGTGGACCTACATTTTCCGAACAGGACGTATTTCTTTTATATTCTTTGCATTTCCTGCAACCTACGACGGCGTTAGCGGACGGCCTACCTTGTATTTTTGGTTTCATGTATTTCTTCATGTTATACAGCATACTTTCTTTGGAAAAATGGCGTTTGGTTATGGGACTACGGCCGACAGTGGCAATTTCGATTTCTGTCGAAACTACCCGAGCTCTCTTTAGAAGTCACGCTTTGTGATGGAACGAGCGTGTTGTTCTCGTTACATTTTGGTGTCAGATACCCTTTTGAATGTGCAGACACGCCGAATGGAAGAGCCTAAAGCAACGAACAAGTTTACAAGTTCGCCATCAAGTTCACCATCATGAGGTTCCCATTGTGCAATTGCTTTCTAGCAGTGGTGCGATGCGCAACAGTATATTGAAATGCATCAAATGGATCAAATGGATCAAATGCATCAAATGCAATGCTGTCATAAAAATGCATCTCTAGTAAACAACAATAAACAACGATAAACAACCAGCAAACCAAACCATACAAAAACGACAGATACCCCCAAAACGCCCTCGCAATGCAGAGTCAACAGATGCCATGCCAGGCCATGCCATAAAGGCCAAAATACAGGCTGAAGAAAAAGAAAGGAAAGTGAAAACGTGAAAAGCAACAGCTACCGGCTACTGGCGAGCGGACTGGCCCGAGCCATCATTGCTCGTCGTGTCGTTGCCGGCAGCACCGCCCTCGCCTGCGGTGCCCCGCCGAAGTCGCGCTTCCGCCGCGTGCGCACGCCGTTCGCGGTCGCCCATCGCAGGCGGGACGGCAATTCCATCGACAGGTCCGGTCGTTGTCGCCGTCGACGTTCCCAGATCGCTGGATTCAGCGCCGCCCAGTACAAAGGTTCCACCGATTAAACCACCGGCATCGACGTGGTCGTGGTCGTGTTCTTGGTCGTCGTCCGACGAGGCCGTCGGCGGCTCGTAGTAGTCTCCGTCGCGGCCGCCCGCCAGCGTCCGCCCACCGGCGCGGCCACCCCGGCTGTCGGCCACGCGCTCCACCTCCCGCTCCAGTTCCCGGTACAGCGCCCAAAAGTGCTTGTCGTGCGGGCCGTGCACGTTGTGCGCCAGCTCGTGGCACAGCGTCTTGCGCACCGTCTTGTAGTCGCGGTAGCCGGTGAAGTCGTCGGTCCGAAGCCGCAGCTCAATGACCTGGCCGTGGTTGCGGTTGAGGCCCAGCGTGCGCGACGTGCCCTCGTGGTTCGCCTCGGTGTAGAGGCGGGGATCCATCTCCGTCAGCAGGCCGACGCGGAACTGGTGCGTCTGCATGACATGGCGGATGCCTGGGTCGTCGCGCAGGCGACGGAGGTAGGCAAGCGAGCGGTCCGGGTCGGGCAGGTGGGGCAGCGGCTTGATGTCGGAAAACGTGTAGGAGCTGGCGCCGGAGACGGTGTGCACGCCCTGTCGTGCAGTCTGCCTCGCGGGAACAGCACGCTGTCGCAGTAGGGACATGCGGGAGATGCGCCGGCTGGCCTCTTCACTGGCCTCACGCACGTTCCGGATGGCGCTGGACGGCGTCGCCAAGAGGGTGAGTTTGAGCTGGTTGGGCGGTTGCTGCTGCTGCTGTTTTTTGGTCGACCGTCTTCGCGCAGCCGCGAGGCGAGCAATGTAGTCGGCCAGGACATTGTTTCCGTCCTTTATCACATTGATCAAGCCGACGGGCGGCGGTGCAATCAGTCTTGTGACGGTGTAGTGCGTGGCTGGCTCGCCGTCCGCCGCCTGGCCCTGCAGCTCGATCTCGCAAAGGAGCACTATGTCTTCGACGGTGGCCTGGGACGGCATGTGGAACGTGTACGACTTCTTGCCATGGGTGACGACAATCTCGATGTAGTCATCGTCGGCCGAAGAGGCAGCGTCTGTTATTTCGTCTGCCGACATGGTGACGGGTGGTGGTTGTCTGTAAAACGATATGTATCTTGTGCACGGAGTATGATGACGCAATAAAGATATGGCCAGCTGAGAAAGAAATAGAGAGTCAGAAGAGTGCACGGAGCAAGTGGAAAAGTCGTTGCAGCTGGCCCTTGGCCCCGTAGATATTTGTTTTGTTATCACAGGGCCGCCGTAGGGAGGGCAACAAGGCGGGCAGGAGCGTTTTATGGGATGTCGTCGATGCTTCCGTGAGCGTCTGGCGCAACGCCTCGGCCGCCTAGCCTTGGTGCGCCTGCTTGGTAATGTTGAATGACAACGACGGAAGGCGCTAGCTTGGGGCCTATGGCGGGGGCCAAGGAAACGTCCAGAAGCGGAAGATTTGGCGGACCGCCTCTTGCCTGAGTGAGCAGTAGTAAAAGTACCTTGTAGCAGTGTTTGGTAGAAGGGGTACTTGTGGCGGCTGAGATTTGTTGCCACACAAGGGGGGCCGTTGCTCACTGTGTGCCGCTGTGGCGGCGATCCACTCGGCACCCTCAGTGGGCATAACGCGCTAGAGGCCACAACGCGGGACAGCTCTCTCTCATCTCTCTCAGTGGGCCATGCAGCCAATAAGGAGCTAATCGCGTTCGTGTCCTTTCCCTTTTGCACCTTCCGGCGCGGGCTGCACTCTGCTCTCATTTCGGCAAGAACAATCCACCACTTTTCCACTTTCCACAAGGGGACAGATAACGCTCGGCAGTCGTTGTCATTCAATCGCTGCATCCGACGGACTCTCGCTTCTTTCGCCTCGCCTTTGATCCCGAGGATACGCGCGTTTGCGAACCTGCGCATCCGTTCCACGAATCTGGCTCCCGCACGTTCCCCTGACGCAAAACCAAACCGGCACAGCTGACAGCTGCACCGACGATACGACGACAGCGGTGATACCAACGACGACCACCGGTGACGATAGTAGCTCATTTGCTTCGCCCCCGTTTGGGACTGTGTACTGGGCCTTCCGCGCCGCTGTGCCTCCTATCCTGCCAAGTGCAGCGGACCGAGAGACAAGGGCGCCACGATGGGGTTGAACGTTTTTCGCGTGTTTGGTACGTAACGACGGCGGGAGCGAAGATCCCATGATGGAAACAGAGCCGATGGCAGGAGGCAGAGAGCCCATGGGCTAACAGCAGCTGCAGGGGACTTGTCCCATTTGGTGTCGATTGGCATTTTGCTGCACAAGATGATCCAGCTCAAGGTACGTTGATGGGAGAAGGTGGCATCGATCGCACGTAGATTGGCAGCTGACTGGGGATAGAGCTGTTCGGGCATCTCGTTCAAGTCACAAATTCTCTACTTTATCGTCTACATTACAAGATACCTTGGTACGTCTCTTCCCTTTCGCAGCGGCGACCGACCGCCAGCGGCCCCTGCTGACGGACCGCGGCAGACCTCTTCTCGACCGAGAGCGCATACAACTTCGTCTTCAAGGTCCTCTTCATTGCATCCCAGGGCTACATCCTCTACCTCATGACGACGTCCTACAAGCCCACCAACGACCCCAACCTCGACACCTTCCGCGTGGAGTACCTGTTGGGCGGCGCCGCGGTGCTGGGCATCCTCGTGCCGTACAAGTACACCGTGTCCGAGATCCTCTGGGCCTTTTCCATCTGGCTGGAAGCCGTCGCCATCCTGCCGCAGCTGTTTATGCTGCAGCGCACAGGCGAGGCCGAGACCATCACGACGCACTACATCTTTGCGCTGGGGCTGTACCGCGCGCTCTACATTCCCAACTGGGTGTACCGCTACGTGACCGAGCCCCATCACAAGGTGGACTGGATTGCCATTGTGGCCGGCGTGATCCAGACGATCCTGTACAGCGACTTCTTCTGGATCTACTACCAGAAGGTGTTCAAGGGCAAGAAGTTCAAGCTGCCCGTCTAAGCGCCTCGCGTGGCCAAGCCGGCTGGCAGCGAGGTCGCGCGGTGGATGAGCTCGAATGAGGACGCCGGGGTGAATGGAGAAGAAGACTTCGATGATAGGACAAGAATGGACCATGGGAGAATGGGAGAGGAGAGTATGGAGCCGTGCCGAAAAAGGTGCCTCTGTATGTCTCTTGTTTGGATGTTGGTTACGGCGATGAGGAGAGCGGTATGCGGAAAGTAGGGACCATCGTACCTCTTTTCGCATGGCTGCGTGGATATGGAAGACAAAAAGAAAAGAAAAGAAGCAGAAGACGAACATGAAGAAGAAGCATGGCGGCATGCTGCGCGCGCATGCGTAATGCAGCTTTCGGCTCTCAGCCTCCAGCCCTCTGCTGGAAGAGCCGGGGTTTTATGTGGTACGGTATTATCTACGGCGTTACTGTTGTTTCTGGTTTTGTATCCATGTCGAGCTCGACGATTTTGTGTTGCGTTATTTTAATGTAGTATTTATTTGCGTGGTGAAATACAAGGCATAAGCAACACAAGGGACACGACCGACGTTGGCAGGGTCTGGCAGTGCAAAACGCATAAATGAAAGACGGTCTTGTCGCATGGTTTTGGGCGATTGCTGGGCGAGTCTCAGGCGGGTTTGAGACGGGCGATCCTCGCTCTATCCGACATCGCTCCTCGCGCACTCTCTGTTCCCGTCTCTCTCCGGCAGTTTAGATCGCCAGATTTTGACAGGAAAATGCCAAACGCATAATGGAAATGCCACGGGGCAGAAACGGGACAGTTGGTGGATAGGGCACTGAATACAACCTCGCGATGAATTCTAGTGTCACTATTTTGGTGATGGCGTCGACCAGGTAGACGGCGCCGAGCATTACGACGAGCCCTCTTTACCCGTTGATGTCGGTTTTTTTGGACTTGGTAACAACGATCCTTATACCTTGTCTAAAATGTCCCGTTTGTCGTCGTCCTGGTGTTTGGCGTGGATGGCGAGTCTCTCTTTAGGCAGTACATCACGAAACAAACATTTGTCTGCAAACCTGGGAAAGAAAACGGCTGCACGGCGTACGAGAATGGTTATATACCAGGACGAACGATTCGAAGGGCGGTATTGAAATCAAGGATATTTCTACTGTTTCTATTTTGTATCTAGCCTTTGCAACTCTAGTGCGTCGTAAGGCTTGCATTTGTTCCTTGTCGTGTCCCCCTGTCTACACCTACCGTGATGTCTGTCTCCGGCCTTCTCTGTCGCTGCTAGAATGCTGTCATTGTTTCAGAATATCACTCTCGAGAACAGGGAGTGCTGAACGACGTGCGCCGAAATCCGTACTTGTTCTGCCTCTGATTGTTGCAACGGGCATCGCGTCGCATGCTTTCCGCTTTGGATCCGGAGCACAAGGTAGTTCGACTGCAAAATAGTTAAAGACAGCGACAAGGGGGATGGCCAGCGCTGAGACGTTCCAAACCCCGGGTTGACAGGTTACGGGGGCGGACGCATGTCTTCCATGGAGACGAATGGGGCCGTATTGCATCTCATTGGCTTGACCGTATGCAGAACGTTTGCTCTCTGCCGTATTCTCTGTCTCCTCGGTATCCATCGCAGGTCATACGACGTGATCGCCCAATGTCCCTCACGACGTGTAGGGTCCAAATACGCGGGCGATGGAGCCATTTGGAAGGCCGCAGACGGGGAAACTCGAAGAGAAAAGATGGATTGCTTGGCCCCATCGACCGCAGGTGGCTACAGGTGTCTCGAACGACTTGACATCTCAACCGTCTTCATGCTTTGCTTGGGTTACTGTGACTCCTTCCCATACTCTCCGTCTTTCCGGAGGCAACCTCGCCGGCACCCTGGTTTGCCGTTTGTAGAAGAGACAGGTCGACGATTGCATGAATTGTTTGGCTCACGATGCCCGGAAAAGGGCAAATGGAAACTGATATGTCCATCTTATTCCATCCTCTAGTACGTCTTGCAAGTCTTCTAACCCGGATCTCTCTCTCTCTGTCTTTGTCCACTTTTCCTTTTACTTCTTGTCCCCCCATCTCATTTCTCCCACGGGTTTTGTTTTTTGTTTCCTTTTCTCTCTTTTTGCCTATTTACTTGATTTTCTTGCCTCCCGAGCTTTTTCGAACTTTCCTACCATCACTTTAGTCACCAAGGACGATGATTTCTTGCTTGTATGCCTTTTGTTTATGATACCGTGACCACTCTACATCACCACTACGTTTTATATCTACGAATCTCTCAACAGCATACACACTCCTAATACGCCCTCCATACTCGGAATGGCGAGACAAAAGTGCCACATGCGGTGGTGGCCAGCTGCAGTTTGGCTGCCACTGCTTCTCGCAGCAGCAGCTGGTCCTGCGTGGGCAAATAGGGGACTCGATATAGATACAGGCACTAGCAAAGCCCTGGTAGCACCAAGGATTCCAGGACCCAGCGACGGCAGCCGTGACGGTGGCAGCGGCGACAACGTGGTCGAGTTCTTTCGCCGACTGGCCGCGCCGCTAGCCGCGGCTGCTGCCGAACCGAACATCATGGCCGCCGACGCCGACGAGCAGATACAGCAGATGCTGCAGGCGGTTGCAAGGAGGGACGAGATGCGCAGAGCGCAGGGAGAAGCAGAAAGAGACCATGCAGCACCCGCCAATGCCGCACGCCAGCCGCGGCAAACACCACCACCGTCGCTGGCCCGCCGCCAGGACAACAGCGGTCAGATCCAGGCTCTGAGTGCCCAGATCCAGTCCATCTCCCTCGTCGCGTCGTCCATCAGCCAGGCCAGCCGCTCCGTCTCGCAGACGTCACAGCAGCTCGCCCAGCAGGTCACCCAGCTCTCGCAGTCCACCGACCGCCTCTCGCAATCCATCAACCAGCTGCAAAACTCGGTCCAGCAGGCCCAGCAGTCGGCCCAGTCTGCACAGGACGCGTCCCGGCAGGCCTCGCAGTCTGCCTCGCAGGCCGTCTCCAGTGCCATTTCGAGCGCCGAGAGCAGCGCCAACGCCGCCATCGCATCCAACATGGCCAGCCTTACCAGCAGCGCGTCGGCCATCATCGCTGCCGCCAGCGTCAGCGCGGCCAGCCTTGCCAAGGCGGCTGCGTCGCAGGTGCAGTCGGCGCAAGCGGACGCGACCATTGCGCGCGCCGATGCCGCCACGCAAGTGCAGCAAGCGCAAGGCACGGCCGTGTCGGTGACGCAGGCCGCCCTGGCCATTGTCGGCGCCTTTGTCGGCTCCTCGCTGTTGACCATTCTCGCCTTCTACCTCGTCTTGCGCTACAAGACGAACCGGAAACGCCGCCGGACGCGCCTCATTGCCACACGCGGTGAAATTGGGTACCCAAAACAGCAGGGAGGCGACGGCGATGGCGACGGCGATGGCGACGGCGGCAACCGGGGCACCTATGGCTACCCAATCGATCTCAAAGACCCGCCGCGGCCGTCTATGACGGGCGCCAACGCTGATGGCGACGGCTTCGACGAGAAGCGTCCTGAAGCAGCGTACATACGAGGCATGTCGGGCAGAGGTGCTGGTACGACCAACACGACCAACAAACCTGGCGCAGGTGCAGGTGCAGGCGCTGGTGGTGATGTCGGTGCTGGCTTTGGTTTTGGCGCCTTTGGATCGGGCAGTGGCAGCAGTATCAGCATGACCGGCGGTCTCCCGCAAGGGCCATTCGGACGGAAAGGCAGCGGTGGAGCAAACAACAACGGCAACAACAACGGCATCAATGGACGCTCGTCCTTCTCCCTCTTCCCAAAGACACCAACGGGCGAAACGGGGCCGGCCAACAACGCTGTGCCAGCGTCTCAACAAGAGCAGACGCAGCAGCCGGTGGTCTCCCCGTCCATCTACGCCACGGGCACCTCGACCATGACCAACACACTGAACCGCTCCAACACCACCACAAACAACCCGACGCGCGCACAGCCGAGCCTACAGCAATGGCTGCGGGAAGGCACCGTCAGTCCCTTTGCCACGCTGAAGCGGGACAGCCGAGAGGTGCGTGCCGCCGGCAACGGTAGCAACGGTAGCACCGGCAACAATGCTGCCGCCGGACCTATCGGCCTGGCCAGCACGACGGGCGGTCCCCTCGAGCGGAAGCAGCAGCAGCTACGCGCTATGATGAAGCGGTCCATGGGTGTCGGCGGTGTCAATGCTGGCGGCGGCGGACGTGTGATGCGCCCGGGCGGTTCGCTGCCTCTGCGAGACAACTGAGTCGGCTCTTTTCCATTTGCTCTTTCATTGTTTTCTTTCCCTGTTGCTTTTCGGGAGTTTCATTTTGATGGATTTGGGGCGCAGCATGGTAATGGAAGCGAGCGAGCATGGCGTTGTCGGCGGTTCGATGCATTTTCTATTCTTTTCCCGTCTACCAATCCTAGTCAGTAATGTCAATAAACACTCAAGTACCTTTTACCTGTAGCTCGCTTCGTCCTTTTTCCCTTTCACACAAGTCGACGACCCACAGCCACGCTTTGCCACGTGGAAAATACCACCGGCAAAACCGAACTCAATTTGTTCGGATGCATCTTCGTACTCCGTACGTCGTACGTCGCAGTCGTGTAGAGGTCACGGTCTCGTATTGACAAGCAAGCATGTCGTATACTCTGTGCTGTTTATGCTGGGCATCGTATCTAGGAGGATCGCATGCTATGTTCTACGCATCCTGGAGCTTCCAGCCCTCTGTCCACTCATCACGCCATCTGTCCGCGGACCATTGCCGAAAGAGGAAGCGACGTGGGGAGAGGCGGTCGGCTAGCTGTTTATCCTTGGCAAGACGCATTCCCGGCAAGCAGGAAAGAGGTAGGCTCACATGCGAGCATGCGTTTTGACCCTCTCTCCTCTCCCCTCTTTCCTCTCTCACTTTATCCTGATTCTTGCTGCCGCTTTACGATCTGGCTGGTAGGTTCTTTCCCGCTCTGTTGTGACTGTTCATGGGATATCTCTCGCTCCTTCCCATGCTTCGCCCAAGCCTCTCACCTGTTTTTCTCGTCTGCCTGCTCTTCCCAAATGGGGAGGACCGCACCGGCAGACCGGGTGTTCCTGCTGCTAACGGCACCATTGGTTGCCTTGTGCGAACACTGCCCCACTCCCCCTTCTTGCCTTGTCGCCCGTCCCCATTTTCAGCACCACAGGAACGGTCGCCGTTGTAGTTTTCACTCTGCAGCTTGCAGGGATATGAGGGGGCAGCGTGGGCAGGGCAGTTTTTCACATCGGGAACCTGCCACTGCGAACGTAACTCCATACAAATGCTGGTGGGAGCAAACAAGCCAGGCACACCCCGGTACGTTGGCTCATTAGCTCAAATAGGTGGCTGACTTGGTTTTACGCTCGCTCCTGCCCCCTGCTCAGAACGTCACACATGCGCCTTCCTCTGTGTGTTATTGTGGTTGGCTGGCACCTGCCGACTGGTAAAAAAATGGGTAGGAGGAGGGAAAGAGAGAGCGAATGGGAAAATGAATGATGGAAGGAGCCAAGGACAAGAGCCTGTTGCGAGGGCAATGAGGAAACGAGGCCTATACCACCCCAGGCCCACGGCCCCCCCTTCCCTAGCAGTAAAAGTCGAAACGAGAAACAAATGCATCGTCCAGCGTACTTTATCAACTGAAGCTACCTACCTGACCTTTTCGACAGAGATGCACATTGAATGATTTCGTTGACCATCCACGCGCAGCCTGCGACGCCTGTTTCTCATCGACCGCTAGCCCCTGGCTGCCGAGCTCTGGCAAACCCGTCATCAGGCCAAATGTCAAGCCACACCTGATTTGCGCCTGCAGCGTCCATCGACGGCCGCTTCCCCCATCTACAGCAGTACAGAGAACAGGGCGAACGAGACGGACGGGGGGACGATCGAGCAGACAACCGACGGCATACTAGGCAGGGCGAGAAAGAGGAACAGCCACACTCTTTGCTTCCCTTGCCAGCGAGCGCTGCAATTACGATAACAGCCGCGGCCCGGTTGACGTGTGTCAGTGTTTCGGAGGAACATCAAATCAGGCCAGAACCACAAAGACCTGTCTCTCTCGACGTCAGAAGCAGCCACACGACCAAGAGGCAACAAGCAGCGACGCAGACAGCACACCTATGCCTTGAGCGCTCGCCGACATCGCCATTCACCATGGATATGCCAATGGACCCGTCCGCAGAGTCGGCGTCCGCTATTCGGGATGCCTTGGGGCTCCATGTATCGCAGCAGCCACAACAGGACGGCACAGCACATCCGACCGGTTCCGACCTGTCGTTCTACGTCTTTGAGCAACAACACCAACACGATATGCATCCGCCTGGCACGGACGCCGGTGGCCTGGTGGCGCCGGACGGTACCACGTCCCATCGATCGTTTGCCGGCGACGACACGTACGCGGTCTGGTCCCAAGATCCGATGGACCTCGACTATGACCCTGAACTCGCGTCTTGGGTGAGCTCTTGGGATGCGCCGCCGCCTCACCAGACTGTCAACACCTCGCACCGGCAGCAGACACCTGCGCTGGCTCAGATGTCGCCAACGATACCGTCGCAGCACCAAAACCTGAGCCACCAGCACCACCATCAACAGCTACAGCAGCTACAACAGATGCAGCCCCCCCAGCGGCCTCTACCTCAGCAACCGCTGAGCCAGCAGCGACAGCAACAGCATCAGCATCAACTAGCCTTGCGCGACCAGCTGCCCGTACTGCAGCAACATCAACAGCAGCAACTGCCTCAGCAACAGGAACAGCAGCAGCAGCAGCAGCACCAATTTCAACAGTTACAGCACACGCAGTCATTCTCTAGCAGCCAAGCTTCAGTTGCGTCGTTTGAGATCAGCTCTTTGCCATCCAACTTTGCAGACCCCGACCTGAACAAAACTGGCAAGATAATGGGGCCCGACGACTTCCTCTTCCCGGACGACGAAACAGCGGCTGTGCTCTCAAACCAGGTCCACACCACGAATGTTCAGCAGAACACTCACCAGGGCCCATCGATTCTCCCATCCCCAGCTGCCGCCCAGCCTTCCGGTGCACAGCTGGCATCCGCCGCTGGCCTGGACCTCAACGAGCCTGCGACGCTGGAGCTGTACGATGACTTGCTCATCTTTTCGCGCGGCAGTCACCTCGCAGGTGACAAGCTGACATTCGACAGCTGCGATGCGGCCAAAGAAGCTGTGCTGCACCGTCTGGCTCTGAAGTTCAAGCTCAGCTACAGTTACGATCCTGTGCAGCGGAAGGCCGTCATCTGGAGATCGTCAGTTTTTGGGCCTGTAAACTACGAATCAACTCCGGCCATTGTTTCGCAACCACCGACCGTACCATCACAACTGGCTCCCCAGCCGACACCAACGTTCGCGAGCGACATACGCTCCGCACCCCCCGCCTCGCCGGCCTCCGCCGCACCGCCACCTGCGACGCCTGCCGTACCTTCGTCTCTCGGCCCACAGCCGGCAGGCAGCGATGGCAGCCCCCCCAAACGGCCTACGATCACCCCGCCCGTCATTTTCCCCCTTGTGCAACAAGACACGAACACAGTCGGGCTGTCTGTCGGCCTCACGCCACCGCCGGCCCGGCGGCTGAGCAATGACAGCAGTGCTGCTGCCTCCGTTGTGTCATCTCTGGCTCTGCCTGGTCAAGGGTTCCCTGGCGAAGACGACAAAACCCACCAAGACACGCCGTCGCTTGGTGACCGCCTGTCGAGCAGCTGGAGTATTTTTCATTCCGGCATATCGTCGCGGCGACCGCGAGGCCGCCGGGGTCCTCTCAGTGCAAAAAGCCGCAAAGACATCAAGGACCTGGAATGGGCAGGTGGTGCGTGTTGGCGATGCAAGATTCTGCGCCGGAAATGCGACCCAGGCATTCCATGTAAGAATTGCCCTGCTCCCGATCTCCGCGAAGACGCCCCTCCGTGGCCACTGATTGGCTGTCGGCGCGGTAACCTGCGCGAAGCAATGCCACCACAGGTGCTCTGCACCAAGTCCCGTTCCCTTCTTGCGTCTTGCTCTCACAAGATGCCAGCCATCCTGGCGGCAGAGAACGTCGTCGACGACCTGACAGGCGGCCCGCCACCGGGACAACCCGACGTCGTGTCGCATTGCTTCCGTGAAGCCGAGATGCAGTGCTTGTCCGACAACAAACTTGTCCTAGACAACCCAGCCCTTTTCCTGCGGACGCACGGCCACTCTGTTGCCGCACATCACTTCTCACAGTCCATTCGCAATGGCCGGTACAGAGCGAACGAGTCTCTCAATGTCACCTGCCAGGCTCATGAGACGTCCTCGACCTACTCAGATCTCATCTCAAGCATCGCCTGGGAGCTGGCCGACAACAACGAGTGCCTCAACGTATTGGAGATCGAGTCGGTTGAGAGCTTCATGATGCTTTTGGAAACAGCATGCCTCTATGAAGTGGAAGTCGGAAAGGTAAGACGCCGCAAAATTGGATAATGTGGTCTGCTGTGCCTGCTGTCATTGCTAACCTCTCTTTTTTTCTTTTCTTTTTGTTGTAGTCTCCGATGGTGTCCCTGTCCTTGGTGTGTCTTCGCAACTGCCTCGATGCTTTACGACTGAACTCGGCTCATATCCTCGATGCTCGCCTCCACAGCACGTGCCAGAGTGACCGCTGCAGTATCAACTGCCTCCGGGAGCTGGCCAACTGCATCGACACGTACATCGAAGAGCTGTCACTGCTGATGTTCCGCAAAGTCAACTTGCGCGACCGCCGGTGGTGGCTTTCGACATTTTACAGTTTGTGCATCCAGGCGTACGTTCGCCGTGCCCTGCTTGTCATCGAACAACAATTGCTGTACCCCGACTCGGACGACGCCGACGTCCTCTACAGCAGCCAGTATCTCCATCTCGTGACGGTTCTCTTCATTGCGGTTTCATTCCAGTACGACCCGCTCGTGTCCAGCAGTGGCGGGCTGCAGCTCCAGCAATCGCTTCTGGCCGAAGAGGACGGGGCGTCATCCGACATGTTTGTTCCGGATCGGTATTTTGCCGCCGGTCGCTCTGCCTGCGCGGTCCATATCTGGTTGGATGAGGGCATCAAGTCGTCATACCAGTTCCTGACACGTCTACTCAACATCGGATCACTGGATTTCGACATGGGCCAGGTTGACGGTGGGGCAGGTGCAGGCGGCGATGTCAATATGGAGGGCTCCGATGCGGTGTTGCCATTGCGGAGACTCCGTGGCATCAAATCCGAATCGTACTCGGCGTACTCGAGCCCCAATTCTTCAACGACGAGCTTTGCAAGCTCCTTGTCGGCGCCTCGGTCTACAACGGGCGTGATCAGTCCGCCATCGTCCGTCGGCCCGATGTCGTCCGCGTCGTCGCCGCGCACGTCCCTGCTGATGACCGAGCGACGCAGCAGCATCGGATCGCTCCCGAGCCGATTGTCTGCAGCCTCGTTCCCGTCCTTCAATCCCGGTACCATTGCAGCGACTCCCATTACTTCTCTGCCGCTCCCATCGAAGCCAGGCAAGGGCGCCACCGTGTCGCATGGAAAGGCCGGTTCCATCGTCTCCGAAAGCGGGTGCAGCAGCGTCGGAAGCACCGCAACGGCCACAAATGTGCTAGCACCCAGCGGCGATGACAACACCAGCGGTGCCGCGGCTAGTGGCATGACCGTTACTGACGACGAAGGGCAGCTGGTCTGCACGTGTTGTCCGAAACGTCCGCAGCGCTTCAACACGATGGAAGAGCTCAAGGTGCACCAGACGAAGAAGCCACACATTTGTGCGTTCTGCGGCCGCCGGTTCAGCCGCATGAACGAAGCCGAGCGCCACATCACCACCATTCACCTGCGGCCGTTTTCTTGGTCGTGCCGCCGCCTCGCGACGCCCTTGCTGGCATTCCAACGGGTGAGCGACGGCACAACCACATACGATGTCTGTGGCTTCTGTGGCCGCCAGTTCCAGCGGCCGGCGTCACTGTCGTCGAACAGTGGTGGAGACAGTGTGGCCGGCGCCAACGACAAGGCCGCCCATGACCAGGCCCTGACATTGCATATCGAGATTGACCATAAGCTGCATGACTGCAAGGCCAGTGCCAAGAAGTTCTACCGCGAGGACATGTTTGGCCAGCACCTGAAACTGTCTCACGCCGCTGAGCCCGGGGTCTGGCTCAAGTATCTTGAAAATGCGTGCAAGGCCGAGGAAAAGGAAGCTGGCATCCAGCCGACTCTCGCCGCATAAGTGGCACTTGGCAGCACATATACAGCAGTACATGACCCTTGCGTTTTTCTGTTTTCCTTTTGGACGTTATTGTTCTTTCATTTCTGTGCTTTCTTCTCGCTTGCACTCCCTAGGGATCACCCATTTTCTACCACTTCTTTTCCATGTACTGCAAGTTAAAATACCCCATACTCGAATGATACGAAATGAATACAAGGATGAGACGATAATAACTTTTGTTTGAACGAATGTGAAGTGTTATGAATGTAGTATGATATTGCACGAGTAGTGACCTGGTACGATAATGGCTTCAAAATACAGGATTGTGGCAGTCAAAGCAAGCTAAAGAAACAGCTCTCGGGTGAAACCCAGGTTGTTCCGATAAACAAAAAGAAGAAAAAAAGAAAAAAAGCATCCATTCCAAACTCCTGTCTGTACATAAATACCTCATAAGAGCCAAATGGTAACGATTGCCACGATGTGGTCGGTGTATGCGTGTGTTCGAAACCCAGCCAATAAAACACCGGGGTATAAAAAAGTCCAACAATAATATGGGTATCAAAAGAGAGCCAGAATCAGAGGGTATATACCAAGACGGGTTGATAAAACGATTCGACGAGTAAAAATATGGAAAAGAAAGGAAGCTTCATGATATGCCAAATGGGGGACATTGGGTGTCCAGATCGTGACGGGAATAAACTTAGATATGCTCCCGCGGGTCGACGGGGTTGAGTCCCAGGTCGGCCATGATAGCGTCATCGTCCTCTCCGGGGTCGCGGTTGACAATGGTTGACCGGACGCGCTCTGTGCGCGTCGCAGGCTCGCCAGACTCGACGTCCGCTGCACCCGCTGCAGAGGTGCCAGACGTTGCGGCCGCCGCGTTGTTGCCGGCGCTGCTTCCATTGCGCAGCTCCCAGCTGCCGACGCGCTCGTGGCCCACGCCCGTTTTGGAGACGGCCACATCGGCGTCGGCCATCTTGCGCTCGCCGCCCTTGAAGCCGCCGCTGCCAAAGCTGAAGCGCTTCTTGAAGATGCCCGACTTATCCGTGCCATTGTTGCCGCCGTGGCTGCCGCGACGGCCGCCCGCGAAGAAGAAGCGGAGGCCCCCAAGGAGCATGGCCGCCAGAATCGCCAAACCAACCACGGCCAGCGTCACAAGCGCCCCGATGACGCCTGCGACGGCGGGCGCCATGCCACCGCTCTGACTCCGGAGGCCTCCGCTGCCGCCGCCCGACGACCCGGAGCCACTGCTGCAGCCGTCGCCGTAGCCAGCATTCTCCAGCATGCCGGGGCAAAACACGCTCACACCATCGCAGGTGTCACACCAGACGGCCACCGAGTCGAAGCCGATGCCCTGCATGGCGCTGGCAAACGCAGAGTACGGGATGTTGACCTGGGTGCTGTTGAAAATATCATACGAGGTCAACTTGCTGTCGGCGTCGGTGTCCGGCACGTATAGGAAGCGCACGAAGAGGTCCGACGGGCCCGGGTAGACGGTGTTGTTGGCCACGGTCGAGTCGTTGGCCGACAACGAGTACAGCTCAAAGACCATGGCGCCGCCGTTGCCAGGGAGAGACTCGAAGACGGCGAAATCGTCTCCGCCCAGGAGGCCGGACAGGGCGAAGAAGGCCACAAAGGGCTCAAAGGAGCCGAACATGAGGCTGAGCTTGTTGCTGGCGCCGCTGTTGAGAATGTTGCCGCGGAAAAAGTTGACAACCTGCTGCGCAAGCATGCGACCGGTCACGGCACGGATCATGTCGCCGGTGTACTTGCCCGAGACGGTCAGATTGGCATTGAGGTCGCGCTGCTGGGCGGAGGCAAAGATGCGCAGGTCCTCGAGCAGGGAGGCATTGAGCGCGTTGGCGACCTGGGGATCGTGGTTGTACATGTACGCGGCGTAGTCGTAGAGCTCGTAGGCAAAGTAAAAGTTGGTGTTGGTCTCGGAGAAGACGGTCTGGAAGAGCGTGGGCCACAGCGACTGGTACAGGCCGAGCGTGCTGTTGTAGAGCGTCGCGGCTTCGTTGTTGTTGTGGTAGTCGATGGCCGACTGCTGGTACAGGGTGCAAGCCAGATTGCCCTGGATCCACGAGGAGGCCGGATCCTGCAGCGACGCGGTGGTGACAAGCGGGTACTGGTAGCCGTCGAGCGGGAAGTTGACGAGGGCGCCGTTCGCAAGCACAGCCGCCGAGCGGCCGCCGTTGTCGTAGGCGTACTCGTGGGTCTGCGGCGGGTAGAGGCCCTGCATAAAGGCGAGCGCACCTGCGGCAACGTAGCTGTCGCCGGTGCTGAGCACCGTGACCTGGTTGGTGTCCAGCGCATTGCTCTCGAGTCCGTAGACGGGGAAGTCGGCGGCGGAGCTGGCGTTCGCGGTGCCCTGGAGCACATAGCGATTGCGGAACGCCGTGCCCTGGCTGAACATCTGCTGGGCGCCGAGCGGCGTCAGCTCCGGGCTTGTGGGCCCGACCAGCGGCGTGCGCTCGCCGTACATGATAAATGCGACGGCGGACCACACGGTGATGTCCAGCGCCATGGCCGGCGTAGCAGCTGTCGCTGCCAGCAGGGCAAGCAGGAGGCTCTTCGGAAGCGTGAAATGGGCGGCCATGGTTTACAGCGAGCTGGCCAGTGTGTGATGGGATGCGATGCCGTCAATTCGAGAAAAACACGTATGCTGTTTTAGAATACATGAAAGATAAGAGAAAAGAGGAACAGGCGCAGGGAGCAGAGCACAAGACAAGATGAGGAGGGGAAGTGAGGAGCGCAAGGATCGAAGCTCCCGTGCGGTCCGAGATCAGACAAAGAGCACAGACGAGCACGAGACAACAGCACGGGGGAGTGACAGAGCCGGCCGTAAGATAGCTCGTCTAAGCTGTGATCGCCCACCTGCAGCAGCTCAAGACCAGATAGAGCGTCATTGTTCGCTGGGAGTGGCAGCTAGTGACTGGTCAGGCGAAGCCATTCCGAAGACAGTCGGCTGGTATTTGCAGGGCTAAGGCTGAGCTTGTTTGGCCGGCTCGGCTGAGCTGTGTCATCGCACGAACCCATCGAGACAAGGGCCGCGCCTGCAGAAAGACCTGCCGAAAGAAGTGCGCTGGGGTGGCCGAGGATGGATGATGCTGCAACGGTTGGTGCTCTTTGTCTGTTGGTGTGGATGAGTAAAAGAGGAGAAGAAGAGGGCGAAGAGACAAACAGTGGTACTAGAAGGTGCGTGTAAGTGGAAGGGACTCTCCACAGCAGAGCTCCAAAGCAACGGTGCAGAAAACAGTGGGGCGCTGCACGGGAAAGGCAAGACCAATGTTGCTGGCGGGCGCTGGATGGCCCTAATTGGTGGGGGGTGGACACTACCCGCCGTCGGCGCCTTCCTCGCTAAACCTTCTTTCGTCCTTTTGTTCTTATCTTTTTATCTGCCTGCAATGCGCCAGGTTGGGCCTTCCCAAGGTGTCTAGTGGCTGACTTGGCGTGATGGTTGCAGTTTCCTTGTCATACATTTCTGGAAGGTATGCTCCAAAGTGCGTGCCCTCTGGATTACCCAATACGTCACCCGCGCCTTCCTTTATTACCAGTCTCCCAGTGTACGGAGGTGGCAGGATGCATGGAAAGGTAGCAGCGAGGGGCATGTGATGGGCGGTGGGGGTCGCGGGGTCGTTTTGTCAAAAAGGGAAGGAAGGTGTGAAGAAAGTGAAGAGTGCCGCCAGGGAAGGAGCAATGAAAAGAAAGAGAAGCATGTAGAAAAAGAACAAAAAGAGCGGCTGAAAAGGACAAGCAGAACAACTGGTACTCACTTGGCCCCCTCACCGCCAACCTCATTCTGAGCACGTACATGCTTCACTGTTTGTACCATCCAGGCGTACTATTGCATGCTGCAGGGGCCCCGCGGCGCACTGCTGCATTCTGCCAAGGAAGGAGGGGCGCGAGCAGTGATGGAGGCTGGATAGCACAATGACGTGAGAGGGGAAGGTGCCAAGCAGCCACATTAGTGTGTTCGGCTGCCACATCTTCGGAAGCAGCGCCCGCTTCGGTGACAGGGCGGCATTTACCAAGGGTTCTTGGAGATTTCAAAGAACAAGGACAGAGGACACACAGGACACAGGACACAGGACACAGGACACAGCTGCATAGTATGATTGGATGGAAATTCATTGTATCGTCCTCCGGTTCGTCCCTGTCTCATATGCACAAATCACGGTGAGCAGGACAGCCAAGGGTGCAGTATGTGATAAGAGGCGTTTTCTGCATGCAGTATGCACGCCGTCGGCCTCAAAGAGACAGAGCCAAAACATGTGGCCAAGTGGCATCGCCCTCCTAATTGGTTCTCTCTCTCTCTCTCTCTCTCTCTTTTTTGGGAGTTCATTGAATCTAGCCAAGCAATGAGTGTTTTGCACTTGCCAGACTCTCCAGCCATATATGCTAGAAAATGTGAAAAGAAAAGCAAATACGATCCCCAAACGAGAAGAAAGTAAAGCACTGAGTGTCGAACTTGAACTTCTCGTCACGCTTGGATCCGCTGTATCGTTATGCAACCCTCATCCACCGTTCTAAGTCCAAATGGAATAAACAAATAGGAACTGTATCCGACATAAGAATGTGTGTTGAAGATTAACGAGATAAAAAGGGGGAATAGGGGAGTGGGAGCAGGATATGACGATGGAAAAGGATGCTGGAAAGAAAAAAGAAAGCCGTCAATGTTGAAGATGACAGGGTTTACGGAGCAGACAGCTCCTCGTCCACCTGCTTCTGGACCAGGGCACTGACAGCCTTCCAGTCGTTGGCCACCGTCGAGACGCGGCGCTCCTTGTCCTCGAGGCCAATGAACTCGGCCGGGCGGACCTGCTTCTCAAAGTCAAAGCCGGCCTCGTCCTTCAGAGCGGTGACGACAGCGCCGGCAAACTTGGCAGGGTGCGCCGTCGACAGGGCCACGTGCGGCACGCTGGGGCTGGTGCGGCCGATCGAACGCTCGGCGGCCGTGAACCCGACGGCAGTGTGCGGGTCGAGGATGTAGCCCTCGGAGCCGTTCCGGTACGCAGATTTGATGGTCTCGAGCGTCTGCGCGTCGCTGACGCGCTCGCTCTCAAACGTCCGCCGCGCCGTCTCGAGCACGTCCTTGTACACGGGGCCAAAGCCGCCCTTGGTCTTGAGGTCCTTGAGCCACGTGGCGACTTCCTGGCCGGCCTGCTTCTTGTTCCACGCGTCGTCCATGCCCGCGGCGGCCGCGAACTCGTACGCCAGGAACCACAGCAGGCGCTCAAAGTTGCTCGACACCAGGATGTCCATGGCCGGGCTGAGCGTCTCCTTGACGCCGTCCGCGTGCGCCTTGGCGCCGTCGACGGCCAGGCCACCGGCACCGTTCGTGCCCGCCTGCTGTGCCTGCTGCTCGCGCTGCGACAGGGGGTGCTTCTCGTAGCGGCCCGTCTTCCAGAACCGGTCGAGGATGTCGTTTTCGTTGGTGGCAATGACAAGCTTGTCGACAACCAGGCCCATGCGGTGCGCAAAGTAGCCCGCCAGGACGTCGCCAAAGTTGCCCGTGGGCACGACGAAGCGCACCTTGTCGCCGACCTTGAACCCCTCGGCGGCGAGCGGGCCCTGCGTGAGCTTAAAGTACGCATAAAAGTAGTAGGTGATCTGCGCGAGGATGCGTGCAAAGTTGATGGAGTTGACGGCGCCCAGACGCAGGGCCTTGTTGGTCGCCGGGTCGGCAAACAGAGCCTTGACAATGTCCTGGCAGTCGTCAAAGGTGCCCGTCACCGCAAGGTTGTGCACGTTCTTGTCGGGCACGGTGGTCATCTGGGCCTCCTGGATGGGGCTGACGCGACCCTTGGGGTGCAAGATGAACACGGACACGTCCTTCTTGCCTCGCAGGCCGTAGATGGCCGCGCTGCCCGTGTCGCCCGACGTGGCGCCAACCACAGTCAAGTGGTGGCGGTCGCGGCCCGTCTTGCCCTCGTTTTTCCGCACAAGGAAGTACTCAAACAGGTTGCCGAGGAACTGCAGCGCGACGTCTTTGAACGCAAACGTGGGGCCGTGGAACAGCTCCAGCAGGTACAGGTTGTCCTTCATGTGCACGAGCGGCGTGACATCCTCGGTGCGGAATGTGGAGTAGCTGCGGTCGATGATGCCTTTCAGATCGGCTGGTGGGATCTCGGACGGGGAGATGTAGAGGGACATGATGCGGAAGGCCAGCTCCTGGAACGACAGGCCGGCCCAGCTTTGCCAGTCGGCCGCCTTGGGGATGTCCTGCGGGATGAACAGGCCACCGTCGGAGCCGAGACCCTGGAGGACCACCTCCTCGAAGGAGAGCTGAAGGGGGGAGGGGTGTTAGCCAAACGTCGAATTGGTCATGGACGAGACGCAATTGCGGCAAACGACGCGGTGGTGCCATGCGCACACCGCTCTGCAGCGTACGAAGGAAGCAAAACATACATCCTCATCCTCGCCGCGGGTCGACAGATACCGCTGCGACGCCGTGTGCGTCTTCTCCGCCACGCCGTTGGACTGGCCGGACATTGTGTCTAGCGCGGGGTTGGGGCGAGAGGGAGGAGGTCCGGGGATATGCGGAAAGGAGTCGGGAGTGGGTGGTAGATCAGAACAACGACGATGCTGATGTCGATGTCGATGTTGCAAGAGGTTGCAGTCGGCACAAAAGAGCGAGTTGCTTTTGTGGTGCCGGAAGGAAGGAGGAGGCAAAGTGCAAGCCGGAAGCCAGAGGCCGAAATCCAACTGAGCAGCGAAGGAAGGAGCGCCGGGCCAAAACAAAACTTTTCCGTTCGGCTTGTGTTGGCGCCCACTAGAGTGCACTTTGGTGTATTTGGTCTCTTGGTGTATTATTTGACACACGCCGGCTTTCGGCGCTAGAGAGGCAAAGCACTGTGAGTCAAAATGACACCGACAGGGTAAATACCGAATATTGAATTGAAAGGGAACACTATTACGACGTATATTTTTACGACATATGAAGCATGAGAAATAGAGGGGCGGCTGGTCGTGCAAAGCTCTTTCCGCGCTGGTGGATTGGCCCCTGCCGTTTGAGGCACCGGCAAGGAGGGGCGAGAAAGAAGGAGCGACTGACGACAGATGACTGGCAAAGGCACTCCGTAATTACCTGCTACGCATGCTCACGTTGCGATGGTTAGGCGCGCTGACTGGCCAGGTGACACCGTAAAAGCTGGGCTTCTCGTATTGTGCATGTTGTGCGACACTGGAACAGGTCCGTCTCCCTACTCACAGTACGGTGTACAACAAGCAACCGGCAAACCTGGACGAATGGTTCCTGATTTTATTCGCTGTTGGGTGCCTCGGAAGTGAAACGGAGATGTGGCAGCTGGTGACAGCTGACAAAATATGTGGGTCTTTCTTATCGCACACCTGCCACGCTTATCGGAATCGGACGGCCCCAGCTGTCACAACGGCCAAGACCTCCAAGCTGTCCTTTTGCTCTGGTTGTCGCTGTCCTTTTGTCTCGACGTCAGACCGCAACCCTCCATCGCGGCGCAAACAGCACTCGATCGTCGGCGGGATATTTCTGGAATCAGGCCAGATCATACCGTGAGAACTGCACCTGAAACCCTCCCTCATTCCCGTTTTCTTTATTATTTTTGCATTGCCTCTTTTTTTCCCTCCCTCACTTCCTTAATTGTTTTATTTTTTTTTGTTTTTCATTTCAGGTCTGTGTTCCTCTTCATTGTAGGTTCGACGACAAAGGCCGGGCTTGCTCGTATTCTTTTGGCCTCCTCTGACTGCATTGGCCGTCTTGTACTGGCCGTTGTGCCTCCAACGCACTGCTCAGCGTCAGTCAACAACGTCCCCCCTCTCCGTCCATCACAGCCCCTCTACTACTATGGCAAGACGCACAATATCCTGGCGGCTCGCATTTGCGGGCCTCTTCCTCTTTGCCTGCCACGCCCTCGCTGCGTCGGCCGTTCTCGGTGTCGACCTCGGCACGGAATACATCAAAGCGGCGCTCGTCAAGCCCGGCATCCCCCTCGACATTGTCCTCACCAAGGACTCGCGGCGGAAAGAAATCTCCGCCGTTGCTTTCAAGACGCCACAAGGCGGGCCCAAGGCCGGCGTCTACCCCGAGCGCGCATACGGCTCCGATGCCATGGCCCTGGCGGCCCGCTTCCCCGGAGACGTCTTCCCCAACCTCAAGGCCCTTCTTGGCCTGACCATGGACGGCAGCGACGACGCGAATGCTGTGATCCAAGAATACGCCGCTCGCCACCCGGCTCTGAAGCTCGAGGCCGCATACAGGGACCGCCAGACCGTTGCACTCAAGAGCGGCGGGGCCTTTGTCGACAGCGAAGACGCCTGGATGGTCGAGGAGCTGCTGGCGATGGAGCTCAAGAGCGTCCGCCGCAACGCGGAGGCGCTGGCTGGTCCTGACACGTCCGTGCGTGCCGCCGTCATCACTGTGCCTCCGTTTTACACCGCCGACGAGAAGCGGGCCGTCGAGCTCGCCGCCAACCTCGCCGGCCTGCGTGTTCTCTCCCTCATCAGCGACGGCCTCGCCGTCGGCCTCAACTACGCCACCAGCCGCCAGTTCCCCAGCGTCCAGGAGGGCGGCAAGCCCGAGGTGCACATGGTCTTTGACATGGGCGCCGGCTCCACCAAGGCCACCGTCTTGCGCTTCCAGAGCCGCTCCATCAAGGACGTGGGCAAGTTCAACAAGACCGTCCAGGAGGTCGATGTGCTGGGCAGCGGCTGGGACCGCACGCTGGGCGGCGACGCTCTGAATGCGCTCATCGTCGACGACATGGTGGCCCAGTTTGTGGACAGCAAGGCCGCCAAGGCCGCGGCGATCACGGCTGCGTCAGTTCAGACCCACGGTCGCACCATTGCCCAGCTTGCCAAAGAGGCCGAGCGTGTCCGCCACGTTCTGAGCGCCAACACCAACACGGCCGCGAGCTTCGAGGGCCTTTACAACGACATCGACTTCCGCTACAAGATGAGCCGTGCCGATTTCGAGGCAATGGCCGAGGCGCATAGCGTGCGTGTCAACGCCGCCGTGCAGGACGCCCTGCGCATGGCTGGCCTCACCGTGGCCGATCTGGACTCGGTCATCTTGCACGGCGGCGCAACCCGCACGCCGTTTGTGCAGAAGCAGCTCGAGCAGATCTTTGGCGGCTCCAGCAAGCTGCGCACCAACGTCAACGCCGACGAGGCGGCCGTGTTTGGTGCCGGCTTCCGTGCGGCCGAGCTCAGTCCCAGCTTCCGTGTCAAGGAAATCCGTGTCGCGGAGGGCGCCGTCTACGGCGTGAGCATGAAGCCTGCGAGCACCGACGCTGCTGCCACCAACGTCATTCCCGAGCGCCAGATCTGGGTGCCAACGTCACACATCGGCCCTGCGGCTTCCAAGGAGGAGCTCGTGTACGAGCTGGGCGAGGACAACAAGGCCGAGGCCTCTGTCGTATTCTATCAGCACATTCCCGGTGCCGATGGTCAGCTCGTTGCGTCGGCCGTCAAGACATTTACGACCAGCAACCTGACGGACACGTTTGACAAGCTCGTGGAGAAGCACGCGTGCGAGCCGAGCACCATCCAGTTTAAGCTCGGCCTTCGGCTCGGCCTTGAAACTGGCGAGGTGGAGGTCGTCAAGGCTATTGCTGAATGCGAGGCAGAAGGTCCCGAGAAGGAGAGCCTCATGGATGGTGTGAAGAACCTGTTTGGCTTTGGCAAGAACAAGGACCAACAGCCCCTCAAGGAGGGCGACGAGGCTTCCGAGACCGAGGAGGCGAATGCCTCGAGCTCCAGCTCGTCAAGCAGCGCCTCGAGCAGCAGCAGCGGCAGCAGCAGCAGCAGCAGCAGCACGACCTCTTCCTCCACTACCAGCTCCTCGTCTACATCTTCCTCGCCGACCCCAGCCGCTGCCGATCCCAGCGAGCCGGCTAAGAAGGTGCCGGTCGCCATTCCCATCAAGTTTACCCTGGAAAAGGCCGGCACTCGTGCCCTGTCTGACAGCGAGATGCAGACGGTAAAGAAGCGTCTGCAGGCGTTTGATGCGTCTGATCGCGCCCGTGTCCAGCGCGAGGAGAGCTTCAACCAGCTCGAGGCCTTTACCTACAAGGTGCGCGGCCTGCTCGAGAGTGACAGCTTTATCGCCGCGTCGACGCCCGTGGAGCGGGCCACGCTCGAGACAATGCGTGGCGAGACCAGCGACTGGCTTTACGACGGCGGCGTCGACGCCACGCACGAGGAGCTCAAGAAGAAGTACACGGCCCTCAAGACGCCCGTCGATGCCATTGAAACGCGCATCGCCGAGGCCGAAAAGCGCCCGGCTCTTATTGCCGGCCTCCGTGAGGCTCTGGCGCAGAGCCGCGAGTTTGCAAACTCGATTCGCGAGCGTATTGTCGAGTATGAGGCGTTCCACGCCAGCAAGTCGGCAGCGGCAGCGGCTTCGTCGTCGTCATCGTCATCGTCGACGATGACCTCGACTGCGGCCTCTACATCAGAATCGCCTGCCACTGAGGCCGACTTTGACGACCTCGAGGACGACGAGCCCCCAGTCGTTGCCGAGGCAGCCACTGAAGAGGAGCCCCTCGAGGACCGCGGCCCGATCCCGCCCATCTACACACATGAGGACCTCAAGGAGTCCGACGAACTGTCCGCCTCCATTGCGTCATGGTTGGACGAGAAGGAGGCCGCGCAAGCGAAGTTGGGCCCTACGGACGACCCGGTGCTGACGGCCAAGGAGCTGCAGGCGAAGCGCGACCACCTGGACAAGGTTGGCATGGACCTGGCGATGAAGGCCGTCCGCAACTTTGAGAAGACGCAGAAGAAGAGCGGGAGTGGAAGCAAGTCGAGCAAGTCCAAGAAGTCGAGCAAGACCAAGACGGCGACGGCGACGACCAAGAGCGAGAAGACGGCATCGACGTCGTCTTCGTCGTCCACGTCTTCGTCTGCAGAGGCCAAACCATCACAACAGGCCGCACAGGATGAGGAGATCAAGCACGAGGAGCTGTGAGTCGAGGAGTGCGTCCTATTTCTGTTCTTGCAAGGCATAGCTTTTTGTATTTATCCTTCTCAAGCATGCCCCGTAAAGGCCCCAAAAACCCCATAAAAAGAGAAAAAAGAAGATACCATTTTGCATCACATCCGTCTATGATCGCCAAGGAAGGGTCAAACAAAACGAAACACGGCAGCAAATAATCGTAGCACAGCCAAGCAACATTGTGCTTGCCTCTTCCTTGGCATGCAGGAAAGCGTATATAAAAACACGGTAGGGATTGTGAACTTTACTATTTGCATCTGTTTGTGTTTTACTTTGATATGTTTTATTGATATGATTTTGTTGACTTTTATGTTTCTTTTTTAAAAAAATGTATATATATATATAAATGTACACACTTCTAACAGAAAATCCAGACGACTGAGAAGGCAATCAATATTATAAATAACTCCGACTTTCTCCTACTGACACTGACGTCTTGTCAATGCCGTTCGAGACACTATAGATATATGGCCAGAGTTGTTTCTCGCTGACTCTGTTCAACGAGATTGTTCTCCTTCTGTAGAAAATTAATGAGGCCGTCGTGCAATTACAAACGGAGCACAACAAACCGAGCACCACCAGAAACAACCGAACACGACAGTGACATTGACAAGACACAAGAACACAAGAGAAGGAGAAACAAAGAAACGAGACGCGCCCAGAACGTACAAACACTGTGGCGGCCACAATGTCGTACGGAACACAGACGAGACACAGTCGACCAACGTGCGTATGAAGGAGACATTTGCGGGGAGGTGCATCTGATGGTTCACTTTTACTCTCTAGCATCTAGGCCTGGTCTCGAGCATCACCAAAAATGGGAGATTGCGTAGCTGCCGCGGTAACGTGTACTACGCGGTCCGGTGCAGAACTGAGAGACACGTCCACAGGCCAAGGCATCGCACACGCACAAGCTGGCCGAGGAAGGAACGATAAACGAGCGACGCGTACCTTCCCAGAGTGCGCCGTTTGCAACCCCAATCGTGCTCTTTCTTCGCCTTGAATATGGAAGACCAGTTCTGGCCAGATGGGGAAGCTGCGGCCAGCCTTAAAAGCCGTAGTCGTGCCTCGCACCTTCTTCTTCTTGTTTGACTGACAAGGCCTTGTCGTCCTCCTTTCCTGTCAAGACGCTTTCCATCCCTTATTTTGTTGCTTCTTTTACTCCTGCAGTTGTTCTCTTGTTACTACTTGATTTTGCTTTCTGCCTCTCATTTCACCCATCTAGCCACTGTCTGGCCATTGACTGCTTACAATCCTTAATTGTGCTATTTATCGTAAGAGGCCCGTTCAAACGCCGCTGTTGACCTCGCTGTCGTCATTCCTAATCCCTCGACTGAAAACGCGGCATCTTCTTTCATACATTCTCGCTATATCTACTTGCTCAGCATGCGGTACTCCTTTTTTGCGTCGTTGGCGCTCCTGCTGCGGACCGGTACCGTACTGGCAAAGCCAGTCCTTCATGATATCGCAAGTAAGGATACCAGCTCGCACATGTAGCTCGCGTTTCAAGATCTTGTACTTACTTATGATGTGTCCGATGCAGTCGATAAAACCCTCAATGCCCGCTACGGCCCTGTCAACATCGCCAACAGGGCAACGTTCGCAGTCGACCTTGTCCGCAACAATGATTATCGCAGGAATGGCGCAGCCGAGCTTGCGTGGACCTACGCCAAGTACAACAAGGACCCGGCCGGCGTGCACACGAATGGTAACGACCGTCTGTCCTCGGGCCCCATCGGTGCCTACAACCAGACCTACGACCGCGAGTACCTGAGCCCGGTCTACATGGGCGAGCCTGGCCAACTGTGCTGGCTCGACATCGACACGGGATCTGGAGACCTGTATGCTTGATGATGAAAACCGGGATAATCGTTGCTTTTGTATGAATGCTAGCCTTGCTAATACGCGTGTTTACTTGCTAGTTGGCTCTTCAGTTCCGATACGCCGAGCTTCTACTTGGACGGCCAAGAAATTTACCACCCAGAGAAGTCCCGTACGTCTGTCGACGTTGCCAATGCTAGTTGGTCCATCACATATGGCGACGGAAGCTACGCCGGTGGCGGTATTTACCGCGACTCGGTTCGCATTGGCAATGTGACTCTGCACAATGCGACGGTCGAGTCGGCTACGGCTGTTTCCCGCAGCCTGACGACCGACCCCGTCATGTCTGGCATCTTGGGTCTGGCCCTCAATCATTCGAGCACCACGTACCCGCAGCAGCCGACTCTGCTTGACGCTCTCCGCCCCGTTCTGGAGGAAAACCTGTTTGCGGCAGATCTCAAGTACCAGGACGTCGGCCAGTACCACTTTGGCTACATCAACCAGAGCTCCTACACGGGCGACATAACTTGGCGTACGGTGCTGCCTCATTCTGGATTCTGGGAGTTCTATATCCAGTCGATCCACATTGGCGGCGACAACGTCTGGCGCATGCACAACTGGCCCGTGGTGGCGGACACGGGCACCACGTTGCTCCTGCTTCCGACGGACCTGGTCGAGCTATACTGGTCCTTTGTGCCGGGCGCGTACATGAGCGACGTGTACTACGGCTGGGTCTTCCCTTGCAATGTGACCTTACCCGTGCTCGACTTTGGCTTTGTCGACGACCACTGGAACGCGACGATCCCTGGTCATTACTTTAACTTCCAGAACGTCAGCGACGCGCTGTGCTACGGCGGCATTCAGGACAGTATGGAGCCGTTTGGCATACTGGGTGACGCGTTCCTCAAGGCACTGTACATGATCTTTGACATGGGCCATTCTCGCGTCGGACTCGCCTCAAAGAAGCTTTTGGCGTAGATGGAAAACGGAGAGCTGTTTGTGGGTTGAAATGGGGTCGTCGACGATGATGGGGCCAACTTTGGAGATCGGAGGCAGGTGAACCCTTTATATGGGAGGGAGGGGGGAAGGGGTCTCTCGCTCTTGCCGCCTTTTCGGGTTGTTTTGCTATTTTTGTTTTCACACATTTGTCGAATATTCGTCTCATGTGTATCTCTCAATCTTGTCTTTTGACCCTTTTGAGTCAATCATCATTTAATGGCCGCGAACCACGAACAGCTTCGCGAGTCGAGGCTTTCTATGTCCTCTGGAGTGTGCCTCTACCGTTTGATTGCCGTTGGAAAATTTAACCGGGCCGTACCGTGCCGTACGTTGGAAGATGCACGACATACTATAACGGGCCTCTGTTGCAATTCTGCGGACATCCATTTCACCTATGTTCCACTTACAGGGATCTTACGCGCATATGTAACGATATTTGAAGACGGCAGACAATGGCAAGGGAGATTATGATAGTTTGCTGCGAGACTATGAATGTGCGATACTAGTTCAGTATGTCTCTATATATGGATATGGCTATGGGATATGGCTCCAGATGCACGCAGAAAGTGACCAAGTGAATTGTAAATGGTAAACAGCATATGGCGGAAGGATGTGGCCAAAGTGCAAAGGAGGGAATAGGGAATCGTGACGGGGGTTTGGTATTGAGACAGGGGATGACAAAGAAAAAACCAGGAAGAAAAAAAGTAGACATCCCCGATGCAAATATTAAACAGATGTATGTAAACAAATAGTGGCGCTAAAAGCAGGAGACGCCCGCCCCGCGGAAGTGAGATATGTCGCTGTCCAGCGGATCGAAAACTGAATCTGGTAGTCAGGCGTCGTTGTGGTTGTACAGTTGATTTCAGGTCCGGTCCGTGTGATGACAGAATACGTCAAGACGAGTTGTATGTGCGTGCTGTCGTTGTCTAGTAGCGGTCGCCATCACCGTCTGTCAAGTTGCACGAGTTAGTCACGCGGCACTCTTTCAAAAGCCTAGAGCCTAGATCCTCCAAGAAGCTTGGCTCGCCTCTGCACCTGACAAAAGAAAGCTCACCCTCACTGCCAACGGGGGTTGGCGGCAAAGCGCCCGGCACAGCCTGCTGGCTTGCGCGTGCCGTACCTGGCCGGCTGCTGCCGTACTTCTGTGCGTCCACCTGCTGCTGCTGCTGCTGCTGGCCCTGCTGCCGTTGGCGGTGCTCCAATGGCCGTGGTGTAGCGCTCTGGGAGTGGGTGTCGGCGCCCGAGGGACCGCCGGTGTTGGTGTTGGCGTCCGCAAAGACACTGTTGATGGAGGGACGGGCGTTGCGGGGGCTTGTCGGCGACGCGCCGGCAGCGGGGTTTTTGTTCTTATTGAGCATAGCCTCCATTTCGCGAATGCGCGCCTCGAGGGCCTCAAGCTCGGTGGTCTGGCTTGTGACCTGCTGCTTCCTGGACGTGGGACATTGCGAGTTAGCGGGCACACCAACATACGTATCGAGGGCATCAAATCTCAAATAAAGGAAGCCAGAATCAAGGAGAACACAATCACGCATAAACAGATGATTTATGCGTTGTTGACGCTTTCGCTGGTGAATCTGCAACAGGGGAGGGGAAACGAGGGGGCCACATTCTCACCGCTTGTCAACCTGCTCATCCAGGTCTGCAACACTGTTCTCGATACGGAAGATGTCCATAAGCTCGAGTGAGAAAGAACGCGCAATCGTTCTGTGCGGTTAGCGACTGAAAGAAAACAAGACATAAAGGCTGTATAAATCGGGCAGCATGGCAACATACGACTGGGGCCGGCGGCCGTTGGGCTTCCAGTCACGATCGAGTTCTTCGTCAGACATTGTGGGCGGCGATACTGATAGGGGACAACCGGTTGGTCAGGGGTCGTCGTCGCAGACTAATGAACGGTTCGTGTTGCGTGCAGAAAGAGAAGCTGGCGATATCGGTGAGGAGATGTTTGCTTAGGCAAGAGAGTGGGAGAGAGAGAAGAGAGGGAAATGGGAAAGTGGAAAAGGAGAAAACGAAAAGAGAAAGAACGAAATAAGGAAGGAAAGGCTGAGGACGAGAAAGGAAGGGAGTGTCGGGGGCAGGAGAGCAACAGGGAGCAACGAAAGGTGCGTTGTGTAAATATGGGGGTGGGGTGGAAGGAGTGATACAGGCGACAGCTCAGCGCCAGCCAAGCCGCAAAATGGGAGCAAATCTTGTTCGACACGCGCCCTGTAACGGTACTACTTCGCAGTGTCGGTGGTGACAACGGGCGACAGCTTTCACTGACGAGGAGCGAGGCAAGGGGTTCCCCACTTTTGCGGTCCAGCTTGGACGCTGCTTTGATTTGCACCCGCCGCTAACAAAAAGGGAAATGGAGACGCTACTGGTGTAATTAGCAGACATTTCGAGCAGTGTAGCAACTTTAGCAGTTTGCTCCTTTTTTATGGAGAGACGAAGAGCCCACCGTGCCCAGGTCATAAACAGTTCCCTCTAGTTTGCACATAATCCAGGCGTCATAATCAAATTTCAGCCCGTTGATCATCGTGGAGAAGGGGACAAAGTAACAAGAACGACTAGCGATCGATAGACGACCGAAGAGAAAACAGAACCAAAAGAAGAGCATAACTGGCACGGGCTGAGACCGACACGAGGTCGTCTGGGCATGTGCTGGACGATGTGTCTGGAGACTGGGCACGGGCCATACAGAGTAAGTGAGCAGAAGACAAAGACAAAGACAAAAGAGTAGACAGAGACAAGTGTGGTGACATCCCTTCACCCAGTACAGCGGTCGTGAAAGGACGTGCGCGCGTGTCTGCCCCTATTGGAGAATTTGATATCAGCCCCGTCCCTCCGTATTCGAGACGATCTTCGGGAAGATGCCAGGCTGGGCCCAATCCAATCTCCTTTTGTGTTTTGTTAGGCATTATGGAAGAAGGCTTTGAGGGCCCTGTCCACATTGTCAGTAAAGCTTCTGCTGGCACGCATAAACTGCCCCTGTTCTGGGCCCCTGGCCTAAGCCTCAACAAACCAGGGTTTCCGTCTTTGTTTTGCTTCGTCGCAATCAAACTTACGCATGCGAGCATTCTCCCAGTCGATCTTGCGTCTGTCATTCGCACGTTTCGTGTACGCTTCTTGTCCATGGCTGTTGCAAATGATGTGACTTTTGTCCCTGTGAGACTTGTGATGTATTACGGTACTATGAATTAAAGAATGGCCAGACACGGTCCCTGTTCATAGTGCGCCTGCATTGCGCAGCCAGCAAACGCATAGGCGATCCTTTCCCAGCCTAAATTGATTGTGCCTTTCGAACTGTTGCATTTGATGGTTGAATTGTGTTGAGGAATGGCAGAGACGTCGGTGATTTTAGGTGTGAAGCAGGGCCACGTGAGCCGCAATCAGATGGCCCCGTTAGACGCATGCGCCGAACTTGGCTAAACAAAACATCGTCACATGGATGCTGTTTCCAACCCCAAACGTCTGCATGACTGAATCAGCCAATTGTAGCGCTCCAGTAGCGCCTTTTCCTGTCGTGGCTTTTCTTTCCTTTGTTCATTCTTTGCGCTTCCCCCCATCGCCTTTCCATGTGGTTGCTGAGAAGTTGAGACATGGGGCGATATGTAGTATGCGGGGCGCTTGCGTCTCTGACCAAGTCACATGACCAGCAGACCGCCCGGGAAAAAATCTTCCTGCAAGGCCCAGCCAGGCTCCGACTGGCGCTGCGATTGAACGAGAAGAAACAGCCAGCTCCGCGGACCGCGAGAGACGCGTTGTATGCGCAAAACGGACGACACACGGCCATTTCCATCAAGTTTCGCGGCGAATACCCTCGTTTCCATCAAAGCAGTTCGCCGTGTCGGGCGTGTTGATGCAGTAGGGCCGCCCGAGCGCGTTTTGCTGCTTTCGCGCGGCAATTTGTGCTTTTGTGGTTCTGCCTGTTGCTTTTGCGGCAAACTTCGGTACGTGACGCGATGGATTCTCCCCTGCTGGTGATAGACTTGGCGATGGGATGCCCGTCCGATTTCTAGTCTTTCTTGTCACATCCAATACATCTTCCGATCACCTTCCCCTACCTGCGCCCTTCTTCGTCGGCGGCATCATCGACATCGCCTCATCCCTTTCGTCGCAGTACCCTTTCGTCCACTCGTCACCACCAAGATACCTCTGTCACCCCTCCCACACTGCTCACTAACAGCACGACATAGACCGTGGCGCCCATTCACCTCCTGCCGAGACGCGAAGCTGCGCCCGTCGTTTCCTGGCGCGGCGGGGCTCCTCCTCCTTGGGGCATGACGACGACTACCGGCCCTTCGCCGTCCATGTTCACGCCGCTCGAGTCGCTGCTGCTCTTCCAGTCCATTCTCAAGCACGGCGTCGAGCCCGACGCCTTTGCACGCATCGCCACCGTCCTCCAGTCAAATCCCTTCATACGCAGCGACGACCGATACAATGCTGACCGCCTGACCGCCGAGTCGCTGCGGCAGCTGTTCCTGCATCTGCTGCGGTCCGAGTTTGGAGAGGCCGCCGGCGAGAGCGGCGGTGGCAATGCTGCCAATACCAAGATTGAGCCGAAAGAAGCCAAGGATGCCAAAGATGCCAAAGATGCCAAAGACGCCAAAGACGCGACGACGCCGACCGACGGAAAGAAACGAAAGATCGACACGCCCCCTCTGCCAGCTGCGCATGCCGAGCAACTGCCCATCCTCGTCGAACGCCTCTACGTGCGCTATCGCGAACATATTGTCAACGCCATCCGCGAGGATGAGCGGCGCATAGAAAAGGTCCAGGGGGAGATTAAGCTTCTCGAACAGCAGGCGGCCGGTGGTGGAGGACGCGGCTCCCATGCTCGTGCCGCTGAAGCTAAGGCGGCAGCCGCTGCCGCCGCCGCCGCCCAGAACGGACGACAGCAACAGCAACAGCAACAGCAGACGCAATACGTCTCTGCTTCTCCCACGCTCAGCAAGAATGCTGGTCCAGTAGGGGCAGCTAATGGTGGCAACGCACCCCCATCTGTTTCCTCGTCGAGGTCTGATTCCGTGTCCGCACAACCTCCTGCCTCGGCACGGCATACGCCCGAGCGCCATCTCTCCTCTCTCGGCCAACGCGGCGCTGCATTAAATGTGCCCCTGCTCCCTGCCACGTCGCGTCCTGCGAACCAACCTCCTACGACGGCAACAGTTGCGCATGCTTCTGCATCTACTCCTCCTTCAACTACATCTATCCCAGCTGTGCAGCACGCACAGCAACTACAGCATGCTCGCACCACACCACAACTTACTCCTATTGCTCCCGCTTCCGCCCCAGCACAGCGTTCCTCGCGAACGCCATCTGTAGCTGCGATACAATCGACACAATCGACACAATCTCCTCCCGACGGCAAGCTGTTGCCTGCAGCACCTGCTGGGCAATCTGCCGCGCCTCCTCAACCTGCGTCCCGGTCTATTTCTCCCGCCCAACTTCCTCATCCCCCACCACTTGTACAGCAACAACTTTTGCAACAACAGCAGACTGGATTGCCACAAAATGCCAATGCCATTCAGCTACCCCCAAAGGTCGCCACAGGCCCGGGTTCCTCCAGAGCGACGCCGCCCTCCCACACACCAGGCACACAAACACCCATTTCCAATTCGCCCTCTACAACACACTCCGCCGCTTCGCAAACCGCGCAACCACTGGCACCTGTGCAAGCGGACCGGCAGCTGGCTCAGGCAGCTGGTCCGCAGGCAGGTACGCCACGGCCACTTGTTCCTGCGACACAAAAGCAGACACCGATTGCTCCGACTCCCCAATTCCAGCGTATCCCAGGAGGTCCACCAATGACCCCCGGCCCGCAGGGTGCTGCAGGTGGTCCTGGTTTGGTACCGCGGCCGCCGTTTCCTGAGCATGTGCGCGGTGGTCCGCCGTCCCGGACACCGACGCCTGTCCAGTCACCACGACCTGCCTTCCCGCATACGCCCATCCAAGGCGTTGGTGCTGGCGTGCTTGGGCCGCTGTTCCTTCCACGCGGCAGTGGCACGCGCTGGAAGCCGAGCGATCCCACACCGTCGACCCCTGGCCCCGACGTTGGCGACATGGCAAGCCCAGCATACGAGCCCCTCAGTCCCGTGCAGCCCAGTGCAACATCCCGCTCCTCGCGCTCAGGCGCGCGTGCTGACTCGGCCGATTTGGATATGGTCGACGACGACGCCTCGGACGACGACGCCTCGCCCGTATCGCCCTCAGCCGCTGGCTCGTCGGCAGCGGCTCTGCGCCAACCTAGGAACTTGCGGAAGCCGCAGTTCCCGGCATCGCGGTCGGGGCAGACCCCTGACCGCAGTATGCGTGGACCTGGTCGGCCATCGAGACATTCTCGCTCGCAAGGTGAGCGAGGCACCGTGGACGACGAGAGCCGTCCGATAAAGGCGGAGGCCTCGACACCGAGAGCGTCCTTTGACGATGTTCACGAGCTGGACGACGATGACGGCCACTCGCGTGCTGCTCTTAAGAGAAAGCGGGGCCGGGGCGGCGACGATGAATCCGTGGACATGTTCCTCCTCAACACCGCCAGCAACAAGCCTGACCCGTCCGTGGTTGCGCGCCGGCGCCTCGTGGGCGCGCCGACGCCACCCACACACGTTCTGTGGATGCGCGGCTTCCCCAAGATCAGTGCGTCGGCACTCGACCAGATCAGCAGCCACCGCCATGCCAACATGTTTGCGCACAAGATCCGCGACCGCGATGCTCCTGGGTATGGCAGCATCGTGCGCCACCCCGTCGACCTCAAGTCGATCCGCATGGCCATCTCGCAAGGCAACAAGGCCGCCAACACGGCGATCGCCGCGCTGCCCGAGTCGGAACGCGAGAGCATCAACAGCAGCAACAGCAGCAGCGTTTGGCTGCCGATTCATGCCGACCTCGTGCCGCCGCGCGGCATCATCAACAGCAGCCAGCTTGAGAGCGAGCTTGTCCACATGTTTGCCAATGCGGTCATGTACAACCCGGACTCGCACCGTGGACCCGGCCCGGCCTTTTTGGTCGGCGACACCGCAGACGACGACGACGACGACCTAGTAAACAACACGGGCGGCACCGGCGGCGACAACGCGCGCTACAAGGTGGACGAGGACGGTGTGGTCAACGACACGCGCGACATGTACGTCGAGGTGGAGAAGCTTCTTAGCGAGATGCGCTCGGCCGAGCGCCAGCGCGGCATGCCTGCCCCTCCGCCGGGCGCCAAAGGCTTGGATCTGCCCCTCGACGACATCGACGTGGTCGGCGTTGTTGGCAGCGGCGGCGCCGAGGGTGCCGACGAGGACGAGGACCGTCCGAACAAGAACGACAGCGACAAGAACGACAAGAACGACAAGAACGACGAAGGCCCCGGTGCGGCCGATGCTGACGAGGGATCCGGCACCGCCAAGCGGCGGCGGATCACGCGAGGTCTTTAAGGCCGGGCCGGGTTTTTGCTTTTGTCATCTTGCGCCTTGCGCCTTGCGCCTTGCGCCTTGCGTCTTGCGCCTTCTATCTTGTTTGCGAATTTGGAGCGTAATATATTCTGAAGCAACCATCGCTGTATCTAAAGATTTACTTTGGTGTTTGCTGGTTTGTTGGTTTGTTCGTTTTTTGGCTTTGGGATTTTACTTTCAAATTTGTATACCTACATGTACGGTAGTATCGTGCAGTGCCCTGTGGTATGTTTGTACAATATAATCACGGCGTCGTCAAATTGCGAGTTGTTGGAGCTGTCGCGATGTGAGCGAAACGTAGAAAAAGTGGGACTCCATTCTTTGCCAATAGCTCCCCACAATTCACGTGACGCGCTGGACGCGTTGTCGTTGACCGTGCCTAGGATGGTCGGCTTTTGGGTGGCGCTGCTCTGTCAACCAACCTCAACTGCTGCTGTACGGTGCACACAACTGTCCACCCGCCACGATCCATTTCACGAGCAGCACCAATTGACAACCGCACATTCGCATCAACGTTCTAACAACAACCCACACGATCACTACCTCTGCGACTACTTATTGATCCAACGAACCCTCTCTCCCACTGGCGGTCTCACGACCACCCCACCTCCTCACGATGTCGCTGGACAACTACTACCAGAACAAGATCGAGGCGATGAAGCTTGAGATCCTCAAGGGCCAGGCGGTGCTGCGGCGTCTGGAGGCTCAGCGCAACGACTACAACTCACGCGTGCGGCTGCTGCGCGAAGAGCTGGGCCTGCTGCAGCAGCCCGGGTCGTACGTGGGCGAGGTCGTCAAGGTGATGAGCACAAAAAAGGTGCTTGTCAAGGTGCACCCGGAGGGCAAATACGTGGTGGACGTGGCAGACAGCGTCGACATTGCCAAGCTGACGGTGGGCAAGCGGGTGACGCTGCTGTCGGACAGCTACAAGCTCGAGAAGATGCTGCCGTCGTCGGTGGACCCGCTGGTCTCGCTGATGATGGTGGAAAAGGTGCCGGACAGTACGTACGACATGATTGGCGGCCTGGACCAGCAGATCAAGGAGATCAAGGAGGTGATTGAGCTGGGCCTGAAGCACCCAGAGCTGTTTGAGAGCCTGGGCATTGCACAGCCCAAGGGCGTGCTGCTGTACGGGCCGCCGGGCACGGGCAAGACGCTGCTGGCGCGGGCGGTGGCGCACCACACGGACTGCAAGTTCATCCGGGTGTCGGGCTCGGAGCTCGTGCAAAAGTACATTGGCGAGGGGTCGCGGATGGTGCGCGAGCTGTTTGTCATGGCGCGCGAGCACGCGCCGTCCATCATCTTCATGGACGAGATCGACTCGATCGGCTCGTCCCGCGTCGAGGGCAGCAGCGGCGGCGACTCGGAAGTGCAGCGCACGATGCTGGAGCTGCTCAACCAGCTGGACGGCTTTGAGCCGACCAAGAACATCAAGGTCATCATGGCGACGAACCGGCTCGACATTCTGGACCCGGCGCTGCTGCGGCCGGGTCGCATCGACCGCAAGATCGAGTTCCCGCCGCCGAGTGTCGAGGCGCGTGCCGACATTCTGCGCATCCACAGCCGCAAGATGAACCTGACGCGCGGCATCAACCTGACCAAGATTGCCGAGAAGATGAATGGCTGCTCGGGCGCCGAGCTCAAGGGTGTGTGCACGGAGGCCGGCATGTACGCGCTGCGTGAGCGGCGGGTGCATGTGACACAGGAGGACTTTGAGCTGGCCACGGCCAAGATCCTCAACAAGCACGACGACAAGGAGGTGTCGCTAGGCAAGCTGTGGAAGTAGGAGAGGGACAGGCTGCTGGATGTGTTGATGCGGTGGTGTTGGCTTGCGGGTTTACTTTCGCCGCGTTCTGCATGGGCTATGGGCTGTTCGGTCGTTCGGTAGACTTTGTATTATAGCATTTGAAGACAGTCTGTGGTCATGAATACGAAGCGTGTCGTCTGCCATTCTATCGCGACAGTATCGTAAAGGTATCATAAATGTTGTTGCCGTACATGCTGTTGCACGTGATGTACATGCTCTTCTGTGCTTCCCAGTTGCGCTTTCCTGCGCGAGTGTTCCTTCCCAATTCCGATGTCAAGCCCGCACCGGCTCCTTCCTCTATTGCATAGCTTTCCGTTCACAAGCCCCTATTCTCTCCAGGTAGCGTTGCCACCATTTCATACAACATTACAATATCGCTCTGCTATCACGTCCTCCGCCGCGTCTATCAATACCGTCCTCTCGAGTCCTCCACCACGATTGTGCTCGACCGCCGCGGGCTGCGCGCCTTGGACAGCGACGAACGCCGGCGCCGGCTGCTACCGCGCACAACGACAGGCACCGGCTCGGCAACAGGAGTCGACTGCGTGTACAAGCCATACGAGGGCGGACGGCTGTGGCTGCGGCCATCGCTGCTGTAGTAGTAGCGGCCGTCACGGTCGTCGCGGCTGCGGCTGCGGTGGTGGTGGTGGTGGCGATGGCGATCGCGGTGGTGGGCATGGCGCGGCTCGACGTCCCGGTACCAGGCCTCACGCTCGTCGTTCGGTGGTGCGCCGAGGTTGAAACAAGATCGGAAGATCCAGAGCAACAAAAGGAAACCGACGACGGAGCCGATGACAATACCGGCAATGGCACCACCCGACAGGTTGTTGCCGCCGCCATCACCCGACGCATCCGCGACGACAGTCACCGTGCTCGAAGTGGCCTGACGAACGCGAAGCAGGTATTCGCGAACCACACGGGACGACGGCAGCGTGCGGCTGGGCTGCGGCACCCGGGGACTGAGGAGCGGAACGGGAGGAGGTGCCATGGTGATGGTGGTATATGTGGGGGAAATATGAATGTGAAAGGACAGAAACAGGTGGGTCAAGGTGGAACGCTGCGAGACGGCGCAGGGTCAAAGACGACTTCGAGCAACGACGGCAACGATGGATGTGAAGGTAATGTTGAAGCTGGGACGCTTCTTGACCGAAGTGAGACAAGAGACGACAGACGAGTTGCTCCAAGACAAAGAAAATGGCGGACACGCATACTTATGTGTGCACTTTTGAGAACAGAAAAAAGACGAACCATAAGACGAGCCATCTTGGACGATCATAGCATCGAGATGTGTCCCGCGTTGCGCATAGAGGTGATGGTGGCATTGTGGCCAGTACCACGCACAACCTGAGAGTCATCTACGTCATGGGCCATCGAGATTCGGCTGTGGGGACACAGCCATAAGAGCGCAATGTCGCAAAAGAGACGAACTGAAAAGAAACAAGCCCGACGTACAGAAGCAAACGGGCGTCTTGGCAGCCGTCTTTTTTATTCTCCGGCAAGGGCCAACCAATCCCTACAGCATCCTCAAGTCGTGCTTGTGCAAAACATTACAAGACATTTTGAGGCTTCAGAGGCTCGACAGTGGGCATACGCGCTGGAACATGTGCGATCGCACACCCCTGTCGTGAGAATATGCACGTTGACGATCGCGGCTTTAATTCAGGTTTTATCTTTCCATTTTGATGGAGATATATCACTAGCACGGAGCATATGCTGCGGTAATTCAAGCAACACGCCGGTTTGCTGGATGGATCGCCACCGGTGACGTACAGCAACCGTGCAGTAGAAAGCCGAGATATAAAGCACAGCACATGAGAGGACAGACAATACAGGCTCGAAAGGGAATCAACACCTCGAAAGACAACTAACGTCGAAGACACGCATTGACAGCAGCCCAGAATAAGCACTATTTCGTAATATCACATTGTATCCGAGATTTCCTAGCCTCCTCCCAGCCTTCCTCGAAGTCATATATCCACCATAGGCACGCCACTTAGACTCGCTAGCTTCGCGATGAGCTCGTCCTGCAGCGCCTCGTCGTTGGTCACCGGCTGCGGCTTCTCCGCCCGCGAGTTGACAAAATACTTGCCGCTCACGCCTCCCCCGTTTGTGCCGCCGTTCCCCTTTGCCTCTCCCTGACCCAGAGCCAGCGCTGTATAGGTTGCGACAGAGTCGTCGATGCTGTCCGGGGCCGACCAGCCACCCAGCTTCGTCGGCACCCACCCAGGATCGGCCGACACAGACACATCGAGGCCGCTGGCCCATCGCCGCGCAAACGCCTTGGCCAGCATCACCATGTGCACCTTGCTGTCGCTGTACGTCACGCTGCGCGGCATTGTCTCGAGCTTGGGCCGGCCGCCGTAGTGCATGCTGGACGAGATGAAGATGAGCCGCCGAGGCAGCGGCGCGGCCATCGACACCGCCAAGATGTAGGGTGCCAGCGTGTTGACCACAAACAGCCGTGGAAAGCCCGTATCGCGGCTGACGGCGTTGTCCTGGCCACGATAGACGCCTGCGTTGTGGATCACGGCATCGTACCGCGCACCCGGTTCCGTTTCGAGAAGAGCTTGCGCCTGTGCGGCCAGCGCCTTCGTCTCGGCAATGCTGCCCAGATCGCCGGTCAGCACGGCCTCGGCGCCCGGACAGGCTGCTTCTGTCTCCTGTGCCCGTTTAGCATTGCGCGCATGCAAAACGACTCGATGACCGTCAGCCACGAGGCGCTTGGCCGTCAGCAGCCCGATGCCGTCAGACGACCCGGTAATGAAGATGCGGGCCATGGTGATCCCTGGCGCCGTGGGTTAGTGAAACTGTGGATGGGTTTTGGCCAACGTGTGCGTGAATTGAATGCCAGGTGAAGACAAGAATGCCCCGAGGCTGGTCACCAAAGAGTATTGAATTTTTATATTGACGGTTTGACTACGACTAGCAACGACCTATTGCGTCAAGATTGATGCCTATGGCAAACTATCGCTTCTGAAAATCTTGGATTAACTCCGGCACGGCTCGCAGCCCACTGGCCAGGCCACTAAATCATTAAGACATCGCTCATGGCGTCAAGCGCCAAATGTCCAACAGAACTACTTCCGTCCACCACCAAGCGACAGCTGCGCCATGTCCTGCCGCAAATCGGCATCAAACCGAAGGCCACGGTGGATAAATTCGAGCTCTCGGATCAGCGCCGACGCCGCCACGAGCCAGAACGACTCAACTCGGTTGTTGTTTTTGTTTTCCGTTGCGTGTCCGAGTCCGTTCCGTTCCGTCCTGCGATCGTCCTTTTCATCTTTCTTGTCGTCCTTCTGGCTGTACGTGCACGCGAGACACAATTCTAGGACTGCAAGGCGCTGCGACCGCCAGTCTCGCCCTTCCTTGTCAAAGTCGTCTTCCTCGCCGTCGTCTCCATCATTTTCCCCGTCCACACCACCATCGCCCTCGTTTGTTCGTCCATGAGGCCGAATCTGTGCCGTGATCCACGAGGAGATTCGTTCGTACTCGTCCCGCAGCTTGCGCGACCGGTCGCGCTGCCGCAGCGTCTGAGAGCCTGTTTTGTTCACAATCGTGCCGATAAACACCTCGAGCTCTGTGATTGGTAGCGTCGGGTGTTCCGAGAACTCGTACATGGTCGTCAGAATGGAGTCTTCGTATGCAGACCGAATCCGCAGCGCCTCATCTGTGCGCTGCTGCCAGTTTGTGCCGCCAAGCAGCTCGCACTCATGGGTTGCCCATTCCAAAAAGGCATCATAGAACATGGGCTCCTCGTCGGCATCGCCATCGCCATTGCCATTGCTAATTGTGTAGCGCACGTCGTCTTGCCAGATTCGGCGCTCGTCAATCGCCCGGTACAGGGTGCCGAGCGTCTTCGTCGACTGGTAGTACTTGTAGGTGGGTGCGTCGAGCTCGTGCGTCTCGTCATCGTCAGCGTCGTCGCCGTCGACATTCTTCGCCATGAATTGCTCCAGGTCAATGTCCTTGCGGCTGTGCACTTCCACAATCGGTCCGGGAGACAGAAAGTCCGGTCGGTATCGGCTGGCACGGGGCATGTTCTTGAGGTCGGCCGGAATGCCCGTTTTGGAAAAGTCCACAGCTGTCGAGTGCAGCGCAGCCAGTTGGATACAGTTAGTTTCACGTGTGCCTTCCGGCAACTGGTCCGCAAGAATCATGTGGCGTGTCGCAATGGTACCCAAGTGGTCGGTGCGCACAAAATCAAGGAAGAAATCTGCAATGTCGGCCGTCGTCACGCGCCGCCCAATATTGACGGGATCTTGGCGCGGGTAGTCGGCCGGCACGAACGTTTTGAGCCCGGGCAGGTCACAGACCACTGGGTCCCATATGATGTTGAAAATATCACCGTCTAGATCGCCGCCGCTGAGCTGGCTTGGCAGGTCACGAACGCCTTTCGAGCTGAACACGATGCAGTTGCGGAGGTAGTGCAGTGGGTGGGTGGCATCAGCAGCGGGAGGATGCACATTTGTCGCCCGCTGGATATCGCCAGGATGCAGTGCAGGCGAGCGTGTTACTATCACCGGATTGCCATTGCCAGGCGGCGCACGGAAGCGGCGTGACTTGGAGCCATTCTTGGGAACATCAAACGTAATGTACACCTCATTTTCACGGAGATAGTTCGTTTCGTCGATGATGCCAAACAGTGTAATGCCCAAGGGAACAAACAGACGAGCCTTGTGCTTCAGCAGACGCAGCTCGCGCAAAATGACGGCGTCTGTGGCGCGGCGCAGGAAGGGATCTGTGCGGAAGTCGAGGCCCAGACGATCGGCCAGCAGCAGAAGCTTGTGCAGCTTGATGGCCGTGGCTACTGCTTGCACCTTGAGAAAGCTGGCCATGTTGTACGGGCTGGACGTTATGAGCTTCAGCTCGCGCAATGCATCATCCTGAAGCTTTTGAAACCAGGACGTGGGAACACCCATGTCCTCGAGGATCTTGATCAACTGGCGGTTCAGGTACAGGGGAATGGGCTGCGTGGCCATGTCGCAGATCTCAAGGTTGGCCATTTCTGTGCTCTTGAACTTGATCATAGAGGGCCGCAGGCAAATGCTGTTGTCGGTCAACCGTGAATCGAGAGCCAGCATGCCCTTGGCACCGGCAAACCGAATCTGAAAGCAGGTGGGCTTCTTCTTGCCACGCGGCAACTGCTTCCAAATTGCCTCGGCGGCTTTCCACGAGATGGTGCCGACGCCGTCACTGAAGACGCGACTGGCGTCCGTCGACGACACAATGTCCGGAATCTCGTAGACACTGATGTTGTTCTCGGCCATTGGCACGGCAAATGGCGTTTCTGAAAACGCCTGACCAATGCGAGCAGCACACCGGGCGGGCGAGTAGATTGTGTCAAAATTGCCCAGGGCAGAGATGATGGTAAAGTGCGTCTGCAGCTGGCCGTTGTCGTCGATAAAAGGGGCCACGAACCACATGGAGTGAGAGCGCAGAGAGGAGTGAGACCATCCCAGAAAGATGTAGGTCCGGCCGGCCACGCTAATGCCGTCGACCATTGCTCTGCGGAATCGATCGTAGACGTGGGTAAAGTCAACACGGCCGTTAAAGCGCAGGCTCTGGCCATCCTCGTCGCAGAACTGAACGCGGATGAAATAGTCGTGGTGATTGGGAAACTTGCGCAAGACGCGATTTTTGTTTTCGAGTTCCGGACCGTGGAGTGTCTGGTGCGTCGGCGTCACCATGACACGATGGATGGCGGTCAGGTTGCGGCCGGGGTTGACCAGTCCCTCGCGGACATAGAGCCCTTTCTCCATGCCTTGTTCTGTTTCGACAAGGTAGTCGTAGAGGGCAGGCACTTCGAACTCGCTCGGATCGTGGTGATTCGGCGTGGGCCAGTCAATGGCCTGGAAGAGTTTCTTCATTGCCTCGGCCGAAATGGGCGCCGTATCGTGGCTGGAGGCAAGTTTTCGAGCCAGCTTGTTCACCGTATCTGGATGCAAATATGCATTGCTGGCGAGGGCTTGAAGCTGCAACAGGAGGGAGAACGGCAGGCGCTTGGTTGTCGTGAACTGGCTGAGGAGAGTGCGCAAGTTCGCGTCGCTGGTGGAGAAATCCGGACCCGCGGCGTAGTGCACGTCATGCCGGGTCACGGTTAAGCCGCCTAAGTTGGCAAGACGCTGCATTTTGCGATGGATCTGCTCTGGTCGGACGACGATGTGATAGACCAAGCATTTGCCAACAATCTTGGCATGGCGGTCATCGAGGCCTGTCAGCCGCCACCGCTTGCCCGCATCATCTGGGGCAGAGAAAAACAAGGGCACCGTACTCAATGTGAGTGTGATGAGCCCCTGGGGAGACCAGACAATCTCCTGAATAGTGGACAGCGGGACGTATATCACGCGACGATCATCGCTGGTGATGGTCAAGTGCCGTTTGCCAAACTCTGCCAGACCCTTCTGTACAACCTGAACGTACTCGGGAACAAAAACGAGCTCGCCGCCATTGATGTACTTGTAATAGCCGCAGCTAAATCTCTCGTACATGAAGGACTTGTCGTTGGCAGAGGCGGAGGCAAAGGTGGGTTGCATTGTCTGCTTGCCGGTCGGCGCGGTTCCAGTCACCACAGAGTTTGTCTTGTTCCCGGTGTGCGGTGTGCCCTGCTTTTGAGTCCCCAACCGCTCGTTCTCTTTTGCAGCTAGCACTCCGAGTGAGGCGCGGCTCGGAGGTCGGTTACTCTTCCGGCACATGACATGGGCACCGAGGATTTTTAACCGCGAAGCGGTGCCACGGGGAGGACCCTTGCCGTGAGAAACGGAGCTGATGAGCGGAACCTCGCCATGGGAGCCGAGAAAGCGCTTGCCATCGTCTTCTGACAGAAATGTGATGAAGGCGTGCCGTTTCGTGGCCGCCTTTTCACAGTCGTATGCAGTGTCGGAAATCTTGAGGTCCCGCATAAATGGCCGCAGCTGCAGCAGCAAGCCTTGGCTGCTAAGGTTGCCCTGGGCGGGCAGGTTGTGGACGAAGACCTCCATAGCTGGACATGGCCGGGACGTCGGGAAGTGAAGCGATGAACAAGAAGAGGCGACGAGGAATTTGAAGAAGTGGAAGCGGACAATGGAACGACAGCTGAGACAGAAGCAATGGACGGGTTAGGAGGGGCCAGGAGGGGTTGAAAAGCTGAGGTGATGGTGAAAAGGTTGTGTGGCCGTTTGCCCGCAAGCGAATGAGCGTGTGGCCTGGTTGCTGCGGATGGCCTCACGCAATAAACGGAACGGCGAGGAGCAACCGAGATTCGAAGATATGCACGGCAGCTGTATTTTTGACGGAAGAGCAAGCAAAAAAGAAAAGGAGTGGGACAGTGGTGGAGATCACGATGTCCAGTGAAAGCAAGCTTCTGCAATCCAAGGAAGGCACGGAGTCATGGGGCAAGCACCTCAAGGCTGGCAGGTGCGTCTGAGCTATCGCGAGGCCGTGAGGCAGGCGCGACTGGCCTCGAAGCTACCGCGACCAGCTCTTCATTGGCCCTGGCAGTTGCCATTGCGAGTCTCCACTGCTCCAGGCTGTGACCCATACTGTGGTAGACTCCAGTGCTCCTGCGCTCTCAGCCGGCCAAGTCATCATCCTGGCAGGCGGAGACATTCAAATGCAATCTTCCATTGACGAGAAAGAGCGAACGGCTCCAGGCACGACGCGTGAGACGTGCCTTTCCATTTCGGGACATTTCTTCAGGTACCAGGCCAAGTCTCGCCACGAACCTAGAGCTAGGAAGTACTCTTCCCCGCGAGCGTCCTTCCAGCGGTCTCCCAGCACTAACTCAGCGCAGTCCCGTGCAGTGAGAGCTGCCCCACCACCCTCACTGCCGAACCGCAATCCCGCCGCGCTGCATCGCCGGTGAACGGCATGATGGCGACCACAAAGGGCCTCAAACCTGGTATATATTGAACGGGCCGCCCCGACTCGCTGGATTGCTGCCAGAGCCAGCCGGGTTTCCTTTTTGACCAGTTTGAGATCTGCATCTTAGCAACTGCAGCCCCATTGAATCGACTCTACTTAGCATCGACGAAATTGGCTTCATCAAACCGACGACATAGACACATCTTTTGTTTGTCGTTGGGACGCTTACGAACCGCCAAAGGTACTGAGCCTCTTGTCTTTCGACTCCTTCCTCTTCTACGTTTTCCTTCGCCCTCCTCCTCCTCCTCCTCCTCCTCCTCCTCCTTCTTATTCTCTGCCACCACCATGGCCTCTTCTACGCCCACCCCCGGCATGCTCTTTGTCACGATGGAGCCGCAGGACGGCCTGTCGCTCGACCAGTTCCACGAGTGGTACAACAACGAGCACGGCCCGACGCGGCTGCGACTGCCGGCCATCTTCACAACGGGCCAGCGCTACCGCGCAACCGACGGCGAAAAGCCGATGTTCCTGGCCACGTACGACGTCACGGACATGGCGATTCTAACGCAGCCCGTGTACACAGATCTGCGCGCCAACCGCAGCCCCCGCGAGGCTGCGACCATTGGCCAGGTGGCCGTCAAGCGCTACTTGTTCGACCTGCAGTCGTCGCGCCAGGCCGACGATTTTGTGCCGCCGGCGGACCAGAGCGACGGCGCGGCCGACGGCACTGTGCTCGTGTACGTGGACGTGACGCTGAACGAGACCGCCGAAAGCGCTGAGACGGCCGAGGCCGAGCTGGTGCGCTGGTACGAGGAGGAGCACTTTGGCATGCTGACCAAGGTGCCGGGCTGGCTGCGCACGCGGCGGTTCCGCACGTCCAGTCTTGACCTGCCGCCCAACGGCAGCGCCCCGCTGCGCATCGTCACGCTGCACGAGTACAAGGCGACTAACGGCCTGGGCGGGCCCGCGCACAAGGCGTCCATGGACACGCCGCGGCGCACCGACGTCTTCTCCAAGTACGTGGCGAACAAGGGCCGCCGCACATACTCGCTCTTCTACGTGTTTGGGAGCGCGCCGCGCGACCTCGAGCACCTCGCGCCGCTGCCGGCCGCCAAGGCCTTTGTGTCCACGGACGCCAAGACGGCCTCGACGCCTGGCCGGGACGCGGTTCTCCAGTCGTATGTCACGACGTCCGACGGTCTCGAGATCCCCTACCGCCTCGAGGGCAGTGCCGCGCCCGGTGCGCCCATTGTCGCCTTCTCCAACTCCCTGCTGACGTCGCTGCACATGTGGGACGACTTTGTCGCCATCCTCAAGACGCACCGCCCCGGGCTGCGCATCATGCGCTACGACACGCGCGGCCGCCATGCCATCCCCTCGCCGCCCGTGCCTGCGACCGTGTCCATGCTCGCGGACGATCTGCGAGCCGTGCTCGAGCACCTGCGCATCGCCAAGCTGGAGGCGCTGATTGGCGTGTCCATGGGCGGCGCGACCACATTCCAGTTTGCACTCACGTACCCGGAGCTTGTGGGCAGATTCATTGCCTGCGACTTCAATATCCTCAGCAGCGACGCCAACACGGCCGCCTGGAAGGAGCGCATTGGCGTTGCCGAGGACACGCCGACCGGCATGGAGACGCTGGCCGGCATCACGGTCTCGCGCTGGTTCCATCCGGAGACCGTCAGCACCAGGCCGGAGGCCACACAGGACATGGTCAGCATGGTTGCGGCCAACGACCGCGAGGGCTTCAAGTACAGCTGCCAGGCGCTGTGGAGCTTTGACATGCGCGCCGCCGCCAAAGAGCTGCGCGTGCCCGGCCTTCTTGTTGTCGGCGACGGCGACGGCAAGGGTGCTCTGGCGAAGGCCATGGGGGCCTTCCGCGAGAACATTGGCAAGGGAGACGTGGAGCTCAAGATTGTGTCCCAGGCAGGCCACTTGCCCATGTACGAGAACCCGCAGGCATTCTGGGAGGCTGTGGAGCACTTTTTGTAAGACAGAAGCGGGAATTGCCCTGGTCTGCTACGAGGAGATACAACGAAATCCAAAGTAGAGAGACGGCAGTGGAGATGCAAACATAGGGCCACACGGCGCTTTGCTGCAATTCAGTGCCCACAGTCACGATCCTCGGGTCCGGTTTGGGTTTGTTTTCCCCGATCCATATAGTCGTTTTGGTGGAAAATCGTGGAAAAACGAGATTCTCCCTGGTGACAAATGCTCCTCCTCATAGGCCGTCTGCCGTGTTGTATATTAAGGAACCGGTGATTGCTAACTTGACGAGTACTATTGGGCAATGGATGCGGACGGGACGAAGTGAAAATAAAAGAAACAGGAACGGGCAGCATTTAAGGCGCCGAAGATTCCGTGCGGACCTCCGATAATAAGCTCTGCTACCACTTTGGTAGTTGGAGCTCCCTTTACCATTTAGCCAGAGAGAACACAGCTGCGATGTGTATGTCGTATAAGTGACGGCAACGCATTGACAAAAGGCTTTGATTTTGGATGAAGACACTATGCATTTTCATTTAGGCCGGGCAGAAGCACCATCCTTGAGATACTTTTGCCTTGTTGATGAGGCCATATTGGCCGCGCTATCTCTGGACACTTGGACGTCCTGGCAACTCCAATCTTTTTGTTTTCGCTCTCTTATAGCCACTTTTCGTTGGCCTGCTACGGCTGCTGTCCCTTCATATAGCAACTTAACCGTGGAATAAGCTCCTTGCCGGCTGACAATGCAACTTCCCACAACACTGCACACCTGAATGGTCAACTGCTCTGCAGGTGCCGACTGCTCAGGCACCGAGTGATGTGCCATCTGGTCCAGAGCAAACGAAAGGGGAGTTTACCCAACTTTACCCTTTAACCAGCACGGCCGATTCGGGACCTAGGCCCAGTCGAGGACGGACTGCCAGCAGCGGGATGATCGCTTGGATGACGTCCAGTTATTGATGCATTGCTTGTTGCTTTCCCAATGTACCTACCTCGTTCTCCTCTTCTTTTACTTCTAATTAAAGAACATGACGGAGCTCGTTTCCTCGTCATCTCCTCCCCTCGTCTCCTCTTTTATCGGTAGACAGCGAGGGTCGGCTAAACGTCGTGGTTCACTTGGCTGGGAAACAGGGCAACGGCCACTTCCACTGCTCCTGGAAGCAGCTTCTCATAAAGGCATGCCATCCTGTCCTCCCCTTGCCACAGCGTCGGCCCTCGTCTCTCTTTCTCTTTCTGTTTGTTTCCTTTCCTTTTGGTTTGGCACTTTGTAACGTCAGACAATCGTTTCTCTTGCATTCCTTCTTCCTGCCAACGAATCGCGAACAACAACTCGTCCTTATCTCTCTCCACATCTGCAACATCTGCACAATGGTTCGTGTCCAACTCGCATCCCTGGCGCTGGCTGCGTCGGCCCTCGCTGCACCTGCCACGGAGCTGCTGCCACGTTCCTCGGACGCCAAGGCCTGCGACGCCACGTCCAAGATCTGCTACTCCGAGTATGTCTCGCCCAACGGCGTCTCGTTCCGCATCGCCATTCCCGACACCGCGACCGCGACCGCGCCGTACGACATTGCGCTCTCCATTGTTGCTCCCAAGGCCATTGGGTGGGCCGCTGTCGCCTGGGGCGGCGCCATGGCCAACAACCCGTTGACGGTGGGCTGGTCCAACGCTGCCACAGCTGTCGTGTCCAGCCGCCGCGCTACCGGCCACACCCTGCCGACGGCCTACGACGGCGCCAGCTACAAAGTGCTGCCCTCGTCCAAGACCAACGACACCCACTGGCAGCTGGACGCCATTTGCACTGGCTGCAGCACATGGGTCGGCGCGGCCGGCAGCGAGGCCAAGACGCTCGACCCCGCCAGCGCCGCCATTTCGCTGGCCTATGCGACGTCGGCCACGGCGCCGGCGGACCCGTCGAACAACGCCAGCCGCTTCGGCATCCACAGTGCCAAGGGCAAGTGGACCCAGGACTTTGGCAGTGCCAAGCTGACCGGCTTTGCGAGCCTCGTTCAGGCGGCCGAGAAGGGAGCTGCGGCGTAGATACGTTGTGGAACGGAGGCACAGGCATGGTGAGAGACATGCAAAAAAAAAAAAAAGGTGGCGTACGAGCGTCTTTAACTGGCGTCAGTCGTCGGTTGTTGGCCGGGCTGTGAAAATGTTAGTCAGTGCTTATAAATGGACGACGGATTTCAAAACAAAGACTCTCGTGTGGGGGTCATCAAGGTTATGACCTGTGTTGAGATGTGTGCGCCGTAGCATCAATAACAAAACAGACAGAGCTGTGAGCGAATATGTTACAGGAAGTGGTAGTTGGTAGAGAGGGACTTACAAGACTTGACAGCAAGAAGGATAAAAGGGGAGGTATTCCCGGGGATGAATAGACAACTGCATTGCATGCCACAAAGGTAAATAAAACAGACCGCAAATGAAGCACACTTGGCAAAGCATGTTAGAACATTTCTTGGTCAACAGACATCGAAGCTAATAAAAATCTACGTCCGGCCGAAGAAGCAGTCCGCTACGTGCCCGTGACGTTTGTTGCAGGCTTTGGTCGCACCAAATCGCCATACCAAGGATACCCAACAAACAAACCGGATGCTCCGGGGGAGGAACTACATCGAACATGTGTCAGTCTATGTTTACAAGCGCGACTACTTGGTTAGTATCGACGTGTTTCATTAATTATACTGTCTGGTAGGAGAAGCGATCTCCCAGTTCTCAGGGTACGTGGGGGAGACAATAATTCACTTATATGGACACCATTTGCAGAATCAGATTCGCATGGCCTTTTATCCTCGAAGGTACAGCCCCTTCATGGTGAATGTAGACGGAACGGTCAAATACAGCCAGTGGATGCACATTGGCATGTCACAGCGGCCCGGTCATAACGAGATACACACTACTAGCATCACAGATCACTGCATTGACTCGACCCGGCAGTCGCTCATGTTTAATGCTGACACGAGCCTCATCGGTTACCACTGGCTCAAGTCCAACATCGTGGAACCGCAGCTCAAGACAGCATTCATGACACGGTCGAGAGTAGTAGATGGAGGAAGTGGCTACGGTTGTTCTCCATCTCCTTTCTTTCTTATCCTTTTGCTTTTCTTTCCCATCTTTTTCACATATCTTCGTCTATACTTGATTTTATATTCGATAAATCCACCTGAACACTCGTCATACTCTCGCGTATTGTCTGTTGGTTGATTTGAGCCGGGAAATGTTATGTTACTGGACTGACTCGCCGCTTTCCGTTGCGAGCTTTGAAAAAAAGTGGCACAGCCACTCCTGTGCCGCTGCGGTGCAGGAAACATGACATTCGCCAGATATATATTTTCGTTGTTTTGTCAACCCCACCTGTCTTGCAACTTCTCCCCCAGCACCGATATCCACACATTAACTCACGGCAACAGGGTCATCACGGTCCTAGCACAATGGAAAGTACAGACAGCAATGACGGGCACGCCCGTGCGGCCAACGAAGATTCGCCTCTTTTGGTACACAACGACAGAGATGTCTCCAACACCTCCAATCAGTCAGCTGCGTTTACACGCAAAAGCATCTACGCCGTCACAAGCATCATTGGCACCGTGGTGCTTGTCGAAGCGGCGTCCATTCTGAACGATGTTCCCATCTACGAGGTCCTCGAAGACATTATTTGCCGCCAGATGGGCCGGATGGGCATTGGAGACAATGGAGACAATGGAGACAATGGCACACGCGGCTGCTCCGGTGACGCAGACGTGCAGGCCGAATTGGCGTTTCTGCGCGGGTGGCAGTTGACGCTCGAGCTGCTCCCCGGCATCCTCATGGCTATCCCCTACGGCATTATCGGGGATCGATACGGACGCAAGGTCATGTTCGTCGTCTGCATGGTGGACATTCTGCTCACGCAGCTGTTCTACCTGCTGGTCTGCTGGCGCTCCGACATCTTTCCGGTGCGGCTGACCTGGGCAGCGTCCGTCTTCACCTTCATTGGTGGCGGGCCGGTGATCCTCAACGGCATTGTGTTTGCCATGCTGTCCGATGTGTCACCCGAGGCATCGCGGTCGACCGTCTTCTTTTACTTTGGCGCCGCCGTCTTCGCCGTCGAGCTTGTCTTTAGCTCACTTGCGGCCTTTTTGATGCAACGTGTGAGTGTTTGGGCGCCGATCCAGTTGAGCCTAGCCCTATTTGTGCCGGTTGTTCCGCTGTGTTTGACACTGCCGGAAACATTACGAAAGGAGGGTCCCACCTCGACCGATGTTGCAGGTACAGACAACGGTGCAGAGAACGGTACAGCGAACGGTGCAGAGAACGATGCAGCCGGACCCGCATCCCGACCAAAGACCATACGGAACGCCTTGTCAGACACGGCAGCCAGCGTTGCTGCCTCCACGGCGTTTCTATTCAACGGTGCCGACCACCAGGTCGGGCTGCTTCTGGCCACCCTTCTCACCACAACCCTCGGCCGCCATGCGCAGGACATCTTGTTGCAGTTCACGCGTGGCCGCTACGACTGGTCATGGGCCCAGGCAGGCTACCTCGTGTCCCTCAAAGCATTTGTCGTGCTGCTCCTCCTCCTGGTGCTCCTGCCCGCCATCAGCACCAACTACGCGCTGACCCGCTGGTGGCCGCTCCTGGCCGGCGTCCGCACGCCGCAACAGCGTGACCTGTGGCTGGCCCGCGCCAGTTGTGTCCTTCTCATCGTCGGGTGTTTCGTGGTTGGTCTGGCGCCCACTGCGGCCTCCATGATCGCGGGCCTCGTCGTGTACTGCCTGGGAAACGGCTACAACCTCATCCTGCGTAGTTTGCCGCCGTCCTCGTGGAGCCAGAGCACCGTGGAACACTTTATAATGCGGCTGGACTTCTCGAGAGTACCGGTGCCGTTATCGCGGGTCCACTACTAGCGGCCGCCTACCGTGCCGGCCTCCGTCTCGGCGGACTTTGGACCGGTCTGCCCTTTTTTGTGGCCGTGGTGCTGTGTGGTATAGCCTTGTTTATCTTGGCGACCGCTCGACTACCCTCGTCGTAATAGAGTTTTTTGCGGCGTGTCGTGTAGTAGATGGATACTATTTTTTAAGTGAATTAGCGGCTCGTTTAAACGGAGGCGGCTCTCAGAACTTTTCTAAATGTATAATAAAGATAAAGATATGCCGATTCCCTTCCTCAAAGTATTGACTAGCAATTTTCTTCAAGGCGAATTTTACGCCTGGCTGAGCTAGACTTCCCCCAAGGATGGCGAAGAAAGGAAGGTGGTGGCAGCCTGTGGGGCCTTGTTCTCCAGCACACAATAGCTCCAGACCCCGGCGACTTCAGGACATGGACGTAGAACGACTAGGTAATTAGAACGTGTCCCTTCCACCGCGTTCCACCCCCTTCGCCTTTCCCTAAAGCACGGAAGAACATTACATCCGCTACCCGAGTTGCGCCAGCACGCTGTAAAATGGCACTGACAGGCTTCCATGGGGCGTCGTCCATAGCAATGCTAGCGCCAGCGTGGGCCCTAAATCGTAAACTCTTCTTGTGCAGCCGCAGGGGTAATCTCGACAGACTCGCGTCGGGGTTTTCCTTTCCCAGCTTCCAAGGCCCAGCACTTCCTTTCTCTCCCCTTTCCATCGCATCAAGACAACCGTCACACGACCTCGACAACAAGGACGCAGACTTTCTCTTCCCTCTTTCGAAGACACAAACTCGTTCAGAATGGCCGGACTCTCGAGCATCAGCCCGCAGGTGTAAGTGAAACTGCACCTTTCTGCTTCCGTCATCGTCACTTTCTTGTTTTCCGTCTTTGTTTCGTTATCTCTATGCCCACGTCAAGCGCATTGCCACGCAACATCGTCTGTTGCGCCAACACATACCGGAGTGCTAACTGCGCAGGACGAACCTGGTCATCATCCTTGGCATGATGCAGGTGTCGAAGCGCATCCCTTTTGAGGACCCGCAGACCCTCCAGCTGGTGCGCATCGCCTACGCCGCCAGCAACGCCATTATCCTGGCCATTTACCTGTACATACAGGCTCAAATCAACAAGAAGAAGGGTGCGTTCTAATAGAGTCCCTCGTCGCAAGCGTCTCGCCCCGGCCCATACCACTACTAACACTCGTGCCTGCAGACCTCACGACTCTAAAGTATGTCGAGCCTGCCCCGATGGGTTCGTCTGAAGAGGGCAAGCTCGTCACGACCACCGTTCATGCCTACGACAAGAGCCAGCTGAAGCAGCTCATGCGCGGGCAGTTGATGGGTGTCGGCATGATGGCTTTCATGCACCTGTACATGAAGTACACCAACCCGCTCCTGATCCAGTCCATCATCCCCCTCAAGAGCGCCCTCGAGGCCAACCTCTCCAAGATCTACATCTTCGGCCAGCCCGCGTCCGGCGACCTCAAGCGCCCTTTCAAGACCGGCGGAGGCCTCATGAGCGGTCTGCAGAGCGGCCCTGCTCAGAGCGACAAGAAGGCCGTTGAGGCTGCCGAGCGCGCCGGCCATGGTGGCGTAAAGGAGGAGTAAGCGATGGCACAAACAGGCCATCTCACTCACCACGAGGCCCAAGAACAGTTTGCGCGACCATCTCCGTTACCCACTCTGGTTTTGCTACCTTGTCGCTTGCCTTGTCATCTTTTTTCACTGGTCCTTTTTTCGCCTTTTTAACAGGGAAGGTCCCTGATGGAACACGCCCTAAATACTGCACTCGCTGGCGCGATGGTTGACTATCGTTGTATACTTAGGCGACAGTGCTATAAACATAGATTTTAATAAACGTTTTCTCTCAAATTGCTCCACAAACCCTGCTTTACCAAACCGAGTGACAAAAGCCTGGTGCGGCCCGGTGCTAGCCGTGATTCAGCTATGCCCTTTGGCGCTGTGTAAATGCGCCCGCGTTTCTTGGGCCCTTAGTATTTTGGCACCGCTTCCTCTTTCCGCCTGGCAAAACTGACTAATACGCACCGTCGCTTTTGCCTCTGTTCAATACCGAATGATAAAACGTCATCACAATCAGCGCCTCCCGTTTGTCTTTTCTCCCTTCCACTTTCCGCTGCAGTTGACAAGGTGGCAGCTGTATCTGTCCTCTTACCACACACGCCGATGGATCGTTCAACAAGAGCAGGCGGGCAGGCCGCAACCACGTCCGCCAACAACAGACAATCGGTAAGCCACAGCCGTCACTTTCAGCTTGCCTCTTCACCTTATTAAAGACAGCCACTAATAGCGTTGTTGCTTCCGGTGTCTGCGTTATAGGACGAAGTACGATTGCGATCTAAAGAGCTACGAGAGCAGAACGAACTCGCTGCACAACGCGCCACCAGAACGAGTCAGCCCCCGGCCAGGGGCTATCTTGCATCCGATGATGTCTACGTCGTCGGCGACAAGAATGCGCGGGGCACGAGAAGTGCGCCGAACACGGCGACAGGCTCCACGAACGTCACTCACAGCCCCAGCAAGCGGCCACACGCATCCATTGCCGTGTCTGACGTGCCGGCGAACAGCCGCAATGCGGGAAGCGCTCAGGATGTCGAGATCCGACCGGCGAAGAAGTTTGCCAAGTTCGTCGACTACAATTTCAGCGCCATGACAGACACCAAGGGCGGTTTCTTGTCTACGGACGACGACCCGTTCAACAAAGCGTTTGCAGATACCAGCCGGGGCGGTAACGGACAGGAAGCGCGACCTGCGCATATGACCGTGGCCGAGTGGGAGCGAATGCAGACGATCCGCAACCTCAAGCGGCTCAAGCAAGGGCCTTACGAGCCGGGTCTCAGTGTCCTGGCCGAGGCAACAGATCAGAAGCGATGCGTAGAGTGCAACAGCCTCGAGATTGACTTCGTCTGGGAGGATGTCTTCCACATCTGTGTCTGCAACCCCTGCAAGGACAAATTTCCTGAAAAGTACAGTCTCCTCACCAAGACAGAGTGCCGGGAGGACTATCTCTTGACCGATCGTAGGTTGCCTCTTTCTTACCATCGACCATAGTCTTGCATATGTACTGACGTCCCCCCCTAGCTGAGCTGAAGGATGCAGAGCTTCTGCCGCATCTCTCGAAGCCAAACCCCCACAAGTCACATTGGCATGACATGATGCTGTTCCTCCGCTGCCAGGTGGAAGAGTACGCTATCAACACAAAATGGGGATCGGCGGAGGCTCTCGATGCCGAGTTTGAACGCCGCGAGGCCGATAAGAAGCGTCGCAAAGACGCAAAGTTCAAGGAAAAGTTGCTGCAGCTCAAAAAGAAGACCCGGTCGGAGGCGTACCGTCGCAACGCAACAGGAAAGGGATCAGCAGACGGCGAGACACAGGCCACGACCTTTGGCGATGCTGTTGGAAACAGAGGCCGTCATGTACACGAGTGGGGACGTGCCATTGAAAACGACAATGGCATGTCTGTCAAGCGTTGTATCTCGTGCGGCATGGAAGTTGAAGAGCTGGAGTTTTAGAGAGCACCACGGGTTTGTATGATATGTGCATTTTGGATGATACGACTGATGCTGGTGTACGACTTAATATACCGGTAATGATCCCACGACTGACGAAAAATCAAGAAATCAAATCTGTTCAACCAACCTAACAATCCATAAATGGTCACGTGCGGCGTCTGTAAACTAAAATTGCATCTGTGCGCGCCACGTCGCTGAACGCGCTTCTCGCCCCTGAGATCAGCCCCTGAGTGATAAAGCTCCAGCGCTACTATGTTGTCCGTTGATGCCTTGGCGCCTGAAGTCCCCGTCACAGTAGCTGTGATTGGCTAGCGTGTTGCTAGACAGCCCCATCTTTTGCTGCGTTGGACCGTTTTTGCAGCAACGAAGAAGGAGCTTGGCCATCCTCGAGTAGTGTGAATGAAACAGCAGAGTGGTCAACAGCTTGGAGCACCTGGCCGACGTGCTCTTCACTATTTTTTTCCCTCGTCAACTGCAACTGAGGAAGGGCAAGCACGACCTCCAGCCAGCCTTGTCCTTCTCCTTCCTTATTCTCTCCATACGACATTTGCGTGAGGCTGCATTCTTCCCGCCCTGTTGTCGTTTTCTCGAGTTTCCCTCTTTTTCTTGCCACGCTTCGATTCCGACGTGTGTTGCGTGTACGATACTTTCTCAAATCTCTTCATTTCGCCGGCCCGGTTTCTGCATCGCATATCAACGGCATCCAGCTTTCGCGTCTTTGTATAGGCTCCCATACACATTGTTGCTTTTCACGTCTTACTCTTTCCCCGGCTTACTGGTATCCTCATCGTTTCAATTCGCGTCTCCGATACCCAACCGACGGACTGAATCGCGCGCTTTGGACTTGGCGAATGCCTCTTCGACCTGGTCACGCCTGTAGCGGAGAAATACTGCGGACGTCTCGTGCCACTTTTCTGACGAGGGCGACCAGCAACAGCAAGGGCCTCTGCTGGTTGCGCGCATGAGTTGGAACGGCCAGGGCAATATGGGGCCGAGTTCGGGCGGTGGCCTGGGCGGACTCGTCTCGAACGACATGTCTGGCGGCGGGCCTGGCAATGCTGGCAGCCAGCCGCACGGGACCGAGTACACATTGCAAGGTGAGAAACCGCTTGATTTGTCTTTTCTTTTCAACTACCGTCTAAAGGGGAGCATATTGACTAACCGCAATACAGGCGTCATGCGCTTTTTACAAACAGAATGGCACCGACACGAACGCGATCGCAATGCGTGGGAGATTGAGAAGCAAGAGATGAAGGGCCGGATAGCATCCCTGGAAGGCTCTGCGCGGCGAGCCGACGCGACACAGAAGGCACTCAAGAAATACGTCACGATCCTGGAGAAGAAGGTCAAAGACCAATCAGCACTACTCAAGTCATCTGCGTCGGGTACCGATGCCACAGACACGCGCCCCGAGTCTGAAAAGCAACAGCAAGCATCCAAGATCCTCGAGAAGCTCCGTGGCATTCAAGACGATAAGGACTCGCAACACTCGCAATCGATCGCAAACCCCGAGTACGGCGGCCGCAGCCTTGCTGTTGGCGATGAAGACGACCAGCGATCCGACTTGCGTATCTTCCTAGACCAGTGCCAGGCCGAATTCACCTACCTCATGGTTACGCCCGCCAACCCTATGCCACCCCGCGAATCCCCCCCTCTACCTCTCATGGACGACCTCCCTGAAGACGACTTTGGCCTTCCGGCCGGCCAGCAGCAGATGGAGCAGTTCGCGCCCCCTCCAACACGGGCCGCTCAACAAGCACAGAATCTGCGACAGACGCAGAGCGCTGCCAACCATGTCAGCCAACAGCAGCAGCAACACCAGCAACACCAGCAACAACAGGTCCAGGCTGGCAATTACCCCTCGACGAGAGGTGCTGAGCTGCAGCCCGCGCCCATGACAAGATCTGGTGCAGATGTGAATGCTTCGGCATACGCAGCCGCGACTGCAGCATCAGACTGGCCACCCCAGGCAGCGCAGACGACATCAAGCAGCCATCCCTTGGAAGATCGGGACCGGGTCAGCCAGGCTGACTCACGGGCTGTCGCCCTAGGCGAAAAGACCGCCGAAGCTGGGGCTACGACCGAGCCCGACGCGTGGGATTTCAACGACGGCCCGGCCTCCTTCCCGGAGCCAAGTCCCTTGTCCGCGACGCAACAGCAGCCCGTCTCCAACCGCCCAGACACCGATATCTTCCCTGCAGCCGACAGTATACCGAAATCGCCGAACCGCCTTCCCGGCTCTCACCGCCGGAAGGGTAGCATGTCTAGACGGCGGAGCGCAGACCATGAGCTGTCCCTCAACTCCACCTCTCAGAAGGCGCAAAAGACGGAGAATGGAAACTTCAAAATGCGGTTCGGGCTCCGTGGGCATCTGGACACAGTGCGTACGGTTATTTTCTCTGGCGGCGGCAGTCCCGGCGAACCTGAGATCTGCACGGCCGGTGACGATGGCTTGATAAAACGCTTCCACATTCCGCGGACGACGTATTTGGCTTCGGGCAATGTGTCTGACCTAGATGTGCAGGCGGACTTTACACACCGTGGCCACCACGGCGCGGTGCTATGCCTCGCCTCTTGGTTTGCAGCACCGAACTTCTCGACCGGTGGACGTGCGCAGGGCGATGGATGGATATTCTCCGGCGGACAGGACAACTTTATTCGGGTGTGGGAGCGCGGCCGGGTTGACCCCAAGGCCACGATTGACGGCCACACCGATGCCGTTTGGGCGTTGTGTGTTCTCCCAGCAACGCTTGGCGCCGTGTTTGGCCAGAGCAGCACCAGCTACGGCTCCCCAGATCGCATTCTCCTCGCCTCTGGTGCGGCCGACGGTACTGTCCGCGTCTGGTCAGTGAGCGCGCCGCCTCAGATGACTTCGCCGCAGCCAGGCAGTGCGGCACCGAATGCCAACCGGCGTGGCGTTGGTGGAACCGGTGGTCGCGTACGGGGCAATTCGATGAGCTCGGGGTCGGGCTTCCCGAGTAGTCCGCAGCCAACGGTGGCGAGCAACAGCCCTTTCAACTACACGCTGATTCACACGATTGTCCGCGCCAACTCCAAGGCCAGTCCGACGTCCATTACAGCCCTGAGCAGCAGTGGTGGAACCTTTGTCGTAAGTTATTCGGATGCAGCAATCCTTGTCTACGACACACGAACCGGCGAGGAGATTGGGTCTATGGCCAGCCTCGAAACCTACGATGGAACAGCGGCGACGAGCGTGAACGCGGTGGTGGCGACGACTGTTGGACTCGAGCAGCCTCAGCTCGGCGACGAGGATCTTGGTGGAGGCGGGAGTCACGGAGGACCTACAGGCGGCGGGCGTCGGTCCATGGCGGGGTCAGGTGTCGAGGGCGTGATTATTTCGGGCCACGAGGACCAGTTCATCCGGTTCTTCGACGCGAACAGCGGTGAGTTGTCTTCTGTTTTCATCTCTTTGGTTTTGTTCCTCCTGCTTTCCTGCGCACGGTTTCTAACTCTTCCAGGCCAATGTACGTACAACATGTTGGCGCACCCGGCGGCTATTTCTGGGCTCTCCCTCAGCCCTGACGGTCGTGAACTTGTCAGTGCAGGCCACGACGCATCGCTCCGGTTCTGGAGTCTCGAGAAACGATCGTGCACACAAGAAATCACGTCGCACCGGATCATGCGCGGTGAGGGCGTCTGCTCGGTCGTCTGGAGCCAGGATGGACGGTGGGTTGTCAGCGGTGGTGGTGACGGTGTGGTCAAGGTGTTTGCACGGTAACGAGACCACACGGTCGTGTTTGGGAGGACAATAGCCTGTGTCCGTTCCGGTGACGTTTGGTGCAGGGAGTCTTGAAGGTGTAATGTGTGTATTTGGGAATGTATCTTATAGTAAAGCTGTTGCTGCAACGGCGCACAGGCGGCTTGATTGTACAACAGGAAAGCACATGTGTGTTGCTTCTTTGTTTTGATTTTGTCTTTTGTTTCCGTTTTCTCACATTGGCCTTTGCATTTTGTTGAGCGCCGCATACATTTAAAACATTGAATCGAAGCGTTCTGCAGTTTTAAGCAGTAGTCTCAACGGCCTTGAGTGGTGTTGACGCCGTTGATTGTATCTCTCGACGTAGACGGACCTCCGCAAGGTTGGCAGGAACTAGCGCCACAACACAGCCACAGGTTCTCCGCTAACCAAGAATTATCTCACCGACGTAACACGTAGACCTGCGAGCGTCAAACTCGACAGCACCAGAGCTGCACCAGCATCTTCAACAGCAAACATCTGCACTTGTTTGACTCAGTGGTGAGTATAACCTATGGGATCCTTGACACGCTCTTACACGTACAAGTACAGAGGATGCGCAGAATCTTGGCATCTGGCCACTTTCTCTGGCCAACTTTCTCATCCAGCGATGAGCCGAATTCGAGGCAAGACAGTTCGAAGTTCGACCGACAGCTGCCAGTTTCCAATCCCAGGTTTTCTCCTCTCAAACATGGCACTTTGTATTCAACTTTACGAGAGACTCCGTTCGTCCGGTACCTTTCTTCGCCGACCTCGTCTCAGCGTTCACGCTCATCGATTGTGCATCTTGCCCATGCCACTTTCATGAGGCCTTTGGTCACGTGTTGAAAGTGGGGCAAAATCGGTGACCCTAGTGGCTCGCCTTTGTTCCTGTGTCACCCGTCAAAATCAAAACAAAGGAAAGTGCTATTTCTGCCGCTGGAAACCGCTCTCTTCGGGTGCTGGGCGGTCTCTTCCACCAAAGACAGAAGGAAAACAAACAAAGAAACCAGCGCCAGCCAACATTTTGCTACTGCGAATCTCCAGAGAGCTTTAGCTCCCCAGCGCCCCAACTTCAAGTGAGTGAAAAAGGCCTGTCTGGCAACAGAAGGGAAAACGCAAAACGGCCTTACTGTATCGCCTCTGAATTGCAGTTGCATTCCTTCCCATTGCGTTCAAATTCCAGGCAGCGACCCGCCACTCAGAACTGTTTTCTGCACGTTTCGCCAGCGTACCCCAAAATCGGGACCCCCCCTCCCCCCCAAATCAGCGCGTGCATTGTTATCGATATCTGCCTTTTGCTCCCCCCGTCTCTGCATCACAACAAAACAACAACCGCACTTTCTCGCCTTTTTCTTTTTGTTTTTCACTTTTGTTTTTCTTATCATCACCACCACCATACACCACCACAACTACCGACCTTTTTGCGCCTCTGCATCCCCTCCATCTCGATTTCAACCACCTCGCGAAAAATCAATCGAATTTTCGCGACTTTCTTCGATAATTTTTTATCCATCGCCAACTTCGCTTTCGTGACACAATGGCTGGCGGCAAGGGAAAATCGTCGGGCGGCAAGAGCTCCGGTGGCAAGACCTCGGCAGACGGCCCCAAGAAGCAGCAGAGTCACTCGGCGCGCGCTGGTTTGCAGGTAAGAACTTTTCTTTCAACTTTCTTGTGATTTTCGCGCCTGTCGACGCCTGTTTACGAGATGTTGCTTGCCTTTCTTCCTGGCGCGTGAGTTGGTCGCATGCGATGGCACTCCTCGATACTTGTCTCGACGTCGAAGCAACACGCGTACCAGCTACGCTCACATTGATTCCGCCTGTTTCTCGACTTCTCCCGAACAAAACAACATGCGCCACGATGCGCTCTCGAAGAAGACGCGCAACTATATATGATGTCGCCCAAAGTCTCTCCGGCGCGCCTGACGAAAAACGATCGCAAAGCCACGATTGGCAGGGCAGCATCATCGCCCGAGCAGCTTCTACACGTCTCGTTTCCTTCCCGTTCAGCACTCGTGACTCGAGAGGCATATCCAAAGCCGGCGCGCTTCTCGCCATTGGTCATTTCTTCTTTCCGTCGTTGCACTTGCGGCGTGACACCAAACACATAATGGCCCCACGACACGCCTTCTTTGACGCGGCATCCTCCACGAACTGCGCATCTACGCATCGACCAGGCCTATTTGCCGAGATAAGGCTGGCTTTTACGACTACTAGCTTGCAACTGCTGACTTTCTTTCCAGTTCCCATGCGGTCGTGTTAAGCGTTTCCTCAAGGCCAACACCCAGAACAAGATGCGCGTTGGCGCCAAGGCTGCGGTGTATGTGACGGCTGTTCTCGAGTACCTGACTGCCGAAGTTCTCGAATTGGCAGGCGTAAGTTCACTCCCTCGCGCTCGTGGCTGCAAGCCGCCCCTTTGATCATCCGCTGACAGCTATTTCCCCACTAGAACGCCGCAAAGGACCTCAAGGTCAAGCGCATCACGCCTCGCCACCTGCAGCTTGCCATTCGTGGTGACGAGGAGCTCGACACCCTGATTCGCGCCACGATCGCTTTTGGTGGTGTGCTGCCTCACATCAACCGCGCTCTCCTCCTGAAGGTCGAGCAGAAGAAGAAGAATAAGGCCGCCCTCGAGGCATGAGCGTACAAACGGGTGCATGGTTACTGGCGTCTACTTACGACCAGTTTCTTTTCTACTTCGTTGTTGCCATGGCTAAACCTTCACTACCTTTTTTCCTGTTTGTGTTTCCGGGCTCGCTAGCCCTCCATTTTGAACGTTTTGTGTCTCGTTAAGTCATTATTGCGGAGAATGAACGGGCCATATCAGAGGTGGAGATGCCAACGACACGATACCCTCTCCACCGCCTACCTACCTGGGAGTGCGACCTCTCGTTAGCTACTTCCCGTTCACGATACCCGGCTTCATGCTACGATGCGGAAGTGGCTCGGTCCCAATTGAACGGGTGAGACTTCAGGCCTGGTATGCTCTTACGAATACTCCTGGCAACGAAGGCAACGGCCCCGAGCGTGGGGAGGGCAATGCGGCATCCGTTGTGTTGATTCGCCTATTTCCCTACTGCTTTCTCGACTCCCGGTCAGGCTGTGGCCTGTTTTTTTGTACTGTAACATTAGGGCTAGACGATTTATTCCGTCCTGTTTTGCTTCTTGTTTCTTTATTTGTACCTTCTGAAATGAGGTTGAAGAGGGCTGTTTTGTTTGTTAGTTGGTTGTTGCTCAGGTTCGGAAATTACGACATATTCGTGGGCGAACTTGGTGACGTGATGGGAATTATGAAATGAAATAGCAGGTTGTGGTGACTATTATTTTTGTTCCTTTCTTTGTATCATGTTGTAGACCTTCCGTGACTGTCAATACTTATGATTGCATAATTAGAAGATTTCGTCAGATGTGTGTAATTTGTAAGGTTCCTTTTCGAAAAAAAAAAAAAAAAAAAAAAAAAAGAACTTGCGTAAAAATAAAAAGTGAAAGTTGGTAAATAATATAAAATAATATAAAATAAGCATCCTTCTCTGCTCAGGTATAAATAATAGGAAAATAAAATACTATAACAATACTAATAATACTTCACGTTAATTTAAATAAAACAAGGCAACAACTAGTAGTCAAGCCAACCATTTTCATCAAGTTAAAGAAGCACGTAGGCGTCCTTGCAGTCATATTTACTTAGTTGTCCTTAAGAAACGGAAGAACAACATCCAGCCATGTGCCATATGCGTCAATAAAGGACGCGTGGCCAGCATTAGGCAAGACGTGAAAGCCGATGTCCTTGCCTGACCCATCACGCATCTGGTCTGCCAGTGCCTTCATGGATGTTGGCAGATCGGCGTCCTTCTCCCCAACGACAACGAGCACACGCTCTACGCCGCTGCTGGCCACCCTGCCAGCAAGTGGACGAAGATCAAACTGCGATGACAGCAAGGCCGCAATGCATGTCTCAAAGCCGTCGATGGTGGTTTGTGCCATCAACCGTTCGAGCCACGCACGCTTGTCAGGGTGTGCCGTGAGCCACTCCTCACCCAACCAACGCTCGCGGGTCTGGGCCAGCGCGGCCTCAAGGGTCTGGTCACCGTCGCGAAGAGCCTTTACCCGCGGGCTGAACGCGTCTGCGACACCCGCGTTGGCGGGCGAAGCGCTGATGGTGTCGACGACGACGAGGCGGCGAACAACACCCGGGTGGCGGGCAGCAAACACAACGCCAGTTGCAGAGCCGAGCGAGCAGCCAATCCAGGCGTGCAGCTGTGTGATCCCTATGGATTCGACCAGCGTGTACACGTCGTCGGCCATGCCATCGAGTGTATTCTCCGCAAGGTCTTTTGTCCTGACCGTCGAGCCGCCGTGGCCTGGATGGTCATATGTCAGCACCCGGAAGCCATTTTGGTGCAAGACGGCAACAACGTCATCCCAGACGGCTGCCGTGGTTGCCAGCAGACTCGAAAGGAGGATTGTGCGGCGCTCAGGTGCACCCGGAAACGTGAGAGTGTAGCGTAAACGGTGCCCGCCGGGCAGAGTGAACGTGGTTGGTTGTGTGTCTGCCATTGCGAGTGCTGTTATGCTTACGTCGTACTTTGCTCGTCGATGATGAATTCGCAAAGAATGGTAGTAAGGGCTTGCTGGATGGCAAATTGCTGCAAGTTGTTCTAACCATCGGCGTTTAGCGGGGGAAGGTCTTTTGGTGAGGAGAGGTCAGGTCTCGGTATTGGATGGCAGCCGCGATGATCGTCAGGGAAGGTGGGGTTCAGCCTTGTTGGATGATATAGTTAAACAGTGGCTGGAGATATGAGTAATACATGCGTGCCACTGTGTTATATCGCATAGTACGAATTATGTATTACTGTTTTCCTAGCAACGGCTCGAGTGCTAATGTCGGAATAGCACAGCGAACACGCGCGGAAAACGCGAGCAGCGTGGCAGCATTAGATGGATGAGCACAGCTCTAGAATAGACTCGTAGTGCAAAGCTTCTTTTCGCCGACGTCGGTGCGATCAAGATGTCCATAAAGGCGCACGAACCATAACGAGAAGGAAGACAGGACGAAAGCATGTGCTGAGGCATACGCACCCTGTAAGCGTATTTACGCCCTATTTCCTCGTCTGAAGTCGCGCCTTTCCTAACTATCAAAGGTATGTCGGAGGCGTGGTTGTGGATGGACTTGCTCCACTGGTCCCAAGTATCCAATATCACTTGCGTACAGTGCATCGGCTTATCACTGCCATCTCATGGTGCTTGGCCGCTTTTCGTGTCCTGTTTTCCCTGCCAAGAGCGTGCCTCGTGATGCAAATTCCGTATGGACAGATGCACATGTACTGTGGTCATCTGCTCAAGGCACAGCTGAGCAGACAGTTCGCAGTGTCCTTTTGCCTCCACCCTGTGAAACACCAGGGGAAATACACCTCTTGCGGTGGAGTGCGTAGGCCTATGGCATGTGTTCCAGCCCCTATTGGGTGCGTTGTTGTCGAGGCTGGGCAAGTGTGCACGTGTTGGGATTTACGGGGGCTTTAGGGGGCACTGGGCATGTTAAGGCCCAAAAATGGAGCAAATAAATACACTACGGTAGAAGCAAGCAGAGGGGTCGCATCTTGAGAGCACAATACAGTGTTTGCATATTTTGGCACTGTACGTAAATGGTAGCAAACTAGGTACTGAGTACACACTTACTGAGTGCACACTTACTGAATACACACTCTGAAACTACGTACATATCGTTTTATCGTTTGCTGTATGCTGTATTGCTTTGTGAAATCAGACGGATGAGTGACGCCACCTTCCTGTATGGCGTAAAATGTAGAGAGCTTCTGCGAGTTGTGTCTGCCAATGTCATAGTTAAGTAGCCTCTCGTCATTTGGCAGCAGACAACGCGCCTTCTCGCACTGTTCCCTTCCTCCTGGCAGAGAAAGCGCCCACTATTTGTGCCCGCCCGTGCCTCCCTGGCAGCTGCATTGTTCCAGCAGTCAAAAATAGTGTCCACACCGTTCCTGTGGAACGCCTGAGCCCCAACCAATGGCCTCTCATAGTTGATGTCCGTCGTCCCTTCTTTTTGCCCTTCACCCTTTCTACTTTCCCTCGCTCTTTCCTCCCACTTTAGCCTACCCTTTTCAGTGGAGCTTTGGACTCCCGTTTCCCGACTAACCCAGGAAAAACGGGCCAGGACGAGCCAGGACTGAGCCAGGCCAAAACCTACGCCAAAAAAAATACAAACCAAAAAACATCAACAACTCCTCCCCAAACCATACGACTTTGGCCAACCTCCCGACTTGGACTCCGGCAATCTTCGACCTTCCCACTGCGGCGGGACCATACCACGAGATATCGCATACGGACACGGTTAACTTTGTCTCGCTTGCGACGCTTCGTTGATACCGACACGAGGCTCGATTGCGTCTTGCGCAGCGCCTTTTTTGCCCTCGACGATTCTTGGCTGGTGAGTGTCTGCAAGTCTTGTTCTACTCTGCACCTGGCAATACCTTTGTTTCCTGCATCCAGCGCCCATCATCTGCCACTCTCTACCCTCTTTTTCTGTCGCATGCTATCGGCCCCCTCTCCTTTCTCCCGCTTACTTCCGTGCTTTGCGTGGCCCGGCACCGCTAGCACACCGTTTCGGTTTCCTGCTCAAACTGCTCTTCATCTCATCCCCAACCAACACCCCCTGGACTAGAACATGGCATCGCGGTGCTGTGACGTCTCGTGATGCCTGAGGCTAGTGTACAAAACACACTTACAAACCCCATCGATACCTTGGTAGGCGGCTACACATCTATTGCGATGTGGCCGCGGGCCGTGCTTCTCAATAATCTATGCGGTTGTCTTTACCGCGGTGCCTTTTCGCGGAGGGTTCTCACTTGACTAACATCTCCAAGAAGTATTTTTTTAAAAGGCGTCTACACTCAACATATCTTATAGTATACATCCGAAAATATCTGATATCTATTCAACTTTTTCGTCGACGCGGGCTAGCCCCCCGCCTGTCTTCTGACGAACCTTTTGCACGATCTACCTTCATTTGGCGACAGAAATAGCGCGGGCCGATTTATCCTTCGTGTTTTAGAACATCTGTTAGCTGGCACACTTCGCCTCTGAGACGTGCTCAACCCTGAAATATCCCTATCGATCCCCCGCAATTGTTGCCATGAACGCCCAACAGCCGCAAGGCGAATACTACAACGGCTACGGCGGCCCCATGAATCACTCGCCGAACCCTACCCGGCCCGGATACGCAACTGTCGGTATCTCTGCGCTGAATGGTGGACGACGAAGCCAGCCGTCAGGCGAGCCTGGCCTCGGCCAACAAGCATCTTTACTTTTCTCAGAGGACCGTTTCGGTTCGTTTGAGCCCAGCCAGCGATTCGATCGAAACGCACCTGCACAATCCACCCTGCAGCCACCCGGGGCTTACAATATGTTTGCCGGTGCCAACCAGTCGGCATGGAACTACAGCGCCGGCGCCGCTGCGACTATGAGCGGTCCCATGAGCGGTCCCATGAACGACGGTTCGCGCATTCGTGCTAGCAGCCGCCGGCCAGCGTTGCATCCGGTGGGTTGCTCTGCTTACATGCACGTTTGTTTTGCTGTGCATGTGTGGCTAACTGCGTTCGTTTTAGGAATGGACCACGAACGAGCCTCCGCAATTGGGCACCCCCAACGGGCAAGGCATGCCATTTTACTCTTCACAGCAACACCTCGTTGGCCAGCAGGCAATGGGACTCCCGTCTACGAGCTCCCCTGACCCCTTTACGGTGCAACCCCCAAGTGTCAACCTCCAGGCATTCGGTCCGCCCGAGATCCGTACGATGTCCGACTCGCGAAAAGACATGGGCGACCTCATACCGACCGCCATCGTCATCAAGAACATTCCTTTTAACGTTCGCAAGGAGTACCTGACCACCGTCATGATCGACATGCACCTGCCCCAGCCATATGCGTTCAACTACCATTTTGACCAGGGCGTCTTCCGTGGACTTGCGTTTGCCAACTTCCAGAGCGCAGCGGATACCAAACTGGTTATCGACCGGATGAATGGCCTTGATATACAGGGGCGCAAGTTGCGCGTAGAATACAAGAAAATGCTCCCAGAGCACGAACGCGAGCGCATTGAGCGAGAGAAGCGTGAGAAACGTGGCCAGCTCGAAGAGCAGCATCGCGGTCCGACTCACCAGATATCCATGTCCTCTCTGGCCACCGCCACCTCTGCGCAGCGCACACCGTTAAATGAACGTACGTCTTTTGGCATGTCACTGTACACGCGATTTCCTCTACGATTTGGTCACAATCCAACAGCGTTACTAACAGAGATCTCGTTTGATCCTTCAGCTGCCGTTGCCAATAGCCGGCTCGACTTGAACGACCCCCACCAGCTGCGTTTCTACCTCGAACTGTACATGTTCCACAACGACGACTCGCGGGAGGTGCACATTTTCCCCACCGACACGTCTCCTGAAGATCGTCGCCTGATCCACATTCTTGCACACAACATGGGCCTAGAACATACATCTATTGGCGAAGGCGACAACCGACAAGTGCACGTCAGCAAAGCCAAGTTCTCGAACGGCGGCCGCCAGTCGACTGTGCAGCAGCCTGGCGTTACACTGGACGGTCACCCCCGTGGCCTCAGCCGGGCGGCGACCTACGACTTCAACGACCGCCAGCAGCCGTCTGTCCATTCGATGAACCGTGGTCCGACCTTGGCCATTCCGAACAGCCCTGAAAATCACCAACAGGGATTGAATGGACTGCGCGGAGTAAAGAGCTTTGCAGACCTGCGTTCTTACAGCCCCAGCCCCTCACCTTCTCTCGTCAGCAGTGCCGCTCTCGGAAACGCGCCTACCAACGGCCACAACTCTGGCGGTGCCCCTTTCCTGCCGCATTTCCCGAGCGATGGTCCCTTTGGTCCGTCTCTCACCACACCAACGACGCCTGGATCGGCCATCAACCCGCAGTCGTCGTCTGTGGATGCCTCTGGGCTGGTCAACAGCCTGGGCTCGCTGGGTCTGGGCTCGTCGTCTTATGATAGCAGTGTCGGCCTTTCAGGCCGCCCGAGAGAAACACCTGGTGCCATCGGCGCTATTGGCAGCCAGCGGCCCAGCGCCAATGGCAACAGCACCAGAGGTATTCCGGAGCGCCAGCCACGGGGACCTGGTGATTGGGAGAAGGCCGGTGGCTTCACTCGTGGTCGTTCTAATGGCCATATGCAGCGCAGTAGTGGTATGTATTGAGTCAGGTAAACTCCAATGTTTTGAATCTTGTCGGCTAACGTCTACGTTAAGACTCGTCTGAGAATGCACCCCGGATCGGTGCTCCCCATAGCTCCTCCGTGTACCAATAATGTGACCGAGCTCGCCAACAACACAGGGACTGGCTGGATTTGGGACTTGACTCTCCGCCATATTTGACCTTCCCGCGCCTCGCTGTGCTCGGTCTTCTTTGCTTTCGATTGACCATCAAACCACAACACCCCATCCTTTTCTCGTTTCGCCCTTCCAATCGACAAACAAAATACTCTTAACTCGGAATTAGACGGCACCTAAGTCGGTTTCCTTGCTTTATTTCTGGATGTTGGCTTTCTTCATTTGGTTACTGCTTCTGCTGTCCTTTGGATCCATTCGCATTCTTCTTTTTTGATTCTCTGTTCTGTACCTTTTACCTTTTATTTTTATTGCTTTTTTTGTGCGCCTTGGATCATCGGTATTTTATTTCTGTCTTTACTTTTATTGGTGATCAAAGGCTCCTTTGATCGCGCTGTTTTTTATTTTTATTTTCTACGCTCTATGAAGACAGTGTCTTCGTGTTTACTGCATTGCAAGAGGCAATTGTCACACGGCGGCCGCGCAGTCATGGAGGATTAGACTTGGTGGCCACCGTTTGCCACCATTTACGACCTGCGTCGGAAAATCTACGCAGCAAAAGATGAGACGAAACGAGACGTTACGACGAATACGCTCCCTGATCGATTTCAATGACACGAACGGTTTCAACGACTGGGCGCCTTACAAACCACCCAACCTAACGAAGCGACGGTGTGATAGGTGCATATGCAAGTGATGTGCCCTCCGCCATGGACGACGATTTTCTTTTCCCTTTGATTAGCTATGTGGTGTTTTGCTGCGTTTGCTTTCTGAAATTCAGTTCTCGAATTAACGGCCCGATAGCTAGTTTTGGTCTTTTGGATAGCGCACGCAGTCGTTACGCGCACATTATCGGCAGGGGGATGGCGTTGGGAGGAGGGGGTTGGTGAAGGAGGCTACGAAACGGAATTACTGCGTTGCTGCTACTTAATGGTGGCCCATTCTGGTCAAAGGACGAGACAGCGGAGAGAGGGCAGAGGCCAGTCTTACAGTTTTGTGTGGACTTACATGCTGGGGAAGGACAGAAGAAACAGCAGCGACACCCGCCAGACCGCAAATACATTTGCGAGTGACGGACGAATCATGCTATGACGATTACTGTCACGTTGTTACGACGATATGTCTACATGACTATTTATATACATATTCTTGTGCACGCAAGAGCTTACAACGACCTGTTTTAAGTGGCTAAGAGGGCGCAATATAATATCGACTTTTTTGGACTTTTTGGTACGCCGTTGCATCTCGGGTCTGGGCAATGTGGTGAGAATGCGTTTTGATTTCAGAATTCAGGCAGTCTGGGGGGGGGTGGGGCGGGTAAGTGCTGTATTGGTAAGCGCAAACTTCCGTTTTGTTCGTGTTATCACTGCGATGGCAACTGACGATGGATACGGCATAGGAACCTGCCAAATCAGCCTGAGAACGACAGCACGCATTCGAGCCAGTGACCTTTGCCTAACTGAAGAGACTCGTCAATTGCGGCTTTGCTATATCCTGGTGTTATATTTTATTCTGGATGAATATATGAACCGGTCTCAAGCCGTCTCTGAGGGTAAATGGCGACGTCTTGTGGGACAACTGCATGAGTGTTCTATCTGCTTTAAGACCCTCTTCTGCTCGTCTTGCTGAGACCTGGCTAGCAATCTTTTCGCTGGATCTGGACGCAAATCATCTGTCGATCACCAATATTGGATATCCTGTTGGCGAGACCTTGCTGACACGACCAATGGCTCCCCAACGAAGAGGTACCCTGACAAGGGCCATTCGCTCTGTCGCTGTCATGACCATAGCTTTATTCATGTGTCATGAAGCGAGTATCGTGATAGCGTCGGCGACAGAATTGCCTCGGTTCTCGCTTAATGGTGGGAGTCCCGGGCATCGCCAAGGCTACGTTTTACCTCGCAGCACCTCAACGCCCACGACTGAAACCTCGGTTTGCCGCAGCCTGGCAGAGAGCCTTGCAACATACGCACCGACGATTCCGCTCGAAATTCTGTCCTTTGAGGCAACTTACCTCATGACGGCCTCGGGCTGCCAAACCATTACACCGCCGGCATCATTGTCATCACAGTGGTCAAGCTGGACGAGTGCCGTCGATGCATGGATGGATACGCACTCGTCGGAATACACGAGATATCTCTCGCGCTGCGAGCCTTGGGAACTGGCGGCAAGCTTGCAGTGCCCAACAGAGACAACGCCAGTGGACACACCGGTAAACGAGACGACAACAAGAAGCCGGGATCCAACGAAGACTTCATCCGAAACCGCGGCCGACTCTGTGACGGTGATTACATCGACTGCAACAGCAACCGCTGGTCCCACATATGACAATACGCCACAGGTTTCAACAATGCTACCTTCGGCAACACTCATTAGCAGCGGCGCAGTAGGCTTCTTTGCTATGGATTGGGTGACAGCAACAGGTGCTGCCCTGTTGCTGGTCCTGACGGTGATATGATTTGTACTGCATGCCAGGAATTGCCATATTTAGCAACGACAGAGAAATATACGTTGCAACTTGACATCAATGTTTACATCTCTCTATTTCATTTCTTGACTTTCAAAGCTTTCTGATAACGATATTATTGGTGTGACACTTTGTCTCAACTTGTTAGCACACCCAGCCACCATCGATGTGGTAGACGGCGCCCGAGACAAACTTTGATTCATCGCAAATGAGGAACGCAATCAAGCTGGCAACCTCATCGCAGGTACCTCGCCGTTGGATCTGGCTCTCCCACACCGTCTGGACACATGATGGTCAATGTTTCCCGGTCGGCGCCCCTCCCATTGTGCGAGAGTACCCTCGCCGACAGGCCAGCTACGAGACAGAGTCGCCCGTGGCGCTGTCGGCCTGGGGACCGACGCAGATGGCACCACTGGGATCTATTGTTCACGCACGGTCTGGCAACAAGAACTCCGACTGCAATATCGGGTTCTGGGCGCGTGATAAAGACGAATGGGACTGGCTACGGTCATTCTTGACGGTGAAGGAAGTGCGGAACCTGCTCGACAAGGAATGCAATGGTGGTGCAGTGGATCGATTTGAAATACAGGGTGTTCGCGCTGTGCATTTTCTGCTGCGGGACCACCTTGACCGCGGTGTAAACTCGCCAAGCAGCTACGATGTTCTTGGCAAACTGGTGGCCGAGTATCTTCGGTGCAAGCCGGTTGCCATCCCCAGTAAGTTCTTGGAAAAGGGAACGATCTAGGCAGTGTAGAAGTGGACTTCATTTTGTCATGTTTCAGGGCGCATACTTTTTTTTAAATAAATGCTATTAACAACCAGGTTTCCCTTTATGCGTATCTTATTGCCTTCTATCATTAAAATTGCTACTACTACCTAGACGGTGACATCCAAATATGCTTCGTAAAGTACTAAACGGTACACGTGTTACCACTTACGCGCCCAATGGAGGCGTTTCCCCAAAAGAGTAGTGCTCTAGGACGCCTACATAGCGCTCGCCTTGCAGCTCAATCTTCTCAACCTGATCACGAATGGTCTTAGCCTCAGCATCCGTCAGTGTAACTTTGAGAGAAGCCATGTTTTCTTCAAGATATTTAACTTTCTTGGTGCCCCTGAATTTGGATGGGTTAGTGTATGTTTGAGCCACGCGGGACGGTAAATAGGCACGACGTACGGAATTGCAAAAATATCATCGCCCTGCTTGAGGACCCATGCCAACGCCAGTTGTCCCGGCGTGCAGCCCTTGTCTTTAGCAATGGACTCCAAAAGATATACCAACTCCATGTTCTTGCTCCAGTTCTTCTTGCTGTACTTGGGAGCAGACTTGCGAAAGTCGTTGTTGGAAAAATCGTCGGGAGACTTGAGCTGACCTGTCAAGAAGCCTCGACCCAGTGGGCTATACGCAACCACAGCAATACCCAGCTCACGACAAGTGTCCAAAAGGCTGTTGTCGGACAACTCAATGTCCAGTGAGAAGGGCGACTACTCCAGCTGAAGCGCCGCGATAGGATGCACTTTGTGTGCTCGACGAACCGTGGATACGGACACCTCACTCAGGCCAATATGGCCAATCTTTCCCTCTCTACATGGTTTTCTGGTCAGCGTCGGAGTCGAAAGGTGGCGAGCTTTGGAATGCCTTATATAAATGTACCTTTTGAGCCGAACAAGTGCTTCCATGGTCCTCTCGATAGGAGTCTTGAGATCCACACGGTGGCAGTAGTAGAGGTCGATCTTGTCGACGCCAAGGCGACGAAGACTCCTCTCGCACGCTTCTCTGACATATTCGGGATCGCTGTGCATAGAGTAGACTTTGTCCATGACCTTGACGCCGAACTTTGTGCACAGAAAAATATCACACCGCTTTCCAGAGTATTTGAACCATTTGCCTAAAAGGTCCTCGCTGTCTCCGTCTTGAGTAAAGTCAGTAGGTGAGAGCCAGATTTTGTGTTCCGTTTGGACTTAATAAACCATCCCGAGAGGCATATTGATACATACAAACATCCGACGTATCCCACAGGCGGGAGCCCAACTCATGAGCCTTGTCCAACACCTTGAAACGGGCTTCGTCGTCGTCCACTGGACCATACGACGAGCTTAAACCCATACACCCAAAGCCGAGACTTGGAACAAGGGGACCATTGCTCCCCAGCTGGCGTAGAGGAACGTCAGACATCTCGAGACTGAGATTGATTGAACTGGAGAGCGGGAGGAGTCAAGGCAGTTAAGGTATTGTCGGATGTCCTTTGAACAGCACTGTCCATGGACTGCAACGGCAAGTAAGAGATTAGGCCGTATTGACATGAATAAAGTTAAATAAAGACAGACGAACGCCTTATCCGTGCCAGGTAGACCACATCCGGCAATGAGCTCGGAGAACCTCTATCCGCTTCGCCAGCCTACACACGCAATAGCAAACTGCCCATCTCGGCCTAACGTGCGTTATCGTTTTGGCTAGCTCGAGGTGTCCTCACTGATTCTTGCATGTTCCCCCTACAACATACCCCTCTTGGACTATTCACTGCCACATTGAGAATAAGTATTTTCGAGCGTTGTAATTTGTCTACAAAATCGGCTGTTCCAACCTCGAAGGGGTAAGCTCTGCCGTGCCCGGACAGTGGAGCACCGTTTTCGTCGCGATGACGTCCCTGCATCACTTTTTTGAACATTTGTTCATTTTTCTGAATTTCAATTAACATTCGACGCAGCCCCGCTTAACAAAAGGTACCCATGATCTCCCGAGTCAGAATTAGCGCATCTACTTACGACAGGGGAGGTGCGGAGGTTGTGTGGAGGAAATGGGTTTGTTTTTCAGAGGGGCTGTACATTTCCGTAGAGGTAGGGAAGAGAAGTTGCGGAGTATGGAGTTTCGTGTTACATGTTGTTTAACGTTCCGGAGGGGGCGACATCCCCAGAAAAGCGAAAACAGTTGCATGCCGTATTCTAGCGTAGAAAGAACCTCATATTTTGAGTCTCGATATCTCCGAAGGACTACAAGAGAAGTAAGTTAGTCTCCTATGGGAACCGTACAACATTACGTCCAACAATTTCCCTGTCCACCTTGTATTAGTTGGTTGCTCTTTCAGACTGCACAAACACACTCTCACCACCATGAGGAAATCTGACACAACCTTTCAGTTTTATATCTAACAAAAATCACTATGTGCGGACCGTATACAGGAGAAGCCGAGGTATGTACCGGCCAGTTTCAATCGAGATGCTTAGTGAAAATCTATTAATTAAAGCAGCACCACGGTAGCTATCCACTAAACCACGTCGGCGTTTCCGTGCCTGACCTCGACAAGGCCGTCGAGTGGTATATCAATGTCCTGGGCTTCCACGAGCTGCGCGCGCGCTCGTCATCGGATCGCGCTACCAACCCAGAAGGTGGCATCTTCCAGATTTATCCCGAGTCGCTGCAAAAGGTCCGTATGGCCTACCTCAGCGCGGGCAACGGTGTGGGATTCGAACTGTTCGAGTTTTCTAGCCCGAAAATGACAACCGATGAGCAAGCCAACTTTGAAAAGAACTACGTCCGCGGCGGCTACTTCCACATTGCTGTCACGACACCGGAGCTTGAGGCGACCCTGGAGAAGATAGTTGCCTTTGGCGGTCGGCAGATTGGCAAAATTGTGCCTGTTTACGGCCACAAAGCCGCATACGTCGCAGATCCCTGGGGCAATGTTGTCGAGCTCATCACTGCTAGCTTCGAGCGCACCATGGCAAATCGGTAGACTAGAAGGGAAAACAGTAGGGGAAATTGAGAGAAGGGGAAAGAGACCAAGAGATGGAAACTCGCAATAAACACAACAAAAAAATCAAAAAGCGAGTACCAAATATTGCGAACTATGATGCATAAACTCGTGCAATTCTAGATGTCTGAATGGGTTACAGTTTTCTATTCAATTTTGAACGCTACACGACACCTGCCAAATAGACCAACAATGCCAACTCGTTTATAAACACACGACCATCTTCTTCGTACTTTTTCCAGCTATCATGCGTTCAATCATATTGGGCACATCGTCGAGGGAATCATGCAGCTCCATTGCAGGCTTGATGCCGTGCTTCACGATAAAATCAATTGCCTCGGGCATTCGTTGTGGCGTACCCGTGCTGTCGCCCTTGACACGGTACCGACCAGTGACAATATCGAGGGCATCGAAGCAAATACCGTTCTTGGGTAGACCTACCACCATGATAATGCCGCCCACCTCCACCAGCGGAGGCGCCGAATCGTATGCAGCCTCGGCTGCGCTGAACACGGCGACCGACTGCGCTCCACCTTCGGTAATCTTGATGATCTTGTCCTTGTAATTTGCGTCAGTGCGCGAGTTGAAGACGTAGTCAGCACCCCGAGCCCTGGCGTTGGCCAGTGTATCGTCGTTGATGTCCAGGCCGATCACCCGTACCTCCATGGCCTTAGCGTACTGAACAGCAAGCTGGCCGAGACCTCCACACCCGATGACAACAATCCAGTCGTTGGGGTTCAGCTCGCACGACCGTACGCAGTGAAAAGATGTAATGCCCGCACAGAAAATAGGCGATGCCGTTTTGACATCGATAGAAGGGGGAAGCACGATGCAGTTCTGCCAGTCGACTACATTGTACTCGGCGAAGAAACCGGGAATGGTGAAGCCGTTTGTTTGGCCGGGGCTCCGGACGCAGTGGTTGTTATGTTGTAGACAGCCCTTACACTCGAAGCAGCCGCCTTGCACGTAGAGGAAGCCGACCGCATCGCCATCTTTGAAGCCTTTGCCTCCAGCGGCTGATCCGATCGCTTCAATATAACCCGCGCCCTCGTGGCCCAGTGTAATTGGTTCCTTCCGGCCTGGAATGGCAATAGACATGAGATCCGAGTGGCACAGACTTGCCGATGCAAGCTTGATTAAAAATTCGCCGGGACCCGGAGTCGGTTTTGAGACCGTGTTGACTACGACCTTTTGCTGATTCTTGACCTTGTTAGACGTAATGCAGAGTCACTTTGTTGAAAGTAGGAGAGCACTCACCGGATCCCATTGAACTGCTTTCATTGTGCCCGGACATGGTTGAGACGAAAGATTAGATGATTGAATGATGTAGGGACGAAATATTATGTGTTGCAAAATGCGATGTTGCGAAGACTCAAGACTATGCCCTGCTGGCGCGGATAGTTTATATTGTCACGAAATTACTAGGGAGTTGCGATTTGCTCGACCTGTGCGGCACGTCCAATTTGGGGAGGGACAGTCTAAACTATTGATTACGCAGGGAAATAAATTTCCGTTTGTCGCGGGCGCTTCCGACATCCCGATACGCCATCATGGCAACGGAATATATCAAATCGGCCCCCCACACTGATTTCATTCGAGATGGCACATACAACACGTTTCAAAGTTTCACAGAATGTATGTTTAATGAGCGGAAATGCAAGCGGGCAATCTCCCTTCTTGAGCGCATCTTTTGTTTCCTCCAACCTATTTCGGACCATTGTTGATACCCGCCTCCTTGTCAATAATCAAGTTGTCCCAGCCAAACATGACGTTGATGGGATGCAGGATAAAGTGCTTCTCGTCCTCGGCCACAGCTTTGACAAAGTCCGTATCAGTCACAATCTGTTTCCAGTCCTCCACACCATCCACCCACACCTCGGCCACACCATCGTAGTCGAGCACTGGAATACCCAGAGACTGGGCCTCTGCCCGCACGTCGGGCGTGATATGGTGCTTCCCTGTATTAGCGAATGGGCTACGATTCTTTAATTTGGTGGAATAATATGAACGAGACACACCTGGTTGTATTTGCGGACTTTGCTCATAAACGTGTCGTTGGCAAACGCAGGCACCAGGTGATTGTTCCGCCAGTAGCCATGGAAATATTCGTCGCTGACACTGGGGACCTTCCGCAAAAAGAGCGAGACTTTTAGATATCTGCCGGGCGTGGGCCGACAACGGTCGAGTGAACAATGTCGCCGGGTCTATTTGTGCCATCCACGCGCACACTAATGTTGGTTTGGATTCCCCGCAGAGATTTATGCCCCGATGTTGTCAGGGGTGGTCCATTAGCGCGTAAGTATATCCGTTCGTGTAATGTCTAAGCTAGATCCAAATGGACCGCACGGCAGCACATTCGGAGTGCCCTACCAACAAGAAAGGTTAATTGGAGTACAAGCAGTCACTGCTTCTTCCAGTCTATGAGCGACGTTGTGTGAGACAGTCCATATTAAGGGCGGCATGAACCGACTTTATCACAATTTCCGCAAGTGAGACCTCGACATTAACCTGTTATTTGACCTACAGCCAACCAAAAAGGACATCCGCACCATAAACAATGGGAGAAATCAGAGGCCCAGGCATACTTTATGTCGAGGCGCGGATCTCTCGCCCAGATATTATGGACGAGGCCACGTACATGAACTGGTACGACAACGACCACATTACCGAGATCATCGAGACCAGCGGCGTCGATTCGGCTTTTCGCTACAAGCGTGAGGGCGCCGAATGGCCGTACCTTGCTATGTACGAAATGCGCGACATTGCGTTCACGCAAGGCGAGGAGTTCCGCAAGATCCGCGTGTACAGCGATCTTCTGCCTGGCACGAAACTCTGTTACGATTTGGCCGACAACAACGTTCGGTACTACCGCCTCGAACAGGTCTACGATCCTACAAACAAGGGCCCTGGACACACAAGGACTCTGATATCTGCTCAATACGAGCTGAAGAATGGCTACTCGGCAGGCGACTTTGACGCTTGGTATCGGAAGGAGGTAAGTTGTAGTTTTTGAGTCCTTATGGTCTCTACGTCGCGGCTACGCACTAACACACCACAGCATCTGAACCAACTGTCCACGGCATCCGGTTATCTGCGCACAACCCGCTTTAAGCTTGTGTTTTCCCGCTCGAACGCCCAGTCTCGTGCTCTCAAGGGTTTGCCTGTGACGTCTAACGAGCCCCAACCAAACCCGCCCACATTTCTGGCCCTACACGAATTTGAAAGTGAGCAAATCGACTTGGATGCTCTCAGGGCACTGACAGATACGGAGTGGACGAGGAAGGTCCACGACAACACCGAGACGGTTTTGCACCCTGTTTACAAGATTGTGAAGACACATGGAAAAGGTGAATGGTTCCACAGGGTCCCGTAGGCCAGCGGATTTCAGTGGTAACGTGGCTAGGCCAGTCCAGTATTGTTACATTCATTTTGGCATAGAACGGTCATTGCCACTGTGTACCTGGGTGCCACCACTGGTCCTGATTTGGATAAAGAATTTCTGAATTTTCTGCAATAAGGCACGTTTTCCTCAATCTAAATAAACACGTAGGTTTCCACTTACAAATTACTTCCTGCAAGCAGCAATCAGGTCGGCTTAACTACGGCTCTTGACAAAACCGAAGCTCGCTGTTGGGCTGTGGTCCAGTTCTGTCAAAACGCGCACAAAGTAGTCCAGATAGCCCTGCCGTCGCCGCTCGGCCTCTCCAGCCTCTTCTGGAGGCGCTGTTGGATCACTGTGCTCTAGTAGAGTAGCAGCTACGCGCCGAATTTTGACAGTCATGGCCACGCCCGTAACCTCAAATACTGACATGGGGAAACTCTGCAACAAATTTTGCAACTCCTTTGCTATTCCTTCGCGCAGCTTCCAAATCTCGAAGCGGTCATTCCACCTCAAGTGGGCCTCACATATGTCCGTTTTGTCTGCAGATGCAGCTGGTGAGTTTTCAGCATGTCCCGAGGTCGTCCACGTGCGTGGTGCATGTCGTGTGTGCAGCATCTTTGCGACGTACGACTCGACCACCAGGCTTTGCAGGAAAATTCCCGTCAGATGAATGTTGGCACGCATGGCGCGGTATGGGTCCGGAGGCGACGGGTTCTCACAATCGTCACTTGGCATGTCCAGGGCATGTGGGAACCGAAATTCAGGCGGAAGCCCGTCAAGGACGTGGCGAATTCGAGTTATACCGGACTGAATCATCTGCAGAGTAGTCGTCACTGTAGATGACGGTGAGGGTGCAGCTGCAGCTGTGGTACTTGCCGCCGATGATCGAACTGACAGGCTGATAGGCGGTAGTCGTGGGGGCTGTGAAGGGTCTGAATAATTCAGAGGCGCCACAAAGTGCTGGTCTTCATATGGAGACGGCGTTGAAAATGTGGAGAGAGCTGAAAATGACGGCAGGGCTGTAGACGTAGGCCGAGAATACGACAAAGCCGGAGCAAAAGGCGGAGGTCTTGGTAGCCGGTCAACAATCATCTCAGTCACGCAGATATGCATGGCAATAATTGCGTTGAATCCAGCCATGATGAGTGTGTGCTTGTGTCGGTGGCGGCGGGAGTAGGTTCCAGGCTCAGGGGGCTTGCTTTTGTCCACGTCGGCAGCCTCGTCAATATCCTCGTCCTTGTCGTCAGGGTCGGGCTCTATGCCCACATAGTCCATATCGTTTGTGCGCAACGCATCCCAGTCCGTTTTTGAAGCATCAAAGTGCAGAACAGTGAGTGGTTCTGGCGCAGAAGTGTAAGAGTACCTATATCGAATCAGACCCAAGCGCTATGCAAGGACTAAACAGATGAAGTGAAAATGCATACATTTGCATCATGTATAGAACCCAGAACATGCGGCGACTGATGATGGCCCCAGCGCGTGACAAGCACTTGTACGCCTCGGCACGGTAGAGTCCTAGCTCGCGGAACATAAGGACGGCCTCGTTGGCATGTTGTACTAGAGGCATGACGGGATAGATCTCATCGAAGAAGTCCACCATGACAGCAGCAAAGGCCGCTGGCGGACAGAATTCGTCTAGTGATATCTTGATGTTGAGGAAGGGGATGGTCATGGGGACAGTCTTTGTGGCCACTGCCGACGACACCGCAGGCAGAGCGACCGGACTTGTAGGGGACGACGCGTTGCCATGGGATTTTGCAAGCGCAACAATTCTATGTCATGTGTGAGTGATTGTGGTTCATGGGGAGTGAAAAACCGAGTGTATCATAGCTGTGGGAAAGAACAAGATAATATCCTTGGCACCATTCAGAGTTAATCAACAGAAACTCAAAGGCAGCAATACAAGACTCACTTATTTGGAGGACCCCGCGGGCGTCGCAGTTGATCGAATGTACACGGCGCAGAAGACCGAAGACATCGGCGACAGCCCGAGGCGTTCGGCTCGAAGGAGCACTACGCGTAATCAAGTCCGTGAGCGAGGCGGGCCAAACCCCAGAAGCCAGACGTTTACTCTTCGCAGACAAGTCAAAACAGCAAGGGCAACAGAGCAAACATACCTGTAGTTTGCGAGCACGACAGAGGTCGCAGGCTGCGCTCGAAATGCGCCGCCCCTTTCGTGTGCCGATGCGCGAGCGGCGACGTTGCGTATCGGGCGGTGTATTTGCGTTCATGGTCCAGTTGTGTAGTCCCCGGATACCGAAGTGGGGATGAATTGCCGAGTGTCTGGGGAAATAAGCAGATGTAGGTGCAAGCTTAAGAGTGGAGGAGAAGGACAAAGCGACGGTTCAATATCTTCCCTCCAAATGGTGGTCCTTGGGTCATGTGATGCAGCTGCGGAGATGTTTCCCGTTGTGGGGTGTCCCTGGAAAGACATACGCAAATTGGAAGGGGGACTGCGCTTACTGGAGATTTAGCCACGGAAGAGCATCAACTGACGACCATATGCTTGTGAATAAGTTTTGGATTTCTGGTGTATTTTTTTACGCGTTGGTATTTTCCCAGAGTTTTTTAGAAACCATTTCTGTTTACGAGAAATTAAGCGATGAAATAAACTTGAAATATATGAGAAAACTTGAGATATCGCGAGAGAAATAAAGTAAGATCTTCATCGACCGAGAATGGTTAACACGACAATATGTTAACATGACAATTTTTTGTCACAGAGTACAAAATTCATCTTGTCCAAGACTTGGTTAGTAATTGAGCTTTGCGTCACATGCGAACTAGTTTTTGTTTACAAACCCTTAAATATTAGTAGGCAGTAGCAAAAATATCGGCAACATCGATGTAGGCAAACAAACATTTGATTTGTGGAATTTCCCATACCAAGAGTTGACCAGAGACGATAGGATACAAAGCATTTGAAAGGCAGCGATATCAATTTGGCCTCCATAGATTTCGAATATTATTTCGCTCGACAAGGCCATCCAAGCCCAGCAACATAATCTACTCAGGGCGCCATGTAAGCGCAACGCGGGCTACCAAGCCATGATCGATTTCACGGCCTCCTGGGAGGACACTGACAACCATGGCTGGTTTTTCCAGCTGCAGCGCAACAGTGTAGAATTTATTTCTAGCCGTGGCGCCTTGCTTCGCACTGCTTTCCCCCTCAAGTCCGTCCCCAGTGACATACCATGCCACACTGGCGACATTGCTGGAGCCCAGGCAGACTTTTGCATCAAGTCTGTCGGTCAACCGGAGACGCGGTTTGAACAAAACTTTGTTGGCCCCTGCTCCGATGGGCCGTACACCTGCTAGCTCCGTACAGTACTCGTAAATCGGTACGCTGCCCCAAGCGTGACAGTCGGACCTCTGGCGCACGTCATCTTCTTCCCAGGTGGACAAGTTGTTGGCCAGCATCTTCCGCCACGGCTGCCATACACGTGGCCACAGAAACGTTTCGTATGCCTCGTCACCCGCCAGGGAAAATGCGCGCAGCGCGTAGAACTGCATGACATAACTGCACTTGGAAAAACGGCCAGTATCGGCCGAGAAGGCCTCTGTCAGTAGCCGTTCGCGGTCGCTTTCGCCACAGGCGCCACAAAGTACGGCAAATACTTGACAGTGCTGCGAGTAGGCGGTTGGGCTACCGTGGCCACTTTCACCTTCGGGAAGAACGTCCACGGTCGTGTCGGCGAAAAAACGACCGTCGTAACAATGGTCCTTGACAGCAGTGACGAGACTATCGGCACGCGATTCGTATTCGTCGGCGTGACCAGGGCGGCCTACATCCCGAGCAAGACGAGCCGCCTGCCGCAAGACGACGGCATATAGCATGCTGAAGAACGTGTGACAGTTGGTAGAACGGCCTGCCGTCGGGACGCCTTTGTCCGGGTGGTCGTCTGTAGCACCCCATGTCGTCACCCAATCGACATACTGCCACACGTCGCTGGGAAGACGGGACACGAGGCCTCTCGTGTCGACGTGCTGGGCGAAGAAGTCAAGTACGCCGTCAATACGGGGCAGAAAAGAACGTGAAAATGCCGAATCACCAAAGTACAGATGGTGATCGCAGACTTGCATCACCCAGTATAGCGGAAAACCGGCGATGATCTGCGGCACGTGCGACGGGAACCGGGACTGTGTCAGTCCCTCGGAAAGCACAGAGGCCCCGAAGCTGGAAATGGCTTGCCGCATGAGCTGGTCGTCACCTGACAGCAAGTAGTGGAACAGACCAACCGACCGTGAATCGCCTGAGTACTGCAGTTGTTCATAGAATGGACAGTCGACATAGCCGTCAAACATGCAGTTGCGAAGCGTACGAATGGACACGTCCCACATCGCGGCACTGTCTGCATCATTGGGATTGATCCAGCTGGCCTTGATGCCCATTGGATAGTTGACTTGTGTAGCCCCAAAAGAGATAAGTTCAACGGGCGCCGGACCTGTGATGGAGACATGGAAGCGCATGATGCGGAGGGTGCGGAACCAAAAGGGCTCATACGAGACGTTGCTTCCGTCAGTCGGGAGATCCAGGGTGACTTCATCGAAAGGGCCAATGATGTAACCATTCTCAGCATCGAGTCGGTCGGACTTTGATCTGAAGAAAGGGTAGTTACGCGGCTCATTCTCGTAGCCCTCCGAGTACATGATTTTCAAGTGGATCCGGGGTCGCTCTGCGGTAAACGATTGCTTGGAGGGATCCGTGACAGCGCGGAATGTCCACTGGAGAAATGCAGTGGAGTGGACATCAGCTTGGACTTCAAGCGTGTGTTGCGAGCCCGCCGATAGGGTTAACGATGACTGGCCCGAGAAGTAGGCTGACCATTTGTCGAGTTTGACCGTACTGTCACATTTTCGGATCGTTTCCACAGCTACATGTGTTTCTTCCGGGATGGCAATGGGACGCGGGCGCAATCGCCACGGTGCCAGCTCGCCATTGGCCGTTCGTAGTTCATAACCGACGGGTGTCAGTTCACTGCCCAGTGGCTTGGGAGAAATGCGCTCACTGATCTGAAGGTGAACGTTAGCACCGGACAAGAATTACATGCCGCGTAGGGAAACGAAAAGGAACGTTGTACATGGAGGAAGCCGTCGTCGATCAGACCAGTTGGAAATCGAACGCTATGGTCGGTTTGAGCGAGCCATCCGGGCATAGCTGTGCTCACATCGATAGCGTTGCCGCCATGCTCGATGTTGCCCACGACTGTCAGACCAGGAAAGGGCGTCCGCGCAAAGGGCATGGCCCCGCGCAGGGTCACGAAATAACGCAACACCAGGAAGACAATTTGATTGTCACCCGGGTGTAAGTACGGTGCAATATCGAGAGTGTCATAGTACCAGATCCACGGGCTACTGCGCGCCGGGCCCACAGCCACACGCTTACTGTTGACATAAAGCTTGTATCGAGTGTCGGCCGAGAAGTGCAGGATGGCAGATGAGACTTTGCTTGTCACAGTTGAGGAAGAGTCAGTGGCTGGGAGATGGACCGAGCGGGTGAACCGCACGATGCGACCAGCAGTGTTTGAATCCTCTACCTCATTCGATGTGGACGACGAGGCCAAGGTTGAGTCGCACCAGTCTGGCGTCCATACCCAGCTGGAAGTCAGTGCGTTGATGGTGTCCTGGGAGTAAATGGTTAGTAATTTTAGAGGAACATTATATTTGTCCCAGAGAATTGCAATGTCGAGGATTGAGAGACACTGCTTAAATGAAAGATAAGGTGGCGGGGCCGATTTGCCGAGGAGTATGATGAGGTTTGAAGAAGTAGGCTGGAGGGCATGGCAGGGGCAGACAACGGCAGCTGTAAATGGTGAGGTAAGAGGGAAGGGAAACAAACCTGGTCCGAATTGACAAGCATTTTGGGGCCAAGGTGTCAAAGCTAGACCAATACGGCGACGGTGAGGAGGTGAGGAAGACGAGTAGGCTGTCTGCTCTGGAAATATTGAATTTATGTTACTGGAGCTGCTCGTGAAGCTTTGACGCGTCCTGTCCAATCTCGGCACTTGTCTGCGCTTCTCTGGTCGCATATATACGAGCTGGTCAGCGGACTGAAGCGAGAAAGGGATGGAAAGCCGTAGACGCTGGATCTTTGTAATGCGATCTTGCTCTATTTCGTAAACACAAACATAAACACTCTCCGAGATTGGCGCGAGGTTAAAGGTCGGAGGCTCTTTGGGCTGCGAATATCGGCAGGCGATGTACCGATATGATTGCGGGGGTCGTAATTTATGGTAAGCAAGACGGTGGCTGCTTAACCGAAATCAGCGAGGGTCTCTTGCTTCCGCTGTTGTGGCCGAAGTAGTACGAACTGGGCTTAATTGCATCTGGCGACCTTTCCTTGTGAAAAAGATAAAACGAGGCAAAGGTGCAAAACCCAGCTAAAGATGATCCTTGCTTTGGTAGAGCGAAAACGCGGGGCTCCAGTTCCACATAGGTGACTAGATGATATGAGGTTGGTTTGATCACGCAGTATATTCGTAGCAGCGGGGGATGGGCGATTTGGGGCCGGCACCTACCCCGGACTAAGCTGGGGCGACAGTCACAGTAGCAAGCACGGAAATAAAATGGTGGGATATATTACTCGGAGAGATCCTCATTTTCTTGTCCCATCGGAATTATTTTCGTTGTCTCGCCGTTACGGCTCACAAACAGAATACGTATGAATCGCTACCTCGACCTAACAGCCACACACTTTAACACAATGGCCCAGAAAGACCAAGATGAGATCCAGGCGGTTGAAATGCAGGAACATCCCAACGAGACCGCCAAGGATGACATTGGCCCGCTGATGCGCTCTAAGGAAGACAGCTTTGGCATCTGGCGCACCGTCCTCCGCCACAAGCGCGTCGGTCTCATCGCCATGGCGGCCGCGTTTTGCGCGTCCCTTGACGGATACCGTAAGGAGTAGTCACCGAGGCTTGCATCGAACGAATTCGACTGACACATTAGAAATCAATCTTAACGGCAACATTGTTGCTAACAAGGGCTTCATCCGCCAGATGGCCAGCCCTGGCACGACCATCATTGCCGGAAAATACGTGTCGGCTTGGGGCGGTATCCAATCCACCGGCCAAGCCGTTGGACAGATACTGCTTCAATACGTAACGGAAGGCTACGGCCGCAAACTGGCTCTGATTGTCCTTTGGGTCATCTTGACTGCAGTAAGTTCTTACCTTACGTGTCAGCTGTTGACAAGTTTGTATTTGTGCACCCACTGACAAGCCATTCTGCTGGTAGAGCATCTTTGCTGAATCATTCGCCACGCGCTGGGATCACTGGCTCGTTGCCAAGCTACTGTCCGGTATGGGTGTAGGCATGCTGCAATCCACGATGCCTCTGTACCTCTCGGAAATCACCCCGACACAGCTCCGAGGTTTCTACATCAATGCTTACTCTTTGTAAGTCGGACCATCAATCGGCCTGCCCAGCCATGCCGAGCCCTGGTAATGGATACTGACATTGCATAGCTGGTTTGTCATCGGCCAGCTGTTCGCCTCAGTGTCGCTCAACTCGCTCAACAAGTCGGACCCATACAACTTCCGTACTCCCATCTACACACAGGTGCGTCTTCTGCCCCATTGCGCTTCCCATGACCAGGCTCTCTAACACTGTATAGTGGGCAATGATTGGTGGTATTGGAATTGTTTTTGCCCTGCTGCCTGAATCACCTTGGTGGTTGGTAAGCCAAGGCAAAATGGACGAAGCACGAAAAAGTCTCGAATCATGCAACGGCGACATTAAAGACTATGACTGCGACGAGCAGCTGGTATGTGCTCTTTTCATTGAGCTTGTCGAACCAGTGCATATTCTTACTTCTGTCCAGGAGGTCATGCGTGCCACCGTTGCTGCTGAACACCACCAGGCCGAACTCAGCAATGAGCTTGGCCAGTGGGCAGTCTTCCAAGGCCGCAACCTGTTACGCTTCATTATTGCTGGCTGGCCCAAAATTGCTCAACAGTTCGTCGGGTTGTCTGTATTCAACACGTACGCTGCGTACTTTTGTGAGTATTGCCAGTATTTCTGCGAGCCACATCAAACACATCCACTGACGAATTCTATCAACAGTCCAAAAAGCCGGAAGCACCGACACGTTTATGGTAACAATCATTTTGTCCTGTGTGCAGCTAATCTCTATGCTGGTCACCGCTGTGACGACGGATCGATTCGGTCGCCGCCCTCTTACTGTCTACCCATATGCTGTGACCGTCGTTTCCGTCCTCTGCCTCGGCATTGTGGGCTGCTTCAACTACTCCACGAAGCAGCTGAGTTCTCTTTTGGTAGGCAAATGCTATAAATTTTAACATTGTCGAATATGTGAGCTGAACTAACGATTTAGATCTTTTTCGCCTGTCTGGCCACCTTCTCTACTACCGGCGCTTCGGCAATTGGCTATGCATACGCAACTGAAGTCCCACAGCAACGCCTCCGTGCGCGAACGTCTGCTTGGGCGCTGGCATTCTCTAACATGATTTCCATTATGTTCAGCTTCTGCACGCCGCTGATGATCAATGGCACTGCCAGTTGGGGTGTCAAGACTGGCTTCTTGTACGTTTTAATTTCAAGATATATGGTTATGGGATGTTACTAACTGGTCCATAGCTTCGCCGGAACCGGTGCTGTGGCTACCGTTATTGCCTGGTTTATTCTTCCTGAAGTGGCTCGTCGGACGCCGGCGGAGATTGACGAGATGTATGTTGCACCAAGACAAGCGATTTCCTACGTCATACCAAAGAAATTTAACCTACTGACATGCATAGGTTCAATAAACGAGTACCACTTCGCAAATTCAAGGGATATCTTACAGACGTGCAGATGCGCGCCGATCAGATTCACGATAAGCAGGATGCGGTCGCTTGAATATAATGTGCAAAGCCGGCATGCACTGACACCCCAAAGACTTTACGCAACAACCATTCTTCAAGGTATTGGGAATATTCTGCTTCGTTTCACAGACTGAATGCCCAAGAAAAGCTATGCCAACGGAATCTTGTATCGCTAGATGTTTTCAGTTGCTCAGGGACCATGGTATTTGACCGATAGTACGAATGGATTGATTTAAATAGCTAAAGTTTACTAGTCGATATGTCCTTCTATCTGTACTTTCCATCTACCTGACGCTCGTATCTATTTCGATGCACACCATTCACTTGGCTCATGAAATGCGCCAATTGCGCTAGACCGAGATGCCAGCAATAATTGCCACAAGTTTTGCCGACTCCTCGTCCTTCAAAAAAGGACTATGCCCGCAATCCAGGGCTACCACATTTGCCCCAGCCGCTTCAGCCATGAAGACCTGTCCCTCATACGGGACAGCTGCATCTTGCTGGCACGCAACGTAAGTCTTGTGGGCCATGATAGCACCCGCAGCATGAGAGCACTTTTGCTTGAAGCTGGCCGTGCTTTGCTTCACCGTGGATGCAAGAGCGTCATCGGCCACTTCAATGTCGATGTCTTGATAAAGTGCATGTCGAGCGCCTTCGTTGAGAGAGACAAGGCCGTCCTTTTCGATTGTTAGTTAGATAGACAAAATTTCGTCTTGAGCACAACGTGACGTGCTTCAGGAGTTCACTTTCCTTGGGGGTCCACCAATCCGGATGAGGATCGGACTCGTCTTTCATGCGAACCATAGCAAAGAGACTTGTTGTTGGAGCGGGCGGTGCAAATGCAGCTATGTATATAACTGCTTTCACACCACCTCGAAGACCTCTGGCCTTGCGGTCTTCGATGGTGTGACCAACAACGCTATCAGTGCCTGGGATGCCTCCATAGCTGTGAAGTACAGCGACCAGTTCTCGTCCGGCATTCATGAAGGGATGAATCGCTGATTGGATAGTCTCGATGTCATCATAGAGTGTGTGGTTGGCGGTGAGCGGCTCAGAACCTGCACTGGGGAGTGCTGGAACAACCACAGTGTATCCTGCGTCACGCAAAGGCTCAACAAGCTTGGTGTAGTGAGAGGGTCGATGCCAAGCACCGTGAACAACAAGAACGATAGGTTTCTCCATGATATGATTGCCTGTTCTTGGATGACAGAATCTGCAAATGACTGAAGCTGGATTCACGTTATATATATAGCAATCTCGCATGCTGTACGGAGAAAGAGCACAGGGCTAGCTTTACACGCTTCGTATAAATGGCCCGTTTTGTACTAGCCCATCCTCCGACTGTCATCTTACTTCCCGTCCAGCCTTACGCGTTGCTGGTTAGAACTGTGCGGCGGGAAAAATAACAAAAGAGCTGCATGTAAAGCTGTTGCCGAATTGGTTGTTAATACGGCTCCTTTGTCGTTTTATTCTGCTTGCCGACTCCAAGTCTATGCCACGCAAGCATATTAACTTCGCCAAATGCGACGACCATTGCCATTTGCGTCGCTAGTACGACAAACATCAAAGGTCCACTCACGACATCTTCTTGCACATCATATATGCTACCTTACATTTATTCTTAATTTACTGGTCTATTGGATTGCTCTTGACCATACTCGTGCACCAATGCTATCCCCTGCCATCGATGACCTTGGCCACGCAATCCTCGAAAGAGCGACCTTTGCCAAGTCCCACTCCACAGTTTGGGATTTTCGTGCCCACTGACATATACGCGTTTTGAACCACTCTCCGTCAGAATGTAGGGATGTACACACGAGTGGTGTCATATCAAGGGCCACGCAACTGACAAAGACCTTCCAGAACCACAGGTCACAGTATAGCTGGCGTACACGATCCGAAAAGTCGTCTATCTGACCACTCAGATAAGAAAGAGCCACTTCCTCCGTCCCTTCGACGTCTAACTTGACGATGGCGATCAGCCACTGAAACATCCTCGTCTCGATAGGCTGCCCTGCATTCCATAGTCCGAGAACGTAATTGAGATAAAAGCTATCTGCGGCGGCCAGACCACACCATGAGGAAGTTACCAGACACCCCGCTTTGTGATCTGGGGAGAATAGTGCGCCACTATCGATTGTTAACCCACTGCTGCGGGATAAGCTTATGGTATGCGTCCGCGTGTGTGCCAAGAGAAGCCCGCAGAGGGCTTTGCAACCACTGCAGGATATCGAGTCGTTGCTATCACAGAAAAGCCGACTCCCGCTGGCCAAGGGGGCAGCTTGATCAGTCACAAAATGTGCCGTATCTTTATCTTTTGTTGTTCTACGTTGAGGTCCGTCCAATAGCTTGGTAATGACTTTCAGCTGAAGGATAACCTCGTTGGCATTGGTGTTTGGCTTGACATGCAGCCCAACCGTAGAAAAGGAAGGGCTGTCGAAAGTGGCAAAATAAGATGGCATCAACCGCAGCGCGTCGGTATTGGCGGAGAGAGCGGTGAAGGAGCGCCGCCATATATTGGAGTCATCGCCGTCTGGAGGCATACCGGCTGCCGTGCGGTTGGCAAGGCGAGAGGAAATGGCCGATATGAAATGGTGGGCCCTGTAAGTAAAAAGACACGTGTAAGACTGATAGAAGTAACCAGGCGAAGGCTGAATGTGGGCAACACAACACAAGAGACTTACACGAGAACGCATCGCTGGAGAATTTCCCATTCCATGGCATCATGCTCCGTTTCTCCATTAGGTTCACGGTGCCCTCTCATCTCTAGAAGGATCAGGATGCCATGCAAGTGAGCTCTCGCAGCGGATAGATTACCTGTACAACTCTGTCACAGTACTGGTTTAGCTTTTTAAATGCACAATTTTCTTTCTTCAGTGTAGGAAGCCTGGGGTGGTACCTCGATGATAGATAGGATTGCAATAAGCTTTATGCATACTACCTTCGTCCTCATACAGGAGTCTCCTAGCCACAGGTTGACGAGGCGTATGCACTCTCCCTTGTGATAAAAAAAGGTCTTTTCAAAGGTTCCAAGGTCGCCAAATTTCCAACTAAAGTGGAGGCCAGCAAGAAGGACGGTACTGCGAAGTGCCGTGGGTTCGTCGATGGTCAAATGTAAGCTATGCAAAGGAAGTTGACGGTGAGTTTAGTAGACACGCCAGTTTTGTAGTCTTGTTCTCGGGTACCTAACTCGTTATTCTTACCCGTCGAATCCCCCCTGGTCCACCGTGGGCGTGGTTTGGGAGACTATTTCATGATTATTCGGTTAGTTGCCAACGGCACCTCCAGTACCCTTGTGGTCCTTCACGCTCGGTACTCACAGTACCCCAATAGATCTTGGGACTTAAGGGGCATCTTGATGGGGAGCACGTCAAATGGGTCTGTTCTCGCCGTGGGTAACCGCCACACCAGGCAGCCAGGTGTGCTCGGAAGCAGTCGTCTTTTCTCTCGTAGTGGAACATCTGGCGGAGCATATATGCATGATTTCCGACTTTTGAGACAGGTTGCACTAGCGTACGGCACGATTGGTATCAGTAGTCCTGTTCGACTATAGACTCTGATCAGTATGACACCTACCAAATTGGCTGGAGCTCGTCGCACCGTACATGTCTGTATTTGCAGGTAAGACAACCGGAGCGACTTCGCGTATGGTGTTGCCGCTTTGTCGCCATGTGTGTTGTGTTTCTAGTCGACGCAAATGACTGGCTTTTGCTGTCGATGTGCGAGTCTGGCAAATATCGGTTTTTGTTTTTCTTGCGTCGGGTGAGGCGCATATCTGGAACATATTAGAACAGTTCTGAATTTAGCGTTTTCGCGAAAACGGCTGCAACGGGACGGACTTTATGTCGACAAGAATAACCGCTCACGGAAGAGACGCTTGTCCGTTCTTGTCTAAATATACGAGTGTCCTGCACAGCCCGAGGTGAGCGCTAATGCAACATGCGTTTTGCGTAGTTTAGGAACTAGACCGCAACCACTAAGCCAACTGGCAAAATAGAGAGCCTCCGAAGTATTGTGGTCCAACACGTAGTTGTCTGTCATTGGATCACGTGATGGTACTTTCGGCACTTCGGAGGAGCCCAGGTTTATTTCTAAGGAGCCGCTACCAACGGAAAGACGACACCCGACTACCATCTAATGAGGCCGCGAGACACGAGAGTCGACTGGCAAGATGACCTCGCCGGGGCCGCACCATCGGCATCAAGCATCTCTCGAGTCCGTGATTGATCCGACACCGCCACCTCCCCTCGACCCAGCCCAACGCGCAAACGCAACACGTGTTTTCTACCGGATCGTCGAGCACTTTGACGCTCTCGACAACCACGACGGCAACCGTGGCCGGAGTCACACATACAGTCAGCCGCGGCTAGTACGGTACACCTACGAATATGCGTTGTCTGAAGAATCTCGAGACATCTTTTTGCGTGCCTTTTTCAAAGCCGTGGCACTCGGCCTCGACGAAAACGAACTCGGTGAAGACAGGGAATTGGACTTTGAGAACCTGAATCCGCTTTTTAGTGGCTTTGCCGAATACCTGTTGAACAATTTCTTTTTACCTTGTGAGATCGCTTGACTTTTCGCCGTTATTTTAATCATTCGTTGCCTCTGTTCTTCCCTAGACATGCTAACACTTGGTAGTGAAAACGACGACAAGACGTACACCACAACCGTCACCCGCCTACCATTCTGCAGTCGTTCGAGCACAAGGGAGCGAGGCCCCAGCCTTTGTCGGCACACCAGAACGACTTTCTTCACTTCGGGGCACTTGCTTGGTCCGGGACCGCCATCGCTGCGTGATCACGCGCAAGTTTAGTGAAGCCGAATACATTAAGCGCTTTAATCAGTACGGCGACGACGCACAAGACGACGATGGTGTCTTGCTTGCTGACGTTAGCCAGTTTGACTGCCTTGAAGTGGCCCATATCTTGCCGCACTCTTTGACCAAGACTAACGCAGACACGGAATTGGTACGGCGTTCTGTTTCTTGAACGATTCTTATCCCAGACATTTAAGCTAAATAGTCGATATAGAACATGTCCCGCGAGTCCGCCCTCGCCATTCTTAATATGTTTGACTATGGCGTGGCGTATATCATTGATGGTGTTGATATCGACCGACCACGCAACGCCCTAACACTTACGCAAGCCCTTCACCAGCACTTCGGCTCATTTAATGTGTACTTTGATCCTGTACCGGGCAAATACAACACATACCGGATCCAGTCGTTTCTCCCTCCGCGATTAAACCTCACACACGGTTTACCTGTGGACCGGGCGCTCTTCGTTACGAACAGTCACACGATCGACCCTCCGTCGCCACGCCTTCTTGCTGTGCACCGGGCGATTGCATACATCCTGCATTTGTCAGGCGCGGGAGACTACATTGATGCCATACTACGCGACATGGACAATAGCATGGTGCGGGCAGACGGGTCTTCGGAGCTGGGCCGGATGGTATCTCTGGTCTTGGGGGGATGGCTCGAAGGCGCAGTTTATTCCTGACAGTTTTTTTCCTGACAGACGCTGCACGACAGTTCAGTTATATATGAGCGTGGAGCTAAGTTTAGATACTAATTTACTTGTTTCTCATCCTTTTAATGGTTTATATGGCGGAAGTACAAAAGCCAGGCGGTATTAGCCCCCACCCACCACAGACACACTCACCATGTCAACCGTAGCCAGGTATTATTTAAACGTGGCATCAAAGGTTAAAAAAAGCCAGATTTAGAGTTGGGGATGTCTTAATGGAATGTCCATAACCCGTGGCTTGTTAATGGATTCTGACCTTTATCTTCGGAACCCCCTTTCGGGTCCCGTTCTTGCGAGCCTCGGTAAAGCAGGCGTGCCGTACTACAAAGCCCCAAACCTCTTCATCCATTACTTATGTCCACCTCAGCCAATTATCCCATGGGCCGCTGCAGTGTTTCTTTAACTTCTTATCTACGCTATCCAAGAACTGCTCCCCGTTCTCCGGCGTAAAAGGTCGCTTGGTCCCGGCCCTATGCCAAACGGTCATTTGTGATTAGTCGTCGTCTGTTGACGATGGCGTTTCCCCACCGTCGTGCTGCCACGAAGGCATTCTTTAACCGGCGGTTACAACAGCAGCTTGTCGTGTTTGTTATTCTCGGTGTCAAATCTGTTAGCCATACCACCATGTGTTTTACATGATTTCATTGGCTCATCCGTAACGTAGGTTCTTTCTCACGATCTCCCAGAGCGGCGCCACAGCAACCTCAGACCGCTTTTTCTCGCGTGTGCACCGCTCCATCGACGCACCAGGTTGCGCGGATCACAAGGCTGCTTCCATCCCTCAAGTATGAAGGCCACACCAAAGCTATTTCAGAAGGATATGCAGCCTGCTCCAGCTTACAGCACTACAGTGTTGAGTTCGTCTCTTGCGACAGCCCGCTATCACAGCACTCTTTGTCACTTCGACTGTAGCATCGTGGTTCATTTTACAGACGTAGCCAATGATGTACCCTCTCACAAAGTGGATGCTTGAGACGTGAATCAGGCTGCATGCCAGCTTGCCATTGGCAGAGCTCTTTCTAAGGCCCCAAGTCTCAATTCTTAGGAGAGCATGTTGAATGCGTCTAGGATGTTGACATCCATGATGTAGTCATATTCGTCCTTTAAAAACTTCTAGGTACTTGTAGAGCCTAGCTTGTGCCTCACAACTCCAGCGAAAGTCCTAGTGACGATAAATACGTGGCCTTCCCGGAAGTGTAGGATTAGTACTGCAAGATTCGTTGGTTAACCTAGCGTATTTATTTCATCGCGTTTCAGAATGGGGAAAGTGACAACAGGCCACTTAGCACATAAGTCAAAAATAAAATACATCCATTGACTACACTTGCTACAACAGGTTCAAGGACGCGGTAAGGTAGAGCGAGAGTGAAAGCCAGCAATGGGCCCGTAGTCAACGGACTTGGTACCGTGTCTTTGTGCCGTATACCGTGGAGAATGCCTGACTTCAACATCAGATGAACTTGCACTGTCTATATCCCGAACAACAGGAAGAAATGCTAGTATGATAGCGCAGGTATGTGGTCAAGTATGAATATATGGCTCAAGGTGGCACAAACAAGTTTTTAAGCGAAAAGTACCCATCTGGTGTACGCGACAAAAAATGAAATTTTTATTCCCATCACAGCCATTAAGTACAATATTTCGCTTTGTATTCTTCCACCAGACCGCCGAGGCTCTTCGCCCGGCACGGCGACAACAGGCCCTCCTTACCAAGATGGATCTTTAGTCCCAATTCTCGGAGGAGGCAGTCCGTATACGCGACGCAGTCCCACAAGAACCAGTTTGCGATATCGCCCTTGTTGAGGTACCGCCGGCGACACCAGACCACTGTTTCCGCAACGTCCTTTTCCACTGCGGCCTTTGACTGGAGAGCCTGAATCCTGCCGTCCAGAGCGGCGACAGCCCACAAGGATTGCACTTCGGCAACACGCCAAGAATTGACGAAGCTCATGCGGCCCACGAACACAATCGACGAGTCGCTTATGGGCACAATGGTCTGGTACAGACGGTACGGCGTCGTCTTGGGCTCTTTTTTAAAGAATTGTGGGGGGTGAGCAAGGATAGGAAACCGGTTCAGGACTGTTTTCTCGGCAGTAAATTCTAATGCGTCCCACTTGTGGCAGTCGACGGCGGCCGCGGGGCCGAGACTTAAGGGGACAGGGAGTCCGAGTGACAATGATGTCTGCGGATCATAGTGACCGAGAGTTTGTTTCCATCCTGTTCCGTAAATGAGCGCGTCAGCGGCAATACGGGTCCCATCAGCGAGGACCACAGCATCGGCTTCCATATGCGCAATATCCTCTCGGAAGATCTTGACATTTTCGGCAATGACGTCGAAAAAGTCGTCGCGCTGCTCGACACCAGTGTTGTCATTAGCCCAGAAGAGGGGCGTATCTGGCTCCAGATGCTTGAAGCCGTTCCCTTTGGGGTCGGGCCGGCCATAGTTCGCTGCCTTACGGCAGTCCCTTTCGATTAACCGCCATAAGAAACGGATGACGCTGCGCCCGATTGCTGTCCGGTTCAGGAGGCGCACAAAAAATGTGTCATCGACAAAGTGGGAAGACAAGATGTAGAACAGAATTCGGGTCAGGAGAGGCTCGTCGGGTGCTTTAAATGGCGGCGATGCGTGGGCCGGTGCAAAGAAACAGGGACCGTTTCCCGACTTGCGGATGATCCAGTACACCGTCTTTCCGGCCCGCGCAGCAGAATAGCACGCATCCGCGGCGGACTTGGCACCACCAATCACCACAACGCGGTTACAGGTCGTGTTGGTGAAGATGTCCGATGAGGCGAGGTTTTTCATGTGTGTCTGGGTGCCATTGAATAATGATAGGTTTGCAATGTTGGGAAGTTCTGGCTCCGTGGTAATGCCAGACGCATCAATGATTTTTCTGGCACGAAGAAATTTTGCCCAACCACCGCCACCTTCCAATTCGACGTGCCAAAGATGCTCTTCTGTCTTCTTCACCGTCTTCACACGAGCGTCGAAAACGATACGGTCTTCTAGAGTCGAGCCGGCATATTCGTGGCATCGTGCATAATCCTCCAGGTACTGTGTCATACGCGTGGCTGGAAAGAGGCCGAAAAAGTTATCTTTGGGCTCGAGCTCAAGTGGCGCATCGGAGAACTCGGCAACAGACACAGAATCCTGTGTTCGCAAATACTCGTATACACGGTCTGTAGGCTGTCAGTCAAAACCAGGATATTTGGCAGAGTATGGTATACCAGAGTTCACAGGAATGGCCTTTACCTCTGCTCCAAGCCCCACCCAAACATTTGCCCGCTTCCAATATTGCTAGATTGTCATGTGGGTGGATTTCAAGATATGTCCTTGCAGATTGGATGCCGTAGAGGCCAGCTCCAATGACGATGACGTCGAATACTGTTGTTTCTGACATTTTGTATACCAACAACTAAGGAGAGTCGACTGAGAAATGAATAGACGGAGTATTGTTCTGCGTTGTTGAAGAAAGACGCATAGAACCACCTTTTGTATGAAAGCGTTTGACATCGACATTGAACAGACACGTCGGTCGAATACACCCAAAGAGGTTAAGCTTCTGAAACGCACATATTCAATACGCGGCTGAAAACGACTCCGAAAACAAGCATATGGTGCTTTGCCAGACCTGCCGGCCTACGCCAATGAATGCAACACGACGCTAGAGCTCAAAGCGCTATTTCAAATAAGGCCTGACGCTTTTGTGAGTATTGAACGCCACCTGCACCTGTGGCTGGCTGAGGTTGGCAGGCCGGAAGGCTAGAATGGACGACCGCAATAAGCTAATCCAAAAAGTAAAAAAGCGGCCGTTGGCATTCTCAAACGAACAGCCTCTTCCCCGCTTTTTTCGTTGGCGTCTGTGACCAAGCACTTTGTTGTCCTTACTGTCCGAAGCCTCTTTAAGATGTTAATATTTAAGATACAATTTCGAGAACGGGTATACGATTATATGCACACACCATGAAGGTCGTAAGCCATAAACCCAAACCAATCAACATACTGTTGCATAGATATAGCATCGTAGCGTAAGAACATTGATCCCTTGCCCCCCACAGATATATCGGTTAATAAAATATATTTGTTCCAGCCACGCCACTTACCTGCAGTGCGGCACAACCAACACCCAACAGGCACATTAAACAGTACACTGGGAGGTCATTAGGCCAACTACTGTGCCTCAGACCTGCAGAAACCATGCCCAACCCCTCTTCACCGGTGTAAGCACTGACATTTGAATGTTATTGAGGCAATTGACGGCGAGATAACGCGTTTCTTGTCAACCTACTTCCTATTCAACTAGCCTTTTCATTTTTAGCAGCGCTGCAATCTTATCACAACGTTGAAAGTAAAACAAATCTTCCTTTGTCTACAACCAAAACAAAAAAGAAAAACCAATGTCCTGCCTCCAAAGTCCTCACCCTTTGCTCGGTGGCCTTGTCATGTCACCTCACGGCAACAAAGTAGCCTACCATCTCAGGACTCGTATAAGCACGCCAGATGACGATGCGCATGACCAACCCCAACCGCGATACGCCTCCAACATTTGGGTCGCGAACGTTGGTGAGGGACATTCAGCACGCCAGGTAACCCCACGAGTTGCGTCCACAACGATATAGCGAAACTGCCATCTACTGTCAGGGATGTGTAAAGAAGATGCCCCTTGCTACACTCCAGATAATGGACGGGTGGCGATGCTGGTCGAATATCCAGTATCTGACTCTACTGAGTCTACATTACCGGCGGGGAGTTGTCAGCTGTGGATCGGCGGGGACCGTCATCCTCACACGGTCGCCGTAAGCAAGACACAGAATGCATACACGAAAATTTCCCTTTTCCATCAGCCACATTGCTTGGGCCAGGAAGGAGCTTTATTTCCACTCCAAGGAAGGCAGCAATGTTAACGGCAATAGCATACGATCAAAACCGGCCATTTACCGTGTAGGAAACGATCCTCGACAACAAGAGGAAGACCAAGACCGAGACGAGACATACAGTATGGTGTATAATGGCCCCGACGCTGGTAACGATTGTTGGATACTTGATATTACTAGTGCAGGAGACGACCTTCTTATTCACGAAAGAGATGCAGCTGGAGAAGAGAGGTTACATCTTTTACATGCTGGCTATACGGTATGGAAACAAAACAATGCCCATGTTTCAAGTTGTAGCATGCAATCCACGGGATACAAATCAACCTATGGTCATAGCTATGCTTACCGCCTCTACCGAAGGGGAAGAGTCGACCGAAACCTTTTGTCTTTTTCAAACAAAGGATGCCGATGAAATAGTCTCGGTTAATATACTACAGTTATCTGATCATCATCGGTGAAATAACTATAATTAATAAAACCTTTTATTCGAAGAGTCTCTTTACTTTACCTCCTTAATAGCTAAAATATGACTTTTTTAAGCCGCTCCTCTACACTAAAAGAACATAAAATCAAGCAAGAATACGAAGGTTAACACTATTAATAAAAATTATAAAACCAATGTAAGTTACACCCTAAAATTTAACCATTATAATTATAGTTGGATATGTCTTCATAATAATAGTCGTCAGGTAGTAGTAGAAACTTCGAGAGCGAAGGTAGTTGTGCATTATAATAAAGATTAATTCTTACCTTTTCTTCCTCTCGGCGGCCACTTTGAGGAAGCGCGGAACCATGCGGACAAGGTCGAGGAGTTTGGCGCGGCGGTGGTGAGGCGTACGCTGAGCTTCTTGTATGGCGAGGAGAGCCCGCTGTACAGTGAGTTGCCTGCCGAGGACACAGAGGACGTCGACGGCAAGGCGGTCGCAGGCGGGCCCGTCGACGGTGTCGCACACGCTGCCGCAGACGCAGCCGCAGACGAAGGCGACAAAAAACCGGCCGTCGACGCTAATCCGCTGCTGCGGCGCGGCACATCTGGACCAACGCCATTGCCAACTACTACGGCGTCACGGCGCTGGTAGTGCTCGCGCGCAAGGATATTGACACAATTCTTGCGAGGACGGGGCTGGCCATTGACGAGTTTGTGGAAGCGAGCGGCGTGTTGGCCGGGGCATCGGATGACGCGGCACTGCACCATATGTTTGTCGACAAGAGCCATCCAGCTGGTGCTGCCACTGTCGCGGACAACGCAGAGCCTCGACGGCATGTTCGGCCTCGGCGACTTGATGCTGCACCGGATCAGGAAAGCGCACGGCCCGCGACAAGTTCCTCGAGAAAATCAACGCCGCCAACGCGACAATTGCCACGATGAAGGCTGAGGCCATTGAGCAGCAGCAGCAACTGGAACAGGCGGGGAGGGTCGCCACCAACGTGGTCGGCGGCCGTGGATGACACGGAAACAAAATGGAAAGAGCGCGGCAAGATCTCGCACGTGGCCGTCAGGGAGCAGCGGAACATGGCTGCTGAGCAGTAGGCCCAGGAGGGCGACGTAGTACGCTTCATTACAAATACAGCAGTGGTGCTACAGCACGCTGCTCAATGGAGCATCGCACCCGCCATAGCCCCCAAGACGACGGCCATTGCTGCCGCCAAGCTCGGCGTGGAGACGGTTGCCAGGTTGCTGTGCGGTGCTCCAGGGATATTTGCAGGGCAGGAGATGTTGCCCGAGTGGGTACAAGACGCGTTCCAGATCCCAGACATCACGGTGGTGACGGCGGCGGCATCGATTGTCGGCGCACAACCGAAGGTGGTTGTGGTCATGTTCACAAAGGGCTTGCCCTCGTCGTAGTCGGCCACGACACCGAGAGTGGTGCTGTCTAGATACGCACACGTGACCCCCGGAAACCTGTTGACATGCAATTTGCAGCCTTCGTTCTCTATACCGATGACAGAGACCGGCCACGCAAAGGGCACGTTGGCACATGATGTGTTGGCCGTACCGGTGACGAGGTCGGCGAGCGATGCCCCGGCACCCTTTTTCAGCTTAGTTAGGGTTAGTTAGGGTTAGTTAGGGTTAGTTAGGGTTAGGGTTAGGGTTAGGGTTTAGGGTTAGGGTTAGTTAGGGTTAGTTAGGGTTAGTTAGGGTTAGTTAGGGTTAGTTAGGGTTAGTTAGGGTTAGTTAGGGTTAGTTAGGGTTAGGGTTAGTTAGGGTTTAGGGTTAGGGTTAGTTAGGGTTAGGGTTAGTTAGGGTTAGTTAGTTAGGGTTAGTTAG